>NC_089507.1:96832062-97457062 GCF_036850995.1 Saccopteryx leptura
CAGTACCTACCTGCAAGCTGTGGTTGATTTATTGATTTCCACCTAAGGAGAGATGGAGTTAACCCAGACAGAAAGAATACAGAACTGAAATGTAAACAGTGACTCATTCATGATCCAGAAACACTTAACTCATTAGTACACTGAACTTTTATTTTATCTTTGGGCCTTTATATATATAGTTTTAGCCTGACCAAGTGGTGGTGCAGTGGATAAAGCATCGGACTGGGACATGGAGGACCCAGATTCAAAATCCCGAGGTCACCGGCTGGAGAATGAGCTCACCATCTTGAGCCCAAGGTTGCTGGTTTGAGCAAGGGGTCACTCGCTCTGCTGTAGCCCCCCTCCCCGCCCCCTGTCAAGGCACATATGAGAAAGCAATCAATAACTAAGGAGCTGCTACGAAGAATTGATGCTTCTCATCTCCCTTCCTGTCTGTCTGTCCCTATTTGTTCCTCTCTCTGTCTAAAAAAACCCCACAACTATATATAGTTTTATCTCTGCCTTTTGTTGATCTGAAGGATTAATGGAAAGTGATGATTCCAGTGAAGATGAGACTGGAATGAGGAAAAAATGGAGATAGCAGATGCGACAGAGCCACATGACTGAGGACTCCCACACCGGCTCCAAATGCTCATAAACTCCACTCTTTGTTTACAAACCTGGATAGACCTCCAGGTATCTCTGGGGCTCCGCAGGCAGGTCAGGACAGAAGGAGCACAGATAGGACTAAAACAGTTAGCCCTGATGTGATGGTGCTAATTCAGAAATGGGCAAGAGCTTCAAGAAATGTGAAACTGACAGAGCCTTCAGTGACAATCAATACAATATTATATCCATGAACTATGACTAGACCGCCAGTGGGGACACCAGTACAAGAAAAGGTTGTAGGGAACTTAAAGTATGATTTTTTTTCTGCTGAAATGAATTGCGAAATTCAAAGGCCCAGCTGAGTAAGAGGATGGACTCAAATGTGTGATCCACAGGATGTCTGAGGCAGTTTGAACGTATACTTAGAATACAAGGGCAAGATGAGGGCATTCTGCTTCCATAATGCTGGACAGGGTAATTCTGACCAGAAACATCTCAAGAGGCAGCATATTTAAACCTTGTAAACATGCAAGAACTAAACAAAATCCACAGAAAGATGGAAATCTGCTTCAGCTCATAAAGTGTTTGCTGAGGGGGAAGAAGGGCTGCAAAGATGGAGGTGGCGTTGACCCAGAAACCTGCAAGGGGGTGCTGCTCACTGACCACTGCTGAACCCAAAGTCCTGATGAGCCAGGAGCAATCGGCCCTACAGAGACTGCATCCTGGCTGCGCAGCCGTGCAGGGCCCAGAGCTGGGTGACTGATTTCGGGTGCTGTTGCCCTCTAGAACACAAACAGCTCCTTTGCTGTGTGTGTGTCATCCATCTGTGGTCACTTTGAATATTGAGAAATAGTTGAGAGGCTACAGCGTAAGTATGTCTTTTATAATATTTTTTATTTTTGGTTTTTCCTACATTTGGCAGCTATACATGAAGGACTGATTACACCTATTCAGAGTGAAAGAAGAACATAGAAGTAGAATTGAGCTGCTCAAGAAACTGCTCACAGAATACTGGGGTGGGATATGAGCAGGTTCGTGACTGATTGCATGGTGGTTTTAGTTCTAGCACAGTGAGTTAAATATTTACTATGTGCCAGAAATTTAGAGGGTGGCAAATAACTGCTAACTCAGCAGCCAGTTGTCACCTGCATATCAGAAGCTGAAGAAGAACATCCCACCTCAGTCCAGCAGAGCCCTGCCAACCATGCCAGCCATCCTAAACCACTCTTATATGTATCACCCTGGCCAGTGTCATAGTGGACAGAACATCATCACAGAGTGCCAAGGTCCCAGATTTGATCCCAGGGTCTCCATCTCTATCCCTAGAACACCGGCTCAACCCCGAGGTCACCAGTTTGAACCCTGGTCAGGGCACATACGATAAGCAATCAATGGGTGCATAATTAAGTGGGGCAACTAATTGATGCCTCTCTCTCTCTCTCTCCCTTCCTCTCTCTCTTTAAAAAAAATTATATGTATTTAAGGTGTACAACATGGTGGTTTGATATATGTATGCATTGGGAAATGATCATCATATCCACCTAATTAACACATCCATCACCTCACATAACTACCATTGTGTGCATGCAACCGTGCATGTGTGCATGTGCGAACGTGTGTGTGTGTGTGTGTGTGTGTGTGTGTGTGTGTGTGTTCAGAACACTTAAGATTCACCTTTGGGCATATTGCAAGTACATAATACAGTATTGTTAACTAGCTGCATTGCAGTATATTGGATGTCCAGGACTTATTAGTCCTACATAACTGGAACTTTGTACCCTTTGACCAGCATCTCCCCACTTCCTTTTCCCTCTAGCCCCTGGCAACCACCATTTTATTCTCTAAGTTAGACTTTTTCATATTCTATACATAAATGAGATCATACTGTATGTGTCTTTCTCTGTATCACTTATTTCACTGAGTATAATTTCCTCCAGGTCTATTCATGTTGTTGTAAATGGCAAGATTCTTTCCTTTATTTTATTTTATTTTATTTATTTATTTTTTTGTGACAGAGACAGAGAGAGTCAGAGAGAGGGACAGATAGGGACAGACAGGAAGGGAGAGAGGTGAGAAGCATCAATTCTTCGTTACAGCACCTCAGTTGTTCATTGATTGCTTTCTCATATGTGCCTTGACCAGGGGGCTACAGCAGAGCGAGTGACTCCTTGCTCAAGTCAGTGCTTTGTGCTCAAGCTGGTGAGCCTTGCTCAAACCAGATGAGTCCGCACTCAAGCTGGCAACCTCGGGGTCTTGAACCTAGGTCCCCTACATCCCAGTCCAACGCTCTATCCACTGCGCCACCGCCTGGTCAGGCTCTTTTCTTTTTCAAGGTTGAATAATATTCTATCTTATGTACATACCAGACTACATTTTTTTATCCACTTGTGTGTCAGTGGACGTTCAGGTTATTTCCACATCTTGGCTATTATAAACAAAGCTACAATGAACATGGGAGTGTGAATATCTCTTTAGCATACTCATTTTATTCTATTGGCTATATACCCAGAAGTGGGATTGATGGATCCTATGGTGATTCTTTTAAAAAATTTTTTTTAGGAACCTCCACACTGTTTTCCATTATAGTTATACCAATTTACATTCCCATCAACAGTGCACAAGTGTTCCCTTTTCTCCACATCCTTACCATGTTATCTTTTATGGGGTTTTTTTTTTCCTGTATTTTTCTGAAGCCAGAAACGGGGAGAGACAGACAGATTCCCGCATGCGCCCGACCGGGATCCACCCGGCATGCCCACCAGGGGGTGACGCTCTGCCCACTAGGGGGCGATGCTCTGCCCCTCTGGAGCATCGCTCTATTGCAACCAGAGCCGCTCTAGTGCCTGAGGCAGAGGCCACAGAGCCATCCTCAGCACCCGGGCCATCTTTTGCTCCAATGGAGCCTTGGCTGCAGGAGGGGAAGAGAGAGACAGAGAGGAAGGAGAAGGGGAGGGGTGGAGAAGCAGATGGGCACTTCTCCTGTGTGCCCTGGCCGGGAATCGAACCCAGGACTCCTGCACGTCAAGCTGACGCTCTACCACTGAGCCAACCGGCCAGAGCTAGTTCTAACAACTTTTTAATGAAGTCTTAGGGTTTTCTACCTATATGATATCATCTATAAACAGATCACTTTACTTCCTCTTTTCCAATTTGGATGCCTTTTATTTTTCTTATCTGATTGCACTGGATAGAACTTTTAGTACTATTTGAATAGAGTAGCAAGAGTGGACATTCTTGTCTTGTATCCAACCTTAGAGGGAAAACTTTGTTTTTCTTCATTGATTATGAAGTTAGCTGGGGTGTGGGCTCTGGTTGTCTCTGGCAGCTGGAGTTTGTGTCAGCCCCAACTGGGATGGGGGAGTGTCCTTGGCAGTACAAGGGATGCAGGGTCCCCAGGGATAAAAGCTGCTGTGTTCTTCCTTTTCCCTGTGGGAGAACTCACAGTGCAGGGAATTCCTTTTGTCACTGAGGTAATGTCAGTTTGGGAGTTGGTAACACAGGTAAAATAATTCTGTGCCTTTTCTGTGTGGTCATCGGTTTTTGCTGCAGTTTCTTAATTGTGCCCCAGAATTCTCTCAAAGCTATTATCATTTTGGGGTAGTTGTTAAATTGTTGAAGTTTTTGAGGGGACAACAAGGGCTGAGACCACCTACTCCACCGTCTTGCTGACATCACCTGCATCTCTGCTCTTAGATCAACCTGCCAGTAGTGTAGCCAGCTGGGGATTCCCACACCTCAGGCCACAAGCATGCTATGTGATGGAAGATTAGGCAGGTGCTGAGCATACCACTCTTATGATTAAATAAGAACTTTGGCTTAGGTCAATGCCTTTTCAAGAAAATATTTTACTGCCTAGGCAGCATGTGTCTCTACCTGTTGCCTAGGATGTGCAGCTTATGTTTTCTACTCCCTGGATTTAAAAGAGCTTTTCTAGCCTGTCTGAAATACTGCAAAACCTGAAGAGTTTAATACTCTTTCTGCTTTAAGTTGTAGTAGGAAATAAGCAAAGTAAACACTGTCATGTTAACTGGAATAACTTGAAATTTCACTGTTATTATTTTTTTAATATAATCCTTTGAAAACTCTGGCAAGAGGAAAAATATGTGAGGGAGTTTGGAACCTAGGATCTTAATTTCTCTTTCTTAGTCCTGCCAGACACAGCATGTTTCTGGCTGGCTGAAAAATCTCTCCCTGCTCTCTAGTCTCCTCAGTATGCCTCTCATACTTGATGTACACATGCTGCCTGCTAGCAACTCTACAGAGAAGGGGGCCACACACACCACTCTGCAGGAAAAGAGGCCCAAGTCCTGTTTCTGGTCCAGCCACCAAACCGAGCCTTCTTGGTACAGCGCCCTAGGAGCTGACTCAGACCAGCTGCACTCCCAAAGTTAACTCCATGAACCCTGACAGATGGATAAGACTGTATATGCAACAACAAAGATATTAGCAGCTAGGAACTTGATGTACATCACAAACTACGAACTATGTAGTTAAGTTACTAAAGTACTGATGGGGCCCCAGTCTGCGTGCCCATGGTTATACCTGCATCCAAGAGGCACTAAGGAGCATAGTCTAAAGCATAAAATCTTTAACTTATCATTTTGTTCAGCCTAAAATGACAAGAAGTAATCGGGTTCCAACTGGCTGCTTCCCTATCTGCAGGCAGCCATGCGGCCTCCCAGAACTGCTGGTAGTTCTGTGACCCCTTGTAAACAGGAAAGTCCCCTCTGGGCCTGGGGAGTATGGCATGGATCTGGACATTGAGGGTTAAATAGAAAACTAAAATGCTCTTTATTTGGGAGAGGGATCAAGGAAGGTGATAGAATGAGACTACCATGTAGACAAATACTGAAAAAAGAGCTCGACATTTTCAAGATCCTGGTATTCACTACTGCCTCATCTGTAGCCTGAGCTGTCATCCACATTTTGCTCCTTTAGAGTCTCATTTTTGGAAGAGAATAAACTTCAAATCAAAATACAACTAAGCCCCAAATCCCAAACCTAACAGCCCTTCAGACTATTTGCAAACATTTTGACAATGGAAGAGTAGAGGTTGGTCCTTCTGGTGAATCGAAAAATGTTTCTTTTTCCAAATGTTATCTAGTCCTGTCCTCTTACCTCTCTCTGTCACAAATCAGTAGCATAAATCAATACATTTCGTCTCTTTTCTTGAAATGATTTTTATTGGATTTTTCTGATTACAATACATATTTATTATCACTCATATGGAAAATATAGAAAAACCCAAAAGAGAAAATAAAAACTTCTATTTCCCCACCACCAAAAATAAGCACTCTTTAGTTATGGATATAAGCCCTTTTAATGATGTGTGTATTTATGAAAGTGGCACTTAACTGTGCATATAATCCTTGTAAAGTGGCTTTCCCACTATTACAACCAAAGGTACAAAGTGGGACAAGTTGTGAGCTTGGACCAGGATGAGGCCACCTAGTAACGATGGAGGGACATCAGGGAACCTGGATCTCTGGGGACTTCCTGGGGCAGCAGCACCATTGGCCTGAACTGCCCATCTCCCTGCTTCTCCAGGAGAGAGAAGCACTCTATGTAATTCAGACCTTCATTCTGCATTTCTTACGTCACATCTAATCCTAACTGTGTCCCAAGAACACCTGTCCGCAACCCCTCAAATTTCTGTTAGCTGCCTCTTCTTTTTGCTTATTCAGAAAAACTGTATTTAGTACCCATCTTTGTTCATTACTGTTTAAGGCCCTGGGGACACTGTAGTGAGGTCCTCATCCTCATGGATTTGCATTTTAGAGCAGGACACACTATATAGTTGAATAAATAAGATTATTTAATATGATAAGTGCTGTGAAATAACCAAAATCGGGTACATGTCATTTTCCTATTACTGTTGTCACAAATTATTGCAAACTTAGGGATTTAGGCAACATAAATTTATCACCTCGCCTGACCAGGCGGTGGCGCAGTGGATAGAGCATCAGACTGAGATGCCGAAGACCCAGGTTCAAGACTCCGAGGTCGCCAGCTTGAGCGTGGGCTCATCTGGTTTGAACAAAGCTCACCAGCTTTGACCCAAGGTCGCTGGCTTGAGTAAGGGGCCACTCGGGCTGCTGTAGCCCCACAGTCAAGGCACATATGAGAAAGCAATCAATGAACAACTAAGGTGTCACAATGAACTGATGATTGATGCTTCTCATCTCTCTCCATTCCTGTCTGTCTATCCCTCTCTCTGACTCTCTCTCTGTCTCTGCTAAAAAAAAAAATTATCATCTCACAGTTCTGGAGGTCAGAAGTTCAAAATGGGTTTCATTGGGCCCAAATCAAGATGTCCTTAATGGAGGATCCTAGGGGACAATTCCTTTTCTGGCTTTTTTCAGCTAATAGAGGCCAATTTGTTGCATTCATTGACTCATGGCTCCTTCCTCCTTCTTCACAGCCCATGGCTGGTTTAGTCTTTCTCATGTCATCCCTCTGAGACTGACTCTCCCGTCTCCCTCTTCCACTTTTTTTTTTTTTTTTTTTTTTTTTTTTTTAGTGAAAGCGACAGAGACAGAGAGAGACAGAGAAAGGGACAGATGGGGACTGACAGGCAAAGAGAGATGAGTGAGAAGCATCAATTCTTTGTTGTGGCACCTTAGTTGTTCACTGATTGCTTTATTGTATACAATGCCTTGACTGGAGAGCTCCAGCCAAGCCAATGACCCCTTGTTCAAACCAGCGACTGTGGGCTTTATGCCATTGACCTTTGGGCTCAAGCCAGGGACCATGAGGTCATGTCTATGATTCCACACTCAAGCCAGCAACCCTGTGCTCAAGTCATATGAGCCTGCACTTAAGCCAGCAACCTCGGGGTTTCAAACCTTGGTCCCCTGCGGCCCAAACTGACGCTCTATCCACTGTGCTACTGCCTGATCAGGCCTCTCTTCCATTTTTAAGAACCTTTGTGATCACATTTAACCTGCCCAGATAATCCAGAATAATCTATTTTAACATCAGCTGCTTAACAACCTTAATTCATATGTTACCTAAATTACCCTTTGCAATAATGTACAATAACATATTCAGGGGTTGCAGGAACTAGAAGGTAGACACCTTTGGGGATAATTATTCTGCCCACCATAGGATAAGTGATGAAGAGGTATGGCATGTCCATTTGGTGGGTTGGCAAATGAAAGTATCTCTGAGGAGCTGATCCTGCTTGATAAGAATGAACAGGAGCTGCAGATTTCTGGAGGAAGAGCATTCTAGGAATAGGAAACAGAAAAAAACAGAGGCCCTGAGGCTGGAATAATCCTTCTGCGTTGGGAAACAGATGGAGCTTATGGGTACAGGTAACATTCAAGGTGAGGTAGGAGATGGGCAGAGGGTACACAGGGCATTCAAGGTGAGGTGAGAGGTGGGAAGAGGGTCCAGAGAGTATCCAGGGTGAGGTGGGAGATGGGCTGAGGGTCCAGGGGCATCCTGGGTTAGATGGGAGATGGGCTGAGGGTCCAGGGAGTATCCAGGGTGAGGTGGGAGATGGGCTGAGGGTCCAGGGGCATCCTGGGTTAGATGGGAGATGGGCTGAGGGTCCAGGGAGTATCCAGGGTGAGGTGGGAGATGGGCTGAGGGTCCAGAGGCATCCAGGGTGAGGTGGGAGATGGGCAGATGGACTAGGGACATCCAGGGTGAGGTGGGAGATGGGCTGAGGGTCCAGGGGGCATCCTGGGTGAGGTGGGAGATGGGCTGAGGGTCCAGGGAGTATCCAGGGTGAGGTGGGAGATGGGCTGAGGGTCCAGGGGCATCCAGGGTGAGGTGGGAGATGGGAAGATGGACTGGGGACATCCAGGGCGTGGTGGGACATGGAAAGAGGATCCAGAGAGTTGCATTTATTCTCTGTGAAGTGGGAACCTATTAGAGATTTTGAACAGCAGTGTGATGTCATTTGATGTGCTTTATTTGGTACTTTATTGCCGAATAAAGAATGGTGTGTAGATCACAACAGAGTAAGTCAGAAGAACCATTAGGAGGCTATTGCAGTAACTTGGTTAAAGCAAATTGATTTAGGGTGGTACCATTGGATTCAGGATATATTTTAAAGATAGAGGCCACCAAATTTGCTAATTGATTCCCTATAGTGTAGTAAGAAGAGAAGAACCAAGGATGAAGCTTGGAACTTTGGATTGAGAAACTGGTTGGTTGATAATAGCATTTACTGAAAAGCAGAAAAGTGGGTGAGAAATGTATTTGAAGCAGGAATCAAGAGTTTGGTTGGGTTAGGCATGTTCTGCCTAGCAATTTTCACTGAGGTTATGAGATTTGTGTGTTTGGTCTGTGTAAGTCTGCTCATGTTGCCATGGATAACATAGAATGGCAGCTTAAACCACAGGCATTTACTTTCTCACAGCGCTGGAAGTTGGAAGCCCATGATCAAGGTTCCAGAGCTAGTTTCTGGTTTCTGGACTCTCTCCTGGCTTGTAGACAGGACCTTCTTACTATGTCCTCACATGCTGTTTCCTCGGTTTGAGTGGAGAGAGAGATCTCTGGTGTCTCTCTCTCTTCTTAGAAGGACACCAGACCTATCAGATTAGGGTCCCACTGTATGCTCTCCTTTAACCTCAAGTACCTCCTTTAGATACCCTATTTCCAGATACAATCACACTGGGAGTTAAAACTGCAACAGATGAATTTGAGGAGACACAATTCAGCCCATAACAGAGCCCAATGACAGGTCTGGACTTAAGATGTAAATCTGGACTTCCTTTGCACCTAGATGACTTTATCCTCCTCCTGTGTAATCCTCTCCCATTGAGTGTAGGTGGAACCTCTGAATACAGGGTAGGGCAAAAGTAGGTTTACAGTTTTTCATATGGAAAATAATACAATAATTAATAAATAACAATACAAGAATAAAATCTATGTTTCACATACTCACAACTGTAAACCTACTTTTCCCCTACCCTGTATAATGTGATATAACTCCCATGATTATGTGCATTATTTGGTAAAAGGATTTTATTTTTGCAAGAGAGTGAGAGAGAGAGAGAGAGAGAGAGAGAAGAAGAAGAAGAGAAGAGACAGATAGACAGACAGAAATGGAGAGAGATAAGAAGCATCAACTCATAGTTGCATCACTTTAGTTGTTCATTGGTTGCTTCTCATACATGCCTTGACCAGGAGACTCCTGCTGAGCCAGTGACCCCTTGCTCAAACCAGTACCTTGGGCTCAAGCCAGTGACCTCAGGGTTTTGAACCTGGTTCCTCAGCATCCCAGATTGATGCTCCATCCACAGCACCACCACCAGTCAGGCAGTAAAAGAAATTTTATAGATGTGATCAAAACCCCAAGTCAGTTTACCTTGGGTGGGCCTGACCTAATCAGGTGAGCTCTTTAAGAGCAAATGATTTTTGTGGCTGGCCTCAGAGGAAGAAAGCAAAGACCTATATAGAGAGATGTCAGCTTCTAGAAGGTGAGAGTGATCCAACAGCAGCAAAACTCAGGGATCTCAGTCATACAATCACAAACAACCTGAATGAGCTCAGAAGAAGGTCCTGAGCTATAGGTGAGACCACAGGCTCTGCTGACAGCGTGATTGCAGCTTTGTGAGACTCTGAGGGAAGGGCCCAGCTAAGCCATACTCAGACTTCTGACCTACAAAGCTGAGATAATGAATGGATTTTGTCTTCCACACTGAGTTGGAGGTAAATTGTTATGTAGTGATAGAAAACTATAATATATTCTCTTTCTACCAAGGCCATGTGACAAGCTATATTATTTCCACTCTTCGTACCGAATATTCTACTCCCCTGCTTGGAGAGAACTCATCCCAGGACTAATCCCACTGCTCCCTGCCCTTGTCCTGTGTCAGGGCTCCTGGGGTGTTTGTTGCTGGTGGCCTCAGAGACTCTAGGGTCCACTCAGTCATGCTCTGCAGCCTGTCACTCCCCTCCCCCATTCTTCATGATGCTGTCAGACCTTCTCCCTCCTCCTCAAACCACTAAGGTCCCCCTCACTTCACCACTCTTCAATTTCACAGAGAAAATAAAAGCCACCACACAACTCCCTTTGTTCTGTGACAGACTCTACTGCATTCTGCGTGTCCTGTTTCCTAGGAAGAGGTGAGGTCTTCCTGGGTCAGGCTGATCACACTCTGGAAACAATTTTCTACATTTGTCACCCCACCTTCCCTCTTCCTAGTCATCCTCGTAGCCCACTGCCAGCTGGCCTGCACCTCCCTTTGTCTATACAGACTGCACCTGCTGAGTTGCTGACAACCTCCCAAAGAACAGTCTTCAGTGCTTGATGCTTTGCCTCAGTTGGCCGCAGCCTTATTTCTGAGCAGTGTCTTTTCTTGACTTCTCATCTTGACTTCTCTCTTGGCAGCCCTTCTTTGTTTGTTTTGTAGTGACTCTTTCCTCTCTTTCCTAACTTCTAGCACCTCTTGGGGTTTGCTGTGCATCCTCACTCTGCCCGCCCTCACTAAATGACTTTCCATCACCATCTCTGTTTCAATTATTCCCAAACCGGCTTTTTTTTTTTCCAAACCTGCTTTTGTGTGTATATATACCCAGAAGTTAAATTTTGTTTCCCCAGCTGCCTACTCAACACTTCCCAGAGGGCTGAAAAAAGTTCACCTTCTAGTAAATAGAACTGAATTCGGAATCTCCCCTACTGCCTGTCCCCTCTCACCTACTGCCCTGTGCCCACACCAATTGCTTCTTTTTTGTAACCAGTCTCTGTGAGAGGTGTTAGTGACCAGTTCTGTTCCTGAAGACAACTCAGTGTGCCAGATCTCTCCACTGGACACTGTACTTAGTTACTAGTACACTTTCCTCACCAACCTGGTCACTACAGAGGTCTCTTTGTTCTCCCAGCACCCATTCTTGCCACACCCCAGTGCAGTGTCCCTCAACAGAGAAGGACAAAGTTAACACATGAATTTGCTTACAACTCCTGCTCTGTTGTGTGTGTGTGGGGGGGGCATCCAAGTCTTGCCCGGGCACCCAAAATCCTTAGCCCTTTCCTATCTGGCTCCTTTCCTTTCTGACACTCACTCCTTCCCACTCCCCTCCTGAAATGTTACACTCCATCCATACTGGATGCTAACCATTTCCTACGTGGTCATGCCATAGCTCAACTCCAGAGTGCTTTCCCTTCACCAGTGATGCATTTTTGCATCTGGAGCTCGGGAGCCAACAAGGGCTGATCACAGCCTCCCAGGCCTGACCCAGCAATAGGTGGGATGGGAGAAAGCAACGGAGTCTGCAGGGCTGAGGGCTTCAGGGAAGGCAGAAGGCTCAGAGAACAAGAATAATGTAATGGACAGATCAGATGATGTCCTTTGTGGGAAAAACAGCCATGTTAGGTGTGCTTGCAGCTGGTAAACTTTGCCTGATTAGTGCATGGGCATGTGGCAGCACCATGTGTGTAGGGTCTGTGTAAGGCTGTGGGTGCTTTCCCTTGGGGGCAATTCTTCCAGATCATTCTCCCGCCTCTGTGAGGTGCAGTTTTCCTGCTCCCTTGCCCTTCATTATGAAAAGAAGATTTTTTTTTTATTAGTTCATTCCCTTTTTTGTTTATTCACTCACCTGTCTTTGTGAGCCTCCAATAATGGGTATGGCCCTACATTTTCCGGCTCCTCAGTTCCTCTACCATCTGCCTAAATTCAATGCGAACCTGCTTGGCCTCAACCACCAGCATTATGTATGGCATAGTCATCAGGATTCAGATCAGATTGTTATGGAGCCACTGACACCCTTGAAAGGTGGGGTAGAGGGGTGGTCGTTTTTCTTCAGCGTATGATTCCCCATGGATGTCCTTTTGGGGGCTGTGGGATGGGTGTTTTTTACAGCCCTGCAAGAAAAACCAAGAGCTCTGTGCGAGAGGCTGCCCAAGGTCAAAATTCCAGGATGAACTGAACACTGAGCACTAACATTGGCATGAGCTGGAACAGTCACTAGAGATAGAGCTATAGGTCCAAGAACTGCAGGGCAGGCTACAGGTTGAGAACCAGCAATGGCATGAACTGGAGCGAGTGCTGGATAAGGAGGCCAACTGGGTTCAATACCTGCAGTATGAGATGCATGCTGAACACCAACAGCACCTAGAATTGGAACGATCTCTGGAGAAGGAGATATGGGTTCACAAGTTGCAATTTGCCCTGAAAGCTGAATAGTGGCAGCAACAGATGTTGAAGAAACAACTGCAGGTTCAAGAGCTCAAGTCTCAACTTCAGAGAGCTGGTAGCTTCATGAGCTAAAAAAGTTTCTGAAGAAGGAGCAGCATCCAGGCTGATGGAGTAGCTCTGAGTTGGTAGGAGCAGGCATTTTCAACCCCTCCTCTTCTGAGGAGGAGGTTTCGGCTGAAACTGCCTTCTGCAAACTCAGAGCCCAGCTGGTGGTCACCCAGAAAGTAAAAACCCAGCAGCCAAGAGTCCCTCAGGGGCAGGCACAGCCCCCTCCACAGCTAGTGGAGCACTCTGTGGTCTGGCCCTACACCCAGGCAGAGCTGACGGAGTTGGAGGTGCAATTCAGGCAGAAACCCACTGAGCCCCTGGCAGCATGGTTGCTGTGGTTGTGTGACATAGGGGGTGGATGGCATCATGTTCTCTGGAACAGAGATGGAGAAATAGGCCACTATTACCACATACTCCTCCTTAAGGCAGCATCTTCAGAACTGCCATGACAGTCCAGGAAACCACACCCATTCATGCAGTCTGGCAGAATGCTGGGGACTTTCTGGTGGCAGTCATATACTGAGCTACCCTAGGTCCTCTGGGAGCTAGGTATGAAAAATGCTGCTTTCAACCCGAGGTCCTATGGGCCAGATGAGGAAGTGTTTATGGCAGGAATGAGGGACCTTATTCTCTGTAGCACCCCGTCAGCCCTTTTTGGGTCACTAGTGGCTATCTTGAGCCCCTTTGTGGGGCAGCCCATCAATGTTGTTACACAGATGGTAGCAGATTTGGGGGAGCTGGAGGCAGTACGAAATCATATAGCTTTGAAGGCTGTTGCCTGTGCTGCCCCCCTGACTAATAAAAGAAATGGTCCTGTAAAGGTTACCCGAACACAGATATGGGTAGACTTGATTGTGGCTGGGGCAAATAGGGAGAAATTGGATGGCAAGCCTAATACGATTCTTTTGGAGCTTTGGCAGCAGCTTAAACCAGTACCGAGGTTCCAGCTGCTGTGATGAATGGCCCCAGCAACTACTAATAAAACGGTGTGTGGGTTGCATGGTTACAAGATTATATGATGGAGACCGCTGAAGGAGAAGCGGACCCCCAAGACTCACTGTTCTAGTTTTAATAGGAGGAAGGTTGAGGGACCTAACAGGGATGGGCGGGAACCAGAGGCCCCACGTAGAACTGGCAATCCACTGGTCCCCTTCTAATGTAAAACAGATTTGGCTTTGGTGGATACAAGTGCAGAATGTTCCTTTCTTTATGGGAACTCTCAGAGCAGTTTGCTGGAACCCCAGTGGCCATTAACAGTTATGGGGGTCAAACTGTTCAAGTGAAGCCAGTAACTATTCCATTGTGGTTAGGAAGACTGCCTCCTAAGCCATATGAGGTGTATATATATATATATGTATATATATATATGTATATATATATATCTTCTATTCCTGAATATATTTGTGGGGTAGATATCTTACAGGACTGTGGTTGGAAACTTCAGCCAAGGAGTTCGGCCTGCGAGTCCTGGTTGTGAAGGCAGTGTTGTGGGGACATGTAGCACATTCCCTCTTGCAATTACCTGTTCCCTGGGTGTGACTAGCACAAAGCAGTACCACCTGCCAGGCGGTAATGAAGAAATCAGTGGACGATCCTCGAACTAGAAAAGGTGGGGATCATCTGGCTGGCACACAACCCTTACAACTCCCCAGTATGGCCTGTGCGCAAACCAGACAGAACCCAGAAAATGACAGTGGATTACAGGGAACTTAATAAAGTTGTTCCCTGCTTGCATGCTGCTGTTCCCTCGGTAGCTAACCAGATGGATCAGGCAAGCCAGGGGTTGGGAACCTTTATAGTTGAGAGAGCCATGAACGCCACATACTTTAAAAGGTAATTCCGTGAGAGCCATACAACGACACGTGTATGTTACGCATTATCCAATAAAAATTTGGTGTTGTCCCAGAGGACAGCTGTGATTAGCTCCAGCCACCTACAACCATGAACATGTGCGGTAGGAAATGAATGGATTGTAATATATGAGAATGTTTTATATTTTTAACGTTATTTTTTTTATTAAAAATTTGTCTGCGAGCCAGTTGCAGCCATCAAAAGAGCCACGTCTGGCTCACTAGCCATAGGTTCCTGACCCCTGAGTTAAGCCATGAAGTGAGGATATACCACTTTGTGGCAGATTTGGCTAATGCCTTTTTCTCTATTGATATAGCTGCAGAGAGTCAAGACCAATTTGTCTTCACTTGGTAAGGGCAACAATGGACCTTTACAGTATTATCATAGGACTATTTGCATAGTCCCAGCTTGTGTCATGGGCTGGTGGCTGCTGACCTAGCTAAATGGAAACAGCCAGAGGCTGTTTGTATGTATCATTATATTGAAGACATTATGCTAATTAGTGACTCTTCCAGAATTGGAGCAAGCAGTCTCTACTCTGCTATCCCATTTGAAAGCGTGTGGCTGGGTGGTCAATGAGGGCAAATTACAAGGACCTGGGTTATCTGTTAAGGTCCTGGGAGTTGTCTGGTTGGGTAAGACAAAAGTTATTCCTGACATAGTTGTAGATAAGATCCAAGCATACCCTGTGCCCACTACAATAAAGAAGTTACAGGAATTTCTAGGTCTATGGAGGTATTGGAGAGCATTCATACACCATTTAGCTCAGTTACTGTGTCCCTTATATCACCTTATTTGGAAGGGGGTTTGCTGGGATTGGACTGAGCAGGCACAAGGTGCGTTTTCAGCAGCTAAGAGAGCTGTTAAGGCTCTCTTGATTGGCTTTGATTCTGCGTGGCCCTGTGAGCTTGATGTCCTTGTCACCTCTGAGAGGTTTGGATGGGGCTTGTGGCAACGAACAGAGCACCTACGGAACCTATTGAGTTTTGGTTCCAATTGTGGAAAGGTGCTGAAGTTTATTACTCATTAGTGGAGAAACAGTTGGCAGCTGTGCATACTGCCCTCCTGGCCACTGAGAGTATTACAACCACAACTCCAGTTACAGTCAAGACCACATACCCTATTGCAGGATGGGTGAGAGATTGGACAACCAAACCTTGTAGTGGTATGGCCCAAACCTCTACCCTGGCCAAGTGGGGTGCACAATTGCAACATCGCTGTGCTCTTAGCATCAGCCCATTGAGGGCAGAACTGCAGGAAGTCTTGGATCCAGTCACCTATGTGACCTTAGAGTCAGGTGCAGCTGGGGATCAGGAGGCAGAACCTGAAGTCAGTCCCTACCAGGGGGTGAATGCTCATCCCTGAGGATGCCTGGTTTACTGATGGTTCTAGAAGGGGCCAACCTGCTGAGTGGATGGCCATGCCTTCCATCTGGCCACTGAGACTATTTAGATGGACACAGGTATAGGCCAAAGCAGCCAATGGGCAGAATTAAGAGCTGTATGGCTAGTTGTCTGTAATGAACCTTCACCTCTAATGATTTGCACTGACAGCTGGGCTGTTCATCATGGACTGAACTTTTGAATTGCTACTTGGCACATTAACCAACAGATGGTAATGCACCGTCCACTATGGGGTGAGGTCATGCGGCATGACCTATGAGAAATAGGACACCAGAAACAGCGAACAGTATACCATGTCACAGGGTGTGCCCCTCTAGCCCATCCTGGGAATGATGAGGCAGACACCTTGGCAAAGGTATGATGGTTGGAGACTATGCCCACAGGTGACATGGTGCAGTGGCTCCACTGTCATCTGCTCCATGCAAGACAGAAAACTATGTGGGCTATAGTTAAGGGGTGAAACTTGCCTGTGTCCTATGCAGAGGTACTTGTAGCCTGTGAGTAATGTGCAGTGTTCCAAGGAGCACCCTCAGAGACCACTGGTGTCACCTAGACAGATCCAGAGGGGTCATGTTCCACTGACACAATGGCAGATAGATGTCATCAGACCCTTACCAAAGTCGGACAGGTACCAGTATGCAGTCACCTGTGTAGGTACTGCCACTGGTCTGTTTGCTGTTTACCACACTTGTAACCCTGACCAGAGGACAGTCATACAGGCTCTGGACCACCTGAGTGCTGCATATGGTCAGCCACCAGTCCTTAAAAGTGACAGTGGTACACATTTCACTGGTAACTATGGTGAAGCAATGGGCTCAAGACCTGGGGGTGGACTGGAAGTACCATGTCCCCTAGGATGTTGGTATCACTGAGTGATATAATGGACTCTTAAAGCAGGAACTGCAATAGGAGGGGGTCACTAGCTCCCTTACTGGATGGACATGCCACTTGTGGACAGTACTCTGGATTCTGAATGAGAGACCTCGATGGGGGACCCAGCTCTGGTGGAGGCCCTCCTGCACCGGGCAGCTGCTCCCATCCAGTTACAGATACACAAGGACGCTTTGCTCAAGCCGGGCTTTGGATGGCAGGGCAACGTGCTCTTGTCTGCCCCAAAACCTTCCTTAAAGGCCAATAGCTTCAATGGACATGGCCCTGGACTGCATAGGCCCCCTATCTACAATGGGTGGCCTTGTTGGCACCATGGGGTAGGGGGCTAGAGGTGGCCCTCCAGTTAACTCCCTGGGCAACCAGCACCTGGCTGCCTAAGGTAGAAGTGTATTATCCCTTGAGTGCTCAGGCAGACAGCATTGTGAAGGGCGCCTTTGTAATTTCTTTATGGCCCATAATGAGTTCTCCCATTCTATTACACATAGAACCAGCAGGTCCTGGTGTGCAGGCCAATAAGGTTTGGTATGCCCACCCAGGGCGGCCTCTGGTACCAGCTACTGTGCTATCTGCAGACAAAACTCTGGCCTGTATTCTGCCAGAAGGGAAAGATTTGCCTCTCTTGGTGCTGCTGACCACTCTCTCATTTTCCCCAAAGCTGTGTTTATAATTCTATTGCTGTGGTCTGTACTGTTTATGTAATGTACCCCACTCTTTGCACAGGGACCATCACAGAAGAAACCTGTTGTGTAGACTGTGAGGTGAGCAACCCTAAAGGGGTGGAATGTGGGTAAACAGCTGTGTTAGGCTTGCTCGTGGGTTTATGGCTGCAAGTACTTTGACTGCTTGGTGTGTGGACGAGTGGCAGCGCCCTGTGTGTAGGGTCTGTGTAAGGCTGTGGGTGCTTTCCCTCAGGGGCAATTCTCCCAGATTACTCTCCCGCCTCTGTGAGGTGCAGTTTTCCTGCTCCCTTACCCTTCACTACGAAATGCAGGTTTTCTTTTGTTTATTAGCTCATTCCCTTTTTGTTTTTTGCTCAAACTATCTTTGTGAGCCTCTAACAAACGGGAATGACCCTATGCTTTCTGGTTCCATAGTTCCTCTACCACAGGGGTCCCCAAACTTTTTTCACAGGGGGCCAGTTCACGGTCCTCAGACCGTTGGAGGGCCAGACTATAAAAAAAACTATGAACAAATCCCTATGCACACTGCACATATCTTATTTTAAAGTAAAAAAACAAAATGGGAACAAATACAATATTTAAAATAAAGAACAAGTAAATTTAAATCAACAAACTGACCAGTATTTCAATGGGAACTATGCTCCTCTTGCTGACCACCAATGAAAGAGGTGCCCCTTCCGGAAGTGCAGCGGGGCTGGATAAATGGCCTCAGGGGGCCGCAGTTTGGGGACCCCTGCTCTACCATCTGCCCAAATTCAATGCGAACCTGCCTGGCCTTAACCACCAGCATTACACTCTCCATGCTAAGAATCAGTCTTGACAGATGGACATTAGAAAGAAGGGCATTCATTTGTCAGCAGTGATGTAAAGGGGCAGGACTGACCCAAGCGAAAGAGAGCAGAGACCACACTGGAACCTGCTTGATCACTCTAGCTAGAAGGTAGACTCCTTCCAAGAAGTAGTGAGAGATGTCTGGCAAGAGGTCATCTTTCGTTTTGAAACTGCCTCCACCGCATCTTTCTGTCTGTGGCATAAATGATACTGACTGCTTTTTTCCACATTAATCTACTTCTATAGGAAAAAGCACTGTGATCCAAACCAGAAAATATAGCCCAAAATTGTATTCTTTGTTCTCTGATTCTTCCATATGCCTTCACCTTAATCCTGAAACTTCAGTATTCAACAAGTACTTGTTGAGCATCTACAATGTGCCAAACACTGTGCTGGTGAGGTTCAATAAGAAGGATGTGTCTGAGGTGTTGTGTGTGAGTCAGCAAGAAAGACACACAGGAAATGTGCTCTGGACTTAGCAGCCAGGGCTTCTTTTTATGCTTCTGATTGATTGGTGGAGTGATGTCAGATAAATGATGAATAAAAAATACAAAAACCATGAGCTTGATAAAAGTGGACATCCCTAAGCCTGCTTTAGACATACAGACAAAATTACCTGCAAAAGGGCTGAGGGTTCATGTTTTATAAGTTCTCCAGGTAACTCTTGGATGTATGAGAATTTAGTGGTCTCTTCAGCATCTGAACAGAAGTGTAGAAATGTAAGATGATGAGTCATGGTCTCCTTCCCCCTAGAATCCCCAAGTCCACCCTGATGGTATACAGAGTGGCAATGTGGGGAGAACACAGTACATCCTGCAAAGGAGCTCTAAGGAAACATATTGTAGGTGCCCACGTTTATAAACTTGTCCACAAGCCCAGAGGGACTTGGTCATCTTTTTAAAATACAATTTCAGTAACATTCAAGACATGCTGTGTTTTGTCATGGGCTAGGTAGGGCACAAGCCCTGGAAATTTATGGATTAGGGACAAGGACTACGAAATAACCAGAAACCGGGATGTCAGATATTTTTGCAGCAAATCATCGATTTGGGCTAAATAAAAACCGACCATCACTGAAGTTCACCAGAGGCCTGGTTCAGCAGACGTGATAAAAGTTAAAAGCCAAGTCAGGGTTAAAGGTCACAGGCCACAAAATGCAGGGATGAAGGTGACTCAGTCCCCAGACCCTGCTGAGGCAGTACAGTATAACGGTGGGGTTTCCATGCACAGGTGATGCTGGCCACACTGGCCGAGGCTGGATAACTGGGGGACAGGGCAGCTTCTCTCAGCTTGGGGCTGAGCCAGAGGAAGAGCTCAGAAAGCTCAGATCTTGGAGAGGAATGGAAAGGATGAATGACTATGGTGGAAGAGGAAATGTTGGAAGATCTGGAAATGAGGGTTGTGAAAAACCAACACTCACTTGGTGTAGACGTCCTGACCAGAAAAGGACTCCAAGTAGACCTTCCATCCCAGTCCCTGCCTTTCACGCTGAGTCTCTGAGACGGCTTCTACAGGAGGGTCAGAAGTGAAGAGGTCACCAGGCATACTGAGTGGACATTTGTGTGACGGTGTATCACTCTCTGCTCCTGTTCTACAACCACTGGCTTTCTTGAGAGAACCACGCCCTCCTTGGTCTGTCTCGGTGGGAGTCACAGCCACACAGACACTGTCACTGAGGAGCATGAGAGACCCCAGTGCACTGTCTCTCTGACTCAGTGGGAGTCTCTTGGGGACAGGAGACAGTGGTGCTGAATGATTTCTGTAGCAGATCAAAGGCCAGGTCTTGTCTGGACTCTGAGCCCGACACTGTCTGGGCTCTGTCTTCTGTCTGACCTCCTTCCCTACCACCACCATCTTCTTTACATGGATGTTGCCACATGGGCCTCAAGGGTGACCTCAGATGTGCTCTGCATGCTCCTCCCATTTCAAATTCTGTAATTCTGAGACAGCCCATATCTTCAAATAACTGATAATAGAGCCAGAGAGGCCAAAAATATAGCAAAAGATGCAAGAGAACTGGCTAAGTACAGACATTTGTATGTAAGCAAAGCAAACTAAAAAAGAAAAAGTAAGAAATGTGTCATTTTGAGTCATTTCTACATGAATCAGTTATTGAATAGTCAAGTAATCAATGAGGCCATTGTTGATTCACCAAGTTGTTCAACAGACATTTGTCAAGCACCCAGGAATGACTGACCCCTACAGGAAATAGGGAAATATTACCATGTTGAGAGATGACTCTCATTTGGAAAAAACAATTATGTCCACTCTTAATGTAATAAAGTATTATAAGAGTGTGAAAGATGAAATTTTAGTTCAGGTTTTCAGAACTGTTCAGTGACTTATACCAATCAGCCAACAGAAGGAATTAATGCAAACACTCGAGCCCCTCCCGTCTGGGGAGGAAAAAGCCTTCCTTGTGGATCCATTTGTTATTTTTATTTGTCTCTGAGTTTGGGGTGTGATGTTGTTTAAAAAGTAGAATGGAGGTAATGGGGCTTTGTTAATTGAAGGCACAGTTTTTCCTTTGTTTCCATCTGAAATCTCTCTGCCATGCCCATAGAGGCAGAGCAAGAAAAGAGAAAGAAAGAAAAAGGGAAAAGGATATGGGGCAGGAAGGGGAGGGAAGAGTGGGAAGACTGTGGGACTTGGAAAGTGGGTGAGTGTGGCATCATCACTGAGGACAGTGGATCCCAGAGAACAGTCCAGCCCAGAGAGAAGCCTACAGGCCGCTTGGGTACCTGAAGCATTCCAGGGGCACAGAGATGGGAAAGGGCACGTATCTGTGAGTGGAGGAGAAGGTTGGCTTGAAAATCAATGAAAGGCTTGTTGGAAATTTGAAAAGAAGCCCCTCCTTCCACCACTCACAATAAGGTAGCTGCAGTCTGGAAGAGTCTTGGTCCTGGACAGGGTCAGACAAAAAGTCTCTGCTGAGTGGGTTAAGTGAGCGACCATACATTGTGGGGTGAAGCCACTCCACACCCCTTTCCTTTCCACACATGAGTCTCATAACCCTGGCAGCTGCAGGACAGCATCTCCAGTCAAGATGTGGACACATTTTTGTAGTCTCAATAGTCCTTGAGAGAAGCCCAATAGGTTTTAATTCAAGCACCCTGATGACACCCTCCCACCCACGCACTCCACGCGGGGCACATACACAGCGACCATTGCCTCGTTAGTGCCCTACTCCTACATGTGGATGGCTCCAGCTCACTCGACTCTGGAGGAAAGCAGCCAGGGTTGAATTATTACCAGAACAAACAGAGGCCATTCAGAGGAAACGGACACAATGCGGGGAGACATAGAAACCCTAGGGATTTGCACCCTGGGAGAGAGGAGAGTAAATACTGCAGCCAGGAAACAAGAACAAAGATATACCTGTGGTTTGGTGAGTAGATACAACATTTGAGGGAAAAATTGTGGACGGAGGGATCATCCAGACCTTCTATAAGGCATGCTGTCTCGGCATTCCAGAACTTGGGAATAAGGCATGATCCTAAGAGCCACACGGGAGGAGCACAGCCACATATAGAATTGGAAGCAGATGCCACCGAGGACTGTAGGAGCTGACTGTAGGAGCCAACGCTGGACTGTAAGAGCTGATTGGGCGAGGCCCCCCTGCACTCAGGGCAGATTGCCTCCCACTGGAGTCCTTATCCAGTCCAGTTATTGGAACTGGTCACAGAGGAAGCCAAGTTCCAGTATTCAGAGTCGCTTCCTCTGGAAGCTAGTGGAGATGTGTTCCAATCAAATGAGGGATTAGACAAGAAACACAAGGACACTGGGCCCAGAAAGAAAATCCAACATCGGGGAGAGGGGAAGAAAGAGGGGGGAAAGTCCCCAGAGTACCGCAGTGGAAGCTGAGCAAACCCAGTGCGTACTGGAGAGGAAGACCCCACGCAGCCTAGGAGCTCAGCACTAGGAAGTGGGACAGATGAGATGCAGCTATGACGTGCATGTCGGGAAGAGGTGTATGTCCAGGGCCAAGAGACTGTGCTGGCGATTTATTATAGCTACATAGAAAGGTAAACAATAGAAAGAACAGGCACCACTCGCTTTAGGACAGCAATTTTCAACCAGTGTGACCCAAGAATGTTTAAGGCATGCAATACCTGAATATTTATTTAGTCAGGGGCATTGACCTCTTTTCATTTAGATTGTAAAATAAAAAAATGACAATAGCCAACACAACCATAGCCATTGCTGTAAATGAATCAAAATTATACCTACTTTTTTGTCAGTTAGCAAAAAATATATTTTTGTAGTACCGTAGAATTATAGTAATTAGTATTTGTGTGACACAAAGTGAAATGTAAATTCTTGCTTTAGTGGGGAAAAGTGTAAAAGAAAAAAACAGAATTATAGTTGTTGTTTTTAATATGAACAGTGTTTACATGGATACACTGTTGGTTATGATAACCTAGTGGTTATGATAGAGCACGGTGAGAATACAATGGCTGGCATGTGTGTGCATGTGCGTACATGTATGTGCATGTGTGCTCCTGTGTGTTTGGTGGTGAGCAGCAGCCAGCTGCGGATAGCTGAAAACCCCGGCACACCAGATGGGAGTCAATGGCTAACCCTAGAAAAAAAGGAGCAGGAGGCAGCATTATGAACACTTTCCGAGATAAATCTGTGAGCCAGATGGTGGGGTCTGGGCAACAGGATTATTGTGCAACCAAGGTTAAGATCCTGTGAACAGAGATTTCTGGTAGGCCCATGTTGCCCATGAAGATGGCTGCAGTCAGTCTTGGCCATCTTTTCTGAGTTACACCTGTTTTTTCCTTAAGTTCCTTCACAGAGAAGCAGAACATCAGGCTTTTGGGTGTGGGTGTACCTCTGTCCTTTGTGTTGGTCAGGAAAAGAAGGGGACAGAGAAAATCAATAGTTATTGATCTCCTTTATGTGTCAAGCGCCGTGTTAGATATTTTGCACACAGTACTACACTTAGGAGACACACAGATAAGGAAAGTAAAGAATGGGGCTGCAGAGAGACTGGTTCAAGGCCAGGGAATCAAAGCTGCAGTCAGCCAATGCTCAGTGCTGCTCGCCTCGCCGCCCGTGCTCTGTGAGCACTGAGCACTGTGTGCGTGGGGTGTCACCATACAGAGGGGTAAGGAGAAGGGGTGGGCAAGCAGGTATGGGGCCCTATCCCAATCCAGGTAGCTAGCGTTATTTAGTCTGTGACAAAATGTCATCAGAAAGAGCTGATCTGTTTCAGAAAACAAATCTAAAACAGGGGAAAGTAGAAATTGACCAGAGGAGTTTGGCTCAATTAAAATAAATTCTTTCTCTCTCTCTCTCTCTCTCTCTCTCTCTTGAGATTATGGAATATATATATACACATACTATGTTACATAGTCCATGATCAGAAGAAATATTCAAGCAGAGGCTTTTTGCAATAGATGGAAATTTAGAGTCAATATCCACTGAGGTTCTATCTCCAAGACCCTAGAATCCTCATGGCATGAAAACCTCATTAAAATTGGTAACTTGTAATAATCATCCAGGGCTCAAGCTATACTATGGTAAGTACACCTTTGAACTAATAAGAGTGCATTCTAAATCAAGTCATACTACTTGAAAGCACATTGAGGTTAACCGTTACAGATGTGCCAAACATTTGTATGCTAACTAAAAGAATTATTTGAGATAGTTTCCAGATAATTTTTCTACTCAGCAAAGTATTTACTAGCAAAAATATGCTAATAAAGTATATTTTTGGTTACTACATGCACTTGACTTTTCTCTAATTCCATCAGTCTTTCCTCCAATTAACCTACATTGATAGGGTTTTGCTCCATGTGGGTATTTTAACTACAGGTGCAGAATGAAGGTTTTAATGAGGTTCCTTTAATTAACTGAGAATACAGAGAAGACACTCAGGACGAGACTTCTACTTCCTACATGGATAGTCTAAGGCAGTGGTCCCCAACCTTTTTTGGGCCACGGACCGGTTTAATGTCAGAAAATATTTTCATGGACCAGCCTTTAGGGTGGGATGGATAAATGTATCACGTGACTGAGACAAGCGTCAAGAGTGAGTCTTAGACGGATGTAACAGAGGGAATCTGCTCATTTTTAAAAAATAAAACATCGTGGCCCTGGCCAGTTGGCTCAGTGGTAAGCATCGGCCTGGCGTGCAGAAGTCCCAGGTTCGATTCCCGGCCAGGGCACACAGGAGAAGCGCCCATCTGCTTCTCCACCCCTCCCCCTCTCCTTCCTCTCTGTCTCTCTCTTCCCCTCCCGCAGCCGAGGTTCCATTGGAGCAAAGATGGCCCGGGCCCTGGGGATGGCTCCTCGGCTTCTGCCCCAGGTGCTAGAGTGGCTCTGGTCGCAACAGAGCGATGCCCCAGAGGGGCAGAGCATCACCCCCTGGTGGGCAGAGCTTCGCCCCTGGTGGGCGTGCCGGGTGGATCCCGGTCGGATGCATGCGGGAGTCTGACTGTCTCTCCCCGTTTCCAGCTTCAGAAAAATAAAAAATAAAAAATAAATAAATAAATAAAACAAAACATCGTTCAGACTTAAATATAAATAAAACAGAAATAATGTAAGTTATTTATTCTTTTTCTGTGGACCACTACCAAATGGCCCACAGACCCGTACCGATCCACGGCCCGGGGGTTGGGGACCACTGGTCTAAAGGGACGATCCTGAAAGTTCAGCACCTGAGTGTCATTTCCTTGTTGATGATCTCTCAACAAGTTGAAGTTCTCTTGAACCACAAAGAAGAACATGGATAGAGTGGATAGAGCATCAGCCTGGCAGTCCCGGGTTCAATTTCAGGTCAGGTCATAAAAGAGAAACGACCATCTGCTTCTTTCCCCTTCCCTCTCCCCTTTCTCCCTCTTCCACTCTGGCAGCCACTGGCTCAATTGGTTTGAGCATCAGCCTCAGGCACTGAGGATAGCTCACTTGATTTGAACATCGGCCCCAGACGAGGGGTTGCTGGGTGGATCCCAGTCAGGGTGCATGTGGGAGTCTATCTCAATATCTCCCTTCTTCTCACTTAAAAAAGAAGGAGAGCTTGGCTGATGAACCAAAGTGATGGAAAAGTGTTGGGAGAAAGAGACATCTCTCAGAAACTGGTGGTGGAGGAGGTGAGCCCCTGTACATAGCTGTTCCTTACTCAGCAGCATGCTCTGGACAAGGTGCTAGAAAGACACTATGATTCTATCTTGACTACAGATTCAGTATGGGTCCACAGTAGGGTATTTGAGGAGAAAACTAATGTTACCTTAAGCTTTTTGTGCATTGTCTAAACCAGTGGTAGTCAACCTGGTCCCTACCGCCCACTAGTTGGTGTTCCAGCTTTCATGGTGGGTGGTAGCGGAGCAACCAAAGTATAAATAAAAAGATTTAACTATAGTAAGTTGTTTTATAAAGATTTATTCTGGCCTGACCAAGCGGTGGCGCAGTGGATAGAGCGTTGGACTGGGATGCGGAAGACCCAGGTTCGAGACCCCGAGGTCACCAGCTTGAGCACGAGCTCATCTGGGCTGAGCAAAAAAAAAAACAAAAAAAACTCACCAGCTCGGACCTAAGGTCGCTGAGCAAGGGGTCACTCGGTCTGCTGAAGGCCAAGGCCCATGGTCAAGGCACATATGAGAAAGCAATCAATGAACAACTAAGTTGTCACAATGAGAAACTGATGATTGATGCTTCTCATCTCTCTCCGTTCCTGTCTGTCTGTCCCTATCTATCCCTCTCTCTGACTTTCTCTCTGTCCCTGTAAAAAAAAAAAAAAAAAAAAAAAAGATTTATTCTGTCAAACTTAGTGAAAATTCGACATAAAGTACTTGGTAAGTAATTATTATTATATGCTTTAACTTGCTGTAACTCTGCTTTATAAATTTTATAAAGTAAAGTTACTTCTCTACTTTATAAATCACCATTACTATGGAACTGGTGGGCAGTTAGAAAATTTTACTACTAACAGGGATACAAAAGTGGGAGGCAGATATAAAAAGGTTGACTACCCCTGGTCTAAACCAAGGACAGTCCTGGCACTGTGATCCTCTGCCAAGCTCAGAACACACCTGAGCACTGTGTTTAGATCTCAGCTTCGTATTTTAAGAAAGATTTGGGCAAACAATAGCAGGTTGGGATTCAATTTTTAAAAAATCCTGGAAACTATGTTTTATGATGAATAATTGCATGAAATGGGGATAGTTTCTGAATTGGATAGGATTTTGAACAAACATCACAGGTATTTTCAAATATTTGGAAGGAAATTAAGAAAATGATTCATTTTTACTAGGTGTGGTTGTTAAAACTTGCATTTGGTCTTCTCATATTTACCTTCCCTATTTGTCTTTCCTGTCACCCCACCTACTGCAGGTAAATGTTCAGACTAAATTTTATTGCTTGGGGTTTGAAGGGAAGTTTAATGGCCAGGGCTCCTCCTAAGTTTTACAAAAGCTTGTGAGAAGTTAAAGGTTTTGAGTGGTAGGATAGAGACAGGAGTAATAATTTTATTAGGCAAAAAAGAGATATTTTTGGGAACTAGGGAATGGAAGTGGGTGACTTGCCCCACTCAGTAGCCCTATAGTTACCTTCCATTCCATCAGAGGCAGCCTGATTCCCTTTCTATGAAGGTGCCCCTGGAAGGTGTGTCATGGGACTGCACGCCCCACCACAGCCCCACAGGACAGGAAGTTAAAGGGCCATGAGCATTCAGTGGTAACAAGCATGGGCTGATTAAAATAGGAATGCCCCTGATATTTGGCTCTGCGTAGGCCCAGTTATTATTATTATTATTATTATTATTATTGTATTTTTCTGAAGCTGGAAATGGGGAGAGACAGTCAGACAGACTCCCGCATGCACCAGACCGGGATCCACCCGGCACGCCCACCAGGGCAACGCTCTGCCCACCAGGGGGCGATGCTCTGCCCCTCCAGGGCATCGCTCTGCCGCGACCAGAGCCACTCTAGCGCCTGGGGCAGAGGCCAAGGAGCCATCCCCAGCGCCCGGGCCATCTTTGCTCCAATGGAGCCTTGACTGCAGGAGGGGAAGAGAAAGACAGAGAAGAAGGGGGGGGGGGTGGAGAAGCAAATGGGCGCTTCTCCTGTGTGCCCTGGCCGGGAATCGAACCCGGGTACCCCGCACGCCAGGCTGATGCTCTACCGCTGAGCTAACCGGCCAGGGCCTAGGCCCAGTTATTGACTAGTGACTAGGAGCTTGATCCTCACTGAGATGAAATACTGCCACCAACACTGCCAGAGGCCTGATGTGGATGTAAGTAGATTTAAAGAAATGGTAATTTCTTGCACATCTGCACCCATGGATTAATAACTATACACTTATATAGCTCAATGACAGAGCAAGGACCAGTGGGTAGAAAGCTCTGGAAAGAGCATTTTAGTTAACACACTGCCTAGCAGTGGGACAGACTGACACGAGAAACCATGAGTTCTGGTCACATGGGTGAGCTGGTGTCTATCACTCAAGGGTCTTTAACAGGGAAATCTCACGATGGGCAGTACAAATTGAGCTAAGTGGTCTTTTCTGGTTTTATGAATCATTGGAATCATGAGAGTAGGACTGAGAGTCTACATAGTTTGTACATGTTTACACAGGAGTCCTTTGAAAGCAACAATCATGTCTTCTATATCATGATCAGGGACTTTGCACTGAAAACAACTGCATTGTTTATTTTAGTCTTGCTGCTAGAATGAGTGATGGAACTTGTTTTCAAAGAGAGGAAAGGCAGCTACATCAGCTTTGACTGGTCTCAAAGTAGAGAGTGTGTTTTTTCTTCCTTGGTGTCTATTGCGGTAACTATAAGGCTACTGAGCATCCAGAGAGAAGAGAGTTAAGTAAAAACAGAAAGTACAACAGGAAGACTTCGGGGCAAAAACATGACAGATTGAAGGAAGAACGGGGACATTGCAAATGCCCTTTCCAAGCCACCAAGTTAAAGGTTTATTACAGGATGTGCTGGCGCTCCCAGTGTTGGGCTTGGCTCAGCTGTCCTCCGGTGATCACTCTGCTGCATGTGGGATGAAGTTGTCAGTGTTTACAAAACCAATTAAAGTGGTATTAGTGTCTGTGTGTGTGTGCGCGCGCGCTCACACGCGCTAAGCTGCCCACTCAGTGTTCGTGCCCAGCTCCTTGGCAGTTGTTCAGGAACAGAGTTATTTAGGTAAACTTTTGGAACAGAACTTTGTTCTTTAATTTTAACTACTTTTCATTGTATTGAAAACTTAAAGAATTTCATCAGTGCAAATATTGGTTTAAATAGCAAATGTGGGAAAGTACCTTTTCCTTCTCGTTTTTAATAAGCTTATGACAATTATTTTTGTCCCTCTCAAGTGACCTATCAACAAGTCCTATGTACCTGTCACATATATTAAACATGGGCAAATGGAGGCTGTAAATAAGGAGAAAATTACTCTAATTTATTGCTCTGTATGCATACAATGTGTCAACCAAATTACAACTGTTTATCTTACATAATTTAGGGATAATAAAAAATTGAAGTGACCAAAGTTATTTTGTAATAACAGTGAAAAAATAATTCTGTCTCAATTTATGAGGATGTCTGATCTCAATTCCATATTATTTGATCATCTGAACATACTTGTCCATCAGGAAAATACTTGGGAAAATCTGTGTTAGGCCATGGTAGAGTTGCTTTTATTGGACTAACTTTCCTGCTAATAACAATCATAAAATTTGTATTAAATATTATGAATTTGAAGGTAACAGAGATGAACAAAAGCAGCCAGAAACTGGAAACATAATTCTGGAAATAGGGATGCAAGCTAGTGAGGGCAATTTAGCTACATCCATCTGACAGTTCCCCTTCAAGAACATTTCCTGTTCTGTCAGGGCACGGAGAACAGAGTTCAAGCAAAAACCTTGGGAGGAGGACTGCTGAGGGCCAGCCAGCTGCAGCCCCTGGCCAGTCAGGGCAGGTGGTGGACTCAGGGGAAGGAGCTGTAAACACCAGGCAAAGTGGCCACCCTTGGCCCTCGTGGGCTGAGTGAAGCATGCATCTAGGTGGGTCTTTCTTCTTTGGCAATGTTTGCCAGGGGATGCTGATGGTGTGGAACTGGTTTCAGAGCCATTGGTCTTTCTAACCTCACACTCCAAGCTGTGTTAGTGCCCCAGAAATGTGGAAAGCAGGAGACTGCCTGAGACAGCAAGTTGGTTCCTTGTTCCAGGAGGCAGGCAAAGAACGAATGGCTAGAAATGCTTATTGGTTCCTCAAGGGCCATGGCTATGGTTATCTTCCCACCTGCCTGTAGACCTTACCAATCAGGAGGCACACAGTGATGCAAGTGAAACCCCTGCTGTCATTCCAGAGCACTGGAATGCTCAATCACAATGACAACACTATATAAAAGAGTCATGTGATACAGGCTGTGCGTAGATGTTCCAGGCAGAGAAGACCATGAATGCCTGTATCATATTTCTTCTATTGAAATAGAAGTCCATGTTTAAGTGACAATGATAGCTGACTAACTATTGGTTACATGCCAGTTAACCCTTTAAGAAGAGAATTTAATCTGACTGATGATGGCGTCCATGAGCCACCACACCAGAGTCTCCCACACCGTGATTTATTTATCTTAGCACCAATTGAAAAAAGTTGCCAAGACTCTCTAAATGGTGACACTCTAAATCCTGCCCTTGTTAGGGTAGGCCAGGTAGGTAAAGAGGCTCCATTCTCCTGGAAACCACTAGGGGAAGAGAAGGCCCAGGCACCCCTCTCCTGGATAGGGGAGCAGGGGGATTCTCACATCAAGTCCAGGCTGACATGGCCTAAATCAAGTCAGTGCCTCTATGTATACTATGCAGCCCACTTAGACACTCACAGATAAGTAGCTCAGGCTTGATTTAGGGTTAGTCCTGTGTTGCTTATTTTATATGATTTTACTAAAAAGTGCTAAATTCTGTCAGCCTGTCTTCTTTCTGTAACACTGGCCATGAGTTAAATAACATCCCTGTTCCTTGCAACTTGCAGGATAAGGATGCTTGTCCACCCTGGCGTGGGGTGATGTTTTCCCAGTTAGAGCATAAGTGCTGCTTAATGGATAGGATGTTGACTTTGGATTACAAATTGAGATCCGGCACCAGTGTTCAAAATGAGGAAGAAGCAGCCTTCGACAGAGAAGAAGAAGGAGGGAGAAGCACGGGCACCGGCTCGTCATCCCAAGCCTACATGTCTGTGGAGCTGCATGCAGTTCTAGTGAAACAGAAGTGATAGATGGCATGTGCGCGCATCCAACTCCTGCCAACGCTGTCATTCTGTCCAGCGGAGCTCTGTGCTTCCATCTACCTCTCCTCTCAATACGGCAGCCCTGTGAAATAGGGGCCAGGTTGGGTCACTTTTCCTGAGCCCTGCAGGATTTCTCATCTCACTGGGACTGTGTGAATCTCCCAGCCCGCTGCTGCAGCTGCTAGAAGCCCCCACTCACAAGCACATGCCTCACTTGTGCCATCTGTCGAAACCAGCCCCTCGGCATCCATGTGGTCACACCCTCCTACCTGTCAGGTCTTTGCTCAAACCTCATTTATCCATGGGGCCCTCCTTGACCACAATCCCTGTGCCCCCTCCTGTTCTGTATTTTCTCTCCACAGCAGTGATGACTGTCTGACATGCCCTCCACTGGAATGTGGCTCTATGAGGTAAGGGTTCTGCCTGTTTTGTTCATTCTTGTATCTTCAGGGCCTGTGACAGTGCCTGACATGTTGGTGCTACATGAATGTGTTGAATGAATGTATCTCAATTGGGAGCTTTAGCTCTGAACCACCTGCCCCCCACCACTGGGCTCTGTTGCACATCAGGAAAGGAAGTCCTGTTCCATGGCCGCAGAGGAGCCAGCCCTGACACCAAAGCCTGGGAGAGAAATACGTCCACAGCAAGCACATCCAAGGGCCGGATTGTAAATGGAACAGGAAGCTTGAGTCACTCAGATGATTCTGTGAACAAGAAGGAGACTCCTCAGATACCCAGGGACAGGAAGCCATGAGCCCAGTGAGTCATGACTGCCCCCGGCCTTGTTCCTCAGGCTCCCTTGCTCCAGGAAAGGATAAGCACCCACTCTAGAATCTCTTAAGTTGAAAAGTGTTGGCCTGGCCATGAGGAGGTGTGCGTTCCAGTACAGTCTGACATAACTGGCACATCTTCTATCAACTCTAGTCTTCAGGTTTCTCCATCATAAACATAGAAACTCATCAATTCGTAGACCTGCTTCTAAATGGTGTTTAAATAAATAAAAGGTCAAAAGGCAAAAATCACTGTGCATTTATTTTTACTTGATTTTGGCGCCTTTATTTTTTTATTTTATTTATTATTTTTTTTTCTTCATTTTTCTGAAGCTGGAAACGGGGAGAGACAGTCAGACAGACTCCCGCATGCGCCCAACCGGGATCCACCCGGCACGCCCACCATGGGGCGACGCTCTGCCCACCAGGGGGCGATGCTCTGCCCATCCTGGGCGTCGCCATATTGCGACCAGAGCCACTCTAGCGCCTGGGGCAGAGGCCACAGAGCCATCCCCAGTGCCCGGGCCATCTTTGCTCCAATGGAGCCTTGGCTGCGGGAGGGGAAGAGAGAGACAGAGAGGAAAGTGCGGCGGAGGGGTGGAGAAGCAAATGGGCGCTTCTCCTGTGTGCCCTGTCCGGGAATCGAACCCGGGTCCTCCGCACGCTAGGCCAACGCTCTACCGCTGAGCCAACCGGCCAGGGCTGGCGCCTTTATTAAGTGATCCATTTACTTATCTGATGAATGTCTACTTTATGAACTCACAAGTAATACAGATGTTCAAATGTCTGCTCTGTGTCCTTGCATGCAATACATGTGCTTAAATGTCCACTGTGTGGCCTCATATATACTACAGGTGTTCAGTAGAAATGTTTGCTAACTCCTCACGTACAAGCTTCTTCTGCTTCCGCTACCTTCACTACTAGAAGTAGCCATAGTTGAACTCCTATTCCCACAATGTAAGTACTAATTAATTAGTTCATTAACTTGGGAGATGGCTGCATCCAAGGACGATGCAAGCCTACAGCAGGCCACAGGGTGCCCCTGTCCAAGGGGGTGGTGATGGCCTCATGGAAGGTCCACAGCTTAGGCATAGATCTCTTTAAAACGTTTGTGCTTTCTGAGGAGGGCACTATTTACAGTGATGTTTGAAAGAAATTGTAGCAATTAGTCTCTCAACCTGAGAGTTATTACAGATCCAATTTAGGAGGTAGGGAGGGCTGGGGCCAGAGGAGTGGTAATTACAACACAAAAGTAACAAAAATTAGAATCGGATTGTGTGATTCTCTTATGCTTCAGTATTATTAATGATTCCATTTCCACTGTTTTTTGAGGGTTTTTTTCCCCCACAAAGACAGAAAGAGAGACAGAGAGAGGGACAGATAGGGACAGACAGGAAGGGAGAGAGATGAGAAGCATCAATTCTTTGTTGTGGCTCCTTAGTTGTTCATTGATTGCTTTCTCATATGTGCCTTGACTGGGGGTCTCCAGGAGAGTGAATGATCTCTTGCTCAAGCCAGTGACCTATGGACTCAAATCAGCGACCATGGGGTCATATCTATGATCCCACGCTCAAGCCAGCGACCCTGCACTCAAGCTGGTGAGTCCGTGTTCAAGCCAGATGAGCCCACACTAAAGCCTGCGAATTTGGGGTTTTGAACCTGGTCCTCCAGATTCGATGCTTTATTCACTGCACCATTGTCTGCTCAGCCTCATTTCCACTGTTCTGAGAATCCTAACTGTTTTGTATTTTGGGGACAAAATTTCTGATCATTGTTTCTTTCAGTATATTAAGCCTTTGAATTAGTCCTCGTATTTTTTTTTTTTTTTTTTTTTTTACAGAGACAGAGAGAGTCAGAGAGAGGGATAGACAGGGACAGACAGACAGGAATGGAGAGATGAGAAGCATCAATCATTAGTTTTTTGTTGTGCATTGCAACACCTTAATTGTTCATTGATTGCTTTCTCATACGTGCCTTGACCGCAGGCCTTCAGCATACCGAGTAACCCCTTGCTCAAGCCAGTGACCTTGAGCTCAAGCTGGTGAGCTTTTGCTCAAACCAGATGAGCCCGCGCTCAAGCTGGCGACATTGGGGTCTCGAACCTGGGTCTTCCGCATCCCAGTTCAATGCTCTATCCACTGCACCACCGCCCGGTCAGGTGAATTAGTCCTAAATCACCCAAAGTTTCTCAATCCCCCTATCCTGTTGTCACCATCATTTGGTTCAATAGGTAAGTTATAGGTGAATCTGTGCAGCACCAGGAATACTTTGGAATCCACATCACACTCCCATTCAGAGATCTGGATGGGTCTATGCAATTCTAGGCTGTGCTGATGAGATACTTAATAAACTGAAAGAATACATGACATCACAGAGGGTTTTCTGTTTGTTTTTGCCCCATTGTGTGAGAGAGAGGGAGAGAGAAGCATCAACTCATTGTTCGACTTAGCTGTTCCATGTAGCTGTGTACTCATTGATTACTTCTCGTTCATGCCCCGACTGCAGATCGAACCTGTGAGGTTTACGTATTGACCCCATAGGTGTTCTGGTATCATACCACAAAGAGATCTCAAATATCAATATTTGACTCAGGTGAGATCTCTGTTATGTTTAGAATTATAGCAAACTTTTTTATTATCTATGACTTGTACAAAGGAAGCGAGGAGAAGAAAGAGAGAAAGAGAGATTGAATTCTGATGAAAGAACTGAAATTATAGATTAAAAAAATCACACAAATATCTCTAAACCTCATTTTAGGCTGTTAAATATTTCTCTGTCTATCCATTAGTTCATTCATCCATTTTACCCATCCACCTGCCCATCCATACATCCACCATCCATTCATCCACCCATCTGCCAATCCATCCATCTGTACATTCATCCACCTGCCCATCTGGCATCCATCCATCCATCTGTCCATCTACCCATCCATCCACACACACCCCCTTTCATCCAGTATCTGGTGATTGTTTATCATGGGAGAACAAAATCATCAGAAAGACCCTTCCCAGCTCCAGCATTCTATTATTTTATGGACCCAGCACTGTTCTAGCTACTGTAAGGTACATAGGAATACAATCATGGATATTGCCGCTGGGTTTTCAAATGGACTTGGAGGTCAAAAACTAGTTTTCAGTCAGACAATGGTTTCACATCACTGCATTCTGTAAATGTACAATTACATTTATACTTTGTGAACTCTCTCTGACACATTCTTATTTAAAACATGGTGGATAGCAAAAGAAATTATATCTTGCATGTTGTTGGTGTTATAAACAACAATAGTTAATGTATATATTAATAACTCTCAGCTGTAGGTTCCAAGGACATCTGACAATGTCTGGAGACAGTTTTGGTTGCCACACCGGGGTGGAGAAGTTAGTGCTACTGGCATCTAGTAGGTAGAGGCCACGGAGGCTGCTAAGCATCCTGCAGTGCAGTGCACAGGACAGCCCCCAACAAGGAGATATGGTCCTAAAATCTCAGTAGTGCTGAGACTGAGAAACCCACATGTGTCCATGAGTGTGTGCATGCACTGTGCATCTGAAATGCTGTTTACCTGGCACAGGTGATCTCATCTAATACAGCAGTCCTCTGAGGAAAATGTACGTGTGGCTACTGTGACAGATTAGCACGGATTTACTAGCTTAGCGCAGTGTTTTTCAACCAGTGTGCCGTGAGACATGGTCAGGTGTGCCATGGGGAAATTAAACATGGGTCCCCAAACTATGGCCCGCGTGCCAGATACGGCCCGCAGAGGCTATTTATCCGGCCAGCCGCCAGCCGCCTCCATCCGAACATAAACATTCCCCTCACAACCCCTCCAGCTATCAGCAACAGAAAGAGTGGAGGCACAGGGAACGCTCACTGACCAATCACCTTCTAGGATTCATCCCGACCACTAGCGATGAATCAATAGTAGGCCGCCTCTCATCCACACCCAGGAAGGTCCCAGCTCGGGCACTTGTCATTGTGTGGCCATGGTGAGTAGTTGAAGCTGCTACTCCTCCCCATGGTCCCGATTTCTAATCCTGGTCAGGACTGGAGGTAAATGTTGCCACCACTAGATGAAGCCTCAGCCTCAGCTGGTTATGTCTATCCTGATGGTGTATATAGATATTTGACCTTTTTCTTCTTAAAAGAAGCCCCCGCAGAGGGTGATATACAATGCATCACAATGTTATCTAACTTTAAAGCTAAAGTTTGCCAATCTTCCTTTGGACAGTTTTTGGTTATCTGTTGCCAAGGAGTTTCCCATTCTGGCCAACAAAGCTATTTTGACATTGCTCCCATTTTCAACCACATATCTATGTGAGCTGAGCTTCTCAAGCTTGACTGCGATAAAAACTAAAAACAGAGAGAGACTGAGAACTGTTGAGGAAGAGCTTTGTGTATGTCTTTCTACCATTCCTGCCAGGATATCCCTTTTGTGTTCATCGAAACAGGCCCAGATTTCACACTAAGTGAGTATAAATACATTTAGAAACTATATTATTAACTATATGTATAATATGTACTGTGTTAGAGTGTCATTTTGGTAGGTGGTGTGCCCCAGGATTTTGTAAATGTAAAAAATGTGCCGCGGCTCAAAAAAAGGTTGAAAATCACTGACTTAGAGAACTCAGATTTCTTTTTTTTTTTTCTTTCTTTTTTTTTTTTTTTTTTTGTATTTTTCTGAAGCTGGAAACGGGGAGAGACAGTCAGACAGACTCCCGTATGCGCCCGACCGGGATCTACCCGGCACACCCACCAGGGGCAACGCTTTGCCTACCAGGGGGCGATGCTCTGCCCCTCCGGGGCGTCGCTCTGCCACAACCAGAGCCACTCTAGCGCCTGGGGCAGAGGCCAAGGAGCCATCCCCACCGCCCGGGCCATCTTTGCTCCAATGGACCCTTGGCTGCGGGAGGGGAAGAGAGACACAGAGAGGAAGGGGGGAAGGTGGAGAAGCAAATGGGTGCTTCTCCTATGTGCCCTGGCCGGGAATCGAACCCAGGTCCCCCGCACGCCAGGCTGACGCTCTACCGCTGAGCCAACCGGCCAGGGCCGAGGACTCAGATTTCTTACCCTACAGTTCTCAGGCTGGCAGCCTGAAGTGAGTCTCACTGGGATAAAACCCAGGTGTCAGCAAGGCTGGTTCCTTCTGCAGGTTCAAGGGTCAGATCCTTCCCTTTTCCAGCTTCTACAAGCATCCTGGCCCTGGCCGGTTGGCTCAGCAGTATAGTGTCGGCCTATTGTGTGGAAGTCCCGGGTTTGATTCCTGGCCAGGGCACACAGGAGAAGCAACCATTTGCTTCTTCACCCATCCCCCTCCTCCTTCTCTCTCTCTCTCTTCTCCTTCCATAGCCATGGCTCAAATGGGTTCAAGCAAATTGGCCCTGGGGGCTGAGGATGGCTCCATGGTCTCACCTCAGGCACTAAAGTAGCTCAGTTGCTGAGCAATGGAGCAGCAGCCACAGATGGGCAGAGCATTGCCCAGTAGGGGACTTGCCAGGTGGATCCCGGTCAGGGCACATGCAGGAGTCTGTCTCTCTGCCTCCTCTCCTCTCACTGAATAAAAAAATAATAATTTTTTATAATGTTATTTATTTATTTTTACAGAGACAGAGAGATAGTCAGAGAGAGGGACAGATAGGGATAGACAGACAGGAACAGAGAGAGATGAGAAGCATCAATCATTAGTTTTTCGTTGCAACCTTAGTTGTTCATTGATTGCTTTCTCATATGTGCCTTGACCGTGGGCCTTCAGCAGACCGAATAACCCCTTGCTTAAGCCAGAGAGACCTTGGGTCCAAGCTGGTGGGCTTTGTTCAAACCAGATGAGCCTTTGTTCAAGCTGGCGACCTCGGTGTCTCGAACCTGGGTCCTCCGCATCCCAGTCCTATGCTCTATCCACTGCACCACTGCCTGGTCAGGCACTGTTTTTAAATTTTTTATTTATTGATTTTAGAGAGAGAGAAAAGCAGGGGGGAGGAGCAGGAACCATCAACCATATTTGCTTCTTGTATGTGCCTTGACCAAGCAAGCCCAGGGTTTTGAACCAGCAACCTCAGTGTTCCAGGCAGTGCTTTATCTACTGTGCCACCATAGACCAGGCAGTGATGGTTGTTTAGTGCAGGTGGTGGGCCCTGATGATGGAGGGCCCCAGCCTCACTTTCCACCCTGTGCTGGAGCACACTTCTCAACAGCAGCGGTTTCCCACCTGGGGTGCACTGGGCCCCTGTTGATGAAAGCAATCCCAAACCTGAAGGTTTAAGAGTTTATCTGAGCCAAACTTTAGGGGCCAGTCCCAGAAGCAAAATATCAAAGGACTGAGAAAATGCTTCAGATAATGGCAGTTTTGTATTTCCTTTCATGCATTTATAATCAAAGGAGAAGACATAAGAGGGTAAGGAGGGTTACATAAAATTGTTGGTGGTAGATGAAGGAGGAGAGAAAGAGAAAAAAGTGGTAAAATCTCTAGACTTGGACAAAAAGCAAAATGGACACATACCTCTGCTACACTGGTGGGTACAGGGTTGTCAGCATTTCCCAGGCCCAGTTTGTAGAGGTGTGCGGGTAAGAGTGATGAGGACTGTTGTTGTCGTCTCTCCCTTATCTCTGCAGGTCTGCAGAAGACATTGTTCTGACATTTTAAGTATGTTATTCCAGATGCACAAAAACAATGGGCAGGGCTGCTCAAGGTAGGGATTAATTCACTATATAGGACTTGGGATGTGACTTCTCACTGTAAACTGCTCAGTTAGGAATTTGTATGACTGAAACATCCTGTGTGTTTACTTTCAGTGTGTCAGGCCTGACAGGTAGCCCCTGTTTTGTATACACCCTTGAAAAGCTTCACAAAACTGCCTCAGTCCACCCCCAGAAAACCTGATCCAATTGTGCCAGGGGTGGCCATGCATCTGAATTTAAATGCTCAGGTGGTGGCCCTTGCTGGGTGGCTCAGTAGATAAGAACACTGTCCCAATGTGCTGAGGTCATGGGTTTTTTATCCTGGTCAGGGTACATGCAAGAAAGAGTCAATGAGTACACAACTAAATGGAATAAGTAGGTGGAACAAGTTAATTCTCTCTCTCTCTTTCTCTCTCTCTCTTTCTCTAAAACAATAGAAAATTTAAAATGCTCAGGTGGTGGTCACCAGCAGCCCCAGGACACTGCCTCCCATCTCCCAGCTGAACTTCCTCCTCTGGAGACCACTGTTTGCACTTCACCAATAATTTCCCTATTTTATTTATCATGTTTCTCTCAATTCTTGGACTTAGGTGTGTATCTTACCTCATGACACAATTTTGTTTTCAAAACCTTACCATCTCTTATTTTTAAAACATAACTACTGGCCCTGGCCGGTTGGCTCAGCGGTAGAGCATCGGCCCAGCATGTGGAAGTCCTGGGTCCAATTCTCAGTCAGGGCACACAGGAGAGGCAATAATCTGCTTCTCCTCCCCTCTCACTTCCCCTTCTCTCTCTCTTTCTCTCCTGCAGCCATGGCTCAATTGATTCGAGCACATTGGACCCGGGTGTTGAAGATGGCTCTCTGGAGCTTCTACCTCAGGCATTTAAAATAGCTTGGTTGCAAGCATGGCCCCAGATGGGCAGAACATCAGCCCCAGACAGGGGTTGCCGGGTCAATCCCAGTCAGGGTACATGCAGGAGTCTGTCTCTCTGTCTCCCCTTCTCTTACTTTAAAAAACAAAACAGAACAAAAATATAACTACTAACAAGTATTGAATGTGGGAAATGAGAAGTCCTGTTGCTGAGGGTTTTCACTCTATAATTTATAGTCCAAATATGATCTAGCTAGGGACATTTAAATAGTGTGGCATGTTAGAAGTGAGCACATAGTAGGTGTTTCACCACGACTGAGTTGGATGGGCTGCACATACCTCCATCATTTGAACTATGTATTGATGGCTTTGCCACTAGGCCAACAAGCAGAAAGGGTCAGGCATACTCCAGCAGAGCATGAGTTTCCCTGCTCCACCCTGGCCTCCACCCATCCCACGTCATGAAGAGGCCTCTGTGGTGTCGCAGAATTCTTCTTCCACCCTCCTGGGAGAAGCAGCTTCCTTCTTTTCAATCAGCAGTCATGCCACACCCACAAGAGATGTGTCCCTCTAAGGGTGCTTGAGTTTGTAAGCACCTCTCACTGCAGGAAGGAGCTGAAAGAGACTAGGAGTGTGGAGAATGTTCTGCAGGGCGAGAAAGCTGCTTCAGGGCACAGAGGGCTGCAGGTGCTGCTCTCCACTGTCCCCCTGACCATAGGGCACATGCTAGCCCTGTGGGGTGGTTGGAGGGACGCTGCAGAATGGGAAGCCCAATTCTGCTCACACTCAGCACTTCTGAAAAGCCCAGCAGGAGGATGAGAGTGATTTTTCAGCCTTGAGCACTGAGTGGACTCAGAGTTCAATGTACTGATGGGCCAGGTGCTAGAAGCTTTCAGAGAACAGGTCCTGTGATAACTAGGCCCTCCAGGTGCACACGAAGGGTGATATACTGAAGAGTCCCCATCTTTCTCAAGGCCAGGATGTGTGCCAGCATTCCCTAGATAGCATGTTCTGCAGCAGTCTAAGGATATCTGGAAACCTTGTCAGCCAGAGTCTACGTGGCCAGCGGAGGTCCTGACAAGAGTGCAAAGATAAGGCCACCAGTAGAATTTGGAAGTGTTGTGAACCAGCGTGACTCAAAATTGTGCAGGTCTCTAGTGGGAAAGGTGGAGGATTAGAAAATAAACACAGAAAGAAAAAGAATGAGATCAGGTGTTGGTCAAATAAGTTTATAAATATGATATTTAGGTTTGCTCGCTTATAGTTTGCATTGAGTGTGGGGGACAGGCTGTAAGCAGGCAGGGTCAATATACCCTAAGGCTTGGTGTTTTTTGGGGGTTTTTTTGTATTTTTCTGAAGCTGGAAATGGGGAGAGACAGTCAGACAGACTCCCGCATGCGCCCGACCGGAATCCACCCGGCACGCCCACCAGGGGCAATGCTCTGCCCACCAGGGGGCAATGCTCTGCCCCTCCGGGGCATCGCTCTGCCGTGACCAGAGCCACTCTAGTGCCTGGGGCAGAGGCCAAGGAGCCATCCTCAGCGCCCGGGCCATCTTTGCTCCAATGGAGCCTTGGCTGCGGGAGGGGAAGAGAGAGACAGAGAGGAAGGAGGGGGGGAGGTGGAGAAGCAAGTGGGCGCCTCTCCTATGTGCCCTGGCCAGGAATCAAACCCGGTCCCCCGCACGCCAGGCCGACGCTCTACTGCTGAGCCAACCGGCCAGGGCCAAGGCTTGGTTTTAAGACTAAGCCTTTCCCACCCTAAGTAGCTTTGTATCAGAGACTTCCTTGTTTGTATATTGGATTAAAGGTTTTGATTTCTACACTATAAAATGGGGCAGACCAGGAGCTTGCTCTCTCTCGGTTCCTGAGATTAGCATTAGAGGAGAGAGCAAAGAAAAGAGCAGAGAAAGGCCACGTGGAGGAGAGGAGAAGCAGCCAAGATGGTAGAGTGCTGAAGGAGTAGCCAGTTTGTGCAGAGAGAAGGAGATGGGGAACAGAGGTGAATAAGACTAGTGAGGTACAAACCTTTGATCCTAGGAAAACTCGAATAAGTCAATGGCTTTGGGAGCCCTGAATGGAAAGGGAAGTGTTTTCTCACTGTATTTCTTGCCTGCTGAGTGCAGGCTAGGATTAAAGCTAATGGCCCACTAGTTTTTGGCTCTATTGTTTCATTACCATCTGTCCGAATCAAATGCAAACCTGCACGGGCCAGGCAGCTGTGATGGTGGCCGTGGCTACTGGCTTTACAGGAGGCCTCTTGTAAGTGTGATAAGGTGCCAAAGAACTGTAAAACTTAGTATTGGAAATGCCATTTTAAAGAGGAAAAGTCAGGCATCTTGCCCCCTTCTTTCTGTGGAGAATGGAGAGAGAAGAATGCGGGAGCTTCCTGGCTTACAAGGACAACTGGGCCATCTAGTCATAGTTTAACTATAGTTCTCTGGAAGGATAAAACTTATCTGGAAATTCCCTCTTCCCCTTCCTTAAGATCCGTTAGAAGACAATGTATACATATCTTAATTAAAAATTCCTACACTGATTTTAACTCTTCCTCCCCTCCTGGAATCCTGAGAGTGACCTATACCTCTAGACAAAGGAATCATGAAACCACTCCCCTTGCTTGAAAAACCTGCATTCTGTAACATTTTATTTTATTTTTTTATACAAGGACAGAGATAGAGCCAGAGAGAGGGACAGACAGGGACAGACAGGCAGGAACAGAGAGAGACGAGAATCATCAATCATCAGTCTTTTGTTTTGACACCTTAGTTGTTCATTGATTGCTCTCTCACATGTGCCCCGACCGTGGGCCTTCAGCAGACCAAACAACCCCTTGCTCGAGCCAGTGACCCAGTGACCCTGGGTCCAAGCCGGCGAGCTTTTTTTTTGCTCAAGCCAGATGAGCCCACGCTGGAACCTGGGTCCTCTGCATCCCAGTCCAACGCTCCATCCACAGCACCACCACCTGATCAGGCTGTAACATTTTATATGCTTTCTAATTATCATCCCTCTTGAAATCCTTTACATGTATAAAAACTTGTAAACTAAACAAGCGGGGACTAGCCCCAACACTTTTAGCAAAGGTATTTTCATTTGGCCTCTCTCCTATCCTAAGCTAACCATTTCACTGTGGCGACAGGGATGGGGGTTAGACACTAGAAGATTTGGGAATGTCTCTGCCGGGTATGTAAAACAATTATCACTACTGTGTTATCCCGTGGTGTAAGAATGCTTTTCCTTTTAAAAGATCCTATAGATAGATGTTGTAAGCTTGTTAGTAACTGACTATTGTACCATGCTCCCTCCTTACCCACCCCAACCAATACTTGATTTTGTATAATAAAAGGTCTAGAACGGTAAGAGGGCCTACATGATTTGGGATTATGCCCCATGTAGCTAGCCAGCTAATTAATAAACTCCTCAAATTTCTTCTGTAACCTGCCTAGTGTCTCTGTGTAACCCTTGGATTGCAATACTTTACAACATAAGCTGATGACCTACAAGAGCGGCCTGTACTCCCAAAAGCTTTATTTTTATAGTGTAAAGCAAAGTTATTTTGCAAAACAAAGAGAGCTCAGATACAAAGTTACATTTCCAAGGCAAACCAAGAATTCTCCCCAGAGCCCCCAAAACCCTCCACCCTGCATAACATTTTAACTTCACAAAACAAAGGGTATAAAGAAAACTGCCTCCACTGTCTTCGAGGGACATGGCGGATGGGACAAGTAGAAACAATCAACTTCACAGTTAATATGGAGGTGGGGGGAAGGGCATGTCAATTGCCTTTATCAACTTAATCAAACAATCAGAAGCTGTGGGGAAGAGCTTAGCTTTGAGCGACTCAAGCAAGCAAGCGAGGTGGGGGATGGCCAGCAAGGACTGTCAGTTCACTGCCAGCCCCCCACACCTCTGTCCTCCAAAAATCTAAACTGCAAGGACTCTGTCAGCTTGCCGCCTGTTTCCCACATGAAAGGGCTGCTAATCCCGTCCACAACTGGCTAGATCAACACATATGTTGGTTCTGAGTCTGGAATAAGAGTCCTCCCACACTCATTCATATTTCAAATCAGATTTGAACTAACCTGTGGTGGTGCAGTGGATAAAGCGTCGACCTGGAAATGCTGAGTTCACCAGTTCAAAACCCTGGGCTTGCCTGGTCAAGGCACATATGGGAGTTGATGCTTCCAGCTCCTCCCCCCTGTCTCTCTCTCCTCTCTCTCTCTTTCTCTCTGTCTCTCTGTCTCTCCCTCTCTCTCTCCTCTCTAAAATGAATAAATAAAAATTAAAAAAAAAAAAGAAAATTTTGCCTGACCTGTGGTGGCGCAGTGGATAAAGCGTCGACCTGGAAATGCTGAGGTTGCCGGTTCGAAACCCTGGGCTTGCCTGGTCAAGGCACATATGGGAGTTGATGCTTCTAGCTCCTCCCCCCTTCTCTCTCTCTCTCTCTCTCTCTCTCTCTCTCTCTCTGTCTCTCCCTCTCCTCTCTAAAATGAACAAATAAAAAAAATTTAAAAAAAATTAGATTTGAAGATGGCTTTGTTTAAAATTGAAAACATTAATGAGCACATTTCCATGGTGACAACTTTGGTGTTTCCTACAATGCTCCAGCCTGGCATTGCTTAGTCTAGCAAAGACTTTGAAGCAGTTAAAAATGCGGTAAGGGATGAGATTCTGCCATGGCCTCACAAACAAGCCAACCCAGGAAGCCTTTCTGTTCACTGAGCAGTTCAGCAGTTGGATCTGGACTCCCCAAGAAGTGTCTTTCTTTGATCATGCCACATCCCTGTACAAGTGAGCTGCACACACACTCTTGGAAACCACATCTTTTGCAACAAGAACTCTGTCCCCTGGTTGTAATAATCAGCAAGAATGTAAATATTGCCTGACCAGGTGGTGGTGCAGTGAATAGAGTATCAGCCTGGGACACAGAGGACCCAGGTTTGAAACCCCAAGGTCACTGGCTTAAAGCAAAGAGTCACTAGCTTGGCTGGAGACCCTTGGTCAAGGCCCATATGAGAAAGCAATCAATGAACAACTAAGGTTCCACAGCTATGAGTTGATGCTTTTCATTTCTCTCCCTTCCTGGCTATATGTTTCTCTCTCTCTCTCTCTCTCTCTATCTCTGTCTCTCTCTCTCTCTCTCTCACACACACATACACACACACACACACACACACACACATGAATATAAATGCTTTAATTTGAGGGAGAGGAGGGCAGTGCAGCCCTCACACCACAGGGTAAACCAAGGAGAAATGAAGAGGAAGCCAGGCCCAGCACCTGGTTAAGAGCAATTCCTAACTACCTCATCTCTACATCAGCTATTTTGGGTCTCAACAGGACTCACAAAGAAGAACAAGAAAGTCCATACTCCGATGGTGCCTTTCACTGCCTTCACGTTTAACAGTTCCCATCTATTTGGACAACACATGTAAACCTACACACATGTGTAAACATATACAGACTTCTGCTACTTAACTATAATTGGTTGTAGATGTTTGTCTCTGCAGGTCAAGAGTCATGGCTATCTATTTTTTTCTTTAGCAAGGTAACAGTCGGACAAATTAAAAGATTAGTGGGTGCCTTGTGTTTTATTGCTGCTGCAACTAATGACCACAAACACGTTTAAAAGCAACACTGTTCATTACCTTACAGTTCTTCAGGCTGGAAATCTGCAAAGGGTTTCCCTATACTGACATGATCATGTTGGTAGAGCTGCATTTTTTCTGAGAGTTAAGGGAAGGAGTCCCTTCCTGGACTTCTCCAGCTTGTAGAGGCACCCACATCTCTTGGCTCAAGGGGCCTCCCTCCATCGTAAAAGCCAGTAGTGGTGGTTAAGTCTTGTCACATCAAATGACACTAACACGGATCTTCTTCCACTTAGAGGACACTTGTGATTAACTGGTGTCCCACTCGCTGATGCAGGATCATTTCTTTACCTTAGATCAGCTGGTGACCAACATCATTCTGTCTTGATCTTGACCCCCCTCGCATGGTAAAGTGATCTAGTCACAGGTTCCGGGCACTAGGACATGGACATCTTTGGAACTAGATCATGGACATCTTTGAGGGCCACTACTCTAGTGTGGGGCCACACACCAACAGTATGCTTGGTATATTGTAGTCATGTAATGCAGTTTTCTTAAGTAAAACAAAATAAATACACCTTTATATTCTAACACTATTGAACCTTTCTAACTTTTGCTATATTGTCCTGTTAACAATTGTGTTTTAAGTCTTAACTTTTTCTCACCCTCTAACTTAAATCATTGTAACAGTTACTAATATTTTAAAATACATACATTGCTTCCCATACAATCGAGATTCCTGTGTATCCTCAGGGCAGCTTGGCAGAATGACAATACAATACAAGAAAACAACAAGACAAAACCACACGCAGGGAGTCGTAGGGTGATGCTTCAGCAACCAGAAGGAAGGCTGTGACGACAGGCTGAGAAGCAGCAACACGAACGGGGTCCCAAGGGTCCGTATCTGCTTCCATCCACCACTCACTAATTCTGAGCCCATCCCCCGCTTGGCAGACAAAGATGAACCTCAGGAGGTAAAAATCAAATGGTGTTTGTTGGCGATGAAGCCAATGTTGAAGTGCCATGTGGGCCACATCTGCTTTCCCTTTAGATCCCTCCTAGAAGCTGCCCCTCTAACAGAATAAGGGTCTTGGAAGCATTCTCCCCACTGCCACAGAAGGGTATAATGTGCACCATGGGGTCCTAAGAGCTTGGTTAAAAACACAAACCTGAAAGCTACACAATTAAAAGAAAGCTTTTTTTTTTTTTTTTGGTAATGAGGAGTTGACAGCAGGCATTTTGCAATGTATACTGGATTGTAGAATAATTGCTTTAGGGTCCTGAACACATAGTCATTGTCAGAGCAGGCTGGGGACCCTGTGCACACAAAGATGAGGGTTTTATTTATTTGCTCGGGGGAAGGTGTGAATCAGGAGGGTGGAATCCATGAACCTTCTTAGATAGTTTGCAAAAATATATGGGAATGAGCATATGTTCTCAACCACAGCTGAACTACCTAGCACACACCATCCTCTGTGCTTCATGAAACTATTTGTATAAAATACTGTTATTTACACTGAAAACACAGGCAAATTACTTTTATGATTTTATCAGTTCCCAGCCACTGGAACAGAAGATGTCTCCTGGCTGTGACCTCACATGGTGGGAGAGGAGGGAACTCTTTGTGTCTTTATTATAAGGACACTGAGCCCATTTATGAGACCTCCACCCTCACGATCACATCACCTCCCAAAGGCCCCAACTCCTAGTACCATCACAGTGGGGGTTAGCTTTCAATGTATGAATGGGGGTAGGGGGCATTCAGACCAAAGAGGTTGGTAAACATTTTGGGAAAATGAATCTATTTCAGAGATAGATTCAATATCACTCTTAGCTACCTCCTTCTAAATCCTGACCTCTCTTATTTAAAGAAGGAAAAGAATCTTGGCTGTGTCTTTTGCCTCAACTCATGCTCCCTTCTGAGTTTAGTTAATCTTCCTTTCACAAATAGGAGCTAGTAAATAAAGAATAATATTGGAATCAGAAAAGCAAGAAAACAGAGATATGAAAATAGCTGCTCCAACTAGTGAATTCAAGAATTTTCATGGAGGTTTGCTCACTTTTTAAATCATATCTTTTAAATCAGCTCTAATAGCTTGTCAATATTTGCCTAAAAAATTTTATCTATGGAGTCTCCAGGTGTGATTCTGATTGACTTCACATCTCAACATGTTGGTCATTCCTCAACCTCTGAATGCCTTCCAAATGAAGTATTTATAAAGGCTGTAAGTCTCTATTGGTCCAAAGACTTGCTCAGTTGAGTATACTGCACTACCATTCGCTTTCAGTTGGCAGAAGCTGCAGGAGCCAAACAAGAATAAAAATAAGATGGTGTTTGCCATCATTCCCATGTGATTTTTTTTTATAGATTTTATTTATTGATTTTTAGAAAGAAAGGGGGAAAAGATAGAGGGGGTAGAAGTGGGAAGCATCAACTCATAGTAGTTGCTTTCTGTATGTGCCTTGACCAGGCAAGCCCAGGGCTTTGAACCAGTGACTTCAGAGTCCCAGGTCGACATTTTATCCACTGTTTATGTAAGTACCAGTTTCTTGGTGCTTATATACCTTTCATGCACAGGTGCAATGCATGCCACCCAGGGCTGGAGAGGTCCCTTCTGCCTCCATCAGGGTGGGACACGAGGAGAGAGGGCCTGTGCAAGTACCCTTTCAAAGAGTCCTCAGGGCAGTGGGGAGAGAAGAAAGAAGCCCTGCCATCAGTCTGGGTTCAGCTCTGTCTCCATTGTCAGGCGTGGGCTGAGAGACAAGGTCTCTATGCTTCATTTCACCATCCACAAAACAGACATACAACAGTGCCCACCCCAGGTTGTGGCCTCTCCCCCAGGTTGTGCCCCTCCCCAGGTCATTGACCCACCCCTAGGCCTTCTTGAGGGTTCTAGAGAGAACATAGCTGGTGTTCAGGGAGTGTGAGTATTCTTGAGGTCACAGCAATGACCCCACTTTCTATGCATTTTGTACACAGCGCTTGAGAAAACACTGATCCATCACTTAGACACCTGCCAGGCATGGGTCAAATGCCTTAGCCATTAACTCACACACAGAAGAAAACAAAACCAAGCCAACCTCAGTGAGCCACGGTGCCATCTGTTCACCCTTTGGAAGAAACCACTCCTCTCTGACTTGCCCTCTCCCCTGTTTGAAATACCACCCACCAATAGGCAGACTAAATTCACTTTCTCAAAAACACCTTCCTGGTTCCAAGAGCCCCCAGTCTTTATCTCCTATGACTTTGATAAGCTGTCTACACAGCATGCCAACACTCTTTGCAGTGTTGTACTTCTGTTCAAAATTGTGTGTGCAGAAATGCCATTTTCCAGACAAATTAAGTAGACTGTAGGTTACAGTAGTTCTTGGAGCACGAGCTTTCCTCTCCTAGTCAAGAAGAAATCTCAATGGATGGCATTACAAGGAAAGTCTTCATTTTGCATTTTTTCATTTTAAAAAAAGGAAATCATTGCAAACTTGAGAACCTTATAATTAGTGACAAATTGCTTGTAATAAATCTCATTACAGTGATGTCATGACACTGAGTTTGAGAAGCACCAGTCTCTATTTCTAATTTGACCTTCAATGTATAGGCAGTTCTCATCGAATTATGTTATAACAGGTTTAAAAATTAATTTGTCAGTTTAGTGTTTTTTACTTTAAAACTTGTTTTTCCATATGCAGTGTAATTAAAAAGAGCCAGGATGTCCCACCACAGACATGCCATCCATAATGGACTTGGACTGGAGACCTAGAAAGATCTGTGTGCTGTGGAGCTTGGACTTGGCCTAGAGTTCTGAAGTCCACAGTGTCACTGCCAGGGTCCCGTGGGAGTGAGGAGAGAGCAGGTCATTGTGTGTGAAGGTAGTAAGTAACCAAGGAGGAAACAGAGACATCAAGGAGGGAAAAGCCTTCTGGTAGGAGGAGAAAGCCATCAGGTAGGAGAAAGGTGGGGCTGTGGTGTTTGGAGGACGGCAGTCCCTGTAGTTCTGAAGAAAGAGGGTGGAAGTGACCACTAGGAATACAAATATTGATCGAGTTACGACCTATGCAACTTATGACCATTCGACTTTACCACCACAATCGCTAGCCACGACGGCTCCGCGTCTGGCAGCGCAAGCGTTGCCCAGCTGGGCACACAACAGTGCGGATCAGCTTCCAGCAGCAGTACCATCTCCACGTGCACCATTTCAACTGGTATCCCAGACAGCAATTTGTGTTTTGTATCTTGGATATTTTTCATCAAACCCCTCCCAAGATGTCTACCAAGAGGAAATTATCTTTGAAAATATTAAACCAGTTGTACTGGTAATGCAGTGTTTTACTTAAACCTGATGAATGTAAAAAAAAAAAACACACCAAAATGGTGTAGAGATGATACAAATGGCATAAAATGAACAAAGAAAATCATGATATATAAAAATAATAAAAGAAATTATGATATATGACTTAAAGATTTAAAAAAAAATTTTTTTTACAGGGACAGAGAGTCAGAGAGAGGGATAGATAGGGACAGACAGACAGGAACAGAGAGAGATGAGAAGCATCAATCATCAGTTTTTCGTTGCTGTTGCGACACCTTAGTTGTTCATTGATTGCTTTCTCATATGTGCCTTGACCGTGGGCCTTCAGCAGACTGAGTAACCCCTTGCTCAAGCCAGCAACCTCGGGTCCAGGCTGGTGAGTTTTTTGCTCAAACCAGATGAGCCCGCACTCAAGCTGGCGACCTCGGGGTCTTGAACCTGGGTCCTTCCGCATCCCAGTCCAATACTCTATCCAGTGCGCCACTGCCTGGTCAGGTGCGACTTAAAGATTTTTATAACATCATTTCACAGTACTGTACATATAGCCTACTCAACTTACGACCAAATCGTGTTACAACTGGTCTGTCGGAACCAATCGTGGTCGTAAGTTGAGCACTAACTGTATACTGTAAGTGGTGTTGGCTTAGACTGTTCTGTGTTCAATTTTGTCTCTCTGGCTAAAATGAAAATTTCTTTAGCACATAGAATGTCTTTTTATGTTACATTATGTTCCCTTCAACACCTTACATGTAATGAAGCCTTGTACATAATAGCTGCCCGGGCATGTAAACTGGTCGGTGGCCTTTCATTATATTCTTTATCAATCCCTAGAAAATTACCCTTATGCATCCTCGCCATATTTAAAGAAGGCATAATGCAGTTTTATATGTGTTGCTAATGTTTTTGTGGTTACTTTTCAAGGACCTAACTTGAATCCTGTCGTATAGATCCATGACTTTCATTCTTTTGCTAAGGTAAACATTGGGTCTGCTACATAAATTTTTGTTAATTTTCTTACATATGTTTTCTTTCTTTCCTTTTGGTTTGAGTAAAGGATTCATTATACGGACCAGGGCTTTAAGAACTGGAACATGTAGGAAATACTTTTTAAATGTAGCTTTTTAAGTTTTTATTATGGAAGATTTCAAACATATGCTAGAGAAAACAGTATAAAAGAATACCATGTATCAACTATCACCCATTTTTTCCTCCTTCTTTTCCAAGCAGAGGGGAGATAGACTCCCGCATGCCACCGGACTGGGATCCACCTGGGGGAGGGGGGTGTCGAGGGGGTGTCTGGGGCCATGCTGGCCATCAAGCTACTTTCAGCACCTGAGGGTGGAGGCCACACAGGAGCCAAATGCACTTGAGCCAATAGAGCTATGGCTGCCAAAAGGGAGAGAGAGGGAGAAGGGGGAGAGAGGGAGGGGTGGAGAAGCAAATGGTGGCTTCTCCTGTGTGCCCTGACCAAAATCGAACCTGGACTTCAACCTATTAGACACTCTACCACTGAGACAACCTGCCAGGGCCAGCTATCACCCATTTTTTAACAACACTCAACTAATGGATATCTTGTTTCCAATTTCCAACAGAACGTTTTCCATGTTTACCCAGGAGGAAAGGTGTTTGTTGGGTTTTGTTTGTTTCTTTTGTTTTCTTTGGTAGACTGCCTGAAGGAGGAAATTCTTATTATTTTGCCAATAAGTGTTTTGTTTTTTGCTCATGCATGGATATTGAAATTTCATCAAATATTTTTCTTGCATAATTGTTTATATAATATTTTATTTAAAATTTCTGTGACGACGTTCATGAGTGAGTCTGGCATATAATCTTACTTCCTTGTGCTGGACTTTCCTGGTTTGGGTGGGGTTAAGGCCCTGAGTGGGAGGGTGGGTGAACCAGGGACTCGCGACTTAGTCAAGAACCCATTGCCCTCACAAAATCTATCATGCGCGAACCCACCGTCTCTGGGAGCGCAGGGCCCGCTCCCACGACCCTGAGTCCCCGGAAAGCCCCGGACCCCCGAGATCCCCAGAATCCCCGGACCTCTCAGTCTGTGAAAACCCCAGAGCTCCCCAAAACCCTGAGTTACGGGAGGCCTCCTGAGTCTCCAAGACCCCCGATATCCCAAGATTCCCCAGATTGCCGAGGCCTGGAAACCCTGAGCCCATGTAGACACCCGGAGATCCCCGAGTCCCTAAGAACCCAGACATCCTCAGAAAACGCCAGACCGCCGAGACCCCCGAGAAATCTGGACCCTTGAGTCCCTAGAGAACCGCTGAGCCCCCGAGATCCCAGGAAGCCTGGGTCCCCGGAAACCATGCGCATCACCAAGACCCCCGGGACCTCCGGCTCCCCACGCCCACCGGAAACACCCCGGATCCCCACGATCCCCAGAATGCTGAACCCTGAGTCTCCGAAGAACCTCGGATCTCGGAGATCTCCTCCCCCACCGAGATCCCTGGGCCATTCCCCGACGCCAGTCCCGGGAAAAACCCGCGAGTCCCAGGAGACCCCCCCAAGACCCTCGAGCCCCTCTCCTCCGAGCCGAGCCGAGGCGAGGCGGGCGAGGGCGATACAGACTCTCCAGGGAAGACTGCCGGGACCTCTCCTTCACCCAGTGGAGACTGAACCTCCGCGCAGCCGGCTCCCATCATCCTCCCGGTCCTCCGCACTCCTCCAGCCCACCAGGTCCTGCGACTCCTCTGCCAGAGACCTCCGGCCCGGCGGAGGCGCTGTGCGATGCGGCGCCTGTGTGAGGGAGACGCAGGGAGTTCCCGGAAGTGGCGCGCCGTCGGCGGAAGTATCACACCACTCCTCGCGGAAGTCTCGTGTGTTGGTGTGAGTCCCTCGTGTTCGACTGCCGACATGGCGCACTACAACTTCAAGAAGATCACGGTGGTGCCGTCCGCTAAGGTAGGCGTCCGGGCGCCTTCCGTTCTCGCCTTGTTCCGCGGCCAGGTGGCCAGGAGGGCCCCGGCCTGCAAACGCACCCTGCCGCCCCGATCCAAGGCCACGTCCTTCCTGGAGATTAGTGCGCCCCGGGGTTAGGACTCCCCTCCAGAGGGGAGGGTGTCTTTCTCAGACCTTGGAATGCTCTCCAGAGGCGAGTCGTCCTTTCCTCTGTGGGAAGAGTCTTTCCCCAGAGAGGAGTGTTTCTTTCCTCAGACGTTTGGATTCTTAGAGGAATCCAAACAGATTCCCTAGCAGATGCGATTTTTCTTCAGATGATCAAGTGCCCCCCCAGACGTTGAGGGGGGTCCTTCTGCAGATACGGACAGTCCCCAGTTACCAACGAGATAGGTTCTGTAGGGTTTTTTTAAAATTGAATTTGTATGTTAGTTGGAACAGGTACATTTATCGCTTAAATGCAACTTAGCTATTTGAACGTAGTATTTATATTTATCTTTCTGTATAATATTTACCGTTCGTATAAATACTGAAACATTTTCAAATACATCAGCCTTAAACTATCTTGGATGATGCAGAAGATGATGGATTTTTTTGGAGAGGATGGGACTGGTGTTAGAGAGTCAGGGTTTGATTCTGCCGATAGAGTCAGTTTCTTGAATAGTCATCGGGAGGTTTGTACAGAGCTCTTCTTTTTCTCATCATATATGGCCCTGTAGCATCTTAGGCTGTCAGTTACTATACAGTAAACTTTGATGAACCTCTCTGTATCAGGATCTTGCTCCTCTAACTTTGTCATTCCTGCTTCAGTGAGACCAGAAGCATCAACTAACTCTTTTGGAGAAAGCCTTTCGGTTCTGGAGTTTCTAGATCTGTTTTCTTCCCTACATGCTATCATCTGCTGCTATAGTTCCATAGGTTTTCATTGGTTAGTTCTTTGCCATGGGAGTGGAGTAACTCTATGATATTTTCACTGATGTCCAACTGCAATTGATTACCAGTAGCCCTTGTGGTTCTCCGTTCATGAGTACGAGTTGTAAGTAAGTCAGATGTTTGTAACTCAGGCACTTACTGTATGAGAGTCCTCTTTGGAGAGATGGGGTCTTCCGCAGATGTTCAAGTCCTCTTCAGAGATAAGAGCATGTTTCCTTAGGCATTTGGGTCCTCCACAGACAGGAGGGGTCCTTCCCCCAGAGTAGGGGGAGAGTTGAAAAACGATAAAGCTGGTAACTTTTGAACTGGCCCCTTGAGGATTCATCAAGCTGGTAGGTGGAGGAGGGAGTAGAGACCTAGAGACCTGACACCTGTATCTGTCATGGTACTGACAGTAATGTAGGCACCTGTCAACTGGTCTCTGTGCTGGGGAATTCACACAAAATCTTTAATGTCCTTAGCCACCTTCTATATTCTAGAAAATTATAAAATGGATTTTTGCTTTACTCATCAATTTATGTACTTCCGAAGTCAAAGATAACATGAATTGAAATTGTGGGATTGTTTCTTTTTTTAAAACATTTTTTCTGATACATGCTTGAGTTGTCTTGATTCCTTAAATTTCAGAGGCTTTTAGGTGTTTGGAAATTAAGATAAAAGAAAGTTTGGGATAAATTTTATTTCAGCAGACATTTACTATAAGTATTTCTTAAAGGCCATAAACTATAAAGATGAACAAAGCAGTATGTGAAATAGTTAGAAAAAGTTTTAGTTTAAAATATATACTATTATTAGATATTTGTCTTTTAAGAACGTTTTAAATAAAGTGGATGAAAAGTGGACATAATTGTATAACTGTTTTATTTTATTTAATTGCAGGACTTTATTGACCTGACATTGTCAAAAACTCAACGAAAGACTCCGACTGTGATTCATAAACATTATCAAATCCATCGCATTAGACATTTTTACATGAGAAAAGTCAAATTTACTCAACAAAATTACCATGACAGACTCTCACAGATTCTAACAGATTTCCCGAAATTGGATGTAAGTGACTGGGGGCTGCAGATGCTTATGTAAATGTGAACTTTCAGATAATGGGTGTTGAACCAGTTTGGTATACTCATCTGACAGGTGGTGAAGTAAACAAAATAATTGAATTGTCTAAGTTTACTCAGTTAGTGGCAAAGTTGGGAACAAAACTCAGGTTTTTTATTCCTTAGTATTCTTACTTTCTGCCAACCAAATCCCATGTAAGAAGGCCCAGAGCTGTCTCTTGAGGCTTTGTAACCTCTTGGCTTGCAGGGGCCAGCCCACGGTCTCTAAAAGCTGTGACTGAATCGGAAGCCCAGGCTTCTCATGGCTCACTTTGTCTGGTTTCTTCTCCCTCTTTCCAAGACTCCTTTTCCTGGTCTTAAGTTGGATCAGGGCCTGACCTGTGGTGGCGCAGTGGATATAGTGTCCACCTGGAAATGCTGAGGTCGCCGGTTCGAAACCCTGGGCTTGCCTGGTCAAGGCACATATGGGAGTTGATGCTTCCAGCTCCTCCCCCCTGTCTCTCTCTCCTCTCTCTGTCTCTCTCTCTGTCTCTCTCTCCTCTCTAAAATGAATAAATAAAAATAAAAAAATTACAAAAATAGTCAAAAAAAAAAAAAAAAGTTGGATCAGGGATCTGAGGTTTACCACAGTTTGAGGTGTAAGGTATTTTTCCCCGCCGAGAAGGAAGGAAGAGGGCCGGAGCTGCAAAGTGTGGAATAAGTAAACGGCTTTATTGAGTACAGAGCGCGCATCCCGCCCTGCAAGGTTCCCTGGCCCCGAGGAAAGAAAGATGGAGGCCAGGGAAGTTGCAAAGATTAAACCGCATGGGAGATATTTAAAGGGTCCCTCTAGGGAAGTTGAGCTAATATGACGTGGTGAAATCTCACTGGCTGGCAGATGGTCGCTTTTTTCCAAACGGTTCCTGTGAAGCCTCTTTTGGTGCACTTGGTTGTGGGCGGTCCTAGCCAAAGTTCGCGGGTCTGAGTTCCCCACGTGACCATCCCCCATTATCCACCAACCTTACAGTGGTTGATTATTGATTCATCAGCTGATGAGGGTCAGTTCAGCACTGACTGCTATTTTTACTGGTGATAAGAAATTGTGTAGAGGAGCTGTGACTTCTCCATTGAGCCAGAAAAAGTTGGACTCTTCACTGCGGAGTACAGTTTGCCCGTTTGTTTAGTTGTAGAAAGCTATAGTGACAGTGCTTAAGTCCCAGTGTAGGATCATACAGGCAAGGTCATTGAGGTGGTGAAGCTTGTGGGGTCAGCAGTACAGTGTGAGAGCCTAAATTTGCCAGTGCCCTGAAATAGTCTCTGCAGGTAGGTTAAGGCAGAGAGAAAAGGTTGGTTTATATGACAAGAATTTATTTTATATTTGAAAAGATAATGGTTGCTTTAAAAAAAAATGCAGAAGTGTTAAAAAAAAATTTGTTTTAAGTGAGAGGAGCGGAGATAGTTAGATTCCCACATGTTCCCCAACCAGGATCCACCTGGCAACCCCTGTCTGGGGCTGATGCTTGAGAACTGAGCTATCCTCGGTGCCCAGGGCCAACACTTAAACCAATTGAGCCACTGGCTGCGTGAGGGGAAGAGAGAAGGAGGGGGACAGAAGGGGGTTGCTTCTTGTGTGCCCTGACCAGGGATTGAACCCGGGACGTCTGCACGCCAGGCCGATACTCTACCACTGAGCCAACGAGCCAGGGCCTAAAATTTAAAAATTTCTGCTAAAGGAGTGGGACTTACTTTCTCTCTCTTGACATATGTTCTCAGTAGGTGCTTGTTGAATGAGTATATTATTTTTTGAGAAAGGGAGGGTGCTTTGGAAAGTGAGGATAAAATAAAAACAATGAGATTATTCTAAACTAATTTGATATTATTCAATAGTACATAATTTGGCTTGAGCAAACAAAATACTTTGATCTTATTAGTACCAAATTTCTGTGGTTCTTTGTAAGAAGTTTTATGTTTTTCGTCCTTGGCATCATTTTTTAATATATTAGAGGTTCAAATTTATGAACATTGTATTTTTTTTGTTGTTGTTGTATTTTTCTGAAGCTGAACACGGGGTGAGACAGTCAGACAGACTCCCGCATGCGCCCAACCGGGCTCCACCCGGCACACCCACCAGGGGGCGATGCTCTGCCCCTCTGGGGGGTCGCTCTGCCGTGACCAGAGCCACTCTAGCGCCTGGGGCAGAGGCCAAGGAGCCATCCCCAGCGCCCGGGCCATCTTTGCTCCAATGGAGCCTTGGCTGCGGGAGGGGAAGAGAGAGACAGAGAGGAAGGAGGGGGAGGGGTGGAGAAGCAAATGGGCGCTTCTCCTATGTGCCCTGGCTGGGAATCGAACCTGGGTCCCTCGCATACCAGGCCAGCGCTCTACGCTGAGCCAACCGGCCAGGGCCTATTTTTTTGTTTTTTTAAACTGGAGTTACCTGGGAACAGTTTCAGAGTAGACGGTTAGAATAAGTCACCATTCATCAGGTTGCTGTGTCTCAGGTTCTGTTCTAGGCACTAGGAATACAGCAGTTATAAAAGAAGTCCCTATCCTCATGCAGTGGGGGAAAGACGGTAAATATTAGAGAAAGTCCATGGTGTGTCAGAGGAATAAGGAGAGTAGGGAGTGCCCCGGCAGGGAGTTATCGCTGAGACCCGAAGGAAGTGAGGTGGTAAGGTGTTTGGCTTCCTCAGGAGAGCCAGGTGCCAAGGCCCTGAGGTCTTGGTGTCTTCCAGGTTCAGGAGGACTCAGGAGGTGTAGCAGGGAGTACGAGAGGGAAAGGACTGGGGGATGGGTCGGAAAGGTGAAGGGTGAGGCGAGGCAACTTGTGTAGGACTTGAACTTTGTTGTTAAGGAAGGAAGTCTTTGGAGCTGAGCCTGGGACTAGACGTGTTCTGCCTTAGCGCTGAGAGAATGACTGGCCTGTGGGGGTAGGAGGGCACTTAGGTCAGCACAGTGACTCAGACGACTGCTGGTGGTGAGGCCGTTGAGAAGTGGTTGCCTTCAGGGTATTCGAAGGAAGAGCTAGCGGATTTGCACGTAGAGTAAGTGTGGGCAGTAGCACCGTGCACAGTGGGCTTGCCCTTCACTGAGACAGGGAAGGGCACAGGTTTGAGGAGGTGGAGAGCAGTTAATATGTGGTAATGGTGAGGTGTTGGTAAGACGTTCAGGTAGAAGTGCTGAGCAGTCTGAAGCTCATGGGATGTCAGTCCTGGAGAGGGACAGATGGGACTTACGGAAATATAGATGTGTGAAAACCTACGTGAGGTCACCCAGGAAATGAGTGTGAGAAGAGTGCTTCAGGAAATTCAAATGGTTAGCGTTAGGGTGGGAGCTCAAACCGCGAAGGAGTAGAAGTAGCCAATGAGAGAGAAGGTCCTAGAGGCCAGGTGAGTAAATGCATCAGGAAGTGAGGGAACCGCTTTGGGGAGATAAAGGGAGAACTGAAGGTCACTGGTGATGATGAGCTGTTTCAACAGTCTGGTAGAGACAGTCCTAACTAGTTTGGATTTGTGGGAATGGGGGAAAGAAAAGACACTGTCCCTATTTTTGTGGCATTTGTGAAGGGGACAAAGGAAAGGAAGGATTGGGGATCCAAAGGAGTTTTAAAACTTAAAATTTTGTGGGATAAATAACATGTTCTCAGGCTGATGGTAATAGCCAGATGGAGAGGGAAGACTTTCTGGAGCTCAGCTCTTAAGTCGTAAGGGGGTGAGGTCCGGTGCACAGGTGGACAAGGCCTTGCTTGGGTCCAAGGACAGCTCTCCCACAGGAGCAGGGATGAAGCGAGTGTTCTGGGCACAGGTCTGTAGGCAGGTGGAAGTGACCGCCGGGCTTTACTTACTTATGACTCCTGTCAGAATCAGACGGGCATTAGCCAGGAGAGAGATCTGGGGAAAGATGTTGGGGGTTTGGGAAGAGAGTGAAGGATGTAAAGTATTTCCCTAGGAAATTATTCTTCAAGTTTGATTTACACATCGGGATGAGAAACTTGTACCAAACTGACGCTTTGCTTTTCTTGTTACAGGATATCCATCCATTTTATGCTGATTTGATGAACATTCTCTATGACAAGGATCATTACAAGTTGGCTCTAGGGCAAATAAATATAGCCAAGAATTTAGTGGACAAGTAAGGGATTTTCCTAATATATTGTCTTTTAAGTTGTCAAAAGTGAAAAAGACTTTATATGTTTCTTTTTATTTCTTTAAGTGTTGCTAAAGATTATGTGAGGCTTATGAAATATGGAGACTCTCTCTACCGCTGCAAGCAACTGAAGCGTGCCGCCCTGGGGCGAATGTGCACTATTATCAAAAGACAGAAGCAGAGCTTGGAGTATTTGGAACAAGGTACTTGTCATGCATAAGCAAAAATGGTCTTGAGTGGGCTCTGTTAAGGCACTTGATCCATGTCGAAACTTATTTTTGAAATGTTTGTTTTTGTTTTATTTTAGAGATGACAGATCAAATTGTTTTTCCTAGCCTGTCCTAAAAGAAATTCTGACAATCCAGTTATTATTGAAAAAGCAGCTAGCATTTTAGTACTCACATTAAGAAAACGTATGCCTGACCAGGTGGTGGCGCAGTGGATAAGAGAGCATTGTACTGGGACGCAGAGGACCCAGGTTTGAAACCCCGAGGTTGCTAGTTTGAGCACGGGTTCACCAGCTTGAACGCAGGGTCGCTGGCTTATGTGTGGGATCATAGATATGAGGCCATGGTTGCTGGCTTGAATCCAAAAGTCACTGGCTTGAGCAAGGGGTCACTTACTCGGCTATAGACACCCCCCCCCCCCATCAAGGCAATCAAAGAACAGCTAAGGAGCTGCAACAAAGAACCGCACAGAGAATTGATGCTTCTTATCTCTCCCTTCCTGTCTGTCTGTCCCTATCTGTCCGTCTCTCTGTCTCTCTGTCATGAAAATAAAACAAAAAACTTATGTTTCTCATATTTAGTGGGTAAGGCATATATACATTATAAACCATAGGAAAATACTGAAAATATGTATAAAAATAAAATGACTCATAGTTTTACCTATTATTTACTTTTAAATTTTTTAAAAATTGCTTTTTTCTTTGTAACATGATAGCATCAAGCTGCTACTCATTTGATTACTGATACACTAGGACAACATCTGAATTAACATGGTAGGGTTTTTATTGGAACATTTCTTTGCCTTCTTACAGACATAATTTTTTTTTTTTTTGTATTTTTCTGAAGTTGGAAACGGGGAGGCAGTCAGACTTCTGCATGCGCCCGACCAGGATCCACCCAGCATGCTCACCAGGGGGCGATGCTCTGCCCATCTGGGGCATTGCTCCGTTGCAGCTGGAGCCATTCTAGCACCTGAGGTGGAGGCCATGGAGCCATCCCCAGTGCCCGGGCAAACTTTGCTCCAGTGGAGCCTTGGCTGTGGGAGGGGAAGAGAGAGACAGAGAGGAAGGAGAGGGGGAGGGGTGGAGAAGCAGATGGGCGCTTCTCCCGTGTGCCCTGGCCGGGAATCAAACCTGGGACTCCTGCACGCCAGGCCGACACTCTACCACTGAGCCAACCGGTCAGGGCTACATAATTTTTTTTTAAAGATTTTATTTATTCGTTTTTTGGGGGGGGGGGGGGAGAGAGAGAGAGAGAGAGAGAGAGAGCGAGCAGGGCAGGGGAAGAGCAGAAAGCATCAACTCCCCTATGTGCCTTGACCAGGCAAGCCCAGGGTTTCAAACTGGCAACCTCAGGGTTCCAGGTTGACGCTTTATCCACTGCGCCACCACAGGTCAGGCCTACACACATAATTTTTACTATAAATGTTTTTTAACTCAGGTTGTTTTGTTCTCCCTACCCCAGCATCTAGCAAATGATCTGTGGTAAGATTACAATACTTGGGCCCTGGCCCGTTGGCTCAGTAGTAGAGTGTCGGCCTGGCATGTAGATATCCCGGGTTCAGTTACAAGTCAGGGCACACAGGAGAAGTGATCATCTGCTTCTCCACCCATTCCCCTCCCCCCTTTTCCCCTCCTCTCTTGCTTCTCTCTCTGTCTCTCTCAGCCATGGCTTGATTGGTTCGAGTGTATTGTCCCCAGGCACTTAGAATAGCTCTGTGGAGCCTCTGCCTCAGGTGCTAAAAATAGCTTGGTTGTGTGCATGACCCCAGATGGGCAGAGCATTGGTCCAAGAGAGGGGTTGCCAGGTGGATCCAGGTCAGGGCACATGTGGGAGTCTGTCTCTTTATCTCCTCCCTCTCTCACTTGGAAAAGAAGAAAAAAAAAAGATTGAAATGCTTGGCTGCTTTGATAGTGCTTTTGATAATCTGACCTTCAGGGTAGCTTAGTGTCACTGGTGCTGTGTGCACTGCAGATGTGCCCTCTAAGAAGTTATTACGTGGAAGCAACCCTCTGTCTAGTCAGAAAATGATGGCATACGCACTTGCTCCAAAAGCACTTTGCCAGATATTGTCTCAGTAAGGGTTGCCTGGGTGTTTAGACATGTGTTTTGGCCCCACCTTGGACCTGTTGGATAGAAATACCAAGCTGGTGTGTCCTAGGAATAGGATTCTTGGTACAGCCAGAATTGGGAAATACCATTTTTTATACCATGCTGTTTCTACAGATAGTCCCTTTTTCATTCATTTGTATTTCTCCTTCATCACTTACATTGTAAATTTGAAGTGAGGTTAATATAACCACAGGCCTGGAGTATAAGGGAAACAGATCTTAAACTTTGAGTGTCTTAATTTTTCTTGTGAAATTAAGCACATTTCATTTAAATTTCTCACAGTGCGTCAGCACCTGTCTCGTCTGCCAACCATTGACCCAAACACGAGAACCCTGCTTCTTTGTGGGTACCCAAATGTCGGCAAGTCCAGCTTCATCAACAAGGTTGGTCTGTCTCTGATAATTACACAGGTGACCAGTGACCTGAGGCCAAAGCACTGCCATGTCCTGGCTGCATGGAATGGAGGGTGGCTGGCCAGTTATCTATTATTGATATTTAACTAACTTAACTGGGCTTAAAACATTGTGTCCTCTAGGGAAGGATTGAGTTTGTCTGATCCTAGATTTATATTGCTCTTATAGAGATCATATTTTTGATTCTTATGTGTTTCCTACAAATTTCTAAGGGATTTGAGATGTTTAAGTACATTTTTGTTACCACACATGTCCTCTCACAGGACATGCTGTCTTGGCGTGTTCTGGAAGCGGTGCCAGTGGACCCGCCATTCACTGTGGCAGTGGCAGGCTTCACTCACTGAACGGGACTTCCCAGTCTCTGGAGGTACTGGGTACTGTCCACTGGGTTGCTGTGTCAGCTTTCACATAAAGTATTTGGTCCATAAGTGGAAAGTGCTGAGTCATTCTTTATTTGAATGGATTTATTAGTTGGAACTCAAGGGCACTTTATATGTAAGTAACTTAGTGCTAGGATAATTGACCTGAGCAGAGGAGAAACAGCTGCTAAAATGTCATTTTGCAAGCAGCAACAGCCCAGATGGCAGTAAACAATTGTTGCATTCACGTGGCTGTTTGCTCCCAAGAACACTTTTGCCTTTAAGCAAATTTGTAATTTTGTCCACAAGTTGTACTCACATGTTGACAAGCCTGAGCTCTAAAGTGTCCTAGCTATGTCTCCAACATTCATAGGCCAGTGCTGTGGGGCAGAGATGGGGGCCACTTAATTAAAATTAAACAATAAAAATACTGAGTTCCTGAGTTGCCCTGGCTGCATATCAAGAGTTCGTGGGCAGCATGTGAACAGCAGGCCCCATGTGGATAGTGGAGATGTAGGTTTTCGTTGTCAAAGAGAGTTGTGCTGGGCATTGCTGGGGCCAGAGTGGATGAGGAGTAGCTGGTGCGTGTCCTCCTCCTCCTGGGCCTGCCTCGCCTCCCTGCCCCTGATTCGGACTCCTTACCTATGGGCCAGTGATAAGGAAGTGGAGCCCATCGTTTGTCAAAGTGTGGTGGCCTTGTCCTCAGCAGTTAAGCAGGGAGGTCTCGCTTGTTTGTTTTTTTCTACCACCAAAGCAGTCTTGACAACATGTCAGCTACTTTTACGCTGTTTGAGAGGAAATAAAGTGTGGAGCGCTGTGATTGTTTTGTTTGCTTTCAGGTGACCAGAGCAGACGTGGATGTCCAGCCTTATGCATTTACCACCAAGTCTCTGTTTGTTGGTCACATGGATTATAAGTATCTGCGCTGGCAGGTGAGAGCACTTATCTTTAAACAGGACAGATGTCTTGGTGGTTTTGTTAGTGGAGTGTGATTTTGATCCCTACAGCACTAAAGAGTCCATTTCTTATGCGTTTAGGTAGAGGTGGGAAGTAGAGGTGGGGGTGCCAGGAGCACCCTCATGAAGAGAATACCTTTAAGATGGGGTTGATAGCCTGACCTGTGGTGGCGCAGTGGGATAAAACATCAACCTGGCCTGACCAGGCGGTGGTGCAGTGGATAGAGCGACAGACTGGGATGTGGAAGAACCCAGGTTCGAGACCCCGAGGTCGCCAGCTTGAGCACGGGCTCATCTAACATGAGCAAAAAGCTCACCATCTTGGACCCAAGGTCGCTGGCTCGAGCAAGGGGTTACTCCATCTGCTGAAGGCCCACGGTCAAGGCACATATAAGAAAGCAATCAATGAACAACTAAGGTGTCGCAACGAAAAACCGATGATTGATGCTTCTCATCTCTCTCTGTTCCTGTCTGTCTGTCCCTATCTATCCCTCTCTCTGACTCTCTCTCCCTGTAAAAAAAAAAAGTCAACCTGGAACACTTAGGTCACCGGTTCGAAACCCCGGGCTTGCCTGGTCAAGGCACATATGGGAGTTAATGCTTTCTGCGTCTCCCCCCTTCTCTCTCTCTCTCTCTCTCCCCTCCCTTTCCCTCTCTTTCTCTCTCTTCTCTGAAAATTGAATAAATAGTCTTTAAAAAAAGATTTGGGGTTGGTAAGGGCAGTTGTCATTCCTTTGATGGGGTTCAGGGGAGCAGTCAGCAACCAGGAAGATACTGTGATATGGTAACAGTGGTGCTGTGAGGAGAGTCTCCTTGTCGTTTCTGACCCTGTTTTTAGAAATGGCCTTTGTTAACTTGAAAAGCATGAAGCAGTCTGTTTCCACAGTTGAGTTTAACTTTGTCAATGATGTAGTTCCTCACACATGGGCATGTTTGCCAATTATTCCATTTCTGTTTCATGACGTCGATAATGAGCAGAGCATTCTCTCAAAGTCATTGGTAGTTCCTTAATGAACTCCGCAGTTCTATCCATTCCCTCTTTCCCCCTTATTGCTTTATTTTATCACAGTCAACTTGGAGACCTATGTTTTATTATGTAGTTTTGTCAGGCCTTGTTTGGATATGTGAGTGATCTCTACGATGTGCTGGACAGCAAGTTTGTGAGCAGTGTGCTTTGAGTAATGAGTCTGACCATTAGGTTGTAGATACCCCAGGGATTTTGGACCATCCGTTGGAGGATCGGAACACAATCGAGATGCAGGCCATCACGGCCCTGGCCCACCTGCGGGCCGCAGTGCTCTACGTGATGGACGTGTCTGAGCAGTGTGGGCACGGGCTGCAGGCGCAGCTGGAACTCTTCCAGAACATCAGACCCCTCTTCATCAACAAGGTCAGGGCAACGACCAGTACCACCGGTTGTGGCCTGCAGTATGAAGGTGATGATCACCTTGTTATTTCTCTTCTCTCTCCAGCCTCTTATAGTCGTAGCCAACAAATGTGACGTGAGGAGAATAGATGAGCTTCCAGAAGATGACCAGGTGAGTCACCCTAATGTTTTCAATATTTCTTACTAATTCTAAATCTCTTCTCAGACAGCCAGAGTTAAGAAAAAAATTGTAGCAGTGGTAGTCTGGTTTTTGATTTTACAGTTGAGGTAGTACCATCAGTGGTTCCATCAGCACGACATTTTAAAAACCATTTTGGGTAAACTAAACCCGAAATATCCTGATAGGTGTTCCAATAGAGGCTGCGGAAACATCCCTGCATGCAACGGGTCGATACGTTTAACCTTTGGAAGATGTGCTTACATAGGAAGGGGCTGTTCTCTTACACCAGTGCTTTAAGGTAAACACCGCTCAGGCCTCGGCAACCAGGTGCACAGGTGCAGCACTTGGCAGAATAAGTGTCTAGGTAGCCGGGGTTTGTTACCTGTGTATTACCTACATGTCTGCTGCACAGAGTATGTGATGAAGTGAGTTTGGAAACTGAGTAAATGAAGGAAAAGGAGCATCTGACCCTAGAACTAGAATCTGTAGTGTCTGCTAAAGTTTTCCACGAGGCAGGGAATGTGAGCCTTGGTTTATCAAACTGATTGAACCCTGCGGCCCTCTTTAGTAGCGTCTTTCGGGACAGACGCCGTGAGCAGCTTTGTACTGGTAATGTGGTTCTCACGTCATGGCCCTGACAGGCCGTCGGCTGCTTTCCCGTGGTAATATGTTCTGAATGCAAAGCCTCCAGAATCAGAAACTGGGAGGGTTGCCCAGCAGCCTGGGCTTGAACAGATCCTGGTGATGGGTGCACACTCAAGGTTTGGGAGCCACTGCAGTAGAATAATGACTTCATAGCCACATCTCTGAGAGCATACCTCATTGAACTGAGCAGGTCTGAGTAGAGGGTCCCGAGGAAGGGCATGCTGCTCATCCCAGCGTCTCTCTTGTGTTATGTGGATGTTTAATGCTTGGTGAGAATTAGGTATTTTCAAGCAGCAATGCTGGTTTTTTGGGGGAACTGTGGTATATTCTTTGAATTACTGATTTAAACACTGCCATCCAGCCTGACCAGGCGATGGCACAGTGGATAGAGCATCAGACTAGGGTGCGGAGGACCCAGGTTTGAGACCCCGAGGTTGCCAGCTTGAGCGCGGGCTCATCTGACTTGAGCAAAAAAAAAAAAAAAAAAAAGCTCACCAGCTTGGACCCAAGGTCTCTGGCTCGAGCAAGGGTTTAGTTGGTCTGCTGAAGGCCCTCAGTCAGTGCACATATGAGAAAGCAATCAATGAACAACTAAAGTGTCGCAACAAAAAACTGATAATTGATGCTTCTCATCTCTCCGTTCCTGTCTGTCTGTTCCTATCTATCCCTCTCTCTGACTCTCTTTCTGTCCCTGTTAAAAAAACAAACTCTGCCATCCAAAGCTTCCCTTACCATTGAAAGGACCCATGTACCTACTTAGTAATCTCAGGTTTTCAGTCTAAAAGCAATGAAGAGTCGAGAAGAAGGGAAAGTTGGGGACACCTGGCAGGCTGGGAGTGAACCTTGTACCAGATGTTCAAGTTCTCATGTTTACAAGTTTGAGTTCAGCATCACTATGTAGCAGTCCTGACAAGTGAGGTCACTTCTGTGGAGTAACAATGACACCGTTGGGTTTTTACTGGTGATGTCGGGAAAATTTAATGAAATTGACAAATGACAACAGGCGCTACTGCGATGCTGCAGTCTAGATAAAACTATCTTGTAGCCTGTATTCATCAGTGCTCTGGCTTCATCAGCAGCCGGCTAGGTTACAGCCCCATCTTGTGTAATGAACCTGTCACCATGTGCTTAGGCAGATGTAGTGAGTGTCTTACTCGGGTCACATGCTAGTCAGTAATGAGACTGGCTCTCTGACACCGTTATTCAGGACTACTGCTCTTTCCTGTGGGGAAGCAAGTCTTGTTCATGGGAAGTTAACGATCACAGCAACAGTCACTGAGTTTGAGTGATGTGTAGGATGAAGGGGAGCACAAATGAGGTCCTTTCTCTTAGAGTCTTAGTGGTTTATAAGGAGCTAGATACGTAAACATTTTTGTGTTGTTTTTTGAGGAATTCTCTTAGGCTCTGGAGGCCGAATATTTTATTAAAAGTAGCTTTGAGCCTGACTGGGCCGTTGCACAGTGGATAGAGCGTCTAACTGGGATGCGGAGAACCCAGGTTCAGACCCTGCGCACGGGCTCATCTGGTTTGAGCAAAGCTCACCAGCTTGCATCCAAGGTCTCTGGCTTGAGCAAGGAGTTACTTGGTCTGCTGAAGGCCCATGGTCAAGGCACATGTGAGAAGGCAATCAGTTAACAACTAAAATGTCACAACAAAAAATTGATGATTGATGCTTCTTATCTTTCTCTGTTCCTATCTGTCTGTCCCTGTCTATCCTTCTCTCTGACTCTCTCTGTCTCTGTAAAAAAAAAAAAGTAGCTTTGAGTCCTGGTCAGTTGGCTCAGTGGATGAAGCGTCAGCCTGGTGTGCAGATGTCCTGGCTTTGATCTCTGATTAGGGCACACATGAGAAGTAGCCATCTGCCTTTTTTTTCCCCTCCCCTCTCTCTCTTTACCCCTTTCACAGCCAATGGCTTGATTGGTCTGAGCATTGACCTCAGATGCTGAGGATAGTTCAGTTGATTCGAGCATTGGCCCTAGATTCAGGTTGCCAGGTGGATCCAAGTCGGGGCACATGTGGGAGTCTGTCTCCTCTCACTTAAAAAAAGTAGCTTTGAAAAAATTATTTTAAAAATGTGTATCTGCCTGACCAGGTGGTGGTGCAGTGAATAGAGGGTTGACTTGGGACGCTGAGGACCCTGGTTCAAAACCCCGAGGTTGCCCTCTTGAGTATGGGGTTGCCAGTTTGAGCATAGGATCATAGACATGACTCCATGGTCACTGGCTTGAGCCCAAAGATTGCTGGCTTGGGCAAAGGATCACTGGCTCAGCTGGAGCCCCTCGGTCAGGACACATATGAGAAATCAATCAATGAACAACTAAGGAACCGCAACTACGAATTCATTTTTCTCATCTCCCTTCCTGTTTGTCCATCTCTTTCTTTCTCCTTCACTGAAAAAAAAAAAATTGTATCTTGATCTTGCCAAGTTTCTCTGTGGAAGGTAAGATCTCACAGAATATTCTGAAAAGCCTCTGGTTTGCTCACTGTTGTCTGGTTTGATACTGCTAGTAATTTGTATTAATCGGGAATAATAAATGTTTCTGGAGATGTCTTTCGGAAGAGTTAAACCACAGACGTTGTACTAAATAGCATTTATAACACCCATTTGAGGAATAGTAAGATTTGTTCATGGGGACCTGCAAATAATGTATCTCTCACTTCTTTATATTCCCAGAAAATATTTGTAGGTCTGCAGGCTGAAGGATTTCCTGTGATAGAGACCAGCACCCTAACGGAGGAAGGCGTTATCAAAGTGAAAACAGAGGTTAGTGCTTCCTAATAGGCAGGTGTGAGCACTTTTCTGTCTTTCTCTTGTTTTAGAAGTCAGTCATGGGGGAAGAGGTTTCTTTCCAGGTGTTACAACACAAGCTCTCCTAGTGGCTTAGGCAAGAGGCACGAATTCAGGCTCCTTCACTGACGCCCTAGTCCCACCCACCCTGATGAAAGTGGGGCTTTGCAGAGATACTTACACTCCCAGCACAGGTAATTTTAACTTTGTCCACTGCCTGCTGTTTCTCTCAACCTGCCAGTATTTACATGGGAGCTGGACTGAGAAGTACTTTAGGTCAAAAAAGTAAAAGTGGGAAGAGCTTAAGGAAGCACTTCCTATTAGATTTTACATGAAACTAATCTTTTTTTGTTTCTATTTTTACCTCAAAAAGAAAAGGCAACTCTGATACTGTTGGTTTTACTCGGGCTCATTTGCTCGTTAAGAGTCCTGAGGTGGTGGGACGTGACTCGAGTTAGGGAGCTGTGATTAGCACAGTGGAAGTGGGAGAAGGGCCAGAGAAGTTCTGCCTCAGATTGGGTCAGGCCTGGCAAGGGAGAAATAGGCCGCCTCCGTCTTAGAGCGTGGGGTCTGCCCCAAAGGGTTTACTGGACCTTGCTGTGGTCTTGGGGACTCGGCCACCAGATGTCACTACTGAGCAGAATTGCTTTAGCTGGTTCCAGACCTCTGGTTGGTGGCTCTTCCCTGGAGGCTGCTGCAGGGTGCTTTGTGACTATTCCTTGTTTTCACACTTTCTTAGGCTTGTGACAGGCTCCTGGCTCATCGAGTTGAAACCAAAATGAAAGGAAATAAAGTGAATGAGGTGCTGAACAGATTGCATCTGGCGGTGCCAAACAGAAGAGATGATAAGGTAAGGTTGCCGCTCCAGAGCGCCTTTGAGCTGGGAATACGGTGTTGCTGGCACAATGGGTGTGCTGTGTGCCGTCACCCAGGGCTGTGGATCCAGTTACACATGTGTGCCTAAATGGGTACCCTGTAAAATGAGTAGTCTTAAGCTTCTTAATCAGATTAAAAATCAGGCCATGGATATCGAAAAGGTGAAAAATGAGTGTGAGGGGCCAAGTTAAAATCTGCTTCTCACTTCATCAGGAAGGGCAGTTACTGTTAATTCTGTATTGTCTTTACATAAAAATATAAAAACATGTATTTTTTTACTTTTAAAATTTTTTTTTAATTATTTATTTATTCATTTTAGAGAGGAGAGGGAGAAACAGAGAGAGAGAGAGAGGAGAGACAGGGGGGGGGGGAGGAGCTGGAAGCATCAACTCCCATATGTGCCTTGACCAGGCAAGCCCTACTTTTTAAAATTGATTTGAGAGAGAGAAGCATTGATTTGTTGTTCCACTCATTTATGCATTTACTGGTTGACTCTTATATGTGCTCTGACCAGGGATCAAACTCACAACCTTGGCATATTGGGACGATACTCTAACCAATTGAGTTAGGGCCCGGGCGTATAAAAGTCTATTTTTTTAAAATAAAAAAAACTTTATTATGTTCTTTAAAAATTTTTTATTTTCTTGCCTTTGCAGGCAGTGTTTAAGTGCACACCTTAATGTACAATTCTTTGCTTTTATTTGCAAATTCACCTGTTGATGAAACTTTAAGGTATAACATTAAAAATGTCACTGTCGTCCAAAATGCCTTACGAGTGTATACTGTACTGATGACTTTGATATCTGTCAGTCGCAGTGGTCAGCAAACTCAGTTAACAGAGCCAAACATCAACAATACAACGATTGAAATTTCTTTTGAGAGCCCTTTTTTTTTTTTTTTTTTTTTTTTGTATTTTTCTGAAGCTGGAAACGAGGAGAGACAGTCAGACAGACTCCTGCATGCGCCGGACCGGGATCCACCCGGCACGCCCACCAGGGGCAATGCTCTGCCCACCAGGGGGCGATGGAGAGCCAAATTTTTTAAACTTAAACTTTATAGGTTGGTACATTTCTTATCGAGGTAACGCCTGCACATGGTATTTTGTGGAAGAGCCACACTCAGGGGCAAAGAGCCGCACGGGGCTCGCGAGCCGCAGTTTGCCGACCAGGGCTCTAGTGGATTAAAGTTGGTTAACGTTATGGCTGCTAACTAGATGTACAGTGATGATACTCTGTCATATATACAAGTATAGAATTACGCTAGTGTACACCTAAAGGTACTTATAATCTTGTATACCTATTTTACTACAGTGTTTAAAAAGATGGTTCTGTTGTGATGCATTTCTTTAGTGATTAATGCAGGTAAGCGTTTTTGATGGGCTTCTTGACCTTTTAAGTTTTTTGGATCATTTACCTTTTACTAATTAACTTGTAATTTTTATGTCGAGTAAATCAGACACTGGTATGTTCTTTTTAAAAAATTATAGTTACCATTCAATACTTTATATTAGTGTCAGATGTACAGCATAGTTGTTAGAAATCCACATTCTTGACAAAGTATATGATTTTTTTCTTTCTGTCATTTGTCTTTTGAGTTGGAGGATTTTATTTTTAAACCTGTTAGCGTGTCTGACCAGGCAGTGGCACAGTGGATAAAGCATCAAACTGGGATGCAGAAGACCCGGGTTCAAATCTCTGAGGTCGCCGGCTTGGGCATGGGATCATAGAAATGACCCCATGGTCACTAGCTTGAAGCCCAGTGTCACTGGCTTGAGCAAAGTGTCACTCGCTCTGTGGTAGCCCCCCGGTCAATGCCCATATGAGAAAGCAATCAATGAACAACTAAGGAGTTGCAACAAAGAATTGATGCTTCTTATCTCTTTCTGTCTCTCTCTGTCCCTGTTCCTCTCTCTGTCTCTCTGTCTCTGTCGCACACAAAAACCTCTTAATGTGTATAAATATTTTCTCTGTGGCTGGTGAGTGTTGTTGTGTCATGCCTGCCATCCATTCCACAATTAGTTCTTATTCTATACTTTGATGGTTTAATTTTATTTATTTTAATATTTATGTTTGGAATAGAAGTCTTCATTTAGCTATGTTTTGTTTTGTTTAGATGAGAGATGGGGATATAGGCACACTTCTACATGCGCCACAACCAGGATCCACCCAGCAAAGCCCCACACAGGCAGCTATCCTCAGCACCAAGGCTGACACTCAGACCAATCAAGCCATTGGCTGCAAGAGCCAAGAGGAGGGGGGAGGGAAGCAGATGGTCTGTTCTTCAGTGTGCCCTGACCAGGAATCAAACATGGAACATCCATACTCTGGACCGATGTTCCATCCACTGAGCCACTGGCCAGGGCCCCATTTAGTTTTGAATTTGTTTTGTTGTTTGGAAGCAGAAGGAGGTAGTTGTCCAGATCTATTTTCCAGCTAGCTAGTCATGTATCTCAGGTTTATATCTTAATCCTTTTTGTTCATTGATCTGCTTTATTTCTTCTGTATTGTTTCCTTTAGTCATGATTGTTCTTGGTAATCTTGACAATTATTTTTCTTTTTTTTTTTTTTTTTTTGGTATTTTTCCAAAGCTGGAAATGGGGAGAGATAGTCAGACAGACTCCCGCATGCGCCCGACCGGGATCCACCCGGCATGCCCACCAGGGGCAACGCTCTGCCCACCAGGGGGCGATGCTCTGCCCCTCTGGGGCATCGCTGTGTCGCGACCAGAGCCACTCTAGTGCCTGGGGCAGAGGCCAAGGAGCCATCCCCAGCGCCCGGGCCATCTTTGCTCCAGTGGAGCCTCACTGCGGGAGGGGAAGAGAGAGACAGAGAGGAAGGAGGGGGGGGGTGTGGAGAAGCAGATGGGCGCTTCTCCTATGTGCCCTGGCCAGGAATCGAACCCGGGACCCCTGCACGCCAGGCCGACGCTCTACCACTGAGCCAACCGGCCAGGGCCGACAATTATTTTTCTAACTGAATCTCAGAATCAGCTCGTGGAGTCCTTGCTTCCATGCTCAAACTGGTGCTATATCCTCCTCTGACCCCGGAATCACCTATTAATTTTTAATTGGACTGGGTGTGGTTTTATATATTTTTTGCAGATAAAAAATTTACTCACCTGACCAGGCGGTGGCGCAGTGGATAGAACGTTGGACTGGGACACGGAGGACCCAGGTTCAAAACCCCAAGGTCGCCAGCTTGAGTGCGGGCTCATCTGGTTTGAGCAAAGCTCACCAGCTTGGACCCAAGGTCACTGGCTTGAGCAAGGGGTTACTCGGTCTGCTGTAGCCCTACGGTCAAGGCACACATGAGAAAGCAATCAATGAACAACTAAGGTGTCGCAACAAAAAACTAATGATTGATGCTTCTCATCTCTCTTTGTTTCTGTCTGTCTGTCCCTATCTATCCCTCTCTCTGACTCTCTCTGTCTCTGTAAAAAAAAAAAAAAGAATTTACTGTTTTTCATTTCTGTGCTTCTTTCCCATTCAGCAACGGGTTTTACATAAACATTTCCCACAATATCTTCTCAGGAGAGGCCCCCATTCATCCCAGAAGGAGTAGTGGCACGCAGGAAGAGAATGGAGGTTGTGGAGCCTCAGAGGAAGAGGGTAGGTCACTGTCAGCCTCACTGGGTTTACCTTTGAGTTCGGGCAGAAAGGCTTTGTGACGAGGGCTGGAGACTTAGAGCATGAACAGCCGACAGCACTGGTGTCCTCACCAGTACGCTCTGTGAGAACACGTCATGGAACCCAACCAAGGTCCCTGTCCTCATGTACGTGGCCCTCCAGGTGGTCACAACAGCTCTCCTTCTGGGAGTAGAAGCTGAGCGCCAGGTGTGGAGAGGCTTTGTTCTTTGGTCGGAGAGGAAGTTATTTCACAGGAACAAGGAGCGGGCTCAGTGTTTCTGCACATGAAGGGTCAAATAGAGCTGATGATACCGTTTTTTTATTGCAGGAACGAGATATTGAACTGGAACTGGGAGATGATTATACTTTGGATCTTCAGAGTAAGGGCCTGCATGTAACAGTTACTTTTAAATGCCAGTTACGTGTTAAGTGTTTCAGAAAAGTATGAAAAGGCTTTAATGAGCATAAATTTTACAATATTTTATTAATTTAATTTTTTTTCCCCTTTTTTTTCTTTTTTGTATTTTTCTGAAGTGAGAAGCGGAGAGGCAGAGAGACAGACTCCCACATGGGCCTGACCGGGATCCGCCTGGCATGTCCACTGGGGGACGATGCTCTCTCTGCCCCTCTGGGGCATTGCTCCGTTGTAAACAGAGCCATCTTCAGCACCCAGGCCAACTTTGCTCCAATGGAGCCTTGGCTACGGGAGAGGAAGAGAGAGAGAGAAAGAAAGGAGAGGGTGGAGGGTGGAGAAGCAGTTGGGCACTTCTCCTGTGTGCCCTGGCCGGGAATCGAACCTGGGACATCCATATGCCTGGCCAATGCTCTGCCACTGAGCCAACTGGCCAGGGCCAATTTAATTTCTTAAAGATCAAAGGTTGCATGCTGGCAGGGCACTGAGATTTTCTCCTTTCTGGGAATTGTCAATCACCTCAGATTGAGGGATTATTTTTGTAGCTTTCACAGCAGATAAATATTAAGCCAGCCTGATAGGGTCAGTGATCTGTTACTCATTCATGACAGTTTACTTTTCATATATTTTATCAGTTTTATTTTTGTTATCCTTCTGTGGTCATTTCATCCTGAGGTACTGTTAGGTATTGTGAAATATTTGGGGGTGAATCATTCATAAGCAGGTGGGTTTTGCTTACGTAGTGTCAAATACCAATGCCCTGTGTTTTACAGAGTGGCATGATGTGTGTAAGTTATAAGTTATTTTGGGCATGTGGTAGTTGTTACTCAAAACGACTGTAAACATAACTATTTTTTTAACTTTAGAGTGCTGGGACATAATAAATTCATCTGAAAAGTATGATAAGATACCCGAGATCTGGGAAGGCCATAATGTAGCTGATTACATCCACCCTGACATCTTGCAGGTTTGTGTCACTTGTTACATTCTATGGTGTTTATTTCTTTTCAACATGACCCTGAGAAGATAGAAGCACAACTTTCAGCTGGCCTCAGTGCTCAGGTCTGTGACTCGAGCACCGCTCTTGGCGCTCTTGCGTCTGTCGCTGTCGTTCCCTCTGCACCCAGGAGCCTCGCTGCCCCCAGTCACCGACAGCCCTCTGCTGCCGCCTGTCCCAGAGCTCCCCTCCCTGCCCGTCGGCAGTGCTGCTCATTCTCCTCCTGCAGAGGCCTTTCCCTTCTCAGGCTCTGCTCTCCCGCCCTCTGCCCTTCTCAGCGGCGGCCTGCCTTTATGGAGAACGTGGAGCCCTGGGTGTGAGTGCTGCTCTGGCTGTTCTCACACAGTGCTGGTCAGCAGTGCCTGTAGGTGCAGCGCCTCGGGCCTGCTTTCTTGTCTTGTGCACTTTGCTCCATCACCAGCGTCTGCCTTGTATTCCAGTCCCCTCCCTGTGGCTTTTCCTTAGCATATGAGAGTCTGCAAGTCTTTCTCGTCTGTAAAAATAAAACTCCTGTGTCCTCCTTTAGTTGCTATTCTGTCTTTCCTCAGTCAAGCTTTTTGAAAAATAGAATTTTATAAACACTGTACTTGCTGTCTACATTTCCTTATTTTTCTCTCTTCGTTTCCCAAATGGTTCCCTTAATTTATACTTTCACTGTCCCAGTATCAAGGGAATGAACCTAAATGCAAGACTCCTTCACACTCTGTTTTTTCTACTTTTGTCGTAGTCCTTGTTCTCTGTTACCTGATTTTATCTTTGCTGCCTGGGTTTTAACTAGTCTGCTTTTCCCATCTCTTCCCTGTCTCATCCTGTTGTCCGCATTCCCACACTTGAGAAGTCATGTTGCTCTTCTTTAAACTTTTCAGTTGTGCCTCTTGCTTTTGTCTCTGTTGCACAGTTCCCAGTGTCCTCAGTGTGGGTTCTGGGTGACCTGTGCCTGACCTGGCCATGCCTTCTCATTCTCCCCTCCCATGCTGTCGCATAGGTTTTGATGTAGATACATCTGACTGCTGGAATCTTGACAATGTATTTGTTAGGTTATGATATACATACATATGTTTTTAACTGCGTAGCCAGTGGGGTTGTGTTTAGGGATGGCATTAGGATGGATAAATGGGACAAGCTCAGTGCAGATTGATGATTTAAGTTCTTCAAGAATGGAGGTTCTTCTGTGTATCTGCTGGGAGCGAGCATACTGAGGCAGGTGCTCCCTGCATATTTTTAACTTTGCTGTGTGCACTCATCATTTCTAACAAAGAGAAAGGCCTGGCCCCGAGCAGTTAGTGTGCTGTCAGCTCAGTGCTTGTACAGTGTTCATTTTCCTCCCAGAATCTTTGTTGAGAGGTCAGCTCTGGCACATGGTCATGGTCTGTCGTTGTATACTAAAAGGCTTTAGGGGAAACCTAGTTCCCAAAAAGGTTCCTTCACTGATTTTTGAGTTTTCATTATTGGTTTTGTTTAACTGACTCTTTTTAAAGAAATTAGAAGAGTTAGAAAAAGAAGAAGAGCTAAGAACAGCTGCTGGAGAATATGACAGTGAATCGGAAAGTGAAGATGAAGAAATGATGGAAATAAGACAGCTGGCCAAACAAATCAGAGAGAAACGGAAGTTGAAAATTTTGGAGTCCAAAGAGAAGAACACACAGGGACCCAGAATGCCGCGGACTACTAAGAAGGCAAGTTTTTTGTCTCTTCAAAGAGGTGTGACCCATTTCTTTGCATCCTAGATTCTTGTATAGGCATTGCTAGTTAAAAATATTTCCATCTATGTGTAACCATAACATTGTACATGCTTTGTTTTGCTGAATTGTATTGACTTTTAAGGTTGGTTGAATTTTAATCTTTTAAAATCTGATTATTGGCCCTGGTCGGTTGGCTCAGTGGTAGAGCGTCAGCCTGGTGTGCAGGAGTCCCGGGTTCGATTCCTGGCCAGGGCACACAGGAGAAGCGCCCATCTGCTTCTCCACCCCTTCCCCTCTCCTTCCTCTCTGTGTCTCTCTTCCCCTCCCGCAGCCAAGGCTCCACTGAAGCAAAGTTGGCCTGGGTGCTGGGGATGGCTCCATGGCCTCTGCCTCAGGCGCTAGAGTGGCTTTGGTTGCGACAGAGCTACGCCCCAGATGGGCAGAGCATCGCCCCCTGGTGGGCATGCCGGGTGGGTCCCAGTCAGGCACATGCAGGAGTCTTGTCTGACTGCCTCCCCGTTTCCAACTTCAGAAAAATACCAAAAAAAAGAAATCTGATTATTATGCCTTTTCTTGGTGGTGTTCAAAGTTTATAATATCATAATTTATGATTTGTAGCAGTAAAGTAAGCTATGGATTACATGTATGGTACTTATTTTTTAATTATTTTATTTGTCAGGACTTATCTTTATAGGAACCTAACCCAATCTAATATAAATCTGAAGATGGTTTATTGGCTCCTGTGACCTATTAGGACAGGAGAACCAGGATTTATAATCTCTGGTCGGTCTGTGAGATAGGGTTCTTTCCAGCTCTCAGCCCATCTCTGTAGTTATCGTTGTCTCTACTCGTGTTCCTGTCAGGGTGGCAGGTGAGGTTAGCTCCTGTGGTCGTTCCCAAACCACAGGGCATGATGGAAAGTGGGGGCAGCTCCCTAAAGAAAGAGAACGACATGCAGGGCGGTTCAAGTATAGTGGGACAGGAAAAGTGTAATACACACACCTCATGGGTATTGACACTGTTTTCATGTGATAGTGAGTGAGTGGTTCTGGGCAGACACAGACATCACTGTATCCCTCAGTGGTGCTTGGTGGGCCTGCGAGGATGGTGACCTCTGGGGCTGTGTCGCATGACCTCATCCACACACAGGGAATTCCCTGTGGAGTTGTAGAATCCGGGGAGGAAGTGTACACTGTCCTACATATAGCAAGAGCCCAGGATATGGTAGTTTTCATGTGATTTAATGAGCTGTTTGAAAATACTAGCATGAAGTCTAGTTAATAGGTGTAATTTATAAAAGAGGTGTTTCGCAGATAATTATAAAAGGCACATTTTCCTTGAGTATTTTTTTTTAACATTCCATCAAACTGATTTTGCTTAAAGCAAATATCCCTCCTTCCCCTTTCAGGTTCAGCAGAAAGCCTTGGAGAGTGAGATGCGCAGTCTTGGTGTTGACATGGACAATAATGACAATGTGAGTGTGCAGAGATGGTCTCAGATACTTTTGTAGTTGGATACAGCTTTGTCCTAGAAAACTAGGTTCTCAGAAATCTGTAGGATCACAGGGTTTTAATAAAAAAAAAAAATAGGACATCTAGTCTTTCTGCTGAGGGGCTTCACCAGCCTGAGATTTTGGTGGGAAGTGGCTGGTTGAGGACGGAATGCATTAGTCACACTATTGTTCATTTCCCTCTCTGAACAGGTTGGGCATTTGGCTCAAGGGGCCGTGCAGTTGGTACAAGGTGGTGTTGCCAGACTGTTTTTGCTGTTCCCATTTGAGAAGAATTTAGGAATGCCTTGCCCGTGCCATCATTCTTAATAGAAACTCATCCTTGTGGATGGGTGGACAGTTTCCCTGGATGCCACTCTGATGTCCTGTTTCATTTATGTCATGTGTGTGAGGTGGCCCCAGGGCGTATTCTTTTAAAAATTTTTTTTAATTTAATTTCTTTTTAAATTTTCTATAGATTTGGATGTTTCTTTCATTGGTACTTACTTGGTATAATCAGAAGGGTTTTCTGTTTGTTTTGTTTTATTTTTTAGAAGGAGGAGAGAGATGAGAAGCATCAACTTGTAGTTGTTTCACTTTAGTTGTTCATTGATTGCTTCTCATATGTGCCATGAACGGGGTGGGGGTGGGGCTCAAGTCCAGTCAGTGACCCCTTGCTCAAGACAGTGACCTTGGGATCATGTTGATGATCCCGTGCTCAAGCTGGTGACCTTAGGGTTTCAAACCAGAGACTTCAGTGTTCCATGTCAACTGTCTCCACTGTGCCACCACTGGTCAGGCCCATTGCATTTCCTTTTACTCTGTTTGCTTTCTGCCAGTATTTTGTTATGTTTATATATATATTATCTCCCATTCCAGGCTAATGTAAGATTTGGAAATTTCCAAACACTAGAAAGAAAAAAATTACTTGTGGTTAGGATACACAAAAGTGAACTAGGGCACCATGTGATGGACGCCTTTCTAGTTCCTGTTTATGCAGTGGGCTCTCATCTGTCTCTTTCTTTGACATCTATTTTCACCCACATGCCACTCATTGCTTCTACTTTTTATTGTACTGCAGGCATATTTTATCTTAGCGGAATTTTCTCATACTTTTGATTGAGTAAAAATTTTAGTCTCTTGGCCCTGGCCGGTTGGCTCAATGGTAGAGCATCAGCCCATGGTGTGGATGTCCTGGGCTCGATTTCTGGTCAGGGCACACTGGAGAAGTGACCGTCTGCTTCTCCACCCCCCTTTCTCTCTGGGATGGCTCTGTGGCCTCTGCCTCGGGCACTAAAAGAATGGCTCCATTGCTGAGCAGGGGGGCAACGGCACCAGGTGGGCAGATCATCCCCCCCCCCCCCAGTGGGTTTGCCAGGTGGATCCCAGTCGTGTTGCACGTGGGAGTCTCTCTGACTCCCCTCCTCTCACTTAAAAAAAAAAATTAGTCTCTTTATTTTAGGGCTTTTGGATTGCATACAGTTTAAATATTCATTGGTTGTGCCTCAAGGAATGTATGTTGATGTTTAAGAAATACACAATAAAAACAAGAATTTGTGTCAGTGAGAAAAGACAAATTGGAAATATTAGAACAAAACAAATTTATGTTTTTCATCCTACAAAGTTATTTTACTCGAACTTTGATTTTGGTGATTAAAGTCTTTACACGGTGCTTTAATTAGCTTCAGTTTAGTTCTCAAATTACCCTGAGGTGCCAATGAGTTTCTCAACATGAGAGGAACTTGGCTGCAAATAGTTCAAAGCTATTTTTCTAGAAGCCTGACTGTTAGAATGCATTTCAGATACCTGTTCGAATTCTAGGGCTTTTTTGTTTGCTGAATTATGCCAGAGCATATATAGTATACCTTTGTAAAAGAACTTTTTCATATTCTGGCTTATTTTATCAAAACAGCTTCCCAGAAGTGGACTAATGACAACTAAGGATTTTCCCTGGCCAAATAGCTCAATTCGTTAGAACATTGTCCCAAAGTGTGGAGGTTGCCAGTTTGATATCTAGTCAGGGCACATACAAGAACAGCTTGAGTTCCTATCTCTATCTTTCTTGCTAAAATCAATTAAAAAAATTTTTTTTTAGCCTGACCAGGCGGTGGGACAGTGGATAGAGCGTTGGACTGGGATGCAGAGGACCCAGGTTTGAGACCCCAAGGGTCGCCAGCTTGAGCACGGGCTTATCTGGTTTGAGCAAAGCTCACCAGCTTGGACCCCAGGTCACTGGCTCGAATGAGGGGTTACTCGGTCTGCTGAAGGCCCGCGGTCAAGGCACATATGAGAAAGCAATCAATGAACAACTAAGGTGTTGCAACGAAAAACTGATGATTGATGCTTCTCATCTCTCTCTGTTCCTGTCTGTCTGTCCCTATATATCCCTCTGATTCTCTTTCTGTTAAAAAAAAAAAAAAAAAATTAAAGAAAACAAAGGATTACATTTGTTGAAGTTTTCTTTCCCAAAGGGCTCAGAGGATTTGTATTTTCATCAGCAAGAGTGAAAGGGCTCTGGGCATGTGGAGTCTTAGTTAATGTGCACGTGTAGCTTCTGACTTCTGGGCCTTAGGAAGTGCTGGGCTTACTCCTGCCTGCCGTTTGAGGGAAGTGCTGGGTTATCTTTAGTTCCAGACAGGTGGGGAGGGTGACCCTCGCACCCACTGAGAGCAGGAGCAGAGCTGACAACAGGGTGGAGGCTACAGAAGAACCTGTTGGTGGCCACCTGCTTGTTGTCCTTGCTGACCCTCAGGGCTGAGCTTTCTGAAGGCCATCACGGTATTCAGCTGCATCATCCAAAATGGAAGCGTAAAGAAGAGATAATTCTATGTCTGAAATTCAAATTGTGATGCTAAGCTAATTATCTAGGTTAAGGTAAAACCTGAATGGGCAGCTCTAAATAAATTTTTTAAAAAGGAATAAAACTAGCTTTGCAACATAGGGAAGCCGTGTTAAGTGAAACATTTGACCAATAATTAATGTTAAATTAACTGTGTATTTTAAAGCTATCTTTCAGATTATTTGATGCTGCCATTGATAGAAACTCCTGAGTGAGCTTTCCCCTTGTTGGAATGATTTCATGTTTGCCACCAAGCCTGAAAGCCAGTCTGGGATCCTGAAGTGTGCTTATTGTGCTTTTCAGGCCCACTATGCAGTCCAGGCCAGAAGGTCTCGGAGTGTCACTCGGAAAAGGAAGCGGGAAGGCTCAGTCCCACCCACATCTCTCGCCCGGAGTCGCAGTTGCTCTCGAACTTCACGTGATGTGTCTGGTCTTCGGGACGTCACGGTTAGTTTCTGTCATGTGCAATTATTGACACAGTGGCTCTGCTTTTAGCTATGCAAGCACTCGGGACAATGAGGGCATTTAGGGCATTTGAGTTGGGTGTCCCCGAACCTTTGCTCTGGGTACTCCATTACCTTGTAGCGTCCTTTCTTGAAATAAAAGCACTTTGTCTAATGGCACCAGGTAGTTTAAGGTCCCAGTTGTTTAAGGGCGTGCTAGGAAATGGTCCCTTGCTCACTCCCTGGAGGCCTGGGGCCCTTACCCACAATGAGCCATGCTGGGAACCAGTCAGGCTGTTTTGGTCAGTCTTTTGGGAAAGACACTGGATGTACACTGTCTCTTGCAGAAACTACTTTTTTATAAGTGAGAGGAGAGTAGTTAGACTCCTACATGTACCCCCACTGGGATCTAACCCAGCAACCCCCATCTGGGCCGATGCTCAAATTAATGGAACTATCCTCAGTGCCCAGTGCCAATGCTCAAACCAGACAAGCCACTGGCTGTGAGAGAGGGAGAGGAAGAAGGGGCTGGGAGGGGAAGAGAAGCAGATAGTCGCTTCTCTTGTGTGCCCTGGCCAGGATTAAACCCAGATATCCTTACGCTGGGGCAGTGCTCTATCCACTTAGCCCACCAAGGCCTGGAGCTTTTTTTTTAAATAAACACAAAAATTGTTGGTTTTAGCATTTTAAAAATGCAGGTAAAGGAGAAAGTCTGTATAAGTGAGCAAGCAGTCTACCTCATGGAAGCCTGCTTTTTCCATTCCATTATGCCATCTCCATCTAGAAATCTGGATTTTATTATCAACACTGCCACTTGTGAGTCAGATGTGAGTAGTACAGTTCTGAGTCTGAATCGAGCTTTTTAGTTTGTCCGAAAGGGAGTTAGCAAAGATAAACTCTAATCTTCCATGCTAAATATATCCAGACAAGGTACAAAACTTGTCTGGATATCGAGTTCCTGCAGATGCCATGGTGGGTCCACAGTGGCAGCGAGTGAGACTTGCCTGGTTTGTCAACATAGAACATACCTAGGCCCTGGCCGGTTGGCTCAGTGGTAGAGCGTCGGCCTGGCATGCAGAAGTCCCGTGTTCGATTCCTGGCCAGGGCACACAGGAGAAGCACCCATCTGCTTCTCCACCCCTCCCCTCTCCTTCCTCTCTGTCTCTCTCTTCCCCTCCCGCAGCGAGGCTCCGTTGGAGCAAAGATGGCCCGGGCGCTGGGGATGGCTCCTTGGCCTCTGCCCCAGGTGCTAGAGTGGCTCTGGTTGCAACAGAGCGACGCCCTGGAGGGGCAGAGCCCTGGTGGGCGTGCCGGGTGGATCCAGGTTGGGCACATGCGGGAGTCTTTCTGACTGTCTCTTCCTGTTTCTAGCTTCAGAAAAATACAAAAAAAAAAAAAAAAAGAACATATCTAGACTGTAAAGGGGGGTTCGTCACTGGTCATGAAAATGCATGTAGTAATTTGGTGTTCAGTAGTTGTGGTGTTTTCTGTTCTCTTCTCCTTTGTAGATGGTGAAGAAAGCCAAGACTATGATGAAGAGTGCTCAGAAGAAGATGAATCGCTTGGGGAAGAAAGGGGAGGCAGACAGACATGTGTTTGATATGAAGCCCAAGCACTTACTTTCTGGGAAGAGGAAAGCTGGTAAGAAGGACAGGAGATAGAGTCCTTCTCAGCTGAAGCAGTTTGACTAAACTGTGTTTGTTTCCTGACTTGATATGGTATGATATCAGAAATTTGGAGCCGTGATCTGCAAGCTGGAAATAACACAAATAACTAAAGCACCTGTTGCTTCCTCAAAACTATAGTTAATGATACAGGTGTAAGAAATTTTTATTGCTGTATAACATTACAGATATCTTGAGACAGGTTTCTGCATTTAATGCCATTTTGATTGTGTTAGATTTGTAGAACTGGAAAGATTTATTGGTGTGATTGTTTTTGATGCAGAAAATCTTACAGTCTTCAGCAAGAGGTAACTGGTTTGGTTCCTGCGTGTGAATAGTCCTTTCTTGCAAAGACAGCAGCTTGTGGCTGTGGGCAGAAGCCGCTGGCCCTGCTGTGCAACTGTTTCTATTCAAAATAAACTTCTAAAAGAGTAGTTCTGATTATTTAGTTCTTTTTTGTTTGTAAATTTGGCAAATGAAAGTGGGGGAAAGACCTTTTTTTAAAGCAAAATACTTTTTTTGTGGAGTAAAATGTAGCCTAAGGCAGGCACTACAGCAACTACATGTGGGCATCTCCTGCTTCAATAGTCCATTGCTGAAAATCACGTGTTGAGTAAAACACAAACACCCCAACCCTACAGCTGCAAAAGCACCTCCTGGGGGGGGGGGGTCTATTTTTAATTATTTTAATGTTTCCATTGATTTGAGAGAAAACGAAAAAGAGGAAGAGGATGGAGACAGAGAAAAGCATTAACTCTTGTTTCACTTAGTAGTTCCGCTTAGTTGTGCACTCATTGCTTGTAGTATGTTCCCTGACCAGGATAGAATCCACATCCTCTGGCACGCCGGGTCAACGCTTTATCCACTGAGCCACCTGGCCAGAGCTTGGTTTCAGTTATTTTTAATGGGAATCTTTGTAAGCTACATGTCAGCTCAAAACCCCAAGTACAGTACAATGTAGGAAATCAACCTGTTAGAGTATTAAGAGTGTAAAACTCCCTTCTTGATCACAAATATTGCTGTTGTTACCACTTTGCTTGTAAGCAATTAGCATGTCCTGTTTGCTGACTTGCATGACAGTCTTCTAGTGTTTTGCAATATACAGCAGGTCCTTGAATATTGTCATTTCATTATAAGAGGCTATACAAATTTAACTTGTATAACTTGTATATCAATTAGCCTATGGCAAAATTGGCTTTATGACCTGCACGTACCTTCACTTAAATTCGCAGAGCCTATCAGTAGTAAGTGAGGACTTCATGTAAGCCCATATATCTATCTGTGCTGGAAAGTATTATAAAGAGAAACTCAAACAAGTATGTCAGGGAAGATGTGGAATAGGAAGCACCCACAGTTCCTTTGTTCTAGATTAAACTCACTGGCAGAATCTCTGGTGTAGCTATTTTGGAACTCTGGAGAGTCTCTGAAGGTTTGCGTCTTCCAAGGAAAGTCTTGGCCAGTATATCAGTTAATTTTGGTCAGTTTAGACTTTGCGGCTTAGTGTTTACCCACCACCCACACCCAGCCTGTTTCTACTTGTGGGAGTGGGTAGGATAGGACTTTGTCCACACATTGGCATTCTGTTTTTTTGTTTTGTTTTGTTTTGTTTTGTTTTTTCTGAAGCTGGAAACAGGGAGAGACAGTCAGACAGACTCCTGCATGCGCCCCACCGGGATCCACCCGGCACGCCCACCAGGGGGCGATGCTCTGCCCCTCCGGGGCGTCGCTCTGTCGCGACCAGAGCCACTCTAGCGCCTGGGGCAGAGGCCAAGGAGCCATCCCCAGCGCCCTGGCCATCCTTGCTCCAATGGAGCCTCACTGCGGGAGGGGAAGAGAGAGACAGAGATGAAGGAGAGGGGGAGGGGTGGAGAAGCAAATGGGACCCCTGCACGCTAGGCCGACGCTCTACCACTGAGCCAACCGGCCAGGGCGGCATTCTGTTTTGATTGCGGATTGCTGCTTCTGATAGCATAGTGCAGTGGTCCCCAACCCCCGGGCCGCGGACCGGTACCAGTCCATGGGCCATTTGGTACCGGTCCGCAGAGAAAGAATAAATAACTTACAGTATTTCCGTTTTATTTATATTTAAGTCTGAATGGTGTTTTATTTTTAAAAAATGACCAGATTCCCTCTGTTACATCCATCTAAGACTCATTCCTGATGCTTGTCTTGGTCACGTGATACATTGCTGCTAAAATTAAACCCATAAACTAGCAAAATGAGTGAAAAACAAAATTCCATTGAAAGTTTTTTTTGCGAAGTGGAAAAGGGCCAGTGAGGAGACAGAAGAAGAACCTATGACCTCGAAGAAAAAGAAGGCTCCAGGAGTCCTACTTGAAGTATGGATTTATTGCAACTGGTGATTCACATGCACCAAGGCCGCTCTGCATAATATGTGGTGACCGGCTAAGTAATGAGGCAATGAAGCCTTCAAAACTGCTTCGCCACTTAGAGACCAAGCATCCTACTTTAAAAGACAAGCCTTCTGAGTATTTCGAAAGAAAAAAGTATGAACAAGAAGGACAGAAACAATTACTGGTGGCCACTACATCAATAAATGCGAGTGCACTGAGAGCATCATACTTGGTGGCTAATCGTATTGCTAAGGCTAAGAAGCCATTCACCATTGGTGAAGAACTGATTCTTCCAGCCACTAAAGACATTTGTCGTGAACTTCTAGGAGAGGCTGCGGTTAAAAAAATAGCACAGATGCCTCTTTCGGCTACCACCGACACACGGCGCATTGAGGAAATAGCAGAGGACATTGAATCACAATTGTTGGAAAGGATTAATAAATCACCGTGGTACGCTCTCCAGGTTGACGAATCTACAGATACTGACAACAAGGCAATGCTACTTGTTTACGTGCGTTATCTTTATCAAGAGGATGTACATGAGGATATGTTATGTGCACCATCATTGCCAACCAAAACCACAGCCGCAGAACTATTTAAATCGCTGGATGACTATCAGGAAAACTGAAATGGTCTTTTTGTGTCAGCATATGCACAGATGGAGCTGCTGCCATGACCGGAAGGATGTCTGATTTAACTACTCGGATTAAGGAGGTTGCACCTGAATGCGAGTCTACGCATTGTGTCATTCACAGGGAAATGCTGGCTAGCTGAAATACACCACCGGAACTTAACAGCGTATTGAATGATGTCGTTGAAGTTATTAACCACATCAAAGCACACGCCCTTCCCTTGCGCCTGTTCGAGCAGCTTTGTGAGGAAATGAACGTGGAGCACAGACACCTTCTCTTATACACAGAAATAAGATGGTTATCCTGAGGGGGGTCCCTGGCTAGAGTGTTTGAATTACGAGAGCCACTGCAGAGATTTCTCTCGGAAAAAAAGTCACTGCTATTAGCACATTTCAGTAACGAGGAATGGGGCGCAAAACTCACTTACTTGTGTGACATTTTTAACCTCCTCAATGGACTCACTTGGTCACTTCAGGGGAAAATGACAACTGTCTTCAAGTTGGCAGATAAAGTAGCTACATTTAAAGCCAAACTGGATTTGTGGGGACGACGTGTGAACAGGGGTATATTTGACATGTTTCAAACATTTGCGGGAATTTTGGAAGAGACTGAGCCCAAGCCTTCATTGTCCCAGCTGGTGCACGATCACCTGTATTTGCTTTTAAAAGAGTTTGAACGCTACTTCCCAACCACAAAAGACCCATGAATTGCTAAGGAATGGATCCGTGATCCATTTGTCAAGAAACCAGGTGAACCCAGCGTGTCTATGCAAGAAGAGGATCAACTACTGGAGATCGCAAGTGATGGCAGCCTTAAAAATATGTTCGAGACTACAACTCTGCCAGTGTTCTGGATTAAAGTCATGGCAGAATGCCCCGAGATCACCACAAAAGCACTAAAAACTCTGTTGCCATTTCCGACATCCTATTTGTGTGAAGCGGGATTTTCTGCAGTGACAGCAACCAAAACAAAATTACGAAATAGACTGGACATAAGCAACACACTTCAGATGTCATTGTCTCTCATTACCCCTAGATGGGACCGTCTCGTTGCAGAGAAACAAGCTCAGAGCTCCCACTGATTTAGTGTTAATCTGTATAACAAATTTAAATACAGCCTGAATAATGAGGACATGCTCGTTTGTCCTTTAACTTAGCCCAGTAAATATCGTAAATTCGACAATTATATTTAAAAAATACCAGTTTTTATGCCGGTTGCATAATTTTATTTTGTGCATTTATCCGTCCCACCCTAAAGGCTGGTCCTTGAAATATTTTCTTTTTTCTTTTTTTCTTTTTTTCTTTTTTTTTCATTTTTCTGAAGCTGGAAACGGGGAGAGACAGTCAGACAGACTCCCGCATGCGCCCGCATGTGCCGGATCCACCAGGCATGCCCACCAGGGGGCGACGCTCTGCCCCCCAGGGGGCGATGCTCTGCCCATCCTGGGCGTCGCCATGTTGCGACCAGAGCCACTCTAGCACCTGAGGCAGAGGCCACAGAGCCATCCCCAGCGCCCGGGCCATCCTCACTCCAATGGAGCCTCGGCTGTGGGAGGGGAAGAGAGAGACAGAGAGGAAAGCACGGTGGAGAGGTGGAGAAGCAAATGGGCGCTTCTCCTGTGTGCCCTGGCCGGGAATCGAACCCGGGTCCTCCGCAGAATATTTTCTGACATTAAACTGGTCCGTGGCCCAAAAAAGGTTGGGGACCACTGGCATAGTGGACCCCCCCCCAATTCTTGCAGTTCTTCAAAGATGACTCAGATTCAGGAAATTTAAAAAGGCCAGTGCATTTTTCACTTTCCATTTTTTCTTTTGTACCTTTTGGGGGCAGACATTTAAGGATTAAGACTTTAAAAACCAACTGCTTGTTCAAAGAAATTTAGAAAACACACATGCCCAGGGAAAGACATACTCAGAGAAGAACTGAGAACTTTAGTTTTTACCTCAGGCTGCGCAGAGATATCCCACAACAATTTAAAAAAATCCAAACACCAGGTGGAGAGATGGAATCTGATGTATAGAATTAGCACATGATATGAGAAATGTCCAGCTTTTCAACAACAAAAATACCAGAAGTATATAAATAGGAAAATATTGCTGAAACATGGCCCCCTGCTAGACAAAAGAATTTAAAACAGCTGTCTTGCCTGACCTGTGCTGGCGCAGTGGATAAAGCATTGACTTGGAATACTGAGGTTGCTGGTTCGAAACTCTGCGCTTGCCCACTTAAGGCACATGTTGGAGTTGATGTTTCCTCTCCTCCCTCCCCTTCTCTCTCTCTCTTCTAAAATGAAGTCTACAAAAAAAAAAAAAAAAAAAAACCACACACACACACAAAAAAAAACCCCAGCTGTCTTTTAAAATTAAATTAATTGGGATAACTTTAATAAAATTATACAGGTTTCAAGTGTTGTTACCATATTTTTTACCTCTTTTACTACCTCCCATTCCTTTTTCTCTCTGGTAATCATACTATTAACTGTGTTTATGAGTTTTGGGTTTTTTTGTCCTGTTTGTTCATTTCTTGCTTTCTAGGGTTTTTTGTTTTGTTTTTTTAGAGAGGGAGGGGGAGACAAAAGCATTACTTAGTTGTGCATTGCCAGCCTCTTGTATGTGCCTTGACCAAGATCAGGCCGGTGACTTCAAGCTCAAGCCAGTGACCTCAGGCTTGAGCCAGAGACCTTGAGGTTGTGTCAGCGATCCTTTGCTCTAGCCAGCAATGTTGACCTCTGGTTTGAAACCGGCGACCTCAATGTTCCAGGTTGATACTCTGTCCACTGTGCCACCACTGGTCAGGCTGTTTTATATTCGTCATATGAGTGAAATCATATGGTTCTTGATTTTTTTCATCGGAATTATTTTGCCTAGCATGATGTTCTCCTGATCCATTGATCCTGACACAAATAGCAATATTTTATCTTCTGGCTTAGTATTCCATGGTATATATGTATCACATCTTTAACCAATCATCTCTCAAAGGACACTGCTGTTTCCATGTCTTGTCCACCATGAATAATGCTGCAGACTGGCATGTACATCTTTCTGAATGTTTTCAAATATTTTGTGCCCTGCCTGATTGGCTTAGTGGGTGAGCATTGGCCTGGCATGTGGATGTCCCAGATTCGATTTCCAGTCAGGGCACACATCAGAAGCAAACATCTACTTCACCCTTTCCCGTCTTCTCTCTTTCTCTCCCCTCCCCAACTATGGCTAGTTTGGACAGGTGCTGAGGATGGCTTGGTGGAGCTTCAATCACAGGCACTATAAATAGCTTGGTTGTGAGCATGTCTCAAGATGGGCAGAGCATCGGCTCCAGACGGGTTGTCAGGTGGGTCTCGGGATGCTTGCCGGAGTTTATCTCTATTTCCTCTCTTCTCACTTGGAAAGTAAGAAAAAAAATGCAAGGGGGGGGGAGAGATACCCAGAAGTAGGTCATGGTAACTATTCTTAATGGGTTTTCTTGGTGGTTGTTTTCTTTAGATTTTATTTATTCATTTTAGAAGAAGAGAGAGAAGGGGGGAGAAGCAGGAAGCATCAACTCCCATATGTTCCTTGACCAGGCAAGCCCAGGGTTTTGAACTGGAAACTTCAGTGCTCCCGGTTGACGCTTTATCCACTGCGCCACCACAGGTCAGGCTGTTTATGTTTCGAGGAAACTCTGTACTGTTTTCCATAACATGTCAAGTTAACATTCTTACCAGCAGTGAATGAATGGCTTTTTTTCTCCATGACTTTTCCAACATTTATTACTTGTCTTGTTAATAATAGCCATTCTAACAGGTGTCAGGTGCTATCTCATTGTAGTTTTTTTTTTTTTTTTCTTTTTTTTTTCATTTCTGAAGCTGGAAACGAGGAGAGACAGTCAGACAGACTCCCGCATGCGCCCGACCGGGATCCACCCGGCACGCCCACCAGGGGCGATGCTCTGCCCACCAGGGGGCGATGCTCTGCCCATCCTGGGCGTCGCCATATTGCGACCAGAGCCACTCTAGCGCCTGAGGCAGAGGCCAAGGAGCCATCCCCAGCGCCCGGGCCATCTTTGCTCCAATGGAGCCTTGGCTGCGGGAGGGGAAGAGAGAGACAGAGAGGAAAGCGCGGCGGAGGGGTGGAGAAGCAAATGGGCGCTTCTCCTGTGTGCCCTGGCCGGGAATCGAACCCGGGTCCTCCGCACGCTAGGCCGACGCTCTACCGCTGAGCCAACCGGCCAGGGCTCATTGTAGTTTTGATTTGCATTTTGTAATAGCTAGTGAATAGCTCTTTTCATACATCTGTTGCCTGTATTTGTATGTCTTTTTGGGAGAAGTGTCTGTTCAGGTTCTCCCATTTTCTAACTGGACTCTTTGTTCTTGTTGTTGAGTTGTATGAATTCTTTTTGGTTATAGATGAGTTAGCTTGAGCTGTGGTGGTGCAGTGGATAACATGTGGACCTGGAACGCTTGAGTTGCTGTTCAAAACCCTAGGCTTGCCCAGACGAGGCATGTAAGAGAAGGAACTATGATTTGATGCTCCCCATCCCTCCCTGCCACCCCTTCCTCATTCCTCTCTCTAAGAATAAACAGAAATAAATTAGTTATTTTCTAGAGTTATATGAATATATATTTTAGATATTAGCCTCTTATTGAAAGTGTAGTTTGCAAATATCCTCTGTCATTTATCAGATATCTTTTTGTTTTGTTGGCAATTTCTTTTGCTGTGCAGAAGCTTTTTAGTTTGATATAGTTCCATTTACTTATTTTTTTTACGTCTCTTGCCTTTAGGTCAAATTAATAAAATCTTCTCTAAGGCCAAGATACCATGTTTTATTTCAGGTCTTATATTTAGGTCTTTGATCTGTTCTGAGTTAACTTGTGTATGGTCACAAACAGCAGTCCATTTTTATTCTTTTGCACATGGCTTTCCATTTTCCCCAGCACCATTTATTGAAGAGGCTTTGTTTTCTCCATTGTGTTTTTGGCTCCTTAGTCAAAAAAATTATTTGCCCATACATAAGTGATTATTTTGTTTGTTTTTTATTTTGGTGAGAGGAGGGGAGACAGAGCTAGATTCCCACATGCACTCCAACCGGGATCCACCTGGCAAGCCCACCAGGGGGTGATGCTCTGCCCATCTGGGGCCCTTGCTTTACTGCAACTGGAGCCATTTTTTAGTGCCTGAGGTGGAAGCCATGGAGCCATGCTCAGCACCTGGGGCCAACTCACTCCAATCGAGGCTTGGCTGCAGAAGGAGAAAAGAAGAGAGAGAGAGAGAGGTGAGGAGGAGGGGTGGAGAAGCAGGTGGGCACTTCTCCTGTGTGCCCTGACTGGGAATCAAACCAAGGACATCTACATGCCAGGCCAATGCTCTACCACTGAGCCAACTGGCCAGGGCTATCATATTTAAGTGGTTTTATTTCTAAGCTCTCAGCTCTGTTCCATTGGTCTGTATGTCTTTGTGTCAGTACCACACAAAACAACTGTTAAAGATGCCCAAAGAGGCCCTGGCTGGGTAGGTCAGGTGGTTACAGCATCATTCTCATACACAAATGTTGCAGATTCAATCCCCAGGCAGGGCTAATACAAGAATCAACCAGTGTGATCAAAGTTGACCCTTAAAGCCAGCCAGCCTGAAGGAATAACTGTACCCATGAAAGGACCAACTGTATTCAATACTCACATACAACAGGAGGGAAAATAGTACCCTCAAGAAGCATTCCTTGAACAAGGAAAACATGTGGCCTGAGGTCAGTACCACCAACCCCATCTTCCTGATAAAGACAACACAAAAATTTCAAAGTCAGACAGCACTACCTAATACACAGACAAAATGGACAAAGAAATGTGACCCAAATGAACCAATAAGACAAATCCCCAGAAAAAGAACTAAATGAAATGGAAGTAACCAAATGCAGAGTTTAAAATAATGATTCTTAAGATGCTCAAGAATCTTAGAGCAACAATGGATGGACATAATGAGCACCTAAATAAAGAGATAGCAAGCATCAAAAAAGACACTGAAATAATAAAAAAGAACCAGAGAGAAATGACAATACAATATCAGAAATGAAGGCTTCACTAGAAGGAATCAGCAGGCTAGATGAAACATAAGATCAAATCAGTGATTTAGAAGACAAAATAAACATAAGCACAGAAGTAGAACATCAAAACAAAAAGAGTCTCAAAAAGACTGAGGAGACTTCTGTGACAACATGAAGAGAAACAACATCTGCATCATAGGGGTTCCTGAAGGAGAAGAGAAAGAACAAGGAATAGAGAACCTGTTTGAAGAAATTATAGCTGAAAAATTCCCTAAATTGATGAAGGAAAAAGTCACACAAGTTTAAGAAGCACAGAGGGTCCCATTAAAGAGGAAATCAAGGAAGCCTACACGAAGACATGCCACAAACCAACACGGCTAGTAATTCCAGGTCCTGAGTGGGAATGGCGCAGAATTAAGAAAATAGGCTTAGAGTAAAAGGATGGGCTCAGGAGCCCTCTGCAATGCTGATGGCAAGAACAGAGCGTGCTTCACACCTGCTTCTTGTTTTATTTATAGGGCAAAGTGGGCCATTAGCAAATCAGAGATCTCTGATCACATTTCCAAGGCAACCCAAGAATTTTACCAAGTGCAGAAAACCCCCACCATACATAACATCTTAACTTCACAAAACAAAGGATAAAAGAAACTTGCCTCCAGGCTTTCCAGGGGATATGGGGGGTAGGATGAACATAAACAATCCAGCACCACCGCTTAACAACCTTTAGCAACTTCACAGAACAAGTGAGGTAGGGGGTTAGGCAGACAGCTTACTGCCAGTTCCCCACACCTCAGTCCCCCAAAAATCTAAACTGCAAAGACCCTATTGTCTTTTGGTCCCCAACAAAGACACATCATAATTAAAATGCCAAAATTAAGAGACAAAACATATTAAAATCTGCAAGAGAAAAGCAGTTAATGACCTACAAAAGAACTCCCATAAGGATGACATCGACTTCTCAACAGAAATACTTGATGCCAGAGGGATTGGCAAGAAATATTCAAAGTGATGCAAAATAAGAACCTACAACCTGGATAAAGACTACTTTATCCAGCAAGGTTATTGTTTAAAATTGAAGGAGAAATAAAAACCTTCCCAGACCAAAACAATAAAATAAAATAAAATCAAGGAATTCACTACAACCAAACCAGTACTGCAAGAAATATTAAGGGGCCTTCTGTAAAAAGAGCAAAGGAAAAAAGGAAATTGAGAAAAAGAGGATTGTAGATTTAAAGAATAAAATGGAAATAAATAAGTACCTATCAATAATAACTTTAAATGTAAATGGATTAAACACTCCAATCAAAAGACATAGGGTAGCTGAATGGATAAGAAAACAGGACCCGCCTGACCAGGTGGTGGCACAGTGGATAGAGCATCGGACTGGGATGCGGAAGGACCCAGGTTCGAGACCCCGAGGTCGCCAGCTTGAGCGTGGGCTCATCTGGCTTGAGCCAAGAGCTCACCAGCTTGGACCCAAGGTCGCTGGCTCCAGCAGGGGGTTACTCAGTCTGCTGAAGGCCCGCGGTCAAGGCACATGTGAGAAAGCAATCAATGAACAACTAAGAAGTCGCAACGCACAACGAGAAACTGATGATTGATGCTTCTCATCTCTCTCCGTTCCTGTCTGTCTGTCCCTGTCAATCTCTGCCTCTGTAAAAAAGAGGCCCACCTCAGAACAAAAGATACACAAAGACTGAAAGTGAAGGGATTGAAAAAAGTATTTCGTGCAAATGGAAATGAAAGGAAAAAAAGCTAGAGTAGCAATACTTATATCTGACAAAATAGCCTTTAAAACAAAGGCTATAGTAAGGGATAAAGAAGATCACTACATAATGATAAAGGGAGCAATGCAACAGGAAGATATAACCATTATAAATATCTATGCACCTAATATAGGAGCACCTAAATATTTAAAGCAGATATTGATGAACATGAAGGGTGAGATCAACAGCAATACTATAATAGTAGAAGAGTTTAATACCCCTCTAACATCAATAGATAGATCTTCCAGACAGAAAAATAACAATGAAACAGAGGCCTAAATGACACACTAGATTAACTGGATGTAATAGATATCTTCAGAATCTTTCACCCCAAAACAGCAGAATATACATTCTTTTCAAGTGCTCATGATACATTCTCTAGGACAGACCACATGTTAGGACACAAAACAACTCTCAATAAATTTAAGAAGATTGAAATCATATCAAGCATGTTCTCTGATGAGAGTGGCATGAAACTAGAAATCAACTACAATCGAAAAACTGAAAAACATTCAAACACTTGGAGGCTAAATAAGCATGTAATTAAATAACAAATGGGTTAACAATGAAATCAAGGAAGAAATAAAAAATTTCCTTGAAACAAATGAAAATGAACATACAACTCAATATTTATGGGACACAGCAAAAGCAGTCCTGAGAGGGAAGTTCATAGCATTACAGGCATACCTTAAGAAGAAAAAGCTCAAATAAACAACTGAATCCTGCACCTAAAAGAACTAGGAAAAGAATAACAAATAAAGCCCAGGGGTAGTATAAGGAAGGAAATAATAAAGATCAGAGTGGAAATAAATGGCATAGAGGCTAAAAAACAATACCAAAAGATCAATAAAACTAAGAGCTGGTCTTTGAAAGGATAAACAAGATTGATGAACCTTAAACCAGAATCATCAAGATAAAAAGAGAGAGGACTCAAATAAAATTAGAAATGAAAGTGGAGAAGTAACAACTGACAATGCAGAAATACTAAGGATTGTAAAAAAATACTATGAAGATCTATATGCCAAAAAATTAGACAACCTAGGTGAAATGGACAAATTCCTTGAAACAGATAATCTTTTAAAAATCAATTTGGAAGAATCAGAAAACCTAAACAGATCGATTACAACAAATGCGATTAAAACAGTTATCAGGCCTGACCAGGCAGTGGCACAGTGGATAGAGCGTTGGACTGGGATGCCGAGGACCCAGGTTCGAGACCCCAAGGTCGCCAGCTTGAGCGTGGGCTCATCTGGTTTGAGCAAAAGCTTACCAGCTTGAGCCCAAGGTCACTGGCTCAAGCAAGGGGTTACTCGGTCTGCTGAAGGCCCACAGTCAAGGCACATATGAGAAAGCAATCAATGAACAACTAAGGTGTTGCAATACGCAACGAAAAACTAATGATTGATGCTTCTCATCTCTTTGTTCCTGTCTGTCTGTCCCTGTCTATTCCTCTCTCTGACTCTCTCTCTGTCTCTGTAAAAAAAAAAAAAAAAAAAAAAAAAAAGAAAGAAAAAAAATAAACAGTTATCAGAAAACTCCCAATAAACAAAAGTCCTGGGCCAGATGGCTTCACAGGCGAATTTTACCAAATATTCAAAGAAGATCTAACTCCTATCCTTCTCAAGCTACTTCAAAAAATTCAAGAGGAGGGTAGACTTCCAAGCTCCTTTTGTGAGGAGAGCATAATCCTCATTCCAAAACCAGGCAAAGACACTACAAAGAAAGAAAACTATAGGCCAATATCCTTGATAAACTTAGATGCTAAAATTCTCAACAAAATATTAGCAAACCAGATCCATCAATACATGAAAAAAAATCATACATCATGATCAAGTGGGATTTATTCTGGTGAGGCAAGACTGGTACAATATTCGCAAATCAATCAATGTGATTCATCACATAAACAAAAGGAAGGAGAATAATCACATAATATCAATAGATGCAGAAAAAGCATTTGATAAAATCCAGCACCCATTTATGATCAAAACTCTCAACAAAGTGGGAATACAGAGAACATACCTGAACATGATAAAAAGGCCATCTATGACAAACCCACAGCCAACATCATAATCAATGGGCAAAAATTAAAAGCAATCTTCTTAAGATCAGGCAGGGGTGCCCCCTTTCACCACTCTTATTCAACATAGTTCTGGAAGTCCTAGCCACAGCAATCAGACAAGAAGAAGAAATAAAAGGCATCCAAATTGGAAAAGAGAAGTAAAACTATCATTATTTGCTGATGACATGATACTGTACATAGAAAACTCTAAAGTCTCAGTAAAAAAAACTACTGGACATGATAAATGAATTCATCAAAGTGGCAGGATATAAAATTAATATTCAGAAATCAGTGACATTTTTATACACCAACAATGAACTGTCTGAAAGAGAAATTAAGAAAACAATCCCGGCCCTGGCCAGTTGGCTCAGTGGTAGAGCGTCGGCCTGGCATGCGGGGGATCCGGGTTCGATTCCCAGCCAGGGAACATAGGAGAGGCGCCCATTTGCTTCTCCACCCCCTCCCCTCCTTCCTCTCTGTCTCTCTCTTCCCCTCCCGCAGCCGAGGCTCCATTGGAGCAAAGATGGCCCGGGCGCTGGGGATGGCTCCTTGGCCTCTGCCCCAGGCGCTAGAGTGGCTCTGGTCGCGGCAGAGCGACGCCCCGGAGGGGCAGAGCATCGCCCCCTGGTGGGCAGAGCGTCGCCCCTGGTGGGCGTGCCGGGTGGATCCCGGTCGGGTGCATGCGAGAGTCTGACTGTCTCTCCCTGTTTCCAGCTTCAGAAAAATGCAAAAAAAAAAAAAAAAAAAAAAAAAAAGAAAGAAAGAAAACAATCCCCTTCACTATTGCAACAAAAACAATAAAGTACCTATGAGTGAATTTAACCAAGGAGGTTAAAAACTTGTACTCAGAAAATTATAAAACATTGATAAAAGAAATCAAGGAAGATACAAACAAGTGGAAGCACATACCATGTTCATGGATAGGAAGAGTAAACATCATTAAAATGTCTATATTACCCAAAGCAATCTATAAATTCAATACAATTCCTATTAAAATATCAACAGATATAGAACAAATATTCCAAAAATTTATATGGAACCAAAAGAGAACACAAATAGCCTCAGTAATTTTGAAAAAGAAGAATAAAGTGGGAGATATCACGCTTCCTGATATCAAGTTATACTACAAGGCCATTGTACTCAAAACAGCCTGGTACTGGCATAAGAACAGGCATACAGATCAATGGAACACAACAGAGAACCCAGAAATAAACCCACACCTTTATGACAATTGATATTTGACAAAGGAGGTAAGAGCATACAATGGAGTAAAGACAGTCTCTTTAACAAATGGTGTTGGGAAAATTGGACAGGTACTTGCAAAAAAATGAAATTAGACCACCAACTTACACCAGTCACAAAAATAAACTCAAAATGGATAAAAGACTTAAATGTAAGTCGTCAAACCATAGTCATCTTAGAAGAAAACATAAGCAGTAAGCTCTCCGACGTCTCTCGCAACAATGTATTTGCTGATTTATCTCCAGGAAAGGAGGGTGAAGTACAGGAGAATTGAGTTACAGAGTAGTCAAATTAGGCATCACTGAAGTAGTTTATAGTAGGTAGTCTCCAGAAATTAAGAGTGAGTTATGGATGTCTCTGGAAAAAGAATTTCCTAGGTATTCTATAGGAAGAAGGAACAGAAGACTTAGGTGGGACTTGGGTAGGAGCAAGCCTAGTGTTCACAGAGGACAGCGCAGAGCAAGCAGTGAGGGGGTGAGATCAGTGGGGTGGGCATGTCCTGGAGCCTGGAGGCGGTTTCATGTGTCCTGAGCAGAGGGGTGAAAAGATATGACCACTCTAGCTTCTAGGTTGAGAGCAGATATTGAGTTAAGTATGGCAGTGTCACCCAGTCAGGACAATTCAAGGATGGCCTGGACTCAGAGTAGCTGGAAAGGCTTATTCCAAGGACTTACTAAATGGATAAATGGTGTGGAAGGGAAGGGGAGACTCCAGTGTTTAGCCTGAGCAAGGGGAAAAGGAGAACTAAAGGCAAGTAGGGGAGGGGTGCCTGTCAGGACTTAGTTTGGGACTCAAGTGTGGGAGACCTATTTACACACCCAGGCAGTTGTCATGAGTATGAAACAGAATTCCATAAAATTTTAAATCTGGAAGTCTAAAGTATGTAGATGATAGATAAGTATAAAATTATAGAAACTTAAATTTACCAGGATACTTAAATGTGCACAAAAACACTCTCAAGTTCACTGTAAAACTTGAGTCCCGGCCCAGGCTGGTTGGCTCAGTGGTAGAGCGTTGGCCTGGCGTGCGGAAGTCCCGGGTTCAATTCCCGGCCAGGGCACATAGGAGAAGCGCCCATCTGCTTCTCCACCCCTCCCCCTCTCCTTCCTCTCTGTCTCTCTCTTCCCCTCCAGCAGCCAAGGCTCCATTGGAGCAAAGATGGCCCGGGTGCTGGGGATGGCTCCAGGGCCTCTGCCTCAGGCACTAGACCAGCTCTGGTCACAACGGAGCGACGCCCCGGATGGGCAGAGCATTGCCCCCTGGTGGGCATGCTGGGTGGATCCCGGTTGGGTGCATGCGGAAGTCTGTCTGCCTCCCCGTTTCCAGCTTCAGAAAAATACAAAACAACAAGAAAAAAAACCCAAAAAAACTTGAGTCCAGTTTAGAGCTCAAAAAGTGCTCGTTTGTGGGATGAAGAGGTGTACCAGATTACGCAAACACACCCCATCTGTCAGAGGGGGTCCAGGGCACCCAAATGTGGGTATGGTCATCCACAAACTCACCGAGTTGGGCTCTTAATCCTGGGGAGGGCAGACCCATCTGAGAAATGAAACCGTCAAGCATCCCCCAGGAGGAAGATGGAAGGACAGCTTCCACCTGAGGATGACATGCTGGGATAGGACCCAACCGTCCTTTCACCGGTGCCTGACCCATCTCCTAGGTGTCAAGTAAGAGGGTAACGCACCCTCTTTGGACCCACAATATTTTCTTGCTATTTCTCTGGGTAATAAAGGTTTGGGGACAGAATGAACTTAAAGGCCATCTCTGGCCCTTTCAACAGCTGTTTTTAGTTTCAAATGACTTTATAATGAGTGATGCCCTGGCCAGGTAGCTCATTTGGAGCATTATCTCAGTATGCCAAGGTTGTGGATTTGATACAATGGGTGCATGAACAGGTAGAACAACAAACTAATTTTCTCTCTCTCTCTCTAAAAATCATTTTTTAAAAAATGTAAAGGGGTATTTTAGTAAGGTAATAGTGGAATATATAACACTTGCTGAGCACTTACAAAGTGCCAAGCTCTGGGCCTGCTGTCCAGTATGGCAGCCACTAGCCACTGTAGCTGAATAACTAGTTACATGTTGCTATCAGCCTAAAACTTCCTGGGAAAGAAAACATAAGAACTAGAAATGGAATGTACTTTGAAGCTGTATGGCATTTATGTTTAAGCTACCATAGATAGGTTAAGCTCTTATTGTATTAAAAATTTAACAAACTAGACAACAAAATTAAAAAGGTAAATTTTAAATTGATTTTACTTTTCAATAAAGTTAGTATTTGTGACAGTCTTCCCTGAAATTATGAATTAACTGTTCAGAGTTAACAAGAAATGGATTCTTCTATTGAATTTATAGAACATTTAGTTTTTAAGAAAAATTTTTATCTTTTTCATTATTATTACATAGCATTCAAGGACAGTAAAGCTGTCTTGAGATTTCAAATCTGAGAAATCTATGCAAGTGTTTTAAATAAAAGTGCATTAATCAAGGTACAGTTTAAATATTAATATTCACATACTCCATGCCCCAATTCCATTGAACACTAATATTAACCTGTTTGTTAATTCTCTCCTCCCCGCAACATGGCACGGCTTTGTAGAACAGTGGTTATCAACGGGAGCAACTCTGCCTTCCAGCACACAGTCGGCATCTCCGTAGTCACTGTGACTGTGATGGGGGGGGGGGGGGGGTACTGACGGCATATAATAGGTAGAACCCAGGGATGCTGCTAGACATCCTTTAATGCACAGGATGAACCCCCAAAACAAAGAATTAGCCAGCTGAAACACCAACAGAACCAGTGGCAAGAAAGCCTGTGGGAAGAGTATGATCCAATTTCCATTTAATAGCCTGTCTGTCCCCTCTAATTCTTTGATAGAAATCAGGACATACAGCATTTAATCACCTTGGATCTGCATAGTTTAATATCTTAATATGGAAAGTTCAGCTGTTTTAAAGTAGCTAAGTAAACAGTTTCTGTTGCACGTTTTTCTGTACGATAAAAATTTAGTGATATGCAAAGTAGCTGGCAAGTAAAGGGTTCTACAAGCACTCTGAAAATGCATATCACAACACTTTGAAAATGAAGAGCTTCACTTATTTGTTCAAATTTGTCAGGACCATGTGTTTAGATGGGTTAAATTCATTTGCTCTTTTTAAAAATAACCTCATAAATGTCCTTTACAAACAGCAGTGCATATATATGGGGTGTGTGATACAAGATTAAGAAGTCAGTTGTCTTTTCCATATAAATTCTGGTTGTAAAGTATTAATGTAGCCAATGTAGCCAAGGGAAGTTCTAATGGGGAACTAAATTTTTAAAGAATCATTTAAAGTTTACTAAGTAGAGAAATTTTTTAGTATATTCACATTCTGTGTATTTTCTCATGGTCAACAAACTGATTCAAATGATTTAAGTTATCCCACCACTTAAAGAGAAAAGTCTCTGCAATACTTTGAAACCATGGAGTTATCTTAATTTCACCACTGGCTGCCTTTTTCAGCAGTTCTTTCACTTCTTCCTTTGACACGTAGTAACAGCTTTTAATCTCATTGGGGTCTGGATTCAAAGTCACGTTCTTCCTCACAAACAAAATGTAATCTATTTCATGTTCTCCCCAGATGCTATCAGACTGAGCCTTGTAGTGAATTCGGGTCAGATAATTAATTTCTTCTGGAGGAACCTAGGAGCAAACAAAAACATCAACAACAAAACAAGTTGTCTAACCCACCACATTCAGTACTATCTTGAAGTAGAGTTTTAGTTTTAGTTTTTTTGTTTGTTTGTTTTTTTACAGAGACAGAGAGTCAGAGAGAAGGATAGATAGGGACAGATAGACAGGAACAGAGAGAGATGAGAAGCATCAATCATCAGTTTTTCGTTGCGACACCTTAGTTGATCATTGATTGCCTTCTCCTATGTGCCTTGACCGTGGGCCTTCAGCAGACCAAGTAACCCCTTGCTCAAGCCAGTGACCTTGGGTCCAAGCTGGTGAGCCTTGCTCAAACCCGATGAGCCTGCGCTCAAGCTGGTGACTTTCGGGTCTCGAACCTGGGTCTTCTGCATCCCAGTCCAACGCTCTATCCACTGCGCCACCGTCTGGTCAGGCAGTTTTAGTTAGGACTTTTAAAATATTAATTTCCTATTGGTAATATAAGAAAATATTACTACCTTGTTTCAAGTATCTACATTTTTTCCATAGGACCAAAAATATGTTGACTTACTGAAATAATTATATTTTTAAAAAAGCAGTCACTCAAACTGGAATTGACATTTTTCCTTCACATCTTAATTTTTTTAACCATTTTAACTAGTTGAGAGATACTTCATTTATTCAGATCTTATTTAAAGGGGACAATTTCAGAGTGTGGAAGATGATTTCAATTCACCCAGTGTGTGGTTCATATTTCTAATGATTTCCACAAGAAAATAAAAATTTTTTTAAGCAGACGACTTTTACTTTTTGTGACAGAGACAGAGAGAGGGACAGATAGAGACAGACAGACAGGGAGAGAGATGAGAAGCATCAATTCTTCGTTGCAGCACCTTAGTTGTTCATTGATTGCTTTTTCATATGTGCCTTGACAGGGAACTACAGCAGACCGAGTGACCCCTTGCTCAAGCCAGCGACCTTGGGCTCAAGCTGGTGAGCCTTGCTCAAACCAGATGAGCCTGCACTCAAGTCGGCAACCTCAGGGTTTCGAACCTGGGTCCTCCATGTTCCAGTCTGATGTTCCATCCACTGCGCCACCGCCTGGTCAGGCAATACATATTTAATGTTTATTTTATTTATTTTAGAGAGAAGGGAAGGGAGAGAGAGAGAGACAGGAACATCATCAATCTGTTCCTGTATGTGCCCTGACCAGGGATCGAACTGGCAACCTCTGTGCTTCAGGGTGACTTTTTTTTTTTCTGAAGTTGGAAACGGGGATGCAGTCAGACAGACTCCCGCATGCGCCCGACCGGGATCCACCCGGCATGCCCACCAGGGGGTGATGCTCTGCCCATCTGGGGCGTCGCTCTGCCGCAATCAGAGCCATTCTAGCGCCTGAGGCAGAGGCCAGAGAGCCATCCTTAGCGCCTGGGCAAACTTTGCTCCAATGGAGCCTTGGCTGCGGGAGGGGAAGAGAGAGACAGAGAGGAAGGAATGGGGGAGGGATGGAGAAGCAGATGGGCGCTTCTCCTGTGTGCCCTGGTCGGGAATCGAACCCAGGACTCCTGCACGCCAGGCCGACGCTCTACCACTGAGTCAACCGGCCAGGGCCCAGGGTGACTCTTTAACCAACTGAGCTATCTGGCCAGGGCTCTACAAGAAAATATTCATCCTTGATATGATCAATTATAGAAAGTCAACTTATACATTGGTTAACCAATCAATCTGTTTCAGTACTGAGCTAAATTCTGACAATATTAAGAAATCACAATTTAAATAATCTTTATTCAAGGTGCTTTTTGGGGCCAATAGTTCCAAGAGGTTACAAAGCAGAGAGTTCTATACGTGAACTCTTAGAATATTATTGTTTTGTTGTTGTTTTTTTGTCAGAGAGAGGGATAGATAGGGACAGACAGACAGGAAGGGAGAGAGATGAGAAACATCGATTCTTTGTTGCGGTTCCTTAGTTGTCCATTGATTGCTTTCTCATATGTGCCTTGATGGGGGGGGGGGGAGGGACTACAGCAGACTGGGGGGCCCCTTGCTCGAGCCAGTGACCTTGGGCTCAAGCTGGTGAGCCCTGCTCAAACCCGATGAGCCCACACTCAAGCAGCAACCTCGAGGTACGAATCTGGGTCCTTCGTGTCCCAGTCTGACGCTCTATCCACTATGCCACCGCCTGGTCAGGCGAAAGATGTTTTTTTTATGTTTTTTTTTTAATTATTTATTTGTTTATTCATTTTTAGAGAAGAGAGAGACAGAGAGGGAGAGAGAGGAGAGAGAGACAGAAAGAGAGAAGGGGGGAGGAGCTGGAAGCATCAACTCCCATATGTGCCTTGACCAGGCAAGCCCAGGGTTTTAAACCGGTGACCTCAGCATTTCCAAGTCGACGCTTTATCCACTGCGCCACAACAGGTCAGGCCGAAAGATGTTTTAATGTACATATGTTTAGATTTCATCTTGTATGGATGGCTATGCAATCAACCTGGTTACCTGTTCCATGGGAATTCCCAATTCAGCCTTTAAACGCCTCTGTGCTGCTCGCCTTACTCCAATCGCATCATTTTCTTCAAGTTCCCCTGGGTTACTTAAGGGATGACTACAACAAGTATTGGTGAAACAACCTGGAATATGTTAATAAAAATGCAGATTAACTTCTTCAAAGTAGGCCTAAAAAATCAAAAAATCCCAAAGTTTTAAAAAGAATAAAAAAATTAATGAAATGATTCTTGAGGATTAATTTCAAAATCCGATGGACTATTAGGCATCACTTTGTGAAACAGACATGTGTAGGCAAGTTCTATTTGGGGGGGAGTAGGAGAAAGAATGAGAAGCACCAACTGGTAGTTGCTTCAGTGTAGTTATTCATTGATTGCTTCTCATATGTGCCTTGATGGGGGTGGGAGGGTAGAGTGGGGGGGATGACTTCCCAGACAAGCCAGCAACTCCTTGCTCAAGCTGGCAACCAGGGAACCTCAGGGTTTAGAACCAGAGATATCAGGGTCCCAGGTCAATGCTGTAGTCACTGCACCACCACCAGACACACTGTAGATATATTTTTTATATATATATATATGTTTTTTATATATGTAAACACACACACACAAACAGAGAGTCAGGCCTGACCTGTGGTGGCGCAGTGGATAAAGCGTCGACCAGGAAATGCTGAGGTTGCCGGTTCGAAACCCTGGGCTTACCTGGTCAAGGCACATATGGGAGTTGATGCTTCCAGCTCCTCCCCCCCTTCTCTCTCTCTGTCTCTCCTCTCTCTCTGTCTCTCCCTCTCCTCTCTAAAATGAATAAAATAAATAAATAAATAAATAGAGAGTCAGAGAGAAGGATAGACAGGGACAGACAGGGAGAGAGATGAGAAGCATCAATCATCAGTTTTTTGTTGCTTTCTCATATGTGCCTTTGACCATGGGGCTACAGCAGACTGAGTAACCCCTTGCTCAAGCCAGCAACCTTGGGTCCAAGCTGGTGAGCTTTGCTCAAACCAGATGAGCCTGTGCTCAAGCTGGCAACCTTGGGGTCTCGAACCTGGGTTCTCTGCATCCCAGTCTGACACTCTATCCACTGTACCACCACCAAGTCAGGCTATATATATGTTATATATATGTTTATATATATGATTTTTAAGTGCGAGGAGGATAGAGAGACAGACTCCCACATGTGCCCTGACCAGGAACCACACAGCAATCTCCATCTGGGGATGATGCTCTCATCAACTGAGCTATCCCTCAGTGCCTGGGGCCAATTCTAAGACCAACACAACTATCCTTAGCACCCAGGGCCAATGCTCGAACCCATCAAGCCACTGGCCAGGAAAGGGAAGGGGAAGAAAAGCAGATGGTGGCTTCTTATGTGTACCATGACTGGGATCGAACCTTGGACATCCACACCCTGGGCCGATGCTCTATCCACTGAGCCAGCCAGCCAGGGACAATAAGTTCTTTGTTAATGCTACTTAACCAAAAAGATCAAGCTGTGTGTAAGATACAGAGTTATAAAATGTATGTATGCATATATACATACCTAGCAGTTTTAATCCTTTATAGCTATTTTATTACGTGGCACTCATAGCATAAGCTTCTTTTATGTAGAATATGAAATTATGTCATTCACAGGATTTCCTTTTTTTTAAAATATTTTTTATTTTATTTTATTTTTTAAATTTTTTACAGGGACAGAGAGTCAGAGAAAGGGATAGATAGGGACAGACAGACAGGAACGCAGAGAGATGTAGAAGCATCAATCATCAGTTTTTCATTGCGACACCTTAGTTGTTCATTGATTGCTTTCTCATATGTGCCTTGACCATGGGGCTACAGCAGACTGAGTAACCCCTTGCTTGAGCCAGCGACCTTGGGTCCAAGCTGGTGAGCTTTTTTTTTGCTCAAGCCAGATGAGCCCGCACTCAAGCCGGCGACATTGGGGTCTTGAACCTGGGTCCTCCGCATCCCAGTCTGACGCTCTATCCACTGTGCCACTGCCTGGTCAGGCGAGGATTTTCCTTTTTGACAATGGCTAACCAGAAAGTTCCAAGTGACAAAGACAAATTAAATATAGTTCCCAACAAAATAATGTACATTAGGCACACTAACCTGGGAAGGTAATTTTAGCATCTGATCTCTGTTGTAGCAGGAGCTTATCTTCAGTGTTAAATAGGAAAACACTAAAAGCTCGATGCAATAACCCTGAAAGCAAAATCAGTATTATTAATTTAGTTTTAAAATACCAGTTATGTGCCCGATTTATTACTTGGGATTTAGGATGTTAGAAACTTGCTGGCATTTCTGCTTTTTTTGTTGTTGTTGTCTTCTATTTAATGAGTCACTGCATGGCTACAATGGGGAAGAGCTCTGGGATACCAGCAAGAAAGTTGGCCACCAAGTGAAAGAAATGGTGATCTGTCAGCCAGTCTTTTACTGGTCAATGTCCCCTCCAGGGATATTTAGGTTGGTGAGACTCCTCCTGAGAAAGGTGGGAAGGCATGTGTTTCTTTTTATGACACTTGTCTTTCTCCATTCACTAGACGGAAAACATCATAAGCTTGAAATGTGCTGTTCTGCTAGGATTAATCTATTCCTTCTTTTACCAACCAAAATAATCCTGAAGAAGCTGAGTAAAAGACATAAAACAGCTTCTAAGTAGGGCAGGTAGCAAGGCAGGTTTTACCATTACACCACTCAACCAAGTGGAACCAAAGCTAAAACCTGATTAAAGACTGCATTTTTACCAACATACTTTTCTCAGCTACCCTAAAATGCCTAGGCAAGTCACTTTCACACAGAGTAATTTTTTTTTTTTTTTTGTATTTTTCTGAAGCTGGAAACGGGGAGAGACAGTCAGACAGACTCCTGCATGCGCCCGACCGGGATCCACCCGGCACGCCCACCAGGGGGCGAAACTTTGCCCACCAGGGGGTGATGCTCTGCCCCTCCGGGGCGTCACTCTCTCGTGACCAGAGCCACTCTAGCGCCTGGGGCAGAGGCCAAGGAGCCATCCCCAGCGCCCGGGCCATCTTTGCTCCAATGGAGCCTCGGCTGCAGGAGGGGAAGAGAGAGACAGAGAGGAAGGAGAGGGGGAGGGGTGGAGAAGCAGATGGGCGCTTCTCCTGTATGCCCTGGCCGGGAATCGAACCGGGACTTCCGCACGCCAGGCCGACGCTCTACCACTGAGCCAACCGGCCAGGGCCACACAGAGTAATTTAAAACAGTACCTTTCTCAATGTTTTCATTCAGATGACAATTCTTTTTGGTCTCAGCCCCAATTTCATTATCATTTTCATCAATAAGAATGCACATCTCTGCCAGGAGCTGAACCTGTTGTTTATCGAGATTGTCGGTGTTGATTTCAGGCATCATTACAGACTGTCTGATCTGTCCCAGAATCCTAAGAGGAACAAAAAGGAAAGGCCATTAGCTCACACTTCTCTAATTGTCATATAAATACAGAGACAAGTCAATTCTGAATTCATGAGCCAAGTAAGCAAGTAAGCCATTTGAAAGGTTAAGAACTGTGCTTGCCTTCCCACTGCTTACTCCTCATCATGCAACCCCACCCTGGCCTTCATTTCTCCTTCCAGGTGATTTGCTGGCCTTCTATCGCAACCATTCTCTTCACTGCCAGGCTGTCAATGTCCTCTAAATTCTTGCCCTGTAAGACCCGCTGCAGCACTTGACAGTCAGTCCTCTCCCTCTGTACACTTTTCTTCCTAGGAGTCTGACCCTCTGTACCAAGCCCCTGTATTATCTATGATAACCCATATTTATATATGTAATATATAAATGTGGGTTATAATGGTAACCACTACCACCCAAAATGAGTTGCCATTCCCTCCTATGTCACATTCCAATCTGTTAACAACCGTTTCAAGGACTAATTTATGTGCCCAACACTCACGAACCTTTTACCAATATATCAGCAGGATTAAACCCCACCATTCTCCAAAGGCAGCACCATAACTTGCGGTGACAGTGCCCCCCCCCCCGCCCGCCCACAGCGCAAACGCAGCCGCAGCCGCAGCCTGCGTGTGAACTGTCCCAAGGAAACGACACAGACGGACAGTAACACGAAAACTTCACTCCGTGTTCACAAATCACAGGATATTTTCTTCTCTTCCCCGCCCGCGCGAGCAGCTAAAACTGAAGTACCATTCTTGTCTCGCAGGGCGTGACAGGAGTGGGGCCGGCTGTGGTCCACAGGCTGAGGCTGTTGCCTCCCTGCCAAAGCTTACCGAACGCAGCTCCGCGCTGAGACCCCGGGCGTCCCGTGAGCTTGCCTCTCGTCTGTCCCCTCGGTCCCCACCCCTCGTCTTTACCCCATGGGGACCTGCCCGCGTCTCTCCCCCTGAGGACCCTCCGGGAGTTCCCCAACTCTTCCCGTCCCCCGCCCCCACCCCGGGACCCGCCCGCGGGATCTGGGAGCCCCTCGGAACGCCACGCACCTGAAGCGCCGAACTCCGGTGGGGAGCCGGCCCGCGGCGCACGCCTCCCGTGTGCCCTGCCCCGCAGTCCAGGCCCACGCCGCGCGCCCAATCGCCCGCGCTCGAGCCAGAGCGCTCCACATGTCCGAAGGCCAATCGCGCGCCGGCCCACTCCTTACGTCACGGTCGCGCGATGGCGCCACGCCCGGCTCGTGCAGGATCTCCACACGGGAATCAGCGTTGCCTCTACGTCAAGGCGCGGGGGCTTGTACTCTTTTCTTGGGTCCCTCCGCTGAGGAGCCACCTGACTGAGGGCTGCTTTAGAGGTTTGCGTGCTGGCGGATGTCCCTGGGCGCTGGCGCTAAACTAGCAGACACGCCTGCGCACTGGGTCCTGCTCGCTAAGTGGGAAGTGTGTTGCTCCCTGAAGTTGGCTCCGCCTCGCCCCTTTGGGTGGTGTGGAGACGAAGTTAGATAGAAGTCGCTGTCGTTCTACCATATTGGGGACCCCATGCACCGAGTTTGATTGTTATCCTTGAAGCGCGTATCTCCAATGGGAAATTTCTTCAAGTTCTATGGCAGCTCCGTTGCCAGGGACAGTTCAGCAGGGCTGCGAGAGGAACAGGGAAAGAGCCTTTTGCATTTGGATAGAACTGAGCAGGTGGCAGTCGCAAGGACTGGTGCCTGATCTTTAATATGTGACTCGAATGTTGGATGTGTCAGTAGGCCCATGTCAGTGTCCGCAGGCGTTTCACTAATATATGTAACTGGGCCCAATATGGTATACAGCTCAGCACTGAGTGGACTAGCAGATAAAGCACGTGGTTGCTTCAGGTGCGCAAACCCAGTAGTGGGCGGTGCCACGCCCGACTGGGGTTTGGCAAATTCCCAGATCCATCTGGCAATGAGGTATTGGTTCCTTAGTGTTATTGGCAGGGCTTTCGTACTATTCTTTACATACTTTAAACTAAGGTATGCTGCCAAAAGTTGTTTCTCCATAGGGATATACTTCTGTTCAGCTCTCTTCCATAACTGGGATCAGAAATGTTAAAGGCACCTTCTTCCCATCCTGTTTTTGCCATAAGCCCTCTGGATAGACTAAACCGTTTAACTCACAAGGATTGGTTACATTCGCTATCCACAATCCCTGTGTTTGTTTTATGGCCACCTTGGCACTGGTAAAGGCATTTCAGTGCTCTTCTTGTCTCCAACTCCAAATTGCTCCTTTTTTTTATTTTTAACCAATCTATACAAGGGGCACAGCAGCTTCACTAGATGAAGAATTAAAGACCTCCAATATCTAAGCATTCCCAAAAAATGTTTGCAGTTGTTTCACTGACTCTGGCATAGATAATTTTAAATTTTATCCAGTGCAGCAGCTGGAATGACTTTTGTCTTACCAGACCAGACCACTCCCAAGAATTTGAGAGGACTCAGACCCTTGCATATGGTTGTAGTTTACAGTCTATCCCCATCCTTCCATGTTCTCCAGAGACTCTCCAAAGCCTTAAGTAAAATAGCAAGGTCATTACCAGTTAGCATAATGTCATCAATATAATGATGTAACGCTACCCCTTCTCCACCTTTTCACACAGATATATCTTTTGCTACTAAACCATGATAGATGGTAGGGCTATGCAGATAGCCTTGTGGTAATACCCAAAATGTTCTGTTCTCCATTCCAGCTAAAGACAAATTGGTCTTGACTTTGAGGGTCTATTTAGGAATACTGAAGAAGGCATTAACAAGATCTGTGTTTCCAGAGATTCACTGATTTCATTTGGCATGGATTAGGATAATTACTTTATTAAGCTCCTGTTAGTCCACCATCATTCTTATGATCCATCTGGTTTACAGACTGGTCTGGGGGTGGGTTAGTGGGGGTGGGGAGAGAGATTATGTGCACTTTGTACAGCTCTTTATCTGTATCAGTGATCTCTGCATGTTCCCCAGGCAAGCCAGACTGTCTCATGAATATTACCTGCCTTAGGGTGGAGAGCTTCACAGATGTCCATTTCACCTTTCCCCTGAGCATGGATTTCTTTTTTTCCCCCTTCTTTTTTCAATGAGAGAAGGGGAGATAGACTCTCACATGTGCCCCAATGAGATACACCCAGCAACACTGTCTGGGCTGATACTTTGCCCATCTGGGGCCATGCTCGCAGCCTAGCTAGTTTTAGTGTCTGAGGTGGAGGCTCCACAGAGCTATCCTCAGCACCTGGGGCTAATGTGCTCGAACCAATCAACCCATGACTATGGGAGGAGAAGAGAGAGAGAGAGAGAGAAGGGAAGGGCAGGGGGAAGGAGGGGAAGAAGCAGATTGTCATTTCTCCTGTATGCCCTGACTGGGAACTGAACCCAGGACATGCTAGGCCGACTCTCTACCACTGAACCAACCAGCCAGATCCACTGAGCATGGACTTGATTGTTCATATTCTCAAGTGGAACTCTCCTATTGTTGTGGATATTTACCTAATTGAGCTAAGATGGCAATGCCCAATATATATTCAGGTCAGGGCAAAATGAACATCTGATAGGACCTCTGGGGCAACCATCCAATTTGCATGCAGAGCAAGACTTACTTTGCCTTTATAGAACTAACCCCATAGCCATCTATAGCAGAAACAGCACTTAAACTTATGGATATTACCATGGATCACAGTGCATTCTGCCCAGTATCTACTAGAGCCAAGACCCATTTTTATTCTGTGGAGCCCAATGGGTGGTTAGTTGTATGTGGAGTCTTTGGCCCTGCACCATCCTTACCAAGGGACATCAGCCATTTCCCTAGTTCAGCTGCTCAGTTTCCTCCCTTAAAGGGGGAGTGCTTCGTTGCCTCCTGGTTCCCATCTGTGTGAGATCCCTACTTAGGTGGCAGCTTTTGAAACTGCTGTTAAGCTTTAGTTTCTGCCACAGTTGTACTAAAACAGCATTTGGCTGTTTGTCGATTTTCTTTAATAGCATGCCTGCTTCATTAAGTCAAACCACAGTTGTTGGTGGACCTGATTGGGCACTTCTTGCCAGTCTTCACTCTTCTTGCTTGTTGGCCGAATATTGACCCATCTTCTGGCTCTCTCAGTTTCTCTTAAATCTGCGATTGCCTAGGCCACCTGATTCACCAGCTGTCTAATCATACGATTCAGACTGCAGAATAATGTCTTTCATGCTACAAGTAAAGAATTCATTTTCAGGCCCTTGGAAATCCTGTGCATAGATAGCATTTCTTTACTTTTTTTTTTTTTTTTTTTTTTTTTCATTTTTCTGAAGCTGGAAACAGGGAGAGACAGTCAGACACAGACTCCCGCATGCGCCCGACCGGGATCCACCCGGCACGCCCACCATGGGGCGACGCTCTGCCCACCAGGGGGCGATGCTCTGCCCATCCTGGGCGTCGCCATGTTGCGACCAGAGCCACTCTAGCGCCTGAGGCAGAGGCCACAGAGCCATCCCCAGCGCCTAGGCCATCTTTGCTCCAATGGAGCCTTGGCTGCGGGAGGGGAAGAGAGAGACAGAGAGGAAAGTGCGGCGGAGGGGTGGAGAAGCAAATGGGCGCTTCTCCTGTGTGCCCTGGCCGGGAATCGAACCCGGGTCCTCCGCACGCTAGGCCGACGCTCTACTGCTGAGCCAACCGGCCAGGGCCTAGATAGCATTTCTTATTCCTAACTGATCAATCCCTGCAGCTTTTCTATGGTCTGCCATTGGGGTAAGGAGAAGAGTAGATCACCTACCTTCGGCCAAGCTCCCTGGCATGCCCCCTGTATCTATGCCAGCAAGGAAACCACCCATTCTTCATTCACAGCTTCACAGAAATGCTGTCTCAGAGTTGGTGGTGTGGTTATTGTGGCTAATTTAGACATTTCCTCCCCTGTCAGGAGGACACCTTCAGCACCTAAATCCCACAAACACAGCACCTAGACTACTACAGACTGCTCTTTCTGCCTATATCTGTTTCCTAACTCTCCTAACTCAGCTGAGTGAGCTGGCAGATCCTCTGGGTTCATCCCCTGCAGGCGTGACTGTTTTGCTTAATCTTTGTTACTACTGGTTGTGCTTGTGAGTCTGGTACTTCTATCATGTCCCCTTCTTCCTCCTCCATCAAGACGATGAATCCTCTGTGGGGTCCCAAGTCGTAGGATACCAATTTGCCTTGACTATGACCTCCTGGACTCCGTGGTATGGAACCTGTTTTCCTGTCAGTTTCGCTGCCCTGCCGGCTAAGGATTCTACCTTCTCTTCAATTTTGTGCAAACATTATGAGAGCCTTTTAGTAGTAGCTGCCTGTGCTAGGTGGACTTCCCTTTATAACTGGAGGACCTTCTCCAAATAATGGTTCCTAGTGGCCGGTGCTTATGCCGCTGACCACAGGAACCTCAAAGTGCACAAGAGGGACCAAGCCACAGTGGCTGCTGTAGCTGTAAATATTATTATTTTTTTTGGTATTTTTCTGAAGCTGGAAACGGGGAGAGACAGTCAGACAGACTCCCGCATGCACCCGACCCGGATCCACCCGGCACGCCCACCAGGGGCGAGCTCTGCCCACCAGGGGGCGATGCTCTGCCCCTCCGGGGCGTCGCTCTGCGGCGACCAGAGCCACTCTAGCGCCTGGGGCAGAGGCCAAGGAGCCATCCCCAGCGCCCGGGCCATCTTTGCTCCAATGGAGCCTTGGCTGCGGGAGGGGAAGAGAGAGACAGAGAGGAAGGAGGGGGTGGGGGTGGAGAAGCAAATGGGCGCTTCTCCTATGTGCCCTGGCTGGGAATCGAACCCGGGTCCCCCGCACGCCAGGCCGACGCTCTACCGCTGAGCCAACCGGCCAGGGCCTGTAAATATTTCTTTTCCCTATCTATTCTCAGCCTCTCCTATAGCTCCACGACTCAGCAGTTATTCTCAGGGCATCCTTGTACTCACGCACCTGTTCTTAAGTTTGCAAAGCTTGCACCAGCTGGCCCAAAGCATGTATACTTAGCCAACCCAACCTGGGATTTCCCCCAGTGGAGTCTATCTTTCCTTTATATCATCCCTGGCTTTTGTGGAAATCCTGGTTACAGTGACAATTGTTGGAGGAAAGCCACAAAAGCCTAAATTCAGGATCAATTCCAAAGAACTGACACATAGTCTTTTTCAAGTTCATGAGAGCTTTAAAAGGAGAAACCTATGCATACAGGCAAAGCAGCTGCTCCCAGTAGTGGCAGGCTGGGAAAAATCCACACCTCTCCCAGAACAGGGTCCCTCTTTATAGGGGGTTAACAGTAAAACCATCTGGCCACCCAAAAGAACAAAGTGTTACTAAGTTAAGAGTTAAAAAATAACATCAGGCAGTTATTACTCTATACATTCATTAACCTCCCTGGGGTATGACATTTGTCTTTGTGTTGGCAGCACTGGAAGTTTCTGTGCAGTCGGCCAATTGTGACATTGCAGAATCACAGAGTTCAACACCCACAGAAAGTGAAGCTCTTCCCAGATTCCTTTGCTGCTGGAGTCATATTACATCTCCACAGTGAGTTCCCTTACACCTTGTATGGACACATACGAACTCTTAAAGAACAAAATTCAACCAAGTAAATTTGAAGATTTAAATGGTTTTCTTTTTTCTTTTTTTTCTAGAGAAAGAGACAGAGAGCCAGGAAGGGAGAAAGATGATGAGAAACATCAACTCATAGTTACATCACTTTAATTGTTCATTGATTGCTTCTCATATGTGCCTTGACTGAAGGGCTCCAGCTGAACTAGTGACCCCAGCAACCTTGGGCTTAATCTCAGTAAAACATTGGGCTTTTCTCAGTAAAACATTCTCATAAGATTTCTCTACTTTCCAAGGTTATCCCTTAAGATAAGGAGAGGAATGTTATGGGATCCATAGAAGCAATAGCAATTAATGCTTTCTGATATTACGTTGTTACTAAACTATCTTGCAAGTGCACTCCATGTATCTTTAAGTAAAAGTTACACTTGATGTTATGCCAATTTCTCAGTAAACAAGCTTTTTGAAGTCTTGTGAATAAAATTAGGACACAGCGTGAACTCAGGGCCATTTGCCTGAGCGAGCGGTGGTCCTTTGCTAGTCCTTGATGATTTCGTCTGCTGATCTCTCGCTCTGTGCCCCCGACTCACAACAACAACCAGGAAATCCTATACTGGTTGATTAAAATTGTGTTTCTGGGATAGGTTGAAATTGCAATTAAATCAGATATGAAATCTAGGTTTGTTTATCATGGACTGTTACTTGACTAATGCCATTTTGGGCCAGTGATGTGTTTTCTTTTTCTTTTTAAAAATTTCTCATTGAATTTATTGGAGTGACATTGCTTAATAAAATTATATAGATTTCAGGTATATAATTCTATATCATCTGTATACTGCATTGTGTGTTTACCACCTAACATCAAATCTTCTGTCCATATATATAACCCCTTTTACTATCTCCCCAGTTAGGTACTCATTTATTTCAGGTTTATGTCTAAATAAACCCTTTGTTCATTGATCTGCTTTATTACTTCTGTATTACTTCCTTTGTTCATAATTGTTCTTGGTAACTTAGACATTTATTGTCTCTAAATGAATTTTAGAATGGGCCCGTGGAATCCTCCTGGCTTATTTGCTTCTTTGCCCAAACTGGACTGGCACCCTCCCCGCTCCTCCTGAATCATCTGGTGTTTTTAATTTTTTATTTTTAGTAAGAGAGGGAGAGAGACATATAGAGAGAGGCACATAAAGAGAGAGAAACATCAAGTTGTTCCATATTCATTCTATCATTGGTTAACTCTTCTAGTGCCCTAACCGGGGATTGAACCTGTAACCTCAGCATGTCAGGAAAACCCTCTAACCAACTGAGTTACCTGGCTTGGGCCTCCTCTGTTGGTTTTTAATTGGTCTGGGTGTGGATTTTTAATATATCTTTGCACATGTAGAATTTATTCAAGGATGATTTTATTTATTGATTTTAGAGAGAGGGGAGAGAGAGAAAGAGTGTGGGTGGAGCGACAAGCATCAACTCGTAGTAGGTGCTTCTCGTATGTGCCTTGACCAGGCAAGCTTGATGTTTCAAACTGGCGACCTCAGCATTCCAGGTTGACACTTGATCACTGCACCACCACAGGTCAGGCTACTCTTAGTTTCTCATTTCTGTGCTTGTTTGCCACTCAGCAAGGGGTTTTACATAAACATTCCCCACAATATCTTCTCAGGAGAGGCCCCCATTCATCCCAGAAGGAGTGGTGGCACGCAGGAAGAGGATGGAGGTTGTGGAGCCTCAGAGGAAGAGGGTAGGTCACTGTCAGCCTCACTGGGTTTACCTTTGAGTTCGGGCAGAAAGGCTTTGTGACGAGGGCTGGAGACTTAGAGCATGAACAGCCGACAGTACTGGTGTCCTCACCAGTACGCTCTGTGAGAACATGTCATGGAACCTGACCAAGGTCCCTGTCCTCATGTACGTGGCCCTCCAGGTGGTCACAACAGCTCTCCTTCTGGGAGTAGAAGCTGAGCGCCAGGTGTGGAGAGGCTTTGTTCTTTGGTCGGAGAGGAAGTTATTTCACAGGAACATGAAGCGGGCTCAGTGTTTCTGCACATGAAGGGTCAAATAGAGCTGATGATATCGTTTTTTTATTGCAGGAACGAGATATTGAACTGGAACTGGGAGATGATTATACTTTGGATCTTCAGAGTAAGGGCCTGCATGTAACAGTTACTTTTAAATGCCAGTTACGTGTTAAGTGTTTCAGAAAAGTGTGAAAAGGCTTTAATGAGCACAAGTCTTACAGCATTTTATTAATTTAATTTCTTTTTTCCCCCTTTTTTTTCCTTTTTGTATTTTTCTGAAGTGAGAAGCGGAGAGGCAGAGAGACAGACTCCCACATGGCCTGACCGGGATCCACCTGGCATGTCCACTGGGGGACGATGCTCTCTCTGCCCCTCTGGGGCGTTGCTCTGTTGTGAACAGAGCCATCCTCAGCACTCAGGCCAACTTTGATCCAATGGAGCCTTGGCTACGGGATAGGAAGAGAGAGAGAGAAAGAAAGGAGAGGGGGGAGGGGGGAGAAGCAGATGGGCGCTTCTCCTGTGTGCCCTGACTGGGAATCGAACCTGGGACATCCATATGCCTGGCCAATGCTCTACCACTGAGCCAACCGGCCAGGGCCAATTTAATTTCTTAAAGATCAAAGGTTGCATGCTGGCAGGGCGCTGAGATTTTCTCCTTTCTGGGAATTGTCAATCACCTCAGATTGAGGGATTATTTTTGTAGCTTTCATAGCAGATAAATATTAAGCCAGCCTGACAGGGTCAGTGATCTGTTACTCATTCATGACAGTTTACTTTTCATATATTTTATCAGTTTTATTTTTGTTTCATTCTGTGGTAACTTCATCCTGAGGTACTGTTAGGTATTGTGAAATATTTGGGGGTGAATCATTCATAAGCAGGTGGGTTTTGCTTACGTAGTGTCAAATACCAATGCCCTGTGTTTTACAGAGTGGCATGATGTGTGTAAGTTATAAGTTATTTTGGGCATGTGGTAGTTGTTACTCAAAACGACTGTAAACATAACTATTTTTTTAACTTTAGAGTGCTGGGACATAATAAATTCATCTGAAAAGTATGATAAGATACCCGAGATCTGGGAAGGCCATAATGTAGCTGATTACATCGACCCTGACATCTTGCAGGTTTGTGTCACTTGTTACATTCCATGGTGTTTATTTCTTTTCAACATGACCCCGAGAAGATAGAAGCACAACTTTCAGCTGGCCTCAGTGCTCAGGTCTGTGACTCAAGCACCGCTCTTGGCGCTCTTGCATCTGTCGCTGTCGTTCCCTCTGCACCCAGGAGCCTCGCTGCCCCCAGTCACCGACAGCCCTCTGCTGCCGCCTGTCCCAGAGCTCCCCTCCCTGCCCGTCGGCAGTGCTGCTCATTCTCCTCCTGCAGAGGCCTTTCCCTTCTCAGGCTCTGCTCTCCCGCCCTCTGCCCTTCTCAGCGGCGGCCTGCCTTTATGGAGAACGTGGAGCCCTGGGTGTGAGTGCTGCTCTGGCTGTTCTCACACAGTGCTGGTCAGCAGTGCCTGTGGGTGCAGCGCCTCAGGCCTGCTTTCTTGTTTTGTGCACTTTGCTCCATCACCAGTGTCTGCTTTGTATTCCAGTCCCCTCCCTGTTGCTTTTCCTTAGCATACGAGAGTCTGCAGGTCTTTCTCATCTGTAAAAATAAAACTCCTGTGTCCTCCTTCAGTTGCTATTCTGTCTCAGTCAAGCTTTTTGTGTGTTATAGGTACTTTTCATTTTCTCATATTAGATAATCAGGGGGCTTAGGGGAGTCTCCCCCATTGGCCAAGGTGGCTGCGGGAGGAGTTCTAACATCCTCCTATGAAAAGCTAGAAACATGAATGGATAGGGCCCAATTGTGCCAAAAGCTAGAAAGATAATTGGGTAGGAAAAAAAATGCCCTCCCCTCCTCTCCCCATCCCTATAAGAACTGCCAGACTTGAGCAGGAAAGGAAGATGGTCTTTGAGCTGTGAGTCCACTATTCTATCAGGTCACAGCACCTGAATAAACCTCTTTCCTTTTGCACCAGCACTTGTCTCACAATTTTGACGTTTGTTGCAGCAGAGAGACGGACCTGTGTTTGCATTTTCAGTTACAGTTTAGAAAAATTTAGTCTCAGCTGACCTGTGGTGGCGCAGTGGATAAAGCTTAAACCTGGAACGCTGAGGTCGCCGATTCAAAACCTGGGTTTGCCTGGTCAAGGCACCTATGGGAGTTGATGCTTCCTGCTCCTCCCTTCTTCTCTCTCTCTTTTCTCTAAAATGAATAAATAAAATCTTAAAAAAAATTAGTCTCTTAATTTTATTTAGATCCTTTGGATTGCTTGCAGTTTAAAAATTTATTTGCTGTGCCTCAAAAAATGTATGTTGATGGGTAAAAAATACACAACAAAAACAGAAGGATTGGCATCAGTGAAAAATACAAATGGAAAATGTTAGAACAAAACAAATTCATGTCATCCTTTCTTTAAAGTTTTATTACTTAAACTTTGATTTTAGTGAGTAAAGCCTTTACATGGTGCTTTAATCAGCTTCAGTTTAGTTCTCAAATAACCCTGAGGTGCCACTGAGTCTCTGAACATGACAGGAACTTGGCTGCAAATTATTTGAAGCTGTTTTTCTGGAAGCCTTACAATTAGAAGGTGTTTCAGATACCTGTTAAAATTCTAATTTTTTGTTTGTTTGGTAAGTTATACCAGAACATATATACCTTTGTAAAGGAACCATTTCATATTCTGGATTATTTTCTCAAAATGGCTTCCCATAGCCTGACCAGGCGGTGATGCAGTGGATAGAGTGTCAGACTGGGATGCGGAGGACCCAGGTTTGAGACCCCGAGGTCTTCAGCTTGAGCGTGGGCTCATCTGGCTTGAGCAAAAAGCTCACCAGCTTGGACCGAAGGTCACTGGCTCAAGCAAGGGGTCACTCAGTCTGCTGAAGGCCCACGGTCAAAGCACATATGAGAAAGCAATCAATGAATAACTAAGGTGTCACAACGAAAAACTGATGATTGATGCTTCTCATCTCTCTCCGTTCCTGTCTATCTGTCCCTATCTATCCCTCTCTCTGATTCTCTCTCTCTGTCCCTGTAAAACAAACAAACAAACAAACAAAACCCCCAAAAAGAACCCAAAAAACAAAATGGCTTCCCAGAAGTGAATAAAGAAAACAAAGGGTTACATTTGGTGAAGTTTCTATCCCAAAGGGCTCAGAGGATTTGTATTTTCATCAGCAAGAGTGAGAGGGCTCTGGGCACGTGGAGTCTTAGTTAATGTGCACGTGCAGCTTCTGACTTCTGGGGCTTAGGAAGTGCTGGGCTTACTCCTGCCTGCCGTTTGAGGGAGCTGGGTTATCTTTAGTTCCAGACAGGTGGGGAGGGTGACCCTCGCACCCACTGAGAGCAGGAGCAGAGCTGACAACAGGGTGGGGCCTACAGAAGAACCTGTTAGTGGCCACCTGCTTGTTGTCCTTGCTGACCCTCAGGGCTGAGCTTTCTGAAGGCCATCACGGTGTTCAGCTATATTACTGTTGTGAAAACAGGTGTGTAAGTCTTGCTCACTTGCATTTTGCATGATGAGTGCAAAGCTACAGCTATTTTCCCTCAGGACACTGTTGGCAGATCACTGGCTGGCCACCATGAGGTAGATCGTTTGCCCACCATTGTGAGGGGCCATTTTCCTGAACGCTTGCCTGCTGTCAAGGAGAGGTTTTCCCTGCCTGTTTGCTTGCCTGCTGTTGTGAGAATCCATTAAACAGGAATGGCCCAACAGTTTCCGGTTCTGCAGTTCCTCTTTGTGAGGACCCTGCTGTGTGCTAGAGCCTGGAGCCTCTGCTCAGTAGCTCTGCCAAAGGACATGACCCAGTCATGGGAGCACGTTCACAATTGTTCCCACAGTTATACAACCTGCTGACTTATCTATAGTTTACTTCAGCAGAAGGAGGGGCGCATGCCCGAATCCTCCTGCACTGTATAAAACTGACCTTAGAAAATAAAGTGTGCAACAGCTTCTGTAATCCTTTCTCCCCCATGTTGACTCCTCATGCATTCTTTTCCCTTGGTACCACCTCACCTCCCAAGGGGCCCTAGGACCCTGACTCTTCTGTCTGCCTGAATCCAATGTGAACCTGCCTGGCCTCAACCACCGGCATTACAATCTCCCAAAATGGAGGAATAAAGAAGAGAGAATTCTATGTCTGAAATTCAAATTGTGATAAGCTAATGATTGAGGTTAAGGGAAAACATAGCTGAGAGGGCAGCCCTAAGTAATTTATTTATTTTTAGCCAGAGAGAGGAAAAAGAGAGAGACAGGCAGGAAGGGAGAGAGATGAGAAGCATCAACTCATAGTTGCAGTGCCTTAGTTGTTCATTGATTGCTTTCTTATACGGGCCTTGATTGGGGGGGGGGCTTCAGTTGAGCAAGTGACCCCTTGCTTTAAGCCAGTGACCTTGGGCTTCAATACAGCGACCATGGCGTCATGTTTATGATCCCATGCTTGGGTCAGCAACCCCATGCTCAAGCTGGTAAGCCTGTGCTCAAGCTGGCAATCTTGAGGTTTCGAACCTGGTTCCCCAGCATCCCAGGCTGACGCTCTACCCACTGAACCACCACTTGGTCATAGCCTAGGTAAATTTTTTAAAAAGGAGTAAAATTAACTTTGTAACAGAGAGCAGCTGTGTTAAGTGAAACAACATTTGACCAATAATTAATGTGAAATTAACTATTGTTCAGTAGCTAACATGTTTTATGTTTTCTTCTCCTTTGTAGATGGTGATGAAAGCCAAGACTATGATGAAGAGTGCTCAGAAGAGATGAATCGCTTGGGGAAGAAAGGAAAGGTAGACAGACATGTGTTTTATGTGAAACTTAAGTAGTTAGTCTCTGGGAAGAGGAAAGCTGGTAAGGACAGGAGAACCCTGGCCAGTTGGCTCAGTGGTAGAGCATCGGCCTGGCATGCAGGAGTCTCGGGTTCGATTCCCGGCCAGGGCACACAGGAGAAGTGCCCATCTGCTTCTCCACCCCTCCCCCTCTCCTTCCTCTCTGTCTCTCTCTTCCCCTCCCACAGCCAAGGCTCCATTGGAGCAAGGTTGGCCTGGGCACTGAGGATGGCTCCATGGCCTCTGCCTCAGGTGCTAGAATGGTTCTGGTTGCAACAGAGTGACGCCCCAGATGGGCAGAGCATCGCCCCCTGGTGGGCGTGCCGGGTGGATCCTGGTTGGGCGCATGTGGGAGTCTGTCAGACAGCCTCCCCATTTCCAACTTCAGAAAAATACCAAAAAAAAAAAAAAAAAAAAAAAAAAAGGACAGGAGATAGAGTCCTCAGCTGAAAGAGTTTGACTAGACTGTGTTTGTTTCCTGACTTGATATGGTATGATATCAGAAATTTGGAGCCATGATCTGCAAGCTGGAAATAACAGAAAAAATACTAAAACACCTGTTAGTTCCTCAAAACTATGGTTAACGATACAGGTGTAAGAAATTTTTATTGCTGTATAACATTACAGATATTTTGAGGAGATTCATTTCTGCATTTAATGGATTTTTAAAAAATTTTTTTTTATTTATTTATTTATTACAGAGACAGAGAGAGAGTCAGAGAGAGGGATAGACAGGGACAGACAGACAGGAACGAAGAGAGATGAGAAGCATCAATCATTAGTTTTTCATTGTGCGTTGCAACACTTTAGTTGTTCATTGATTGCTTTCTCACATGTGCCTTGACCGCGGATCTTCAGCAGACTGAATAACCCCTTGCTGGAGCCAGTGACCTTGGGTCCAAGCTGGTGAGCTTTTGCTCAAACCAGATGAGCCCGCCTTCAAGCTGGCGACCTCGGGTTCTCCAACCTGGGTCCTCTGCATCCCAGTCCGAAGCTCTATCCACTGCACCACCGCCTGGTCAGGCTGGACTTTTTTTTTTTTAAGTAAGATGAGGGGACATAGACTGACTTCCACATATGCCCTGGCCAGGATTCACCTGGCAACCCCTGTCTGGGGTCAATACTTGAATCAACTGAGCCACTGGCTGGGAGAGGGGAAGAGAGAGAGAAGGGGGAGAGGAAGGGAATGAGAAGCAGGTGATCACTTCTCATGTGTACCCTGACTGGGAATCAAACCTGAGATGTTCGCACGCTGAGCCAATGCTCTAAACACTGAGCTCTAAACACATAGCCAGGGCCTATGGACTTTTGATTGTGTTAGATTTGTAGAACTGGAAAGATTTATTGGTGTGATTGTTGTTTTTGATGCAGAAAATCTTACTGTCTTCAGCAAGAGGTAACTGGTTTGGTTCCTGCTTGTGAATAGTCCTTTCTTGCGAAGACAGTGGCTTGTAGCTGTGGGCAGAAACCGCTGGCCCTGCTGTGCAATACAGGTTGTGGGGATGTCATATGCCAGCACTAAATTATTTGCTAGTCCTATTGTACAATGTATCATTGTAACCTGTCTTCAACTGTTTCTATTCAAAATAAACTTCTAAATGAAAGTAGTATTGATTATTTAGGGTTTTTTTTTTCTAGTTTGGTTTAGTTACAGATTACTCTCAATTTGGCCAAGGAAAATGGGGTAAGACTTGTTTTTTATAAAGAAAAAATACTTTTTTTGTGTGGAGTAAAATGTAGCCTAAGGCAGGCACTACAGCAACTACATGTGGGCATCTCCTGTTTTAGTAGTCGGTTGCTGAAAATCACATGTGTTGAGTAAAACACAAACACTCCAACCCTACTACTGCAAAAGCATCTCCTGGGGGTCTGTTTCCAATTATATTAAATGGAAATTATTGTGAGGTACATGTCATATCAAAACCCCCAAGCAAGTACAATGTAGGAAATCAACATGTTAGAATATTAAGTGTCTAAAACATCACTTCTTGACCACAAAACTGTGCTGTTATTACCACTTTCCTTGTATGAAGCTACAAGTTCTCTTGGAGCACTTTCTTCCTAATTATACCTGTGCATGACAGTCCTCTAGTGTTTTTGCTATATACTGCAAGTTCTTGAATTATGTCATTTCATTATGAGATGCCATCATTTTTTTATAGGCCACTAGCTGGCCTTCACTCACAGCCATTCTCTCTTAACTGCTGGACTCAGTGTCATCTCTAAATTCTTGCCCTGTGTGACCATCTGCAGCACTTGATGGTCAATCCTCTCCCTCTGTACACTTTTCTTTTTAGGAGTCTGTGCCTCTATGATCGAGCCCCAACCTCAATTTTCACCCTATTTTTCAATATTTATGGATTGTCTATGATAACCCATATTATATATTACATATATAAATGTGGATTACATGGTAACCTTTACCATACCAAATGTTTTGCTATTCCCTCCTTTGCCTCATTCTGATTTCTGTTAGAATCCATTTTTCAAGGTCCAATTTATGTGCCCAACACTCATGAAACTTTTGCCAATATCCCAGTAAGATTTAACCCAATTTTTCTCAACTCGGGCTCCTAATAAGGTTGTGACTGCAGCGTCCCTTCTCCAAAGGCAGCACAGAGATTAACGCCACTGCTGATGTAGACAGTGAGACTCAGTCACCTTGGCAGTGCAAATGCAGCCACGGATCTCGTGTGAACTGTTTCAAGGAAACTACACCGATGGGCAGTGAGGCTGGAATTTCACACCATTGTCACAAACCACACAATATTTTCTTCTCTCTCTGGCCCTGCAAACCACTAAAACTGAACAACCATTCTTGGCTCACAGGACATAACATACCGTGGGGCCAGATTTAGGCCACAGGTCCAGACTGTTTTACAGCCTCAGATCTTTATTGGTGAACAGTGTTATTCTGAAATTAATTGTAACTCATGGAGTCCTTTGCAGGGTCTTGGAAGTGTCATGGGTTTATAGACCACTCTTGAGAACTGCTGGTGTAGTGGGAAGCCCATCAAATACAGAAGACCTGACTTTGTTTCTATATTGACTTTGCTACTTGTTGCTGAGTAATGGATGGCTAGAATTACTCATCACCTTAGTCCAGGGGTCGGGAACTTTTTTGGCTGAGAGAGCCATGAATGCCACATATTTTAAAATGTAATTCTGTGACAGCCATACAATGACCCATGTACATCCCGGAGGATAGCTGTGATTGGCTCCAGCCACCCGCAACCATGAACATGAGCGGTAGGAAATGAGTGGATTGTAATACATGAGAATGTTTTATATTTTTAACGTTATTACTTTTTTTATTAAAGATTTGTCTGTGAGCCAGATGCAGCCATCAAAAGAGCCACATCTGGCTCGCGAGCCATAGGTTCCCGACCCCTGCCTTAGTCTGTAATAGAAGAGAGCTTAGCTAGACTTTAGTTCTCTTCCATTATTTACTGTGTTAGGAGCTTTTTACCTATATTTTTTCACACTATCCTTACCCGTAAATGGTATCCCCACTGATATGAAGAAACTGAAGTTCAGAGATAACTTTTATTTATGTTCCCCTTTATAACATAACTAGGCTCATGTTACCAAAACTCGAGAGTTAGCTTATATAACACAGTGTTCACATTCAAGCCCTCTACTTTTTTTTTTATTATTGTTTTTGTCTTTTTTATTATAAATAAATTTTTATTAATGTTAATGGGGTGACATCAATAAATCAGGGTACATATATTCAAAGAAAACATATCCAGGTTACCTTGTCATTCAATTATGTTGCATACCCATCACCCAAAGTCAGATTGTCCTCTGTCACCTTCTATCTAGTTTTCTTTGTGCCCCTCCCCCTCCCCCTTCCCCTCTCCCTTCTTCCCTCCCCCCCTTAACCACCACACTCTTGTTCATGTCTCTTAGTTTCGTTTTTATGTCCCACCTATGTATGGAATAATGCAGTTCTTGTTTTTTTTCTGATTTACTTATTTCACTTCGTATAATGTTATCAAGATCCCACCATTTTGTTGTAAATGATCTGATGTCATCATTTCTTATGGCTGAGTAGTATTCCATAGTGTATATGTGCCACATCTTCTTTATCCAGTCTTCTATTGAAGGGCTTTTTGGTTGTTTCCATGTCTTGGCCACTGTGAACAATGCTGCAATGAACATGTGGCTACATGTGTCTTTACGTATCAATGTTTCTGAGTTTTTTGGGTATATACCCAGTAGAGGGATTGCTGGGTCATAAGGTAGTTCTATTTGCAGTTTTTTGAGGAACCACCATACTTTCTTCCATAATGGTTGTAACTACTTTACATTCCCACCAACAGTGAATGAGGGTTCCTTTTTCTCCACAGCCTCTCTAACATTTGCTATTACCTGTCTTATTGATAATAGCTAATTTAACAGGTGTGAGGTGGTATCTCATTGTAGTTTTGATTTGCATTTCTCTAATAACTAATGAAGATGAGTATCTTTTCATATATCTGTTGGCCATTTGTATTTCTTCCTGAAGCCCTTTACTTTGAAGATTTCATGTTATGTAAAATGTTGACATCATATTGGTAACAATGATGTTCCTATCAGGAAATTTTTGTATATCATCTTGATACATGTGGGAAAATTCAGAATTCAGACTGCCCATCAATGGAAATCTATTGTATATGCTTAGGCCTACTTATGAAATTTAGATTCATATAGTGTTTTGGTTTTTAGTTAGTTTTAAGTTCACTCCAGAGCTGTTTGAGTATTTGGTTTCTGTTCGGTTAATATTAACAAGAAGAGAAAAAATAGGAGTTAGTTCTGGCTTAGCTTCTTACACTGTGACCTTGGGCTAGTTACTACATATATTGGAGCACCTTTTCCTTAATACATTCAAAATATTAACCTTATACTGTCTGAGTGTTTTCTTCCTTGGGCATAAGGATACCAGCTGAACTGCTTCTCTAGTCCAGATGTCAGGCCTTGAGAACCAGATCAAATGCAGGAGACCACATCCCTGGCTGCAGAGCACTCAAACCCAATCCAAGTCCTTGAGAAAAATAGGGCAAAGCCAGAAACCTTATTTTAAGGATGGCAAATGTACCAAGGCCCAGTGAAGAATAGGACTTGAAGCTGAGAAAGGACACGTAGCCACAGTCCTGTCCCATTCCTAACTAGCCCTGATCACCCTATTAAAGAGGCCTGTAAACTAAGGGTTTAAAGCAGACTTTGTGTTCAAGGCCCTCTGTCTTTTCAGGTTATCTGGCAATTTGATTACAGACACTTCAGTTCACTTCAGTCCTTGTCTCTGTGTATTAGCTTCATAGTGACAAGATGCATGAGTTCTGTCTTGTTCTGGTGACAATTTCCGGTGACTGATGGGACAACTGCAGGACCTCTGGTAAGTTCTTATTGGCAGGGTCCAGTAGGCTGCCTGGATGGGGGGCCCTGAGACTGAGAACATGGAATTTCCCTGAAGCTGCCGAGTTCATATTTACTCGGGAATCTAGCCTTCTCTGCCTCCCAGTTTCCTCCATCACCACTGCTCGAGACTAAACTGAGAAGTGTCTGTCTGTCTGGTCTGGTTGCATGCTAATTCCTGGGTTGCGAGTTATTGTGTGGAATTTAGAAGTACCTCTCTGTGTTCCGGTTTCTGGTGTTTATGACCTAGACTGGTCATCAGGTTAAGGTGTCTTCTGGTTTTTGGTTTTACAGGGCTCTGTCTGGTAAGAATGGAAGGAAAGCCTCTATTCCTGTAAACAACCTTTTGGGGCAAATTCTGGCTGATTGGTTGACCAATGCTTATGAATCTATGAAGTGATATCAACTTTGGATACCCAAAATATAGCTTTTTTGAGGCCTAAATTGTTTTTGCATGCAAACTAAGAAAATGCTGGCCTTAAAATTAAGCTAAATAAATGGAAAGCATTCTGATTATATATACTCTGTAAAGTAGTCGCATTCCTGTACTTAGATACTCTGGACATTGCTGCTTTGAAATTGTAATAATTGAGGAGTGCTCATTTATACTTAAATAGAATGGAATTTCAGATCCTGAACTTGTTTCTTTGTTTTCATGTCCTTTAAGTTCTTGCCATGCTAAGTGTTATTTATGCTCTGTTTGTTCTTTTCAGTGTGGGGGTGGGGCAGAATAGCAACTCTGCTATGTGGCTTGGTTAGGTTTTATTTTTGTGTCATGCCTGTGTCCCTGTATTGAATTTGTCTTGTTTCTATGTGGAATTGTACTCAGGTCTGTAAAATATTTATAGGAGGAGTCACTTTCAGTTTTAGAGCTCTCATCTGTCTATCAATCTGTCTGTCTGAAATTCTTGCTGTTCTGTGCACACCAGGAATTGTCTGGTTCCACTGTCTAGGCTCTGCAACATTAGTTGGTGTGAAGTAAGATTCTAAGACTAGTGTCTCAGTTCCTCCTTCTGGAGAATTTGGTTTGTACATTCTTATTTGTTTGAGTTTTGTCTTTGTTTTTTGGGGGGGGCAGAGGAGAAATAGAGACATGTACCCCAACTGGGATCCACCCGGCAACCTCTTGGGCTGATGCTCAAATCAATTGAGCTATCCTCAGTTCCTGAGGATGACGCTTGGATCAACTGAGCTATCCTCAGAGCTGGGGGCTGATGATCAAACCAATCCAGCCACTGGCTGTTAGAGGGGAAGAGAGAGAGAAAGGGGAGAGGAAAAGTAAAAGAAGCAGATGGTCGCTTATCGTATCTGCCCTGACTGGGGATTGAACTCAGGATGTCCACATGCCAGGCCAATGTTCTATACACTGAGCAAACTGGCCAGGGCTGGATTTTGCTCAGGTTTTAAAATAGGTAGCTCACCTTCGGCAGAGAATAAGACTGGTCAACCTATAGCTATAAGTAAATGACTAATCAAAACTGTGTTATGCACCAGCTTTCATGTTGTTCCATAATGAGGATTATACTCAGAAAGGAAATAAATCAGTGGTTTAAAATGGGGGAAAAGCCCTGGCCAGATAGCTCAGTTGATTAGAGCATTATCCTGGAATGCAGAGGTTGCCAGTTTAATCCCTGGTCAGGGCACATACAGGAACAGATTGGTGTTCCTGTTTCTCCCTCTTCCTTCCTCTCTCTAAAATCAATAAAATAAACATTTAAAAAATGGGGGAAAAAAATCTCATTCCCTTTCCACACAGCAAAACTCAGGAAAAAAAAGAAAGAGGGAGTCTTTTAAACATCTTAGAGCCTTCTCTTGGAGGTCCAGAAATTACTGTGGTCCTGGGCACAATAGGGGCTTTATTTAATACCACCCCGAACCTTGTGCAGGCTATGGGATAGATAGGGTGATAGCACAACCTCCATATGAAGGGAAAATGTGTCCTTTTAAAAACATAAGTGGCTCCTAGTAGCTTGTACATGGTATCTCCCCTCCTTCCTCCAGCCTCGCTTGAAAAGTTATCAAAGACAAATGAAAAACCTTGCCTTCTCTAGAACTATTAATACTGTTAATTTGTATGGTTTATAAAATTAGGGCCTGGCCAGTTGGTTCAGCGGCTAGAGCGTTGGTGTGTCATGTGGACATCCCAGGTTTGATCCCCAGTCAGGGCACATAAGAGAAGCACCATCTACTTTTCTTGTCCTCCCTCTCCCCCTTTTCTCTCTCTTCCCCTCTTGTAGCCAGTGGATCAACTGATTCGAGTGTCGGCCCTGGGCACTGAGGATAGCTCAGTGGATTTGAGCATCGGCCCCAGACAGGGGATGCCGGGTGAATCCCAGTCAGGGTGCAGTGGAAGTCTGTCTCTCCAGCTCCCTTCCTCTCGCTTAAAAAATAAAATAAAATAAAATAAAATAATTTCAAATATGTTATTAGAATCAGGTGGTTTGGAAAAACATTTGATATTACTACTAGTTTAATTAATGTCTTTTAAAGTTCTTCACAGAAAATAATGGATTTCTGAAGATAAATTTCAAGCCATACCTCTAAATTGGATGAAGATTTATGGAACTCTTAGAAATAACTGGATTCATAGATATACTGATGAATAGTCAGGATAAACAGATATTGATTGAGACTAGATGAACTGAGAATTAGTATTTTCTTTATTCTGTTAAAAATATTGATTTTTGAATCTTTTTGTTTTTCAGATACAAGAAAACTTGTTTCTTAAAATAATTTAGTGAAGTATATCTTTATAAGCACTATTAGGGCCTTTATATGTTTTTCTCCCTACTTCATCCCCCCAGAATCTGGCAACTCTTAATGAGTAATATTGTAATGATAATATATTTGTTTACATAAATCCAATAAGAATCTGTTCTCTTTATAAGTCACATAAAGCCAATTTTCAATTTTGGTTTTATTAACCAAGACATTGACTGGAATTGTACGTCTGGAAAGGACATGCTTGGACACTGGATGTCACCAGAAAGTCATGTGGAATTGAGACTGAGTTTTGAAAGCTGGTAACGCCCATTGGAGACAGGGCCTAGTACCTTACTTAGACATGGTTCATGGCATCTCTCTAGGTAAGGAGTGAAGATTTCTTTCCTGAAAGATGGCAAGAAAGGAGCCTCAAGACATTTTGGGAGACCTCAAGAGCTTGAGGAATTCACCCAGACTTTCAGGTATTGCAGGCCAAGCCTGCTGGCAACTGTGTGGCTTGTCTTTCTAAATTAAAAACTTTTTTTTTTTGCCCTGAGGGGCTAATTAAAGCTTAATCTGAAGATTATAAAATTCCAGCAAAGCAGATTTTTTTTTTTTTTTTTGTATTTTTCCGAAGCTGGAAACAGGGAGGCAGTCAGACAGACTCCCACATGCGCCCGACTGGGATCTACCCGGCATGCCCACCAGGGGCGATGCTCTGCCCATCTGGGGGATGCTCTGCCCATCTGGGGCGTAGCTCTGCCGCAATCAGAGCCATTCTAGTGCCTGAGGCAGCGGCCACAGAGCCATCCTCAGCGCCCGGGCAAACTCCAGTGGAGCCTTGGCTGCGGGAGGGGAAGAGAGAGACAGAGAGGAAGGAGAATGGGAGGGGTGGAGAAGCAGATGGGCGCTTCTCCTGTGTGCCCTGGCCGGGAATTGAACCCGGGACTCCTGCACGCCAGGCCGATGCTCTACCACTGAGCCAACCGGATTTAAGAAAGCCTATATGGTCAATTGCTATTCCTGTAGTTTATGCAAACAGTCAGGCCAAATTGAAATTAGACTTACCACAATAAATAAAGTTGCTTTAATTTGGCTTCTTAATAAAAATGAGGGTAATTTCAGAGAAAAATTTATGTTTCAGTAAAATCTATATATAACACATTGTTATGAATATCAGAAACTAGACTGGATCCTGAATATTTCTAACTTTTTTGAATGTTTTTGCTACAACCCTCTGAACTAATGTTTTTTTTCCTCATCCTTTGATTTATAATTATTAAGAACTATTTTTTTTTCATAATTCTGTCATTAAAGCTTTCCCCCAATAATACTAAGATTTGTAACACAGTTTGTTTCCGCCAGGTTACAAGCCCTGTTCTCACTCAGGGAACACCACCTCCTTCTGTGCCCAGGCTCATCATCTCTCTGACGAGGAGCAAGGATCTCTTGGCTCTGAAGAAAAATGTCAGCCCTCTTCAGCAGGAAGCAGCAACAGAAGAGACACAGTGCTCCTTTTCCCTGAAAGAATTCCGGGCCATGATTCTTTATTTTTATTTAAAAAATTTTTTTCTTTTTAAATTTATTCATTTTAGAGAGGAGATAGAGATAGAGATAGAGAGAGAGAGAGAAAGAGAGAGAGAGAGAGAGAGAGAGAGAGAGAGGGAAAGGGAGGAGGAGCAGGAAGCATCAACTCCCACATGTGCCTTGACCAGACAAGTGCAGGGTTTTAATTGGCGACCTCAGTGTTCCAGGTTGACGCTTTATCCACTGAGCCACCACAGGTCAGGCTGGGCCACAATTCTTGAGGGGGGAATATAATAGGCAGTTGGGACAGACATGAACAGAGTAATAACTAGAGGCTGGGCACAGGAGGCCACCAGGGTAGAAAACCCCAGGTACCAAACAATGGGCAAACTGGGAAAACAAAGGTTACTTGGTTGCCCACAGGGTAATCTTTCTTCCTCTCACATATTGATAGTCATGTGAGTTAGACCCCCTTAGCAGGGGAATGAACCAGGGGGCCAGAGAATAGCACTTAAGCATTAACCTCTGGGAATAACATCTAGGCCTCAGTTATGTTTCAGTTCCAGGCCCAGAAAAACAGCAAAATATTTACTTCCATATGAAACTGATCTTATAGATACAAGATAGTTAAACTAACAGTGGGGAATGTAAAGGTACAGTAGAAATATTCCCAATACATTGATCTTACACTCTATGTTACAGAATTGTCTGTTTTTTTCTCAGTCATAGGGATGCCAGCTGGACTGTATCCCTAGCCCAGATGTCAGACCTTGAGAACCAGATCAAATGCAGGAGTCCACAGCCCTGACTGCCAAACTCTTGGACCTGATCCAAGTCCTTGAGAAAAATGACAAAGCCAGAAAACTTAACCCCAGTATGGCAAACATGCTAAGGCGTAATGAAGAATAGAATTTAGACTTGAGAAAGAGCATGCAGCCACATTCCTTTCCCATCCCTAATGAGCACTGATCACCCTATAAAAGAGGCCTGCAAACTGAGGGTATTAAGGTAGACTTTGTGTCTGAAGCCCTGTGCCTTCTTGGCTTTGCTGGCAACACTCATATTCACTTCAGTCCTTGTCTCTGTGTATTGGCTTCACAGTTGCAGGCAGCACAAGCTCTGGCTTTTCTGGTAACAGTAACTGGGCACTGTTATTATTATGAATGTAAATGATATTTGGATTATAAGTCATGTGGTATTGATAAAGAAATAAAAAGATATGAACTGTGTGGCTTAGAAACCAGTAGAAAGCTCCTTAGAGTTATTTTACTTTCATTGATATACTTTTGATCAATAGAGATAGTTTTCTAATGCCCTCTGGAATAGGTTTACAGTATACTGTTGTTCATTAAGTAATTTCCCGAGATTTTTTTCCCTCAAATAATTACCTCACTTTGTAAGAATCTAGGTGTCACAATAACAATGCAGATTTCTTTATTCAAAATGATTAAAACTCCTCTTCTAGAACTGAACCAAACATATTTCTAAAGATAGCTTGAAGACTAAACATAATGCTCACTGTGAGATTAGAATAATTGTCCCTTTTTGTTTAGCATGCGGACAGCACACAAAGTAACAAGTTCCACTCAAAAATGAGAGAAAAGATAAGTATGTACTGGGTGAAACCTAGTATAGAGACTGTAATTTTGGGGGGGCAAGAAAGTCAGTACCTGTTCCAGTGTCATGGATGAGGCACAGGTGACATGGGGCAGTAAGTGAGTCTTGGTAAAATTTTATTGTAGGGATTGGACTCTGGTCCACAAACCTATGAATTAACTTTCCTTCTCTCCTAGTGAGCAATTATGAATAGGAGAGACTGAATAGTTGTTTAGGTGATTGAATTCACATGCCAGCTAATTGTTAATTCTTAGTTTTCCTTTTGCACGGAGCTAGATAAATTTGGTACATAAAGGGAACTGTGAAACTTGACCTATGGCATTCAAGAGTCTATATACAAGTATTTATTTACTATAAGGAAACATTTTTGGGTGCATACTGTGCCAGGTAGTTTTCTAGGACATGAGAATAAAGCAGTGAACAAAATAGAAAAAGTTGCTTTTATACAGTTTACATGCTAGTGGGGTAAACAGTAGCAAATACACAAATAATGTCAAGAGGTTATAAGTACTATGAGGAAAAATAAAATACAGTTAAGGGATACTAATGTACTATGTAATTTAAACATTTAAGCGATACAGAGACCATCACTGAGGTGTGATTTCTGAGCAGAGATCTGAATAAGTGCTAAACATGGAGTTCTTAAAAAATGTTTATTATATATATATCTCATATAACACGCATATATAAAATGACTTGAGAATGATAATGAAACAATGTATCAATCAGCTCAACCCTATAGTATCCCCAGGTGTTTGAGGCACAGATAAAAAATGTGATGAAGCACATGATTTAATACCCAGCAAACCTCATCTACCTATCAAACCACTCATAACTGAATCTTACTAAATTCAGCTTTATATCCCTCATGATAGAGATAAGTCATGTGTGTTTTGCATGGATGGATATGTGACACAATAGGAACTTATTTTAGGAGAAGGATACTCTCTAGTTTCTCTAAGAGTATGTAGTTGGATGCCAGAATGGCAACCACAACTTTTTACAACTGAGACTTTTTCTTTTAACTATAGTAATTTCAGGATACAGTGTGTTATGGTTGAATTGTGTCTACTCCCCCCCCCCCCTCCATGCATATGTTGAAATTCTAATCACCAGCATCTCAGAATGTGACCTTTTTTTTTTTTTTTTTCTTTTAATTTCTCCGAAGCTGGAAACAGGGGAGGCAGTCAGACAGACTCCCGCATGCGCCCGACCGGGATCCACCGGCATGCCCACCAGGGGGCGATGCTCTGCTCATTTGGGTCGTCGCTCTGTCGCGATCAGAGCCATTCTAGAGCCTGAGGTAGAGGCCACAGAGCCATCCTCAGCACTTGGGCCATCTTTGCTCCAATGGAGCCTCGGCTGCGGGAGGGGAAGAGAGAAACAGAGAGGAAGGAGAGGGGGAGGGGTGTAGAAGCAGATGGGCGCTTCTCCTGTGTGCCCTGGTCCGGAATCGAACTCGGGACTCCTGCACGCCAGGCCGACGCTCTACCGCTGAGCCAACCGGCCAGGGCCTAGAACGTGACCTTTTTGGAAACACGGTTGTTGTAGATATAATTAGAATGAAGTCACCGGGCAGTAGGATGGGCCCCTAACCAGTATGATTTTTATAAAGGAATGCCAAGTGAAGGGAACTGCACACAGGGAAATATAATGTGAAGACTGGAGCTATGGCTGCCACAAGTCAAGGAATGCGCAACTGCTAGCAGTAGCTAAGAGAGGCATTGAATAGTATCCCTCACCGCCCTCAGAAGGAACCAACTCTGCTGACACCTTGATCTTGGACTTCTAATAAATTTCTATTGCTTAAACCACATAGCTGTGGTATTTTGTTTCAGCAGCCCTATCAAGGGAATACAGAATAGAAAGAACATGGGCTTTGATGTAGACCTGGATTTTGATCTAATCTTTGCTCCATTGCATAGTGCCTTTTTGACTTTTGAAAAATAATTTTAACATTCATTTTTAATTAGAATTCAATTTAGAAACATTTCCACTTCATGTTATTGTTTTAAGGATTAAACCAGATAGCAAATATAAGTGCCTGGCACACAATAGGCCCTTAAAGTGGTGATTTCTTTCCCTTCTTAGTTTTGTGACATCTCATTTATTTAGTGATTTTTGTAGAATCCTAAGTACGAAAAAATAATTACCTCAGTTAACAATATCCTGTTTCATCCAAACTGTGGATGCTGTGTTGTAAAATAAATCCACGTTAGCACATGAGTTAGCTGAAGAGACTGTGGTTCATAAAGCTTTCATATCAGCGACTATGCCTAGCTGAAGTCCTTGTGCACATTAGGTGACAAATAAAACTTGAGTGTTTTCCACAACCTCCTAGAGTGTGAAGGCCTTGTTTCATCTTACCTAATGGTGCACAGCAATAAGCTTTTACTACACATGGGTTTTATTCTTACTTTTTGGTTATTTGAATCACCAAATACGTTAAGTTTATTTTTTGTCTAACAATCGTATTAGTGCTTCTCGAGTTCGAACGCTGAGCTTTAGTTTTTAAAGAAAGGTGCAACCCAAACAGGAGAGAAATGCTTTCATGTTGTTGATTCACTGCGGCAAGCTTTTCACGCCCAGTGGGAGCTGGACTCATCTGCTATGCAGATTTCCCAGCCTGGCTCAAAGCCAAGAAAGCCTTTCGCAGTGAGCCGATGATTTCGTTTCTCTCGTGAGCCAATGGTGAACGGATATTTCAGAAAGGACGCTAGCTGAGTCACCTGCTGCAGATAAGCTGAAATATTAATAGTATCTCGGCTGGGCTCCGAAGAGCAACTAGCTTCACTTACAACCTCCGTCCGCAGCCTGGCCGTACGGTCGGTACCGGCCCCGGGTCCAGGGGACTGCGGTACGATGCACCGGAGCGTAGGCGCCGAGGGACCTAGCAGCGGTGAGTATCTGCCACCCTACACCGCAGGGCTTCCCCAGACAAGCGCCGACGCGGGAGCGAGGGCCGCGGACCACTGGGAACAAGCAACTTCGAAATTACGCCCACGTCGCGAACGACCCCCGCCTCCCATCGAAAGCCCTGCCCCACCAGCGAAGGTGGTGGAGCGAGACTTCCGGCGCGACATAGAAGAGAGAGGAGACTTCCGGTGCTAACCGGAGGCCGAGGCGGGTGTTTCGATGAGGGGAGGAGCCCGAGCGGGACTTCCGGCGACGAGAGCGCTGCGTGAAGCTGGGCGGAACTTCCGGCGGCACGGGCGCAGATACGCCAGGTGGAACTTTTGGGGCCTGGGCGGTACTTCCTGCAGCCCGGAAGAGGGTGAGGCCGACGGGGCTTCCGGCGTCCTGGGCGGGACTTTCGGATTTTTTTTTTTTTTTTTCCTGCGCGGGGCGAGGCCGGAACTTCCGACGGCGCCGGAAGTGCGGGTCGTCTGGCTGCCGGGTAGTGGGGACGCATCTGGGCTGAGTGGCTGTTCTGTATTTTTGCGTCTGTCCCGGTGCAGTGTGGCTGGGAAGCGACGGGTGGCAGCGTATCGCGCAGCAGGCACTGGGCAACGGACTTGGCAGCGGCGTGATTGGTGAGTGCCGGGCCGCCATCTTCCTTCCGTAACGGGCTGCCCCGGTGAAGGCGTCCGCGGTTTCGCTCTGGGATGGGGAGTACTTGTGGGGGGCCCTTTCCCGAACTTTATTGCTTGCGTCTGTGCCCACGTGCCCCTGACTTCGTGTACTCTATCCCGCTCTCTCAGTCCCACCGTGGGTGAAGGCTGAAAAGGGTGCGTTGAGCTGTACAGCGATGTCCGGCGTCCAGGCGCCGGGGGTGTCGTTTAGGGTTGCCTTTCCGGGAGTGACCGCACCCCCACTGCACGCGTGGGGTATGCAGGTGACGAGAGCCTGGGGAGCCGGCTCCCCCACAGCGCCCCTTGGTCTATCCTGAGGAACCTTCGCCGACGTGGGAGTGCTCTGATGGTTTGGAAATTTCCTTAACTTAGGTTTAAACGGGTGCCCTTTAAGTACAGTAAGCCTGTCTACACGTTTGACCTTAAAGGCGCCCTCGGAATAACCTACCTGCGAGTAAACATTCTCCAGGTAGTCACGTAACCCGGCTTTTTTCTTCTCGCGTGTTCCTGGGGCAACCCTCTGTACTCCCTTTGCTGTCTGGGGCACCCCTGGGTCAAGGCTGGCCAGCCAATCCCTTGTGAAGTGTCTGACTGGTAGAATAACGCAGTGACTGTCACCCTTCGTTTCTGTTAGTAGTGCTCTACAAAAAATAAAAATAAAAAAAAAATATATATAGCGGTATGGTCTTAGGCAAGGAACTTCCTCAGCTTCCATTCCTAGCATCGTCTTGTTATTGATAAGATCATGTTGTGATACAACCTTTTCTGGATAGCATTGTCAGACCCCCCCCCCCCACCCCCCCCAGTGATACTAAGAGCTCTTTGAATATTCTGTCTTGGGTGTTTTGCTGTTTTTTTTTTTTTTGTTTGTTTTTTAGAGACAGGAACATCGATCTGCTCCTGTGTGTGCCCTGACCTGGAAAGCCAATGGGCTAACCTCATTGCTCCTGAAGGCTGCTCCAACCAACGGAGCTACCTGGCCAGGGCTTAATTTTTATTCATTTTTAGAAAGACAAAGGGATAAAGAATTTGTTGTTCCACTCAGTCGTGCATTTTTTGGTTGCTTCCTGCGTGTAACCTGACTTGGGGTCGAACCCTTAACGTTTGCCCACGTAGCTCTTAACTGGCCAGGGGCATTGGTTTTTCCAAAGACAAGATTTTACGTTTATTAAATTTCATTCTTGATTTTGAGTTCTTTTTTTAAATTTTTTTTTTTTTTTTTTTTAGATATTTCTTTTTTATTTTGATTTTTCAGAGAGTCAGAGAGAGGGATAGACAGGAACGGAGAGAGATAAGAAGCATCAATCATCAGTTTTTCATTGTGACACCTTAGTTGTTCATTGATTGCTCTCTCATATGTGCCCTGACCGCGGGCCTCCAGCAGACCGAGCAACCCCCCGCTCAAGCCAGCGACCTTGGCTTTGCTCAAACCAGACGAGCCCATGCTCAAGCTGGCGACCTCAGGGTCTCGAACCTGGGTCCTCCACATCCCAGTTGGACGCTCTATCCACTGCGCCACCGCTCGGTCAGGCTTTTTTTAAATTTTAAACTATTTAGAATTAAAAAAAATGTTCTTTTCTTTTTTTTAGATTTTATTTATTCATCTTAGAGGGGACAGAGAGAGAGGCCGAGAGAGAGAGAAAGAGAGAGAGAGACAGAGAGAGAGAGAGAAGGGGGGAGGAGCAAAAAGCATCAACTCCCATAAGTGCCTTGACCAGGCAAGCTCGGGGTTTCGAACCGGCAACCGCAGAGTTCCAAGTCAACGCTTTTACCCACTGCGCCACTGCACGTTAGGCGGTTGTTATTTTCCTTTTAGTGATGTCCCGTAGTTCATTGTTATTAACAGAATTGATAGGGACGTGTCCTATGCTTTTATCTAGATCAGTAACAAAGCATTCTAAGCAGGTTAAGACTGCTGACAGATTTTTGAGGTTGCCTCTTTGCTGATACTGCTTAGCAGTTAGTTGACTTTGGTGTTTCAGCCTGCGGGAAATTGACCTAATGGTTTTCAGGATAAAATGTTACAAAAAACTGCATTGAACATTTAGTGGAAATTCAGTCAAATTTTATATTTTTAAATGTCACATGAAAATTATATTCTTTAACCATTCTTTTGCATATGATTAACATTCATGAAATTGACTAGGTAAGCAAATGTTTTTCTCTTGCTAAAGGAAAATTGTTTAAAAATCCCACTAGATATGAAATTATGAGTAGTGATTTGGTTGTAGGGGGTAATACTCATATGGCAGCATATACCAAGGCAAAATGAGTTGGGCTGACGGAGAGTTTCTATGGAATCCACTTATTTGAATGATAGGCTAGGGACATTGGATTTTGGAGAGGACTATATTTTATTGAAAATAAATGTTTTAAAAAAACTGCTAGGACATTTTATTCACATAAACCATCTGTTCAGTATAGTGATCTGTCCTATAATATTGGGTTAGTATGAATATTTTGAAGGAGAGTAATTATTTTTTGAAATTTCAGGCTTTGGTGTTGGTTTGTATTTAGGTGAAACAGTGCAGAGTGATTAAAGTAGCTGATTTTTAGAGTTCTTTCTCTTTACAGTTCTATTACCAATTTGCTAAAGTGTTTAGCCTGTTAAATATTTGTAAACTACCTCACAGGGGTGTTGTGAGCATTAGTGACTTCCTTTTGTAGAAGTTCTTCCACCTCATGTCACCTGCTTACTCTTTTTTTTTTTTTTTTATACAGAGACAGAGAGAGTCAGAGAGAGGGATAGATAGGGACAGACAGACGGGAATGAAGAGAGATGAGAAGCATCAATCATCAGTTTTTCGTTGCGACACCTTAGTTGTTCATTGATTGCTTTCTCATATGTGCCTTGACTGCGGGCCTTCAGCAGACCGAGTAACCCCTTGCTTGAGCCAGCGAACTTGGGCTCAAGCTGGTGAGCTTTGGTCAAACCAGATAAACCTGCGCTCAAGGTGGTGACCTCGGGTCTCGAACCTGGTCCTCTGCATCCAGTCTGACATTCTATCCACTGCGCCACCGCCTGGTCAGGCAGCTGCCCACTCTTGGTATCTTCTTTAGTTCTTTCTGTCTGCAATTCCTCCTGCTCCAGCCTGGATTCCATGCTGCATCATTTTAATAGTCTTTTCACAAATACTTGCAACTTCTTTGCCCCTCTTATCAACCTGAAAAAACCCCTAAACCGGTTATGAAATGTTTAAATAAAATTCACACTAACATTGACCTATGGTATGAGGTGAAGAGAGTAGATACTTTAGCTCCTGGGCCAAGGGCTCGTTTCCTATTGAGTGTTGGCGGTGAAAGGAAGGAAGTGGTACTAGGAGCAGTGGTGCCTGTTTGGAAAAGGTGGAGGACGTGAATGAAGAGACAAGTAAAATTTTAAAAAAGTTTCAGGAAAAACGAACAGATTAACAACAGGAAATAAAAAATTTAAAAGAGGTTAGGACTAGATGAACCTACAGGTCTAATTTTGAAATAATGGTGAACTATAGCTGAAGAAATTAGGCAGAACCTGAATTTGCTAGGTAATCTTTTAGTGTTAATGTACATCATAGCTTGACCAGGCAGTGGTGCAGTGGGTAGAGCTTCGGACTGTGATGCGGAGGACCGAGTTCGAAACCCTGAGGTCGCCAGCTTGAGCACGGGCTCATCTGGTTTGAGCAAAGCTCACCAGCTTGAACCCAAGGTCGCTGGTTTGAGCAAAGGGTCACTGGCTCTGCTGTAGACCCCCAGTCAAGGCACATATGAGAAAGCAATCACTGAACAACTAAGGTGCCACAATGAAGAATTAATGCTTCTCATCTCCCTTCCTGTCTGTCTGTCCATATCTGTCCCTTTCTCTGTCTCTGTTACAAAAAAAAAAAAAATAGTGTACAGCATAGGCATATGAACCAATCTCTGAGATATGACTGCACAGAGTTTAGAAAGTTAAAAAAAGATAAAATCTAACAGTACAAAAGTCTACATTTATTGCCAGGTTTTGGAGAACCAGAACCTCTTCTACATTTATAATAGTTTGAAATGTGTGTATGGTTGGAAATCAATCAATTGGGAAAGGTTACCGGTGTATGGACTGCTTTGTGACGTGACAAACGTAGGCTAAAGCCCAGAACAACGTGATTCATGGAGATGAGAGAAGAGTTAGGTTAAAAAGCTCAGTGAAAGGCAGAAGGTGAGGGCTTTTAAAATTAATTGTGAAGAAGATTGCTAATTTCCTCCTGAAGATATAGTGGCTGGAAAAGCCAGAGGGGTGAGAGTAGGAGAAAACCCAATGTAAGATGAAAAGAAGGTTGGTATTGCAAACTTTGCACTTAAAAAAAAAATTACTGCTTTTAGGGAGAGGCGGGGGTGGGGGTGGGGAGAGAAAGAATGAAAAACGGACAGAAACATCAAGGGGAGAGGAGAGAAAGAATGGAAGAAAGAAAGCCAGAAACATCTATGTGTCCCTATATGTGTCCTGACCGGATATCTAACCTGCAACCTTGGCATATATAGATGGTGCTCTAACCAGCTGACCTATCTGACCAGGGCAATTTTTGTATTTTTTTATAACCAACTGGTAGACTCTTGGTAATGCATTAACTGTACTTAGGAGAATGCTTCTGAAGTTCTTGAGTGAGAAAAGAGAAGCTCTTGACTGTTTTATTTGCTTGATTTAAATTTCTAAATGTAAAGTTTCTTTTTTTCCTCTCAGGCCCTATCAGGATAGCTTTCATACAGTTTCATTATTTTCATTCCTTACAAAACATAACTTATAAACTTCAAGGTAACTGGTAAATCACTGTTAATGATTTTGGAAACTGAGATGCTTTATGGTTTTATTAATGTGTGTAATCACTGAAGAAGAGAATAGACATCTTCCTATATTTTCATGAAGAATGTAATCTCTGGAGATTTCATAAAGTTAGTTTAATTACTTGGCCAATTTTTTTTTGTAGTGCCTTTTTTAAAATTTATTAAATTTAATGCAGTGACATTGATAAATCAGGGTACATATGTTGAGAGAAAACATCTCTAGATTATTTTGACATTTGATTGTGCTGTATACCCCTCCTCTTGGCCAACTTTTTCTTTTTCTTTTTTTTTCTTTGTTTTTTATTTTAAGCTGGAAATGGGGAGAGACAGTCAGACAGACTCCCACATGCGCCCAACCGGGATCCACCCGGCACGCCCACCAGGGGCAACGCTCTGCCCACCAGGGGGCGATGCTCTGCCCCTCCGGGGCATCGCTCTGCCGCGACCAGAGCCACTCTAGCGCCTGGGGCAGCCGCCAAGGAGCCATCCCCAGCGCCCGGGCCATCTTTGCTCTAATGGAGCCTTGGCTGCGGGAGGGGAAGAGAGAGACAGAGAGGAAGGAGGAGGTGGGGGTGGAAAAGCAAATGGGCTCCTCTCCTATGTGCCCTGGCCGGGAATCGAACCCGGGTCCCCGCACGCCAGGCCAACGCTCTACTGCTGAGCCAACCGGCCAGGGCCGGCCAACTTTTATATATGGCACAGTTGAATAGTTCTAAATGTTTCATTGGTAGGGGTCATATGAATTATTTCACAATATAGTTTTGTTAGATTCAATTTTTTGAATTAAATATCAGAATCTTTTTTAATGTTTATTTTATTGATTTTAGAGAGAGGAAAGGAGAGCACAAAAGAGAGTTAGGAACACTTGTTTTTGTATGTGCCCCTGACCTGGGATTGAACTGGCAATCTCTGCGCTTCGGGACAATGCTTTAACCCCCTGGCCGGCAAACTGCGGCTCGCGAGCCACACGTGGCTCTTTGGCCCCTTGCGTGTGGCTCTTCCATAAAATACCACGTGTGGGTGCTACCTCGATAAGGAATGTACCTACCTATATAGTTTAAGTTTAAAAAATTTGGCTCTCAAAAGAAATTTCAATCATTTTACTGTTGATGTTTGTCTCTGTTGACTAATGAGTTTGCCGACCACTGCAACCAACTGAGCTCTTTGGCCAGGGCAGTATCAATAGAATCTTTTATTTTCTATATAAAATTCTACAAATACATATTCTGCCATTGTGTGTTTTTCTTTATGCTTTTATTTTGACCATCTCTAATTTCGATAGCTCAAAAATATTCAGGTCTAAATTTCATTAAAAGATTTGTTCTGTCATATTTCAGTAAAAAATAATGTTTCTGTAAGTCATTTAAAGAACTGTCAGTTTTATTTTGTGTTACCTATTTCACCAGTAATATGCATTTTATGCTTCTTGCAGTGAAAATAATATGGCCAGGCCCTAGCTGGGTAGCTCAGTTGGTTAGAGCAGTGGTCCCCAACCTTTTTTGGGCCATGGACCGGTTTAATCAGAAAATATTTTCATGGACTGGCCTTTAGGGTGGGACGGATAAATGCACAAAATAAAATTATGTGACCGGCGTAAAAATTGTGTTATTTTAAAATATAATTGTTGAACTTACGGTATTTATTGGGCTAAGTTAAAGGAGGAGTGAGCATGTCCTCATTATTCAGGCTGTATTTAAATTTGTTATTCTGACAACTTTTCATGTTATTTATTCTTTCTCTGTGGACCGGTACCAAATGGCCCACGGACCGGTACCAGTCCGTGGCCCGGAGGTTGGGGACCACTGGGTTAGAGTGCCATCCCAACATGCCGAGATTATGGGTTCGACTCTTGGACAGGGCACAGACAAGAATCAACCAGTGATGGCATAAATGACATCATTTGTGGAACAGTAAATCGATCTCTCTTTTCTTTCTCTCTGTTCCTCTCTCTTTCTCTCTTAAGAAACAGTAAATAAAAGAAAAGAAAGTGGTATGGCCAGACATTGGATCTAGCATCATGATGGTGTCAAAAATGCCCCTCTTTACTTTAAGTGTAGACCTCTGCCAGATTTATAAATACAGTTCAGTTTTTTTTTATGTGTAGATCTGTATACCTTCTGCCTCCTTGTATATTAGATCTTCAATGGTATTGCAAGTATGATATAGTCAATATTTAGGTTTTTTTAAATGTTTTATTTATTGATTTTTATGGGGGGAAGACAAGAAGTATCAACTCATAGGTACTTCAGTTTTGTTGTTCATTGCTTGCTTGTTGTTTGTTGTATATGGCTTGAATGGTCAAGGCTAGAGTTTTGAACCTTAGTGGTCCAGGTCGATGCTCTATTCACTGTGCCACCATAGGCCAGGCAAATTAAGACTAGTTCTTTATTTCTTCTCCAAATCTGTGGCCTGATCTTAGTTGCCTTGATTACATTTCACCTACTTCTTGCCTCAGAAATGAGGGCACTCCTTGATAACCTCTCTCTTCTTCCTCACCTGCTCCCTTCCCCCCAAATTGTTCATTTGCCCCATAATCTTTTTTATTTTTAATATTAACATTTTTTTAATTATTATTGATTTTTAGAGAGACAGGGGAGGGGGAAGAGAACATTCATTTGTAGTTGTGCATTCTTTGGTTGCTTCCCGTGTGGGCCTTGACTGGGGGGATCAAACCTGCATCCTTGTCATTTCAGACAACCCTCTTACCCGACTGATCTAACCAGCCAATCTGCCCTCTGATCTAAACTGTCATCATTTATCGTCTAGACTACTTCAGTAACTTCCTGAGTAGCTTCCTCATTCCTAGTCACCTATTCTTCCCATGCATTTTCACACTGCAACTAAATTGATTTTATTTTATTTATTCATTTTTATTGGAGAGAGAGAGAGAGAGGAGAGAGAGACACACACACAGAGAGAAGAGGGGGAGGAGCAGGAAGCATCAACTCCTATATGTGCCTTGACCAGGCAATCCCAGGGTTTCAAACCGGCAACCTCAGCATTCCAGGTCGACACTTTATCCACTGCGCCATCACAGGTCAGACTAGATTGATTTTTAATGCAAGTCTAGTGTCACTTATCTGCTTAAAACCTGTAAGTGTCTTCCTTTTTATTTTAGGATAAAATCTAAGTAAAGAACAGAATCTAAGCCTATCTCTCCCACTTACCTTGCACCATTCCCTCCATTGTTTACCATGTTGTAGCCAAATTGCCTATATTTAGTCTCATTTCCAGCTTTGGGCATTTGTATGCACTGTTCCCTGTCCACTTGGTTAACTGTTACTAATTGTTCAGTCTCAATTTAAATGAAGTATCTCAGAATAACTTTTTTTTTAACTGAGAGGCAGAGACAAACTCTTGCATGTACCCCCCCTCCCCCGGACGATGGGGCTCATCTGGGGCCACTGCTCTGTTGTTTGGCAACCGAGCTATTTTAGCACCTGAGGTGAGGCCATGAAGCCATCCTCAATGCCCAGGACCAACTTGCTGGAACCATTTGAGCCATGGCTGTGGGAGAAGAAGGGGAGGAGGTGGAGAAGCAGATGGTTGCTTCTCCTGTGTGCCCTGACTAGAAATCTAACTGGGACTTCCACACGCTGGGCTGATGCTCTACCGCTGAGCCAACTAGTCAGGGCCAGAATGACCTTCTTAACTAGTTAATATCTGGCCTCTTCATGATATTTGTATATCTCTTTGATAGTATTCATCATAATTTCTGTAATAAGTTAATGAGATTCTGTGTTTAATGTCTGGTCCAAAACCCAACTCTATGCAATCTGAAAGTAGAAACCTAGTTATTTTGTTCAGTATAGTATTTCTAGTACTTAGCGCATGTGCAAACTTAATAAAAATTTGAGCCTGACCAGGTGGTGGCGCAGTGGATAGAGCATTGGACTGGGATGCGGATGATCCAGGTTCGAGACCTCGAGGTCGCCAGCTTGAGCGTGGGCTCATCTGGTTTGAGCAAGGCTCACCAGCTTGGACCTAAGGTCGCTGGCTCGAGCGAGGGGTTACTCGATCTGCTGTGGCCCCACAGTCAAGGCACATATGAGAAAGCAATCAATGAACAACTCAGGTGTCGCAACACTTTGACTCTCTCTCTCTGTAAAAAAATAAAAAATAAAACCACTTATACTTTGAAACAAACAAACAACATTTGATGAATTAATGAAATAAGTGCTGTTATCATTCTTGTTTTAAAGATGACTAAACTAGCCTGACCAGGCAGTGGACAGAGTGTCAACCTGGGATGCTGAGGATCCAGGTTTGAAACCCTAAGGTTGCTGGCTTAAGTATGGGCTCATCCAGATAGAGCGCTGATGCACCAGCTTGAGTGCAGGGATCATAGACGTGACCTCATGGTCACTGGCTTGAGTCCAAGGTTGCTGGCTTAACGGGTTGTTGGCTTGACTGGATTCCTCCCCTCTCTTCCCCATCTAGGCACATATGAGAAAGCAATCAGTGAACAACTAAGGTGCCATAACAATGAGTTGATACTTCTCATCTCTTTCCCTTCCTGTCTGTCTGTTCCTCTCTCCCTCTCTCTTTCTATCTCTGTGGCAAAAAGAAAAAAAAAAGAAAAAAAAAAAAAGACAACTACATATTCATCAACTGTTTGAAGATATATTTATGTCAGACAACATAGTAATCCCTACAAATACAGTAGTGAACCCAAATAGCCATATCCCAGCCCTCATGTTATTGGTGGCATAGGAGGGAAGCAGTTATTGAGTGAGAAAACCATAAGTACAAATGTGGCAAAGATCATGAAGTGCTGTGATGAGTTATGAAGAGTGGTAGTCAAGGAAAGAGTGGTAGTCAAGGAAAGCCTTTTCGAGGAGGTAACTTTTTTTTTTTTAAAGTGAGAGAAGGGGAGAGGGTGAGACAGACTCCTGCATGTGCCCCAACCAGGATCCCTGGGCAACACCCATCTGGGGCTGATGCTCTAATCCACTGAGCTGTCCTCTGCGCCTGATGCCGAAGCTCAGACCAACCGAGCTACTCAGTGCCTGAGGCTGACCCTCGAACCCGTCAGCCACTGATGGCAGTGAGGGGATGAGAGAGAAGGGGGAGAGGGAGAGGAAGAGAAGTAGATGGCTGCTTCTCATGTGTGCCCTGACTGGGGATCAAACCCAGGATGTCTGCACACCAGGCTAACACTATCCACAGAGCTAACCGTCCAGAGCCTATAGTGGATTTCTCATCAGAAATATGGATGGATAAATGAAGTGGCACATTTTCCAAGTCCTGAAAGGAAAAGAACTCTCAACTTAAGAATAATATGTCAAGGGAAAACATCCTTCACATGATTTGTTCCAGTAGATGGACCCTAATGTAATAGGTAGAGGAAGTTCTCTAAACAGAAAAATCACGTAAAGAATGTGGGAATAACAGGAAGAACTAACAATGGAAAGAGAAACATGCTGGTAAATTCAACAGACACCCCTCTTTACGTTATGTTTGAAGATTGAAACATAACTTTTCTGATTTTTTTTTTTTTTTTTGTATATAGAGGACGTATTTAAGATGATTATGTTGGAAATGGGGCTAGGGCAGAGGGACATAAAGGAAGGTAAGGTTTCTACACTTGATCATGAACTAGTAAAATGTTGATAACCAGTAGACTGTGGTACATTGTGAAAATATAATGTAGTACCTAGAACAATTACTAGAAAAAGTTGTAACAGTGAGATATACTCAAACTATACTATAAATAAATCAAAATGGTATTTTAAAAAATGTTCGGGTAACTGACAGAGGTAGGAAAAATAAAACAAAATGAGAAAACAAACAGTGAATTGTGCACCATGATCAAGTGGGTTTCCTCAGAGGATAAACAGATTTTACATATCAAGTTATATTCCATCATATCAGTATAATTGACTTATTAGGTAAAAAGGAAAAGCCATGTGATTATATTGATACAGAAAAAACATGACAAAATTCAGTACTCATTCCTCAAATGCTGAGAAAACAAACCATAGAGGAGAACTTTTTCAACTTGATAAACAATATTTACAAAATAACTTGCAACTAGCATCATACTTAATTGTGAAAGGCTGAATATTTTTACCTGGAGATCAGAACAGCAAGGATGTTTGATGTCACTATTTTAATTCAACATTGTACTGGAATTTCTAGCCAGATAAGTAAGATAAAAGGAAATACTAAAGGCATACAGATCAGAAAGGAAGAAATAATACTATTTCCTCATCAGGGCACATAGGGGAAGTGACCAGTGAATGCATAACTAGGGAACAGCAAATAAATGCCCCGCCCCGCCATTGTCCCCCTCAGTGCTTCCTCCTCACCCCTCCTCTCTCTCAGATCAGTAAGAAAGACATATTCTATGTTCATATTGATATAACATTCTCAAATGATAGAGCAAAAGTTGGGAGATGGGTGCCCATGGGGGAGGGCAGAGCTCAAGAAAAGGTGGGATTCTTACAACCTTACATACAAAGTGAAGTGGGGAATGGAGAGGATCAGAAGATACTGTTATTAATTGAAGAAGGAAGGTAGGTAAGTGTATTCCTTAAAATCATATGAACTAACATATATTGGGAGAAGGATCAGTAAGAGCAAAAAATGTCCGAAAAGTGAATCTGTAGTTGAAGAAGAAAATAATACCATGTGTATGTTACTTAAAATCATATTAACTAACAGTGATATGGTTGCATTGGGAGGAAGAATTGATAGTAGCGTGAAATGAGTAGATAATACCCAAATTGGGTAAATGAAAAGCTGTGGCAGCTGTGACCACACACAAGTACTTGGAACATGGCTGATTCCAGTTGAGGCATGTTGTGAATCTCAAATACACATTGAAGTTTGAGACATTCAAACTGAAATATCCCATTAGTGTTTTTTGCATTGATGAAAATGATATTTTAGATATATTGGGTTAAATAAGTCATTGAAAATAATTTCACCTGTTTTTACTTTTTAAAAATGTAGATACTAGAAAATTTGCAGTTAAATGTGTAGCTTGCATTGTATTCCTCTAGACCAGCGGTTCTCAACCTGTGGGTTGCGACCAAAACACAGGGGTCGCGACCCACAGGTTGAGAACCGCTGCTCTAGACTCTATAATTATAATCTAGGATATGCTGTTAGAATTGGTTTCCCTAGGTGGTAGGCTGTGCCTGGGGAAAGTTGATTAAGGGCGGGTTCTGTATTTTAAAAGCTGTTTATTGCTATTTGATCTTTAAAACATGTTAATGAAATTTGTTTAAAAATACCCTCTTTAACAAAGGCTGTGGTCTCTACCTGAAAATATGTTAAATTTTCACATTCTAAATTACATAGTAAATTTTAATTACAGTAAGGAAGTTTGGATCTAAAAGTAATCTTTGTGCTGTCCACTACTTTTCCTTCATTTCAGTTTGCTATAATCAGACATAAAGTACTTGTTTTTCCTGCTTTTGTCTAGCTTATTGCAGGAGTGACCAGGATAACATCTTGTAGAAGTAATGCCCACAGAAAGCGGGAGTTGTTCAACTGCTCGCCAAGCAAAACAGAAACGCAAATCTCATAGCCTTTCTATACGAAGAACTAACAGCTCAGAGCAGGAGAGGACGGGTATGCCAAGAGAAATGTTAGAAGGACAGGTAAGTTATGCTGAGCATGTTTGTAATGTTACAGGAATAGCCAAATATACATAGGTCTCCAAAGTAGAGAAAAGGTCCTCAATAAAATTACTGTCAAATACAGCAGCCTACACAGTGACAGGATTCAATCTGCAGGTTAATGTTTTTATAATACATAATAATAAAAAAAACTAGGTGTGACAGTTTGGGTCAGTTTTTATTTGTTGTGCCATTCTGCAGTGCAGTTTGGTTGTCTAATAGTTTCAGGAAAAGGAGAACCAGATATCATTTCAGTGATTTTTCTGTTCTCTGGAGAGTATCTAGAATTAGATTTTTCAGTAAATTTTCTTGGCTTTATCCTGAGTTGGCTATAGTGGATGTGTCATCTGTTGTTTATCACATTATATGTCTTTCTGATAATTTAATGCTCCCTATGGTAAGATGAATTAATATTTTATTGATAAAGATAAGTTTTTTTCACTTTTTCTCTTTCCTTTATTGTGTGTTAGTTTGAAAGAATATTGCGCCTGACCAGGCGGTGGCGCAGTGGATAGAGTCTCGGACTGGGATGTAGAGGACCCAGGTTCGAGACCCCAAGGTCGCCAGCTTGAGCGCAGGCTCATCTGGCTTGAGCAAAGCTCACCAGCTTGGACCCAAGGTCGCTGGCTTGAGCAAGGGGTCACTCGGTCTGCTGTAGCCCCGCGGTCAAGGCACATATGAGAAAGCAATCAGTGAACAACTAAGGTGTCATAATGAAAAACTGATGATTGATGCTTCTTATCTCTCTCCATTTCTGTCTCTATCTGTCCCTGTCTCTGACTCTCTCTGTCTCTGTAAAAAAAAAAAAAAAAAAAAAAATGAAAAACCTAAATAAAAGTGTATTTGATAAAGTAAATTATAGACATATCTAATATATGTTCATATTAGATTATAGAAACATAGAAACATAAATACATATAGTTTAATGATGATTCCTTCACAGTTACAACTAATTCATCAGTCATAATGTTACAGGAAAGTAAGAATGAAATTTGAGAAATAGGCTAATGGGAATACTGGATCTTGTTAGAACTGTGCCTGGGACTCTGTTCTCTGGGCCTCTGGGACGTAGCTTGTAGGAGGGCAGCAGGGCACACTCAGAACCTACTGCAGTTGCTGGCTGGCATGTAGTAAATATTCAGTTAGAACCCCGTTGAGTGGATGAGGACTTGGTTCTGCTTTCTAAAAGGAATTACATTTTAACTTAATATTGGAAATAAAACCATAGGTTTTAAGGAGCCTCCAAAATGGCTTTGATATTCTTAGTGTGTAAATGAGCTTGAGTGTTTGTAATTTGTAACAAAGGAAGACATGGAATGGGGGGACTTAACAGGACTTCATTCTCCCACAGTCCTGGAGGCAGAAAGTTGGAGATCAAGGTATGGGCAGGGCTGGTTTTTCCTGAAGCCTCTCTAATTGGCTTGTAGATGGTTTCCTACTTGTGTCTTCACATGGTTGTCCCTCTGTGTGTGTCTGTATCCTCATTGCTTATAAGGGTACCAGTCTGATTGGATTCGGGCCACCCCTGTAACCCTATTTTACTTTAATCACTGTGGTTCCAAATATAGTCACATTCTGAGGTGGTAGGGGTAAGGACTTCCACATATGATTGTGGGGGAACACAACTCAGGAAAGGGAATGTTTGAGTCAGTTCTCTGCAGTGGGCCTTTGTGATGGAATTTTCTAGGTCTGTGCTCTCAGATCTGGAAGCCACAAGCCTCGTGTGTTTTGTGTGAGTGAGGAATTTAAAAAAATTAATTAACAACATTTAAATAGTCAAATGTGTCTATTTGCTATCATATTGGACAGTATAGGTAAACAGTCTAAGATTTTTTTTGTTACATTTACTTATATTTTTAGCAGTGAAAATTCCACAGCCTTGACTAGCATCTCCTAGCATGGGCTTGCATGTGAGGTACATGTGTTTTTCTCTTGGCTTCTGAGCACCTGCCCTCCATTGTGATGTAGCACAAGTGGGTAATTAATTACATCTCAGGGTAACCCTTTATGAAGGCTATACAGAGTCCTCTGAGCTGCACAGCCTAGCACTGCTCCTCGGCCCTCGTCACGGTGTTTCCAGCGTTCCTTGGTGGTGCTACCTGTCAATGAGTCCAGCATCCTGGAGGACTGGTGTGAGGTGCTTTGCCTGGTTTGGCAGCGGGAAGATGGTAGTGATAGTGTGGGTGCAAGCAGTTGGAATGGTGGGTGTAAGCAGAGGGATTTAAGAGTACAGGTGGTTGATTACCGGTAGGTTTGAGTGGAATAGGTCATCACTCTCTAGGTTGGTCATGTTCTTTGAGTTGTTGGGGAACGGTATCAACAGTGAAGATTATTGTAAAGGAACTGTATACTAAGTTACCATTTAGATTCATGAGTTGGACGTAGTTTAGGAAACAGTGCTTAGTGCAGGAATGGGAAGTCTGCAGTTGCAGAGGTATACTGAATCTGTGCATGGAGCGCTGATGGTCCTGTATCTGGCTACATGCAGCTCTGGTAAAATGCAAATCTCTTTATAATCTTTATGGAATCATAGTAGCTTTTCTGTTATGAGTTTTCTCAAGTGGTACTAGAAATTCAGCTTGTCAATTCAGGGGCTTTGAAGTTAAATGGCACTTAGGAGAGCTGTTAGGAAAGGTCGGGGGAGCTCTGTCGGGAGTGCTCACTTGCCCTCTAGAGGAAGAGTTCTCATTTCACTGCACATTGTCTCTTTTCTCTTCTTTTTATATACATATAGAAAGAGAGGGACAGATAGGGACAGACAGACAAGAATGGAGAGAAATGAGAAGCATCAATTCTTTGTTGCCGTACCTTAGTTGTTCATTGATTGCTTTCTCATACGTGCCTTGAAGGGGAGGCTCCAGCTGAGCCAGTGACCTTGGGCTCAAGCCAGCGACCATGGAGTCATGTCTATGATCCTGCACTCAAGCTGGCAATCCCGTGCTCAAGCCGGAGGAGCCTGTGCTCAAGCTGGTGACCTTGAGGTTTTGAACCCGAGTCCTCAGTGTCCCAGGTCGACGCTCTATCCAGTGCACCACCACTGGTCAAGTTGCATATTGTTTCTTGATTGGCTTTATTTTATCAAGTGACATCTCAGTTTTGTCTCCCGTTACACTTGCATTTTAGACTAAGAAGTGTTACTATTTAAGTAAATATAACATTTCAGTGGCTGAATAAGGATCTTAAACATGGGTGTAGGTGAGTTGGAATTGATAAACATAAGAGATTTGGCCTTGGGAGTCAGAAAAGCTTCCAACAAGTGACACATATGGTGAGAGGGTTAACTGAATAAGGGGTTCAGGAAGAACATGGCACGGAAGCGAAGAGACTAGGCAAAGGCTTTAAGGTGGGGCGAACAGTGTGTTAAACTTTACTTGTGATGGTTCAATTTATATTTTATTGTTACTTTTAAGCTTTTCTTTCTTTTTTTCATGTTTTTTTTTTTTTTTTTTGACAGTCAGACAGAAGTGCAGATAGGGACAGACAGGAAGGGAGAGAGATGAGAAGCATCAATTCTTCATTGTGACACCTTAGTTGTTCATTGATTGCTTTCTCATATGTGCCTTGACCAGGGGGCTACAGCAGTTCGAGTGACCCCTTGCTCAAGCCAGCAACCTTGGACTCAAGCTGGTGAGCTTTGCTTAAACCAGATGAGCCCGCACTCAAGCTGGCAACCTCGGGGTCTCGAACCTGGGTCCTTCACATCCCAGTGTGACGCTCTATCCACTGCACTACCGCCTGGTCAGGCTTTTTCATGTTTTTAATTGCTATTTTAGAAGGGTATTGAGAGAGGCTGTGTGAATTGGTTCCTCCAGATTGTAAACAAGTGACTTCACATATATTTTCAAGTAGCTTGTAAACTTTACTTGAACATTCTGTGATTACTTCAAAACATACTGCTAAAATACTTATGTCATTAGAGATTATTTTGCCTAAAATTCTTGTCTTCTTAAGAAGTTAATCTGAGAGGAATAAAATAAACATTATATATATCTTTTTATTTGTAACTATTTAAACATCAAAAAGTTTGTGCTGCATATAAATTTGACAAGTCACTTAGAAAATTGCACTGATGGCAGTTAAGTATTAAATCATTATTTTAGAAATAGTTGTTAAGAATTTTGTTTGAAAATAAATTCTGGAAGGGAGTCACACAGAAAATACTACACTACATGTGTCCGTAAAGTCATGGTGCACTTTTGACCGGTCACAGGAAAGCAACAAAAGACGATAGAAATGTGAAATCTGCACCAAATCAAAAGAAAACCCTCCCAGGTTCTGTAGGATGATGTGGCAGCATGTGCGCATGCGCAGATGATGACGTAACACCGTGAATACAGTGGAGCAGTCCACGGCCATGCCAGTTGAGATGTGGACGGTACAGAGGAAAGTTCAGTGTGTTCTGTGGCTTTCTAAATTCGAATCTGTGACCAAAGTGCAATGTGAATATCAGCGCGTTTATAACGAAGTGCCACCACATAGGAATAACATTACTCGGTGGACTAAGCAGTTTAAGGAAACCAGCAGTTTGGTGGAGAAACCCCGTTCTGGTAGGCCATCAGTCAGTGACGGGTCTGTAGAGGCTATACGTAATAGCTACCTAGGGAGCCCTAAAAAATCTGTGCATGAGCTCCATCGAACTGCACTGAATAGGTATGAAACTGGGAGAGTTGTCCTTTTATTTGGTGCAGATTTCACATTTCTATCGTCTTTTGTTGCTTTCCTGTGGCCGGTCAAAAGTGCACCATGACTTTACGGACACAGTGTATATAGGCCACGTCCTCAGGAGATTAGAATGTAGACTGTGTCAGTCTCCCTGTTAGTAATGTCTGGAAGGTAAATGCTTGTGAACAGTTGGTGCCTGGGACATCTCTTACTTTTATGACTACACCTAAAATTTTAACTGAAATGTTGCTTCTTTCTATCGACTTCCTATAAGGTTTAGATGAGACTGGGGGTGTGCGGAGTATGTGAGGCATGCAGTCACCAGGAGCTTACTGGGAACTTAATGTGGCAGTGCTTTCTTTTCACTGACACATATTTTGTTTTTACAGGTGAAAAATTTTTTTTCTCCACGATAATCTTTTACATGTTATGTAGAGTTACAGGAAATATTTTGCTTGAAGCACTGTGGACATGAGGGCTCTATAAGGCAGTGGTTTTCAACTGCTAGTCCACAGACTGGTCTGCCAGAAATTTTGTGCTGGTCTGTGAAAGAGTTAGTTAACCTCCCTGATGTTGTTTGAAAATTATAGACCCAATAAAATATATATATATATATATATATATATATTTTTTTTTTTTAGACCCAATAATCTTAATTGAACTCACTTATGTTCAGGGTGATTTCTGCCTTAGCGGTCCCCGAAATAATTCTCCTATTTTCACCAGTCTCCAAGTATAAGAAGGTTGAAAACCACTGCTAGAAGGCACATTTTCTGTTAGTATTTAACTTATTAAAATTAATTTATAATACTATTATAGAGCTTACAGGGTATTTATAATACAGTTTTATTTATGAGAAATACACACCTTCTCTACAGATTATGAAGTTTTTAAATAAGATAGGCTTATTTTCTCCCTTATAAAAAGAAAAGTTATGTTGTTTTGAAGAAGTGCTTATTCTTGAATTTCATGTTGTCCTGGTTAACGATTTGTACAATTTGATTTTAGTTTTATTGATAGAAATGTGAAACAAACCAAAGAAATTTTTATTTTTTTATTGATTGATTTTAGAGAGTAAGGGAGAGAGAGAAACAGGAATACCGATCTGTTCTTGCACGTGCCCTGACTGGGGATCAAACTGGCAGCCTTTTGCGCGTTAGGACAGAGTTCCAACCAACTGAGCTATCCAGCCAGGGCAGAAATTTGAAGCTTTAAAGTTCTTGACACATTTTAAGAAATAAAGCATGTAAAGATAAAATGAGTTTATGATGAAAAATAATTCACTTTGTAAAAAGTATGTTGGTATCAGAGTTTCTCATTCATGCATTGTAAACAAAAATCTTCCTTTTCTACAGGATTCTAAACTGCCTTCCTCAGTTCGCAGTACACTTTTGGAACTGTTTGGTCAAATAGAGAGAGAATTTGAAAACCTTTATATTGAAAACTTAGAATGTGAGTATCTCTTGTGTTAATATGCTTTTATAATTTTCACTTAAAGAGCTTTGAGAGTCAGTTTGGGTGGACATTCAACACTATATTTGTTTTCCTTTCTGCTCTATTAAGTTTGTGGCTACAATTTATTATCTTACAGCTCTGCAGACTAAAATCAGGTGCGGAGAGAGCTGTGTTCCTTTTGGAGAAATGAGAAGGACTCTTCTGCTTGTTTGGATTGTGGCAGATTTCACTTACTTGAAGTGAGCTCAGAGGTCTCCACCGTCTTACTGGCATTCCCAGTGTCTAGAGCAGAGGTCCCCAAACTACGGCCCACGGGCCGCATGTGGCCCCCAAGGCCATTTATCAGGCCCCCACCGCACTTCTGGAAGGGGCACCTCTTTCATTGGTGGTCAGTGAGAGAAGCATAGTTCCCATTGAAACACTGGTCATTTTGTTGACTTAAATTTACTTGTTCTTTATTTTATTTTATTTATTTTATTTTTATTTATTTTTTTGTATTTTTCTGAAGCTGGAAACGGGGAGGCAGTCAGACAGACTCCTGCATGCGCCCGACCGGGATCCACCTGGTACGCTCACCAGGGGGCGATACTCTGCCCATCCGGGGCGTTGCTCTGTCGCGACCAGAGCTACTCTAGTGCCTGGGGCAGAGGCCAAGGAGCCATCCCCAGCGCCCGGGCCATCTTTTGCTCCAGTGGAGCCTCGGCTGCGGGAGGGGAAGAGAGAGACAGAGAGGAAGGAGAGGGGGATGGATGGAGAAGCAGATGGGCGCCTCTCCTGTGTGCCCTGGCCGGGAATCGAACCTGGGACTTCCGCACACCAGGCCGATGCTCTACCACCAAGCCAACTGGCCAGGGCCCTTGTTCTTTATTTTAAATATTGTATTTTTTCTCGTTTTGTTTTTTTACTTTATATGTGCAGTGTGCATAGGGATTTGTTCATAGTTTTTTTTTTATAGTCCGGCCCTCCACCGGTCAGAGGGACAGTGAACTGGCCCTCTGTGTAAAAAGTTTGGGGACCCCTGGTCTAGAGCCTGCTGTGCGCCTTGGCTTGAAGCCTTTCCTCCCTCCTTGGTCAGTGCGTGGAGTCCTCCTAATGCCTCTCTGACCACTCAAAGGGCATGTGGGAAGGAAGGGACACCTGGGTCATGCAGGTTGATTTCCCATTAATGGTTCTTCACCTCAGTTCTACCTGCAGGACCCCTTTGCCATTAGGTCACACCTTGACAGGTTATCTTTGGAGTGGGCAGTATTCTGCCAACCACACCTTCTGATTTGAATTACAATTTTATGAAAAATAAATGCATCTTACACAAAGTATACTATAAATGATAAAAATATTGATTCAGGTTTTTCTTTAAAATATACCATATTTTGAGGATTTCCTGAAATGTATCATCTCTTTGACTTATTAAAGCTGTCAAAAGAATTTTTAATTAGCTTGTCTTTAGTGTTTTGTTTTATTTCTGTTTTTTTGTATAATATAAATATATATATTTATTTGAAGTAAAAATACTTAGCTCATCAGGTCACTTGGAAAACAAAATCTTACTTGATTGTATTACTGAACAAAACCAAAGCTGAAACACAAATACCCCTTTTTTTGACATGTATATGGAGATACGTCAGAAAACACTATTTGGTTTTTATAAAACTGACCTTTTCTTAAGGTCTGGTCATAGAAGTGTAAATAATGTAAATGAATCCATAATTTCAGTTGTCATATATGTCACATGTGTATTTTGAGATCACACATACACATGCCATTATTCCTGGGAAGAGGTGCTATATCAAAGTTAAATTTAAATTCTTGGCAGGCAGAACTGAGGAAAAGAATTTGGGAACTAAGTTTTGTATTCTACTTAGAACAAATCATTAGTATTACCTTAAATAATAGGTTACAATAGAAAGATACTGCCTGTCCTGTCCAGTGGGTGGTGCAGTGACTAGAGTTTCGATCTGGGATGCTGAGGTCCTAGGTTCGAAACCCAAGGTCACTGGCTTGAGTGTGGGCTCATCCGGCTGTGCACACACTTACCAGCTTGAGTGTTGGGTTGTAGGCTTTAGTGTGGGATCATCAACATGATCCCATGGTTGCTGGCTTGAGCCCGAAGGTCGCTGGCTTGAGCCTAAGGTTTCTGGCTTAAGAAAGGTGTCACTGGCTTGGCTTGAACCCCCCAGTCAAGGCATGTATGAGAAGCAGTCCACTAAAAAGTGCCACAACTATGAGTTGATGCTTCTCATCTCTCTCCCTTCCTGTCTATCTTTCTCTTTCTTGCTTTCACTTAAAAAATAATAAAAATACTGCCTGGAAAGTGTTCTTTTCACTTTGGTTCATTTTTAGGTTTTGTTTGCTATTTACATAGTTGATTGATTCATTTGCTTATCGTACAATCCTGCCACAATGTATTAGAGCACAAGATAGCTATTATTTCTTCAACATCTGCATGTTTCAAGTCTGATACTCGGCTACATACCTCATATGTCAGCAGTTCTTAGATATTAAAAAAGTAATAATAAATGGGTAAAAGTGCTAAAAATGCAGACGTCTATAACAATAATGGTCCTAGATGGGAAGGAGATAATGAGGGAAGGGAATAAGCAAACATGTTCATGTACAGAGAATGTGGTTCAAGTCTTCAGATGTCAAAACTTCCTCAGAGAAGCTGGCTATAATGGAATTTCCAGAAAACTTCCTTTGCCCAAGAAAAGGACCTTTAAAAACCATAATCCAAACTTTTGAGAACTACAGTTAGGCAGTGCAATAAATGATGATCAAAGCAGTCGGCAGGAGAAGGATGAATGTGTCTTCCATTCGGCTACAGTTGGTAGCACAGCCCCTGACTGTTGGTGGATCATTATAAACCATGGAAACACCAGGAGTGTTTTGAAGGACAGGGGTAGAAAGCCACTGAACATATTACCCATCGAAATCAGTAACAAGGCTTCATGGTTAGGAAAATTGTCTAGGCAGTAAAATGACTCCACAATAGATCTTTCTCTATCATTAAAGTGGCAGAATTGAAGAAAAAAAAAAAAGATTTACAAGTAGATATATAAAAATAAACTACAAGGCAGAGAATATAAAAGTATCAAGATAATGTTATAAGTTCAACAGTGTTCCATGAGGCTAGAAAACCTGTTAAATTTGAAAGCCCTAGCAAGATGTCACTCCTATTTATAAATCACTTGTTTATCATATGACCATACATTGAAACCTTTCTTTCCACATACTGAAGAATCCTACATTCAGCCTTTAAGCATTCTGCATTTTTTTTGCCAGTATTGTAGCTGAGTATCTTGTTCCAGTTGATTTTGTTTTGGATAACCAGAAGCTGCAAGCACAAGGCTTTAAATCTAGTGTCTGATAGTGTTTCATAGTTTTCACTAATTGCTATCTGATACTCATTTTCTGCATGCTCTGTGATTTTAATAAACTTGGAAGTTTGGACTTAGTTCAAAACAGTTACTGAATCCTGTAAGTCTTTATGACTAACCAGTTGAACATTGTCATCCATCTTTCTAATAGTGAATCTGCATCTTGAGTATTAAGTACTCCAACTACCTGAGCTCTAGGCCAGTAGTTGGCAAAACGTGGCTTGCGAGTCACATGTGGCTCTTTGGTCCCCTGAGTGTGGCTCTTCCACAAAATGCCATGTGTGGGCGCTACCTCGATAAGAAATGTACCTACAGCCCTGGCCGGTTGGCTCAGCGGTAGAGCGTCGGCCTAGCGTGCGGAGGACCCGGGTTCGATTCCCGGCCAGGGCACACAGGAGAAGCGCCCATTTGCTTCTCCACCCCTCCGCCGCGCTTTCCTCTCTGGCTCTCTCTTCCCCTCCCGCATCCAAGGCTCCATTGGAGCAAAGATGGCCCGGGCGCTGGGGATGGCTCTGTGGCCTCTGCCTCAGGCGCTAGAGTGGCTCTGGTCGCAACATGGCGACGCCCAGGATGGGCAGAGCATCGCCCCCTGGTGGGCAGAGCGTTGCCCCTGGTGGGCGTGCCGGGTGGATCCCGGTCGGGCGCATGCGGGAGTCTGTCTGACTGTCTCTCCCTGTTTCCAGCTTCAGAAAAATGGAAAAAAAAAAAAAAAGGAATGTACCTACCTATATAGTTTAAGTTTAAAAAATTTGGCTCTCAAAAGAAATTTCAGTTGTACTGTTGATATTTGGCTCTGTTGACTAATGAGTTTGCCAACCACTGCTCTAGGTGGTGTGGTGAAGTTCCATTCTGATCTCCAGCAGCCATTCCAGACGTTTTTAGGCTGAAATTGGTGGTTTTCAGTACATGCACAATGGTCTGTTGCTCGTCTGTAGTTTTAGCATAAGCAGTACAGAAGCCATTGGAATAATGAACTTTCACATAGGTCCTTAAAGTGCTGTCACAGGATTCTCTTCAAGACTTTATATCTTCATCTGTTTCCTCTGACTAGGGACAACTTGCTTCTTTTCATAAGTGATCAAGCTTAAAGGAAATTTTGTTTCTTGAATCAAAACACATGCTATTAGCCATGTTCTGTAATGTAAGATCTAATTTTCATATTCTTCTTTTCCTTTTGTACTTTTAATTTTAATTAATTTATGTTTGAGAGAGAGAGAAAGACAGGAAGAGGGGAGAGAGATGAGAAGTATCAACCTGTAGTTGTGCTTTTTTAGTTGTTTATTGATGGTTACTCATATGTGCCTTGAGTGGGGGCTTTAGCCAAGCCATGACCCCTTACTTGAGTCCGTGACCTTGGGCTCAAGCTAGCGACCATCAGATCATGTCAATGATCTCATGCTTAAGCTGGTAAGCTTGTGCTCAAGCTGACAATCTTGGGGTTTTGAGCCTGGGTCCTCAGTGTCCCAGGTTGATGCTGTATCTGCTTGCACCTCACGGGTTAGAACTGCATGTCCTTCTATCTTCACAGACATGAACTGATCCATGTTATAATGGGCAAATGCATAGGCTGCCCCTTCCTTGAGGAAATTGCTATTATTAAGCAGTAGGCAGACATTGTTGAATATTTCATTAAATTTTCCTGGGGTTGCACGAATGATGAATTTAGCAGCTGGGTGTACCTTTTCCTTATCCAACACTTGATCTAAAGTCAGTCATCTTGTCTTTAGTTTTTAATTGTCTTTTTTTAATTAAAAAGTTTTTTTCCATGCCTGACTGGTGGTGATGTAGTGAATACAGCATTGAACTGACTTAGGACGCTGACGTCCCAGATTTGAAACCCCGAGATCACTGGCTTGAGCTAGGCATGGTCGCTGGCTCATCTCAATGCCCCTTCTTCAAGTCACGTTTGAGAAGCAATCAGTGAACAACTATAGTGATGCAACTATAAGTTGATACTTCTCAACTCTCTCCCTTCCTCTCACTAAAGAAAACAATTTTTTTTCCTATTGATTTGAGAGAGAGAAAGAGAAATAGAAATAGAGAAGCACCAACTTGTTTTACTTAGTTCTGTTTAGTTGTGTACTCATTGATTGCTTTTCATAAGTGCCCTGACTGGTGATTGAACCCATGACCTCTGGAATACCAGGTCAGTGCTTTATCCACTGAGCCACCTGGCTAGGGCTTTGTTTTTAGTTATTTTTTAAAAAAATTTTATTCACCAGGAATTGATACAAAATAATATTGACTGTAAACTGAATTGAAAAAAAAATTTAAGACTATATAAATAAAAGTGTAAATGTTTGTTCAAAATCTTAAATCTCTGAAAGTTCTTCACTGATTGCTTTGAAATTTTGACAAAACGTTGCATTTGAATACGCACGTTTTTATCCCAAAATGACATAGCCTTAGCTCTTGAGTAGGCTGGAATAGCTGCAACATTGCTACCAGGTAGAAGAACTGCTCATTCCACTTTGAAATTGCCATTGAACATGCAATTCATTGAAACTGCCACGTGCAACATTTCCAAAGTATCCAGCATGGGAAAAGTATTGCAGAAATGCATACTTATTGTTTGGGATGAATGCACAATGGCACACAAAAAATGGCTCGAGGCTCTTGATCGATCATTGCAAGATTTGTGTGGAAACATCAGACCATTTGGGAACGCATTAATATTGCTTACAGGAGATTTCAGGCAAACATTACCTGTAATTCCTCGATCGACACCAGCCAATGAAATAAATGCTTGCCTGAAATACTCTACTTTGTGGCAACACGTAAAGACGTTAAAATTAACTACAAATATGTGTGTCCAGCTGCAAAACGATTGATTAGCTGAGATATTCTCACATCAATTGCTGGAAATTGGGAACAGAAAGGTGCCGGTTGATCTCACCTCAGGATGAATTTTATTGCCTTATAACTTCTGCAATTTAGTGACGTCAAAAGAAGAATTGGTTGAAAAAGTATTTCCCAATATTCAAACCAATTATAAGAATCATGATTGGCTGAGTGAATGAGCTATTCTTGCGGCCAAGAACAGACGTCTACGAACTTAACAATATTATTCAGTCTAACACTCAAATCAAGGCAGTCACATACAAGTCCGTCGACACTGTTGTGGAAGCAGATAAAGCAGTTAATTATCCAACAGAATTTTTGAATTCATTCGATCTGCCAGGGATGCCACCGCACGTACTGCAATTGAAAATCAGTGTGCCGATTATCATGTTGCGAAATATCAACCAGCCAAAGCTTTGCAACGGCACACGGCTTGCAGTAAAAAAAATTAATGAGCAACGTTGTAGAAGCAACAATCTTGACAGAACCTTTCAAAGGTGAAGATGTCCTCATTCCTTGCATTCCTATGATTCCAGCGGATATGCCATTTCAATTTAAGAGATTGCAGTTCCCAATTCGATGGGCGTTTGCAATCACCATCAACAAAGCTCAGGGCCAATCTTTAGAATTGTGTGGTTTAGATCTAGACACGGATTGCTTCTCACATGGATAATTACATGTGCGTGTTCTAGAGTCGGCAAAGCAGACAATCTGTATATCTGCACAGACAATGGAACTACAAAAAATATTTATCCCCACAAGCATTGTGAAATTAAACATACTGGAAATGTGTGCTTTCTCTTTTCCATTTAACCAGACTGAGCCACTAGTTAAAAAATAAATTTATTTTAGAAACAATACCTTCATTTCCTTCAACACATTGTAGATGGATCACGAGAATTCTGGTGTGTTCTGTTCTAAGGCTTGTGGCCAGTCATGAGAATTCTACGCTTTTCATTGAATCATTTAGAGGGAAACATTGTAACAGAAAATGCATTCGCTGAAGTTAAATTACAAAAGGAATGAAAAGTGATTAGTTTCTTGTCATTAATAATAAAAATAACCTTTTTATATTAACTTGATATATATATATATATATATATATATAAATATATATATATATACACTTTTGTATTTTTCTGAAGTGAGAAGCAAGGAAGCAGTGAGATGGACTCTCACACACACCCGACCGGGATCCACCCGGCATGCCCACCAGGGGGCGATGCTCTGCCCATCTGGGGCGTTGCTCTGTTATGGCAGGAGCCATTCTAGTGCCTGAGGCAGAGGCCATCCTCAGCACCTGGGCCAACTTTGCTCCAGTGGAGCTTTGGCTGCGGGACAGGAAGAGAGAGATACTGAGAAAGGAGAAGGGGAAGAGTGGAGAAGCAGATGGGTGTTTCTCTGTGTGCCCTGGCTGGGAATTGAACCCAGGACTTCCACAGTTTGGGCCGAGGCTCTACCACTGAGCCAACTGGCCAGGGCCGCAATTTGATATTTTTAAAGTGCTCAATAACCATGGATAGTGATGAAGAACATGATAAAATTCTAGATAATTTGCCAACGATTTATCAGATATTCCAAGTGAAACTGATGAAAGCTTAAACAGTGGCAGTGATATAGTTATTTCTTGAAAAAGGTGAAAATTAGTAATTTCAAGTGATTCCGAACCTGAAAATGTGAACTATTTCACACATGATTTTAAGTGTAATTTGTGTCTTGTTGCTGAGATAATGATTGTTCAAAAGAGGACCTTCAGCCTAATTTGGAAAAATTTGAAGATAATTTTGGGGTTACAGTTATACTGTCTTGATTCTAAGAACATCACTGAAGTCACCAACTTGATTTTTGACAATACTCTGTTGGGACTATTTTCTCATCAATCGAATATATATTATAACCAAGATTTGGGAATGCACAAAATTTCAAAAACAATAAAGTGGTCTGTTAGGCCAACAGATATTAAAAAATTATTAGGACTTAAATAGTGCTAATGGGGCGTACTCGAAAGGATACTTGGAAAGAATATTGGTCTACAAATCCAGTTCTAGCTGTTCCAGTATTTCCTAGATACTGAGTCAAAATCGCTTTTGAACAAATCTAAACATACTGACATTTCAATGACAATGCAAACATGACAAAATCACCCAGGCTATTTAAAATTCAGTCTGTATTTGACCTCTTTATTAGTAAATTTCAAACAATATATAAACCTATGTGAGAATTATCATTAGATGAAGGCATGATTCCCTGAAGGGGACATCTTCTATTTCAAACTTACAACCCAGCTAAAATGATTAAATATGGTTTACCTATAAGAATGACGTGGGAGCAAGACTGCATTTGCAATATGGAAATTCACGCAGGTGAAGGAAATGAATGACTCTAACCCAAGGGTCTCAAACTCGCGGCCTGCCGCACAAAATTGTTCGGCGGGCCACATGCGGCTCGCGGGCCGCGAGTTTGAGACCCCTGCTAACCTGTCACTATTTCTGCTGTATCTGGAATTGGGGCATCACATATACCAAGATAACTATTACAATAGTGTTTCAATTGCAGAAACCTTGGTACTACATAAAACAAAGAGTTTGTGGAACAATTCGAACAAATAGAGGCTTGCCAAAATTTTTTTAATTTTTTTTTTTTCTGAAGTGAGAAGCTGGGAGACAGACTCCCACATGTGCCCAACCAGGATCCACCCGGCAAGCCCACTAGGGGGCGATGCTCTGGCTGTCTGGGGCATTGCTCCATTACAAATGGAGCCATTCAAGTGCCTGAGGAGGAGGCCATGGAGCCATCCTCAGTGCCCGAGCCAACTTTGCTCCAGTGGAGCCCTGGCTGCGGGAGGGGAAGAGAGAGACAGAGAGGAAGGAGAGGGGGAAGGGTGGAGAAGCAGATGGGCGCTTCTCCTGTGTGCCCTTGCTGGGAATCGAACTTGGAACTTCCACACACCAGGCTGAGGCTCTACCACTGAGCAAACCAGCCAGGGCCGAGGCTTGGCAAAATTTTTGAAAGATGAAGAAGCATCTACGCTTAAAAGAGGTGAAATAGCCTTCTGTAGAAAAGGTGATGTTTTATTGATTTGGAAGGATAAAAGAGAAGTTCGAGTTATTTCAACTGAACTTATCCATGATGCTTCCTCTTGTGAAACAGAAAAGACAAATTGGCATACTGGAGAGGAAATAAAGAAGCCAGTTTCCATTGTGCAGTGTTTAACTATATACAAGGTGTTGATCTTGCTGACCAGTATCTTTCAACATGTAGTATCCTTAGAAAAACAATAAATGGACGGAGAAAGTACTGCTTTACCTGATTAATTGTGGACTATTCAATTCATTCAGAATTTATCAAGCGCTCAATCCAGAAAGCCAAGTAAGATACAAAGACTTTCTTTTAAGATATTAGCTTGTAAGAACATGTAATAAATAACTTCAAAATGCAATGGGTGTTTAATTTTAAAGTGTGCCTTTAACATGTATGTAAAATGTTTTTGTACTTGTTCAACAGAAGCTTACCTGGCCACTGGGTAAAGCTAGCAATAAAACTACTGGTCCACAATGTGTTAAAGTAATGATTTTCAACCTTTTTTTGTCTCATGGTACATATAAACTAATTACTAAATTCTGTGGCAAAACAAAAAAAATTTTTTTTGCCAGTCGGACAGAAAAATAGGTATGAATTTGATTCATTCACATTAGGCGGCTATTGTGTTGGCTATTGTCATTTTTCAGTTTGACAATCTAGGGGAAAAGTGGTCAGTGCCCCTGACTAAATATCAGGCATTTCATGTTTTAAGAATTCTTGTGGCACCAATAGTGTGCCTCTTGTGGCACACCGCTTCAAAATAGCTGCTTTAAAGAATCAAGCAATATAAAAAGGAAAGATACCTGTTATCATCCCACATGTTGACCCATTCCTTTCTGCAAAGGAAACATTTTGCTGCATTGTTTGCTTTTAGTTCTTCTAGTGTTTATTTTTAAAAACTTAAATCTACTTCTGTTTTTCACTCTGTCAACTTTAGGCAACATGTTGTCATACTTTGCTGTGAAGTGTTAGGAGATGACATGTCCTTTATCCCTCACTGCTCCATTTCCAGTTTTTGTTATTTTACAGTATTTGTATTTATAAAAATTTTAACCATAATCGGGCCTTTCATGCTTTATAAGTTGATTATAAAAACTGAATACTAATAAACAGCTTTTGCATTATTAAATATTTTCACTCTAGAACTAAGTGGTGTGGTTGGATCAGTAGTGAAGAGAATGTAATCCTGTGTTGTTTAAACTTTGCTATTGGCAAATGTAATATTTTGATATTGTATTTTCCTTATAAATTCGTCTTGAAAATTTACAGAGGGAGAAATTACTCCAACTTTTTAAAAATATTTTAATTTATTCATCTCAGAGAGAGACAGAAACATTAGTCTATTTCTGTATGTGACCTGACTGGGGATCAAACTGGCAAGCAACCTTTGTGTATCGGGACGATGCTCTAAGCCAGGGGTCTCAAACTCAACTCAGCATGTGGGCCGCAGAGCAAGATCACAGCCGTTTGGCGGGTAGGTCTACAAAAGGCAACTGTTACGCAACACTTTTCTCACTGCAGTTGAAAACAAAAAATGAGTACAACAAGCACAATCGTACATGCAGTTTACTCAGTGTCACAAAATGACCAGAAACTGTAGTTCGCATCACAACTGCTGTTAACTAAGCTAATATCTAGCTAAGATGCTAGAGAAATGAAAAATACAAGTAGGCCCCTAGGCTTACTTAATTTTATCCAAAATACTTTGAACTTCGTGGATTAGTCTGCGGGCCGCACAAAATTGTTCGGTGGGCCACATGTGGCCCTCGGGCCGCAAGTTTGAGAGCCCTGCTCTAAGCCAATGGTCCCCGACCTTTTTTGGGCCACGGATCGGTTTAATGTCAGAAAATATTTTCACGGACCGGCCTTTAGGGTGGGACGGATAAATGTATCACGTGACCGAGACAAGCGTCAAGAGTGAGTCTTAGATGTAACAGAGGGCATCTGGTCATTTAAAAAAAATAAAACATCGTTCAGACTTAAATATAAATAAAACGGAAATAATGTAAGTTATTTATTCTTTCTCTGCGGACCGGTACCAAATGGCCCACAGACTGCTACCGGTCCGCGGCCCGGGGTTTAGGGACCACTGCTCTAAGCAACCAAGCTATCCAGCTAAGGGCTTATTCCAACTTTTTTTTTTTTTTTTTTGTATTTTTCTGAAGTTGGAAACGGGGAGGCAGTCAGACAGACTCCCGCATACGCCTGACCGGGATCCACCTGGCACGCCCACCAAGGGCAACGCTCTGCCCCTCCGGGGCGTCGCTCTGCTGCAACCAGAGCCACTCTAGCGCCTGGGGCAGAGGCCAAGGAGCCATCCCCAGCGCCCGGGCCATCTTTGCTCCAATGGAGCCTTGGCTGCTGGAGGGGAAGAGAGAGACAGAGAGGAAGGAGGGGGGGGGGTGGAGAAGCAAATTGGCGCTTTACCTATGTGCCCTGGCCGGGAATCGAACCCGGGTCCCTCGCACGCCAGGCTGACGCTCTACCGCTGAGCCAACCGGCCAGGGCTTTATTCCAACTTTTTATAGAATAAAAACTAGGTACCGTGTATTGCATCGAATTTTAAGCACTCTTTTTTTAAGTATTAAAGTTGTAGGGACCCAAGTATTATTGTGTTTCCATTGTGATCTAAGGCCTTGTGCTTTATGATTTTGTGTAATTTGTTCAAGAAAAACTGTAGGGCCCTGACCGGATAGCTCGGTTGGTTAGAGCTGCATCCCGAAGCGTGGAGGTTGCTGGTTTGTCGTCATGTCCTCCTCTCCCCCCCACGGGTCAGGACACATACAGGAACAGATCGATGATTTTGTCTTTCTCTCTTCCTCTTCCAGTCTCTACAACCTTGATGTGAGCCTACAATCAATAAATTTAAAAAGTCTGTCTTGGTTGCTCCCAGGGAGATAATTAAAAAGAAAGAGAGAGAGAAAAAGAGGAAGGAAGGGAGGAATACTGTAGGATTACAGCTGGAGATTCAGTGGCTTTCTGCTGCCCGTTAGTCAGAATTGCTCAGACTGGTCTGTTTAGAACCTTTTGTACTTGGCTTTCTTTCTTTTTTTAATTTTTTTTATTATTGAGAGGTGGGGAGGCAGAGACAGACTCCTGCATGTGTCCAGACCAGGATCCACCTGGCATCCCCCTACCAGGCTATGCTCTACCTGTCTGGACTGCTTGCTCTGTTGCTCAGCAACTGAGCTATTTGTTTGAGGCGAGGCCATGGAGCCATCCTCAGCCCCGGAGGCTAACTTTGCTCAAACCATTTGAGCCATGACTGTAGGAGGAGAGGAGAGGAGAGAGAGAGAGAGACAGACAGACAGAAAGAGAGAGACAGGGAGATAGGGAGATAGGGGAGGGTTGGAGAAGCTGATGGTCACTTCTCCAGTGTACCCGACTAGGAATCGAACCTGGAATTTCCACATGCCGGGCTGACGCTCTACTGCTGAGCCAACCGACCAGGGCCCTCGGCCTTCTTTCTAATTGATTTCATTTGTACTTTCACTCAGATGCTTGGCTTCATTTTAGCCTGAACAGATCTTATCCAGACCTGGGTGGCAGCGTGGCAGGTACATAGCCTTAGTGCTGGGTGAATCTGTGTCATGTGGGGACCAGCTGCATGGCTGTAGGAGGTTGTGGCCTTGGATTAGTCCATTCCCCCAACTGACCTTTTTTCTCATCTGTGTAGGGTGGATAACAGCATCTGTCCAAAGCATAGCCATGACTTCTTCCTCCCTTCAGTATCTCTGCTTATTCTCTTATTTACTTATTTTAGAGAGAAGAAGGTAGAGAAAGAGAAACATCGGTTTGTTGTTCCACTTATTTATGCATTCATTAGTTGATTCTTGGATGTGTCCCGACTGGGGATTGAACCTGCAACCATAGTGCATTGGGATGATTTTCTAACCTGAGCTACCTGGCCAGGGCCTCATTCTGTTTTTTATAGCTAATGTCCTTCCTCTTCATTCATTACAGTACCCATACACCTCTACTTCTATTCATTTTTCTTAACTTTCAGTTTTAATCTTTCTTTTTTTTAATTTTTTTTTTTTTTTTTACACAGAGACAGAGAGAGAGTCAGAGAAGAGGGATAGACAGGGAGAGACAGGAACGGAGAGATGAGAGGCATCAATCATTAGTTTTTCGTTGTGCATTGCGACACCTTAATTGTTCATTGACTGCTCTCCCATACATGCCTTGACCGTGGGCCTTCAGCAGACCGAGTAACCCCTTGCTGGAGCCAGCGACCTTGGGCTCAAGTTGGCGACCTCAGGTTCTCGAACCTGGGTCCTCCGCATCCCAGTCCGACGCTCTATCCACTGCACCACCGCCCAGTCAGGCTTAATCTTTCTTATATATAATCTTCACTGGGCACTCTGGTGTCATGTAACAATAGCTGTGTTTTTTTTCCCCCTTGATTTCAGTGTTCTCAGCTAGACTAAATATTACATTGAGTTTTGGACAGTGTCAAGATAATACAAATAGATAGTAGAATAAAGTACAAGGGAAAGGAACTAAATGAAATCCAAGAGCTCTGCTTGATAAGAACTGATTATTAGCATTATGTCTTTTCTGTGTAGGAAGAGCATTGGAATGTCTGTTTCTGGAATGATGTCTTGAGGTTTTTGAGAATTTTATAAACTGTGATATTGTTGATAAATGATAAAATATCATTTATGTCTTTGTTTAGACAATACCAGTATGTAATATTTTTATTTGCTCAGCTTTGAAAGTGGTGAATATATTTAAACATAAAATGTACATATTTTACCCTTTTGAAAAATTTTTATTTCCAGTGCGTAGAGAAATTGAGACTCTTAATGAGCGTTTAGCTGCTGAAGGACAAGTGATCGATGGGGCTGAGCTGAGTAAGGGTCAGCTGAAAACTAAAGGTAAGGGGGATGGATGCTCATGAAGGGTGCTCACAGATCACATGGGGAGGAAACTGGGAATTTAATGCAGGACACAGTTTACTTGATATTTGTGGTCAGCATTACTTGAATCCATAATTTAGGTGTGGGCACAGAGGGGGGAAAAGGAAGCACCCCAAACTTGGGCCTCTGTTCCAGCCCTGCTGTTGTCCCCGTGTCTGTGTGGACACACAAACCCTCTCAGTTGCACCATCTTCCCATGTGAAATGGACAGTTGCGTTAATGTCTGCAGTCTGTCCCCGCTCTGAAAGTTTGTGGCTTGTTGGCGGTATGACTATACTGATTGTCGATTCTCTGTCGTGGCAGCCAGTCACAGTACCAGCCAGCTTTCTCAGAAGCTGAAGACCACTTACAAGGCCTCTACCAGCAAGGTATGCAAGGCGCTGGCTTGCGGGCTAGCCATGTGGTACTTAAGGTGTGCAGACGTGTACTCTAAGTTGCATATTTTTCAATTGAAAATGTATGATAGAAAAAAATAAACTTCTGGTGTTTAGGACAATTCAATTTTTAGAAGGAATATTATAGATTTGTTAAATGGCCACAATATATAGAGACCTAGATATTAATACTTGTTGAGATTAATACATTATATATTAGTAAATAGGTCTTTTTCTGAGGAAATAACATTTTGTATTATTACTTGGCTTGATATATAGAGACTGTATTCAGAGAAAGCTAGTAAGTGAGTATAAAGCAATGAAAATTATGTTCGGAGCTATAGTTACATTTTAGTTCACCTCCTCTAATTTTCCAAGTATGGTTAGGAAATGAAGGTCTATGTCCAAGGCAAAAAGGACAGTTGCGGTATGTATTTTGCTTTTTCTTAAATTGTTCTGACCGTAAAGTTTGGAATTAATCGTTTGGAAGGATTTCATTTGGAAATTAGTTTATCTACCAGGGAGTACTATTATGAAGTAATATTTTGAGGTAATTTATGTGTATCTTTGCTTCAGAGTATTTTGAAGATACAAAAGGTGAATTAATTACCTACTTTAATGAATGTACATTCCTTTTCTAAAACCAAGGGAAAGTTTAAGTTTATGGTGAGTCTGCTCTGAAGGCATAAATAGTTATTGTTAAATTTCTACTTAAGGCCCTGGCCAGTTTGCTCAGTGGATAGAGTGTTGGCCCAACATTTGGATGTCCCGGATTTTATCCCCAGTCAGAGCACACATGAGAAGCGACCATCTGCTTCTCTTTCCTTCCCTCTCCTCCTCCTCTCTCTCTTCCTCCCTTGCAGCCTGTGGCTCGATTGGTTTGAGCATCAGCCGCAGGCGCTGAGGATAGCTTGGTTGGTTGGTCTGAGCGTTGGCCTCAGGCACTGATGATAGCTTTGTTGATTTGAGCATTGGCCCCAGATGGGGGTTGCTGGGTGGAACCCCTTTGTGGCACATGGTTGATTAGGGTATGAACTTTCAAAAAGAAGAAGGTGATGATGGGTTTGAGGTTGTCTAGGTCCTTTTGTAATTCCATGTATACTTAAGCTGAGTCCAGACAGAGCCTGGCTACAGTGCTGGTGAGAGGCGATCTCCTCACGCATTTGTTCAGTCACCAGGTTTTGCTAAATCAGAGTTTTAAAACAGCTATATAATACCACCAATTTTCTTTTTCACTTGATTTTACAGTTTTAGTCTTGTGATATATTATTCTGGTTTACTTAAAAACTGAAAAGCCTTCTTAATATCTGAGAACATTTTAAAAGCCAAACTCTGAAGCGTTCTTGTGTTTAATTAGTGTCATTCTCATGTACTTTCTACTTTCCGTTGCAAGTAAAGGGAGAATTGTTTGCTGTGTATGTCATACTAGACGATGCTGCACCATCCTGTGGCCTGTGTGGTGCTTGGGTTTGTCCCCATTACACTGTGCGCTGCTCGTGCCCAGGCTGCTCTTGCTGCCCTGCGCCACCTCCTAGGCGTGGTGTGCTCATCGAGCACGTGTTCAACAAACAATGTTGGAGAAATCTCACTTGTTCAGACGAACATCTTTTGATTTTTCCCTATCTTGGTTTGTTTTTCTGTTAACATGAAATTGGCGTCAGTTATCAAAAACAAACAAAAGAACAAAAATCCCTAATAATAAAAGTAATTAGTGTTAAAGGGGTTAGGGTATACCTTCCAGAATTTGAAAATTTTGTGAGATAATTTGGATTTTTGCAGGATTGACTTGCAACGCATAAATAGGCTTTTTTTTTTCATCATAGGGCATGCTTATTGGAAGTGGGGGACTGGGGCATCTTCCGGGGCCTTAGTAAGGACTTCGTTCCTGCTTTATGATATTCAGCTGGATGAGTGCCACTGTTTGCACTTACGTTATATTCTTTTAATGTTTTAAATATATTCTGTTCAATGATTTATGCATTTTTAAGACATCCTTTTTAAATTGAAAACGTTCACTTAGTCAGTCATCTACAATACTCGTTCCTGTCACAATTTTAGATTGTCTCCAGCTTCAAGGCCACCACATCGAGGGCTGTGTGCCAGCTTGTGAGGGAGTATATTGGCCACAGAGACGGCATCTGGGATGTCAGTGTGGCGAGAACACAGCCTGTGGTGCTGGGGACCGCATCTGCTGGTGAGTCCATAGCTAGCCCCACTGCTTGTCACGCACAACTGCTCAACAGCTGGTGCGAATGACTGACCTTCAGGTGTTGGGAGCAGATATGTGTCTGAGCAGTCGTTCAAACAAAGTGCTCAGCCTTGACAGAGCACTAGTTCTGATGCTCCTGTCGGGCCTTCTGCAGCCCCTGGGTGTGATGTCACACCTGTCTCCATGCCAACTGTGTTAAGGAATTACTATTTGAGTCAGCAGAAGGTGAAATGTCTTTTAGACATATTAGGTATTTTTTTGATTGGCTTTCTTGTTATTCATAGCTAACTATGTATCTGCTTTTGCAATTACAAGTCACATATTTTTCCCACTTGTGAGGTGTGGCTGAGGGAAGTGCTCTGTGATTGCTGAAGGAGGGGCAATGTCCCGGGGCTTAGGGTAGTGGCCACCCTGAGTTTGCTTTTGAGATTCAAAGGGTGGGTATTAGAGGAACCCCTGTGTTCTCACTAAGGGTAAGGCATTTTTAGAAAGCTATCTAATTAATACTGCTTCAGAATAAAATTGCTTAAATTAAAAATGATGTTCACTTGTTGGAAATGACTTTTCCTGCTGTGAGAATTTACTCATTAGATTATGCCTTTTCAAGTGAAAATAGAAAATATAAAATTGGATGGAATGATGAAGAAAGTTTTTTCTCTTGTCTAAAACTCTGTTCATACATGAGTACCTCCAGATTGTTTTTATGGAAATAACAACTAATAAAGAAGAATAAAAAGATCCTTTTCTGTCTCTGAAATCTCATTTGGGTAGTTGGCATTTGTTTTTCAGATTTTCCAATAAATCTTTTTATCTTTTTGTTATGCCCATAAGTGGAAAGGTCCAGAGGAATATTTATTATATCTCAAATAATTTAGGACTGTATTTGGTTGCTATTTGCATTTGAATATCACATGAAGTTCTGAAAATTTTAATTTATTTCACCAAAAAAAATGAACCCAGGATGTAACTGGCCTCTGTGTTTAAGTCTCCAGTGGTGTGCTGTCAATGTAACAGTGAGCCAGGACCTTAGGATCCTGGTTTTCAACTTGCACATAAATGACTTCTGACAAGTCATCGGCTTCTCCCATTTTTTGGAAGTTTTTTCATTGATTGGTTGAATTACAGAGTAGTATAATCAGAGTTGTAAGAGACAGTAGCAGTAATGTAACTTTTCAGTTTTAAAATATTTATCTTACTCTTTTATTAAAAAGAACATGTAGTCAATGTTGGCTCACTTCCTCTTGTCTGTTTCAATTTGCAGACCACACGGCTTTGCTCTGGAGTATCGAGACAGGGAGGTGCCTAGTCAAATACACGGGCCATGTGGGGTCAGGTGAGTGCCATAACATCGACAGGTCTCCAGACAGGAGGTTTGCTGAGTCAGTGTTGGGACAGTGGGATATTTTCATAGACAGAGAGACAGACACTATGCCTTTAAGTGTGAGGTTCAAAAAGAGAAAGCTGAGCTTTAAAGTGTCAGATAGGAGTTGTCTGTATTTTATTTAGTGTTATACGTAAAGGCACTCATAGACAGTTTGAAACTGAAATGTGTGCATTATTTATCAAAAACTATATATTCACTCTAGAGATTCACTTTCCTGTGTCCGGGCCCAGTGCAGGCCCCTGTGTATCCCGGGCCCTTACCTGCTGTTAGCAGTTCTTCCCTGCCTTTTCTGTGTACCCTGCGTCTTCACATGTTCTGACTGAATTTCACCCAGTCTTGTCCTACTCCCTTCGTGGGGTCCTTCCATCTCGAATGCATCATCTCTAGTGTTCTGTCAGGTGGACTCCGGGTACATTGCCCCTAACCAGTCATCGCACCTCCTGAACCCTTGTAGACAAACTTCTAGATTGCATCTGCCTTTCGCTTATAGAGTTAGAGGTGTCCACAGCTACCGACTTGTCAAGAAAGTGAGCCTGTCTCCTGCTGGAGTGAGGAGGTGAAGGTGAGGGCAGGAGGGGCCTGGCATCCATTGAGCTTCTGTTGAGTGCTGCCCATGGGGCCCAGGCTGCTCGCATGGGTGGTCATTCTGTGTGGTGCGCGTATCCATGTGGGCCAGGTCATGGTGGTCATCGTGAGCACACGAGCACACAGCCCCAAACAGTTCCCGAGTGTGTGTTTCCACCCTTTGCTTCCATTCCACCAGCAGTGCAGGCGAGTTCTGGCTGCTCCACATTCTTCTCTCCAGGGGAGGGTCTTACTGAAATGGGGAACGTTTATACTATTTATCAGGAGTGTGGTGATGATCTAGGCATACAGTTCATTGTTTTTCCAGCTCGTCCCAAAGTTGCCTGTCGTCTAAACAATAAAAAAGCATCTTTGAGCATTTTTCAGTGCCCTAGAAAAATATTATTCTAATGGTGTAGCCAACTGAATCTCACTGAAAGAGAGAACTTGTTGAAGAATAATATTTTCGTACATTTCATGTGTGGGCCCCACATGTCCTTTCCGGTGTGAGTGTGAGGGCTGGCTTCCCTGGGTGACTGGACAGTGGGGTTCTGAGAGCCTAGGGGCACCTGAGTGGTCAGTACTGTGGCCACTAGACTTTGCATATTATCTTTAACTTTAGATGCCTTACCTATGGATAAAAAGAAATGGGTTATTATTATTCTTTTTCCTTATGTCCTGTGCTTCAGCAGTTTGTTTGCTAGCTGATGTGGGTATTGTATCTCGGTTCTCTGTAACGTACACATTTATCCACAGTTTAACTGAATGGGAAGATCTAACATTAAACTATCATAGTTCCTTTAGTTTTTAAATTTAACTTTGCAATATGTGCTGTAGCATATATAATAGATATTGATGATGTTTTATTTTAAACCTGTGTGTATAATATTTTTGTTTTGCAGTAAATTCTATAAAATTTCATCCATCAGAGCAGTTGGCTCTCACTGGTATGTTGATTTATTTTCTTTATTGAACAAAGTTATTGATAATCTTAAAACAGCTGTAATCATTCTCTTTATCAGTAACCTCAGGATTATCCATGTCTTGTACAAAAGTTAGACAGTTTTTAGTAGATGTTTTATGAATTATGTTAGAAATCAGTAAAGAAAAATACATTGAATAGTATTTCTTTTAACCAGTAGTGGATTGTGAATTACTTGAGCTTGACTTTATTATGAGATTAACATCAATCTGTGTTCTTCTCGGAGTCTTTTATGAAGAACTTCATGGTTGCTCACTTCCCCTGCTTGCAGCATGGTGATTCTCTGCAGACTGTGACCTGTCATTACTGCTGAGTTCCTAATTCTATCTGCACCTCAAATACCAAAATGAGAAAAACACTAGTTCCAGATCATGACAGTCTGAGTGCTTCTTTTTTGTAGGTAGTTCTTCTAAGCTGTGGTGGCTTGGGTTTGTCATACTTTATAGAAGTTTTAAAAACACTTTCATTATTATAATGAGAAGTTTTCCTATAAAATGTCCAACAGCTGTAGACCCCTGTGGTGTTTGGGGGCACTGACAGTAATCTTGAAGGGTGTTTGGCTGGACCAGAGGTCAGCAGGCTTTGTCTGTAAAGGACCAGAGGTAAATGTGTTCATCTTTGATGGCCATAGGGTCTGTGTCATAACTACTTATCTGTGCTAGTGGGAAAGAGGCGGAGATGTATGTATACAGAGGAGTGGACATGACTCTGTGCAGCAAACATTTACAAAATGGGTAGCTGCCTGGATGTGGTCCCTGGGCACAATTTTGCTGACCCAGGGATTAAAAACAAAAGTAGTTCTTCTAATCGGGTGCTTTTACATGTGAGTGGAATACGGTGGGAAGGTCGTTTTGAGAGTCATTTTCTGTCAGCTTGCAGACATGGCTGGTAAGAGTGAGGTCTTAGGACTCATGGGTACCTGGCAGATTGTGAGGTCTATCAGTGTGGGGTGGGTGGAGCTATGTATTTTTGTATTACTTACTTTTCTGAAATACCTTAACACCTATTATAGGCACAAGTTAGAGTATATTTGGGTTTCACTTTACTTAGATTAGGTAGTTGGAGAATAAAATCTGTTATAAGTAATTACCTTAAATTTTTGCATTTACCCTATTCACAGCATTATGTGGTTTCAGAAATAGCTACTTTGAGTGAAGTACATTCATCTCATTAAAGATCACTAAGTTATAACGTCTGATGATGCTCAGAGCCTCGTCAAAGGCACTCTTTACATATAGCTTGCACTTTGGTTAATTTTCCCCCAATTTTTCTCTTCAGCTTCTGGAGATCAGACTGCTCACATTTGGAGATACGCGGTTCAGCTGCCAGCACCTCAGCCTGTGGCTGACACTAGTGTAAGCAGCACATTTACTTACCCTGAAAATGCGACCTGGGTTATGTTGGTGGGATTATAGATGTCTGCAAATTTGAGAATAACTTTTTAATATCTTATGGACTGAATATTTGTGTCCCCTGAACATTCAGGGATTGAAGCTGTAACCCCAGGTGTGGCTGTATTTGGAGATAGGGCCTCTAAGGAAGAAATTAAGGTTAAGTGGGGGCCTACCTCATGGTCCCAGTCCTACAGGATTAGTCCCCTTACAAGATGAGAACCAAAGAGTTCTTTTCCCAAATGCGCCTGGGAGAGGCCATGCGAGAGTGTAATGAGAAGGCAGCCATCTGCATGCTAGGAGGAAAGCCCTCCAGAAATTGTATCTTTCACCCCTTGATTTTGGCCACTAGTCTTGGTGCTTCATCTTGGCAACCTAAGTAGACCAGGTGGTGTCTAAGAAGAATTACCTTTATTTATATATTCATGTGCTTGCTTTAACCTCCCTTTCCACAGATATTAAATATAAGGTCTTCTGGAAAGTTCTGTCCGTTTTTGGAATAAAACAAAATACAAATTTTTCTTACCGTCAATAAACTTTATTAAATAATATAATTGCCATTATTATTAATGATTTCTTGCCAGCGTGAGGGCAATTTGTATATCCCATTTTGAAAAATGTTTTATCTTTTGATACGAAAAATTGAACCAGTGCTTGTTTGATATCTTCTTCATTTTTGAATTTTTTACCCTTCAAAAAATTTTGGAAGGACAAAAACAAGTGATAGTTGGAGGTTGCTAAGTCCGGGGAATATGGTGGATGCGACACACATGCTTCTGTAGCATTTCTTCCTTGTTGAAATTCATAAAAATTACAGTGGTGTAAATGAACTTTATTAGTAGCCATGGGTACACTATCGCTTCACACATAAGACTAACATGAATCAACTTTGTTTTAGTTAATTTGCTACGTCAGTATGTATACATTAAGTGATAAAAATAGAGAGGCACACATGCGCCAAATAAACGTGCTTACGTGTCGAAACTTGTGATAGAAATGGACAGAACTTTCCGGTAGACCTTATACTTACCTTTTAAAAAAAATACTTATGATGAGGTTGCATTTCTTAATGTTTTGCATATTTTATTTTAGACAGCTTTCTAAAATCGGCATGTGTAACATTTTTATGTGGGTAAACTTCTAAGTAACAAAAGAGTTTGCATATTGAAAAGAGGAATGAATCCATAGATTTAAAATGTAAATTCTTCAGTTAGTTTGTCTTGTAATATTGGCTACTTTTATAATCACACAGAGATCTTAATTGTCCTTTTGAGTGAAATGATCTAGTTTTTTGCTGTCTTATCCTCACATGTGGTAAGCCCATTCCCTGCCTGTGGAAGCAGGTGGAGGTGGTACCAGGGAGAGAGAATTCAGTGATGTTACGCAGTCACCATAAACATGAAGTGTCTAAATTTGGCCATAATTGTTGGATGATGGCAACTCTCTGGTTTTGATGTTTCTGCTTCTGAATATTCCTTTACTTTCTCTGTTTTAATAATATTGTTCTGTTTGAAGATTGGTTAAGTAATAAATTCTAGTGATGAGTGAGTTTTCTTTAGTTAAGAGGTCTTATTAAACAGCTCATATTTATTGAGCGTATTATGTACTTTAACAGTTCCCATGTGAAGCTACCAAACTGTGTATTATGTGCCATACTTAACAGGCTCATTCATTCAAGAGACAAGCACTGGGCTCTGATGGAGGACAAGGCAGAGACAAGGGTGAGATTAATGCTCAGAAAGGTCAGAAAGTGAGGTAACACTGTGGGCTTTTTTCCCCTTAAATAAGTAAGAAACACCTATCTTGTTAGAAGGGAAATTATGTATAGTACTGACATTTAAAAAACTTGATAGTTTACTTAAAATATTAAATTGAGTTTTTCTTCTTTATGATTTTGCTTGCATTTGGCACAGGGACTTTTTACACTTGGAAGATGCTGCCTTAGGTTTGGGTCACCTGAGGGAAGCCCACGCTGAATTAGAGAGGAGCCTTCATCACAGTTTGTGACTACAACTGCTTCAAGTGCTCTGCCAAACAGGGTTCTTTGTGGTCTTCCTCGTGAGGCCTTGTTGTTCCCCTCTGTAGGTCCACCCAGTGCACAGGAGGCTCTTCAGGCGCTGGCCACTTGTGTTCTTAAGCGTCTATTGAATTTCTTAGCAGTTTTCCTGGATTCTGAAATAAACTGTAGTCTGTTAAGATCTTGTTCTTTTTGAATCAGTACAGCTTTTGGACAGATGTTTTCTCCTTTTAATTTAGCATTCACCATGTTGATAAAGAAATATTTAGAGGATATTGTGTAAACAGTTTTAGATTGCCTGTTCAATTATTGTACCATATTAGTTGTATGATGTTGAGTAATTCCTTTAACTTAGTGGGGTGAATTTTCTTCATTTGTAAGTGAAAATCAAAAAGAATTACGTATATGCTTCCAGTGGTCCTTCCTACATGAGAATGTGATCTGGGACTTGGGGTTCTGTGGACAGCTGGTGTTCAGTAGGTACTTGGTAGAAATTCGGCACTTCTTGGATGTTTCTGTTCAAACATTGTTGGCAGTAAAAATAACTCAAATTAAGTAGGTTAATGAAGACAGTGGCAAAACCCACAAACAATTCTCACCCTTCCACTTCCTGCTGTTTGCCAACTTAGGGTTAAGATTTTGCAATTATCCTTTAATGTGACTTACTACATTTGTGTTTTAAATATCTTTTAACTTCTTGTGTAGTTTTCTAAAATGACTTCTGTAAATGTGTGACTCTATTTGACCTTTCAAATGTGGCTCCTGGTAACTGGGGCTTTTTTACAAAGGAGCTGCAGGCCATTCTTCTGTGCTCCTGCATTCTTCCCACAGCAAGGGTCTCCACTGCACGGTCCCCTGTGCACACGGCCTCACCCAGACTGCCCCAGTTCCCTGGTAGAAATTGCTGCTTTCTTTGCCCACCTATCACTTCTTCCATTAGAATAGTTAGCGAAGAGCCCATTAGGCTCCCTGTTGCAGGTCTAGGTGTAATGGTGAACAGAAATGTCACTTATCTTTGACTCTTTGCTCCTGTCATCTCCCTTCCTCCACTTCTAGTTAACACATGACATCTTCCTGATTCTGTTCCTGAATAATTCTTGAATCCACTTTTGTCTCCCTGTGTGGCACCCCTTTTATAACAACCACCCTGAGGTCTCTGCTTAGTGTCCCCACTGGTGCCCTGTTCTGCACCTTCCACAGAGCCTTCCAGACCCCCCATTTGCTGGCTCAGTACAGAGCAAAGGTGCTGAGAATCCCTGTGCCCTGAAGGAGAGCTTGGGCGGCAGTATTTCCATCAGGAATGTATAGTGATCGTGTTGTTTTTCCTGTCTAGATGCTCTTTACCAGGTGGGATGATTTACTTCGAGCAGGTTGCATTCCATGGGACACACAACAGTCCTGTTCGCTGTCACCATCCCAAATCCAGATCACTAACTAGTTTCCTGATTAGTTTCCCTGTCTCAGATCTGACTGGTCATGTCTAACCTCTCTATGAAACCAGGAGTGGTCTTTGTAGCATCATATGGCAGTGAGTCACCTCAGTGAGCCCTTGCAAACTTTTAGTCGTGGTTTGCGTCCACTCCCTGCTCCAGCCCCTGGATGAGTTTGCTGCCCTGACTCACTACTATTGCCCTCCCTGCTGGTCTTCTCCGGGATGTAGCCCCTCACTCCACTCCTCATCTTGCAGGTGCCTCTCTGTGTTGGAAGCTGCCTGCCCTGCTCTCAGAGCATCTAGCACTTGCTTTGCAGCATTTAGCATCATATGAAATAATTCTGTGTAATTATCTATGTTTAACTTTTCCACTAGACTTTGAGTCTTCTATCTGTACAAATCCACCTGTGGTTACACGTGGCATTTCCTCTGTCCCTTCTGCACTTACCAGTCAGTTAGTGCCCTGTGAACTGGCCTCACCATTAGGTGACTCTGGACTGTGATACTCCCTCCCACACTTCCCCAGGCTGTGACTATGCCACATTTCTGAGTGACGTCCTCACACTCTCCCTTCTGCAGATTTCCACCTGCCGCCTTTCTTGTGTCATTCTCAGCAGTATGCAGACATGGTGCAGTAGTAGTTCCCCTAACCCAGCTGAGCCTTCTGTCCCACCTGGAGCCACGTAGTATTGGTTTTCCTACGTAGACCTCAGATTTATCTCCCACACTTTTTCTCTTTAGAGGCAGCTCTGTCCCTGCCAGGCCTCTCGTCAGCATCCCATCTGCGTTGTCCACCCAGCAGACACTTGAAGTCGCTCCTTAGGCTCCTCCTAACTTGCTATCACAGTGTGGCCCTCTCTCCTTCTCACATATTATGTGTTGTCTTATTTTCTTTCTTTTCTTGAGTTTCACTGGGTGGGTCACCTCCTCTTCCCAATGACTCCTCAGTCTCTTGACACTTTACCCTCACACCCGTGTGTGGGTCACCTCCACCTTCTCACCTGTTCCCCTCCCACAGTACTTCCTAGCGATCTCAGACCCACGGTTTTAAGGACCATCCCTTGCTGCTGACCTCAAGTTTGCATCCTGTCCCCGAATTTAATTCCAGACTTCTGTAGACGCCTAACTAGTCAGTTTCTATTTGGATGTCTTATAGACACTGTAAAACTAATGTGTCTGAAATTGAGCTCTGGTTTGTTCCTTGTCTCAGCCTTTATCCTTTACCCTTTTCCTTTTTGTTTAGACTAAATACCTGTTAAATCATTCAAGATTTTCTCGCACCCATCTGGATATTGGCAGATCCTAAACTGTCTTAAAGGATGTCTTAATTTAGCCTTTCTTCTCATCTTTCCTGCTACCTGAGTCCAGGTTCCCTTCTACCTGTTCTCGATGATCGCCTCTGTTGGTCTTGGTGTTCAATGTGCTTAGGTTGTTGTACCAAAGCACCACAGAGGGGGTGGCTTAAACATCAGATGTTTCTTGTTTCGTGGTCCTTGAGACTGGAAGTTCCAGGTCCATTTGGTAGAATGGCTGGTTTCTCCTGCGGCCTGGTCCTTGGCATGTGAACAGCTGTCTTCCCAAGTCCTCACATGTTGTTCCTCTGTGTGTCTGTCCTTATCTCCTCTTTTAGGGATACCAGTCATACTGGATTAAGGCCTATCTCAGTGGCCCCATTTTATCTTAATTACCTCTTTAGACACCTCATCTCCATGTATAGTCACATTCTGAAGTACTGGGGGTTTGAGGATTCAGCATAAATTTTGGGGGACATAGTTTAAACATCTGAAATGTTCAGACAAAACAGTGGTTCTTTAAAGTATGAGTCAGACTATCTCTTCATTACTCAAAACCCTCTGGTGATTTCCTAGTACACATAATAAAATTCAGAGTCCTTGCCATTTCTCCAGGTTTTACGTGAGTTACACCAGTGTGACGCCTCTGAATCCACCTCTGCACCCTCCTCCCCTGTAGCTCACCTCTCCCTTCTCGGGCCTTCTTGTATCCTGCTCTCTTGGCTGGGAACACTGGTCCCCTAAATGTTTGCGTGCCTTCCCCCCTTGTTTTCTTCGCATAGAATTAGCAGAGAATTTTTCCCTGATAATTCTGTATGAAAGAGTAGTCCTCACGACTGTCCTGCTTTGATTTTCTTTTTAGCATTTACTGCCTGAATCTGTGTATTTATACGACACATATCCCTATTCTATGAGTATGTGCACGTGACAGATATCCCTACACTATGTGTGTTCATGTGACACATATTCCTGTACTATGAGTGTGTACCTGTGACATCCCATTACTTATGAATGTATGTACACTTGTGTGTGTATATTTATACAACATATGTTTCCATACCAATGTGTTGCATTATGACATATTCCCATACTGTGTGTATTTGGTTTGCCCTCCTTACTAGCATGTAAGCTTCCCGAGGTGGGGGCTTAGGCAGTCTCTGGCTTCATTGCTCTCCTCACCTTGCTGTGTATTGTTCCTTGTGTACATGTCAGAGTTTGTCTCTCCTTCTTTGCCATAGCCAGCCTTTGGTTTGGCACTGTGTAAGTACCTGATGAATGAATATATATGCCTGCGCGCGCGTGCACATACACATGTACACACACACACACACACACACACACACACACTTTTTTTTGGGGGGGTATTTTTCCGAAGTAAGAATTGGTGAGGCAGTCAGACTGACTTCTGCATGCACCCTGCTGGGATCTACCCGGCATGCCCACCAGGGGGCGATGCTCTGCTGCAACTGGAGTCATTCTAGTGCCTGAGGCAAGAGGCCATGGAGTTGTCCTCAGTGCCCAGGCCAACTTTGCTCAAATGGAGCCTTGGCTATGGGAGGGAAAGAGAGAGATAGAGAGGAAGGAGAAGGGGAAGGGCAGAGAAGCAAATGGGTGCTTTTTCTGTGTTCCCTGACCGGGGATCGAACCTGGGACTTCCATACGCTGGGCCGATGCTCTACTGCTGAGTCAGCTGGCCAGGGTGCATACATACTTTCTTAAAGAGCTGAAGCCTATGGTGACTTAGTTATGTTTTTTGTTTTATCTTTAGCTTTTGACAAAGGTGTGTTGATTTGTAGGAAAATAAAGTCATGTCAGTTGTTACAGCAATAGAATTCTAAGTGTATCTTCAGCAGGTTCTTGAGAATAGGAATGTTTCTTTTATATTGAGATAAATTATAAATATTTACTTTCAGTTGTATTTGTTTAACTTTTATATTTCTAATACATGGTAAAAACTGAAAATATAGAAAATCATGTTATTTTCCATTTTATTGGTTAGTGGAAATGGAGAGTAAGCCTATTTGATGTTTAGTGGCCTTAATTTGTATTTTCTACTTATATTTGGCCCTTCTGTATCCCAGTCCGACGCTCTGTCCACTGCGCCACCTCCTGGTCAGGCTATATTTGGCCCTTGGTTTTAGCCAAGCATATAATTATAAAGGTGATACATATATTGCACACCAATTATGTACCAGGTACTGCACCAGTATTGGTCATAACAATGATCAGAGTTTAGAAAGGCAAGTGACAACAGTCTGATTGTGTAACTGTGTCAGAAAAGACCCATGATTCTCAGGAGTTCTTTTCTGCTCTCACCTTTGACAGATATGTGGTGAGGACGAAGTTGAGTGCTCCGATAAGGATGAGCCTGATGTGGACGGGGACATGTCCAGTGACTGTCCGACCATCCGGGTACCGTTAACTTCTCTTAAGAGTCACCAGGGAGTGGTTATAGCTGCTGACTGGCTGGTTGGGGGGAAGCAGGCGGTGACGGCCTCCTGGGACCGAACAGCAAACCTGTACGATGTGGAGACGGCGGAGCTCGTTCACTCTCTGACAGGTACTTAAGCCCTGGTCTCCCAGTGTGTGCTTGTGACTTATGTGCATGTGTTTATATCTCACCTTGAAAATTCATTTCTGTCCAGAATTATTTTTAGTGCGCTCTGGGTGTTCAGGTTGTGATTTTTCAGAGGTCCTTTCTAATTAGAACAATTGGTAGCTAATTTTATCTTTAGGGGATTTAATCATAGCATATAGTACCTAGATATTTGAAATAGGCTGGTTTATTAGTTTTCTATTGCTTTGTAACAAATTTTCACAAACTTGATGTCTTAAAATAACATGAGTTTGTAACTTAACGGCTTCTCTGGGTCAGGAATTTTGGGCACATGCTTACTGGCCCTCTGCTCAGGGCCTCAAGGTGTTGCCTGGAGTGTGGGTTCATCTGAGGCTTGAGGTCCTCTTTTTTACTGTTGGAAGGATTGATTTCCTTGTGGTGAATGACCGTGGTCCCCATTTTATTTCTAGCTGTCATCGGGGGACTGCTTTTAGCATCTAGCATGCCATTGTGTCCCTAGTAGCTCCATCTAGAGGCATATTCCCCATGGCTGTTGGATTTCTTCCAGACCAGTACCAGCAAGAGAGCAACTCTGTCTGGGCCCTTTTCAAGGGCCCATCTGATTAGGTCAGGCTCACCCAGGACATTCTTTCCTTTGATGAACTCAAAGCCAGCTCATTTGGGGGCCTTCCTTACAGCTGCAAAATTTGTTTTGCCTTATAACATACTGAGAGTACCAGAGTGGTAGCTCATCACATTTGTATGTTCTGCCCAAATTCAAGGGAAGGTGTCAGACATGGTGTGTATACCAGATTGAGGGTCTCCAGGCCATTTTAAAATTGTGTCCACCACAAGTGTTTTTGCAAATTTGTAAGTATATTTCCTGATTGATTGTTAAAGACTATTTTACTGAAGGCTCCACATATGATGACATTGTTAGAGGTTATTCTGGAAGTGAAGAACTCAGAATGAATTTGTTCACATGCTATACCTGTTAAAGAAATTTGCTAGACATTTTAACTGTTAGGGTCAGGAAGTAGGTTACACTCACAATCATTGTCATGCTCCTTTTAAATTTACAAGTGAAAGGACTTTCAGTTCCTGGTCTCACTGTGACCACACGTGCTATTATTGATTCCTTGTGTTTTCTTTTATTAGCAGCAGAAACTACAAAGAACGTTTTTGATTCTAGTATTTTTAAGAAAGCTTCACTGTAACTGTAACTGTATCTGCAGGCGGGTGACCCTGTGCTTTTGTTGTCTTTGATTGTATTGTAGGGCATGACCAGGAGCTCACACACTGTTGCACACACCCCACCCAGCGGCTCGTGGTGACTTCCTCCCGTGACACGACTTTCCGTCTGTGGGATTTCAGGGACCCGTCCATCCATTCTGTGAATGTTTTCCAGGGCCATACGGAGTGAGTTGCAATTGTTCAGATGTCTTTTTTTAACTGTTAATGGAAAAGGTTTTGTGGGTAGTTATGAAATTTTTATTTTTTCAATTTTTATTCAGTGAGTGGCGGGAGGCAGAGAGACAGACTCCTGCATGCGCCCTGACCAGGATACACCCGGCAAGCCCAACTAAGCTATTTTAACGTCTGAGGCGAGGCCATAGAGCCATCCTCAGTGTCTGGTCTGGGGCCAACTTACTCAAACTATTTGAGCCTTGGATGCGGGAAAGGGGAGGTGGAGAGAAAGAGAGAGAGAGAGAGAGAAGGGGGAGGACGCTCTAGTGCTGAGCCAACTGGCCAGGTCCGAAAATTTTATTCATAATTTTCAACTCCACTGTCCTTCAAAATGGCTACTCTTTTGCTAAACATTTAACTTCATTTTGGAGAGTTCAAAGAACTTTGGATACTAAGAGAAGTCACTGAGTTCTCTCAAGAAATTGGATGGGGACAGAATGGAACAGTGGAAGAAAGGATTCTAGAGGAAACAGGAAGGGCTCCAGCATTGTTAGTGTGAAGGGATCTGTTTACAGCCACTCCTAAGTCCTTGCACTGAGGCCATCTGCTTTTGATACTACATATATTTTGCAGGGTCTGTTCCGGGAGAAGGCACTCTGCACACTGACATACTCTCTCACCTTTCTCTGTCTGGCCATCTGTTGAGCAGCTCGGGTGTAACTGTATCCGTGTTTTGTTTTCCTCCTTTTCCCCCCCAGTATTTTATTTATTGGTTTTTACAGAGAGAGGAATGAGAGTGATAGTGAGCAAGAAGTATCAACTCATGGTTGCTTCACTTTAGTTGTTCATTGCTTTGATTGTTGGATGTGACCTGACCAGGCAGGCCCAGGGTTTAGAACCGGCAACCTTAGTGTCCCAGGTCGATGCTGTATCCACTGTGCCACCACAGGTCAGGCATGTAATATTATCTTTATAGAACTTGGTTCTTTTCACCAAATTGTTCTCCCAGTCTGACCTTTCCCAATATGTGATGTGACTATCTTTCCAGTTACTTGTCCCACAAACCTCCCATTCAGACCATGAGAAGGCGTCTCCTGTCTAGTAATACCTACTAATGTACCTGTCACCTGCTCTTCAGGCTCGCAACATCCCCCGTCTCTCTCCTAGATGGCAATGTGTGTTCTGCAATTCCAGAAAAATCCCTGCAGGCAATAATTAGTGCTCAGTAAACACTTTTTTTTTTTTTTTGTATTTTTCTGAAGCTGGAAACGGGGAGAGACAGTCAGACAGACTCCCGCATGCGCCCGACCAGGATCCACCCGGCACGCCCACCAGGGGGCGACGCTCTGCCCACCAGGGGGCGATGCTCTGCCCCTCCAGGGCGTCGCTCTGTCGCGACCAGAGCCACTCTAGTGCCTGGGGCAGAGGCCAAGGAGCCATCCCCAGTGCTGGGGCCATCTTTGCTCCAATGGAGCCTCGCTGCGTAAGGGGAAGAGAGAGACAGAGAGGAAGGAGAGGGGGAGGGGTGGAGAAGCAGATGGGCGCCTCTCCTGTGTGCCCTGGCCGGGAATTGAACCCGGGACTTCTGCACGCCAGGCCGACGCTCTACCACTGAGCCAACCGGCCAGGGCTAGTAAACACTTTTTTATGAATGAGTTTTTGCTTATTTGGCTGCTCCAAAATAAGGATTTCATTTATTCCATCATGTGATACAGCAAACAGATTTGTTTTATGTGTTTAATGTTATATACTAAGTTTTAGCTTTAATGTTCAAAATCCATAAAGTATATAAAAAAGAACTAGGACTGAGTTTTTTTAAGGAGCTTGAGATTGGAGAACAAGTTGGCATCTTGCACTTGAGGCGCACGGAACGGTTAGGAATAAGCAGCAGCCAGAATGTATTGAGATCTTAGCATACTGCTGGCTCTGTCTTGAGAATATCCACATGAGAAATTACTTCGTTCTGACAAAGGAGGCATTTCTTCACCATCTAGGTACCTATAGTCCCGAAACAGAAAATGCCCGATTCTTAGGGTTCATATGGTACCGGGGACTAAGCAGGGCCCATGTGTTCTCCTGTGTCCCTGTTGGTCTAGTAATGGTAGTTACTCTGGAGATCATGGAAGGGACAGCTTCTAACTGGGCCAGCCCAGATGAGCACACTGGGAAGGGGGCCATGGATGGGCCAACAGCTCTTCTTCATTTGCTTTTAGGGTAGAGTCACTAAGGCCTAGAGCAGAAGGAACCATTTGTGCCTACCATACGGGCCATACAGGGTGAGATAAAAGTGGGTTTACTGTTGTTCATATGGAAAATAATACAGTAATTAACAAACAATAATACAAGAATGACCTCTTAGTTTGTATACGCAAACTTACATTTGCCCCATCCTATAGGCAAGGTGAACAGGATCCCTATACATCCTTATCCTGTAATCTGCACATTTTTTTTCCAAGTTTGCTTTTTTTTTTTTTTAAAGCTTGAGAGAGACGGTAAGAGAGATGGAGGCATCAGTTCTTTTTTGCGGCACCTTAGTTGTTCATTGATTGCTTTCTCGTATGTGCCTTGACCAGGGGGTTCCAGCCAAGCCTGTGACCCCTTGCTCAAGCCAGCGATCTTTGGCTTAAGCCAGTGACTCCACACTCAAGCTGGTGAGCCCATGTACAAACTGGCAACCTGAGGGTTTCGAACCTGGGTCCTCTGCATCCCAGGCTGATGCTCTATCCACTGTACCACCGCCTGATCAGGCCTTCCAAGTTTTTATTGTGAAAAGTTTCAGGCTTATGTAAAAGTTGAAATAAAGAATGCAGCAAACCCACTGACCCTTGTAGAAGCACAGTTGTTTTTATTTAACCATATATGTCTGTTTCTGTATAGGTACTGGTACATGTGTATTGGATGATACACACAGTACACGTACTTCTGTCTAGATGTATACATATGTACTGTATGAATATAATATATAGTACCCACATGCACTTCTGTCTGTAGATACCTGTACCCATGTATTGTACAAATGCAGAGCACTTGTGCATACGTATCTCTTTAGGTTTGTGTACGTGTACGAATATTTAGCATGCGTGTGTGCTTCTAGATACCTGTGCATGAATATACAGCACACACACTTCTATCTACAGATATGTGTGACTGCACAGCACACACATGCACTCCTGTCTCTGTAGATGGGTATATTCACAGCATATGCACACTTCTGTTTGTATACATACAGGTACGCATGTTATTGTATGAATGTACAGTACATATATACACTTTCTTTGGCTGAGTCCTTGGAAAGGAAGTGTCCATGTTATCACACTTTGCCCTGATATTTCAGATGCATCTTTTCAGAATAAACATGCTCTCTGAAATAACCATGGTTCCATTATTCACCTAAGAACATTTTTAAAAATTCTGTAATACCACCTGAGGTCTGTCTCATATCAATTTTTATCTTGTCTCCAAATGTCTTTGATACTTTTTTTTTTTGCGTCAAGTTAAGGAACAATTTATTGACTGTATAGGAAGAAAGGGAAGAGGGGATCTTGGAGACAGGTTCAGAGAATTAGGCCAGGATGAGCTAGCTGCCTCTGCCCACTGCTCCTTTGGTTGCAAGTCTCATGGGGCCCCTTAGAGTCTAAGAGAAAGAGGGGGCCAAGGAATAGGTGCCTGGGCGAAGAAGAGGAGAAAGGAAGGGAAAGGCGTAGGCCTGCTCCCCTCCTGGAAGGGAGAGCGTGTCAATCTTTGATACTTTTAAAGGATTTGATCAGGAGTCATTAATTACATTTAGATACTATATTCTTTGGTCTCTTTTTTACCCCTTTATTTCTCTTTTTTATATTTCTAAATTTTACTACCGATTTTTAAGTAGTTTAAATTATAAAAATAATATTAAGACATATATATTATAGACTTGTTGAAAAGTTCTTTGGTCTCTTTTTTTTTTTTTTTAATACAGAAACAGAGAGAGGAACAGATAGGGACAGACAGACAGGAACGGAGAGAGATGAGAAGCATCAATCATTAGTTTTTCGTTGTGACACCTTAGTTGTTCATTGATTGCTTTCTCACATGTGCCTTGACCATGGGGCTACAGCAGACTGAGTAACCCCTTGCTTGAGCCAGCAACCTTGGGTCCAAGCTGGTGAGCTCTGCTCAAACCAGATGAGCCCACACTCAAGCTGGTGACCTCGGGGTCTCAAACCTGGGTCCTCTACATCCCCGTCCGACGCTCTATCCACTGTGCCACCGCCTGGTCAGGCTCTTTGGTCTCTATTAATCTAAGACAATCCTCCATTCATCTGTTGTTATTTTTTATGGTATTGTTTTTTTTTTTTAATGTTATTTACTGACTTTAAAGAGAGACAGAAACATCGATCTTGTTCCTGTATGTCCCCTGACCAGGGATCAAACCTGCAACCCTTGCATATCAGGACGATGCTCTAACCAGCTGAGCAACCTGGCCAGGGTCTATGACATTGAATTTTTTTGGTGAAGAATCCAAGCCTGTTTCGTGGAATGTCCTACATGCTGATTTTTTCTCATGGCTTTTTTTCCCCCCCAGAAGTGTGTTTTTCCACTTTGAAATGTGTGAAGTGACACTTTGTGATATATAAATGTCTTTTTTTCCCAGCACTTTTCATCCAGTGAAGTGTCTTAACATCATCAGTGATCCTTGCCTGAATCAGTTATTATACTACTGAGTGTTGCAAAAGGGTGATGTTGCTAATTCTGTTATCTTTCTACACTCATTACCTGGCATTCTTTATTATTGTAGTTGATGATTAGTATAGACTTGAGGACATTTTTATTTCAATGATTATTAAGATTTTGTTATAAGTGTATCTAATGCTCAAGTTCTAGATTCAGCTGCCGAGTACACCCTCTCGTGGCTTCTTCCTTTTCAATGGGATCCTCTCATTTTTGTTATGCACTGGCTTTGGTACAGTAGGAGGCTGTCCTAGCCTCACCGTGCATTTTTCTACCCAATGGAAAGTGCCTGCAGTCTTCTCACTAAACTGTGCTCTCCAGTACTGCACCAAGCCAGATGTGGACAGAGGTCTGAGGACTGTGGAGAAGAGAGTGTTGGGTGTAGAGATAGGGCAGTCAGTACTTGTGATGTACTCTGCTGCGTTGACCTGACCATCCTGTGCAGCGTGGATAGGCAACAGAAAGACTTGTGGGTGGAGAACCAGAGAGGACTGGAGTTGTGTCTGGAAAGGGAGGCAGGAATGAAGAGAGAATGATGGCAGCTGCTTTTATTGAGTCCTTGTGCACCAGGCTCAGTGAAAACTGGGTTTGACTTGTTTAATCCTCACAGCAAGTCTGTCCCTATTCTGAGGCACAGGGAGATCAGATAACTTCCTGAAGATTGCCTGGGTCCTAGGTGGGGCTTGACTAGGTGTGATTCCAGAGGAGTCTTTCTGGGTATTATTTAAGGAACCATTTAGTCACATTTTGTTTTTACTTGCTTTATTTGTCTGAAAGATTTTATCTTTTTGTGCTCAGAAAGACAAGAATTTATTATGTATGTCACTGGAAGTTGGTGTAAGTGCCAGTTTTAACTTTAAAAGTATTTTAACAGGTTGTGTGTTCATCTGTCTCTGAATATGGAGTATAGGTGATATTGATGTCGTGTTTAAAATATCTGTGTAATTTGTGGCATATTTTTGCACTTGGTGCATATAGGAAATAATGGCTGCTTTTGGAGAGATATGCTTATGAGGAATATAACTGGTTGCAAAGGAGTTCCTATTTCTAACATGGACCTGTAGCAGTTTCTCAGGTTTGTTTCTTTGATGGAATCAGGACTTGCTCAGAGTAGATGTGGAGCTGAGTCTATTCCAAGGGCTTCTGCCATCCGAGTCTCCCAAGATATAAGCTGATGTTGCATTAACAGGTAGCACTGTTATTCAGATTATTTACATTTTCTCTTACTCGCATTAGGATGAACTAGCATGTGTAAGTACAGAAATAAGTTAAAAAAATTTTCTGGCACTAATTTACTGCAGTGTGTCAGGGATGTTTTTCTTTTTATAAGCCTTTGAGAATCGGCAGGGACTGGCTAGGGGCTGGTTTGCTGTGTCTCTGCTCTGCTCACCCATCCACAGATGTACCAGGACCACAAGGGTGGCTGCCTGCCCTCTCTGCCAGGGCCTTTGCCTTGTGAGACTACACACTTCATGGTCAGTAGGTGAAACTGCAGGCTGCTTTATCCCAACTAAGGTACCTTCCTGTGTTCTGTCAGCAGTAAGCCTCCAGAAATAACTGCAGTTTGGAAAAGCAAGAATTAAGACATTCTACTGAGGACTCAGTCCGTAACCATTGCTTTTTTATCTCTGGCATGGTTTCTGTAGGTTTGTGCCCATGTGACCAATAAAACCTAAAGAATTCATTACCTTTACAAATGGATATGTGTCCCCATGCAAAGGCACGCTTTTCTTTCTTTTTTTAATTTAGAAATTAAATTTAATGGGTGACATTAGTCTGTAGGATTACATAGGTTTCAGGTATTCATCTCCATGGCACATGAGTTATACATTTCACCCAGAGTCAGACCACCTTCTGTCACTGTATGCTTGGCCTCCTTTACCCTCACTAACCCCCTGCCCAGTAATGATTACTTTTGTCATTGTCTATGAGTATCAGTTTTATGTCCCACAGATGAGTGAAATCATATAGTTCATAGCTTTTTCTGACTGACTTATTTCACTTAGCATGATATTCTCACCATCCATGTTGTCACTAGTGGCACTGTGTCATCATTTCTTATGGCTGAGTACTATTCCATTGTATATCTACCACATTTTCATTTTTTTTTTAAAGTGGGGTGGGGAGAGAGACAGGGAAAGAAATGAGAAACACTAATTCTTTATGGTGGTACCTTAGTTGTAAATTGATTGTTTTCTCATATGTGCCTTGACCGCTGAGCCAGTGACCCCTCACTCAGGCCAGCAACCATAGGGTCATGTCTGTGATATCACACTCAAGGTGGTGACCCTGTGCTTAAGCTGGTGAGCCCGCGCTCAAGCCAGTGACCTCAGCGTTTTGAACCTTAGTTCTCAGCCTCCCAGGCTGACGCTCTGTCCACTGCATCACCACCTAGTCAGGCTGTACCACATTGTCTCTACCCAGTCCTCTGCCAAGGGACACTTTGGTTGTTTTCCTGTTTGGCCATTGTGAGTAATGCTGCTGTGAACATGGGGGTGCATGTGCCTTGTGGACAAATGTTTTCGAGTTTTTTGGGTAGATACCCAGTAGACAGATTGCTGGGTGATACGGTAGGTAACTATTCTTAATATTTTGAGGCACCTCCATACTATTTTTCACAATGTCTGTACCAATTTACATTCCCACTAATAGTGAATGAGGGTTCCTTTATCTCCACAGCCTTTCTAACACTTGTTAATACCTGTCTTGTTGATAATAGCCGATCTCTCAGGTATGAGGTGGTATCTCATTGTAGTTTTGATTTGCATTTCCCTAATAGCTAGTGAAAAGGAGGATTTTTTCATATACCGGTTTGCTGTTTGTGTATCTTCATGGGAAGAGCACACTTTTCTTAAAACCAAACACGAGAGCCTAATTCTCATGGGAACAGAGGAGTGGCTGATCTTGAGTACGTGTTCAGCTTCAACACTCATCTCTGACAATCTGAGTGTGGCTTCTCTAGGCAGCCCTCCCCGGATCTTCTAGTTCAGGGGTCCCCAAACTACGGCCTGCGGGCCACATGCGGCCCCCTGAGGCCATTTATCCGGCCCTTTCCCCCCGCTGCACTTCCAGAAGGGGCACCTCTTTCATTGGTGGTCAGTGAGAGGAGCATAGTTCCCATTGAAATACTGGTCAGTAGGTTGATTTAAATTTACTTGTTCTTTATTTTAAATATTGTATTTGTTCCCGTTTTGGTTTTTTTACTTTAAAATAAGATCTGTGCAGTGTGCATAGGGATTTGTTCATAGTTTTTTTTATAGTCTGGCCCTCCAATGGTCTGAGGGACAGTGAACTGGCCCCCTGTTTAAAAAGTTTGGGGACCCCTGTTCTAGTTCCTCTCAGTCCTGTGGGTCTCTCTCTGTCTTGGAGAACGCTCACCAGCCAGGTCACTGTACTACCTACCCTCCCCCTCCCCAGGGCTGGGCTGAACTGTGCTGTGGGCATTTCCACTGCAGGGAGCAAGTTGGTCCTTCTCTCAGGGGTTCAGCCTCCTCGTTTAGGTGGACTCTTGCTTTCCTGGGTGATTTTTCTGACTCCTAACCTGATTCTTTGCTGAGTATTAAAGTTGAAACTCAAATGTACAGTTCTTAGGGCTTTGCTGTTCATGTTGGTATTGTCCTGAAAAGCTTCATGTGGATTGTTTTTTTAGTGGACCGTTGCTTAAACAGGCAGTATTTCTTAAAATTATGTGACCACATATTTCATGTTAACTTGATGTAGAACATACTTTGGAAAACTTTATCTCTGCATATTTTAATTTCCAGGAACTTAGCACAAGTTCCTTAATGATGTATGTAAGAAATCTTATTTCTTTCATGATGTAATTCAATAAACTGTTTAATTCATTTGGATTTCTGTGTGTTGGGTTCTCATAAGGCAAGATGCAGTTGACAGGTTTCAACATTACTGGCCTAGGTGTTTTGTTTTTTTTAAAGATTTTATTTATTGATGTTATAAAGAGAGGAGGTAGGGGGAGGGAGAAGTATCAACTCATAGTTGTGTCATTTTAGTTGTTCATTGCTTGCTTGTCATATGTGCTTTGACCTGGCAAGCCCAGGGTTTCAAACTGGTGGCCTTAGCATTCTAGGTTGGCGCTCTGTCCACTGTGCCACCACAGGTCAGGTTCTGGCCTAGTTTTATAATTATACTGCTCACTAAAATTAGGGGATATTTTATCGCTTCATATTTATATATTTTGAAATATCCCCCAATTTTTTGTGAGCATTATAGTTTCTCTAGGAGCTGGGCGAGAGGTGATTTTTGCCTTCATTTTCACTGTTCTCTCTGTACTTTTACATGGATTTTATGGGTTTTTTTGAAAAGTAGGGTTTGAGACTTAACACTTTGGTTTAAGATGAAAATCTGTTGTTAAGCAGGTCCCTTGGAAATCCGCACTACGTCGTTTTTGCTGGACAGAGATGGAAGCTCCTTAAGCTCTGTTTAGGCTTTCATGGTAGATTGTTAGAAAGCACAAACATGTCTCATTCTTTTTTGATGTGTTACATTTATTTTTATTTTGTATTGTGATATCTCTTTATTATAATGGGAATTTTACCATAATAGGATTTACTTGTGTAACTGTGGCTATTATTATTTGACTAGCTGTTTAGTGGCCCAAGAATTACCAGTTTATATGAAAAGTAACTTTAGATACTTTATATAACTGTTTCAGTAATAGGAATGAGAAATTGTAACATGTACTGTTCTTGGAGATAATAGAAATGTTTAATTGGGAAATGTTGGAATGTCATAGATTCCTGGAGTTCTTTAGTTGTTGGTAGCTAATTTCTCATATGTTTCTGTCTTTATCTTTAAGAGCTGGGACTGAAATCTAGTGGTTTCATCTGAAATAAGCCAAACCCTCATATAGTCATTGCTTTCACTTGATACCATTGTTCAGTATGTTGCCGACTATTTGAAGGAGTGTAGTCAGGTAGCCTTTCTGCCCTGTTGCTGCATGTTGGTGCACAGTCTTTTGGGGTGGTACTCCATGCACAGGTCATTCCAGGACTGTTGCCCTGCGGGCTGTGGATGCATGGCATTTCTACAAGAACCTCTTAATGTCATAAAATTTATTTTTAGGTTATATACAGTTACAGTCCTTTGAAAGGAGAAATGCCCGTTAAGATTGTTTTCTAATTGGAGGACCCAGATTCCTGCCTCTCGGAACCACCACCTTCACTGTGGAGCTTGGTAGAGTGTCCCCCTTACCCCTTCTTTTAGTTCAGTTTTGTGTTATCTGAATCACTATAAAAGAGTGACAGACAGTTGAGGCTGTCACTGGGTCATTAAGCTTCCCCTACGAGTGGCTGATGACTCTAGTTTATACCCAACCAATGATATTTACAAGTGTGAACAAACTCTGGCATTAAGAAAAATCTGAAATTAGCTCAACGTGGGTAAAATATTTGAGAATGCTAAGTTATTTCTCTTTTCTTCAGTTCTTTCCACATGCTTGTAATTTTATATCATTCCCATATGAACTTCAGCACTTTTTTTTTTTCCCTGTGAGAGGAGCCAGAGAGACAGACTCCTGAATGTGCCCGACTGAGATCCACCCAGCCCACTAGGGGGCAATGCTCTGACCATCTGGGGCATTTCTCAGTTGCTCAGCAACCAAGCTGTTCTTATTGCCTGAGGAGGATCCATCCTCAGCACCCAGGGCCAATTTGCTCCAATTGAGCTATGGCTGCTGAAGGAGGGAGAGAGAGAGAGAAAGAGAAAGAGGGAGAGAGGTGGAGAATCAGATGGGCACTTCTGTGTGCCCTGACCGGGAATTGAACCCAGGACATCCATCCACACACTGGGCTGACGGTCTACCACTGAGCCAACCCACCAGGGCAGTACTTTCTTCTGAAGAAAACAAAACTCATCTAACAAGACAACAGTTTAAAAAATCAGTTAAAATTTAAATAGTTGCTTTAAAATGATAACATTTTCATATGCTTTTATTGCCAAATAGCCAGGAGATATATTTAATACTAAATAATAAAGTTTAGATCATGTATTTTGAATTTTGTGTTGTGCTAATTAAGTCTTTTGTATGCTTTTAAAGAAAAAAAATGTATTTTGACAGCATGATATTTATAGGCAGGTGGTGGTTGATTTTTCACTGTATTGAGTTCTGTGCTTGGTCAGTGAGTCAGGTTGTGTATGGGCACACCGCCTCAAGAGGTTTTGTACTTAGTACTAAATATTACCCCTGGGTATTTAGCAATTAAAGCATATGAAAATGTTATAACTTTAAAGCAATCTTTATAGTTTCTTACTGACTTTTAAGATTTTTGGTAGACTGCACTGTGTTTGTAAATCCATTACTCTTGGTCATCATTTTTAAGCCCATGCTTGTGGTTAGGAGTACGGTATTGTAGTATGAGGTTTCTTGCAGGCCCTGGAGGACGGCTTCAGAAGTGCCCCAGGGGTGGAAATTACTGCCTGAGAAAGAAAATGACCTGTAGGAATGCAGGCCTCAAAACTATACAGAACCTAAAGTCCGTCCAGTTTCCTGTCCCCTTACCCATATACCTGGAAGTCTGGTTTTATCTTCTTTTTAATTGGGATCATTTTATTTGAGAAAGTTTAGAGGCTTACATAGTTTTTGGCATTGGTTGGTATCTAAGGTTATAAAACCAAGGACTTAGGTTGATAGTGCAAACCCCAGTGTGGCCCCCTTTCAGGTTTTCCCAGCTTCATGAGTATAAACGCACCACCCAGGTTCTTAGAGGAATGGCAGCGGTGCTGGCAGAAATGTGACTAACTGAGGTGGTTGTGGTAAGGAAGTTCGCTCTGGATTAATTAATGGACATTTGTCTTGTCATCATGGAGATGAGTAAGGAGACATAGTGTACAGCTTCATCTGCTGGACTGTGCATTTGCACCTCACATACGTGGACACAGTGGTGATTTTCTGTAAATGAGATCACTTTGTGGGTCTCATTGTTTTTCACTGAGAGAGGGCTGAGGTCCTTCTGGTCTCTCCCTTGGAGCCGCCTCATTCCCTCCATGTCTGCTTCAGGGAGCCTGTGGTTTAGACTACAGTAATTTACTTAATCCTCTGATGATGCTTTTAATTTTTCTATTGATTTGAGAGAGAGGAAAGGGGGGAGGAAGACAGAATGAGAAGTATCAACTTATTTTACTTAGTTCCATTTAGTGTGCACTCATTGATTGCTTCTCATATGTGTCCTGACGGGGGGGTTGAATCCGTGACTTCTGGCATGCTGACTTGACCCTTAATCCACCGAGCCACCTGGTCAGCCTCCCCCCCTTTCCCTGATGATACTTTTAAAAGTTGTTTCCAACTCAGAGTATAACTTATAAAATATAAGGAAGTTTAATACTTCATTTATTCTTTGAAACTTTCTCATTTAAGAAGGGCTGATCAGAACCTCATAAAATAAGTACTTTAGGAAAATCAATGCAATTAAATTACTCCTCAGCTTTATTGGGAGCTATCAGGTTGCTTTTCTGTCATTGACATGAGCTAGAAAAGAACTGTCAGGTTATTAACAGACTAAAACCTTGCTAACTGTATTGTTCCAGACTCATGAAGATAAACATGAGCTGTGTCTGGACCAGGTTCCATGTGTTGGCAGAAACCACTGAGCTGCGCTGTGCAGTGAGCAGAGTGGGGAAGGAAGCAGCTGCCAGAGGTGAAGCTTCTCTTTGGAAGGATGGGGTGCTCTTAGTCTGTGTGCTCAGGGCCGGCACTCTCAGAGCCTGAGCGGGCTTGTATCACCTGGTCGGCGTCTGTGCTTGCTCCTACTCAGCCACGCGTGGGTGCGGCAGGGTTCTGACTGACACCATGCGGGGCCCCTTGAAAGTCAGTCCTCAGATGACCAACATGTAAAATGTGTGAACCACAGGAGCTAGAAAAACACTATACAGCCACTACTCGGGCACTTCTCCTAAATGAATAAAACACAGTGTTGAAGGGCTGTGATAATAATTAATTCTGAACTTTTTAAAGTGAAATTTGATTTTCCTTTACCTTCCCAGCTTACCTGTGGAACCCAAGAATGCTTCCCGGGCCACATGACTCTGCCCCTTTTAGTCTCTTTCAGTGAGCAAGTCCTATAACTTGATTTGTGAAACAGTTGTTTCTGAGCAACTCTGTTACTGAGTAGCAGTCGCTTCTGTGTCACTGGGAGGTCAGTTACGCTGTTTTATACACGTATGTATGTGCTTTTATGGCATACATTTCACGCTCCATGTAGCCAGTGCCACTTCTGATGGGCATGTTCACACACATATACATATCTGTACGTACATCACAATTCGTGTAGCCCATGTCACTTCTGATGAGCACCCTTACACACGTATATACCTATCTGCATGCGTGTTGCATTCTTTGTAGCCTGTGCCTTTTCTTGTGGGCATGCTTACACACATATATATGTGTCATGTTTCATGTAGCCTGAGTAATTTCTGATGGATACGCTCACATACAGTTTTGGAGCACATTTGCACACAATCTTGGGCTGTACGGGTCCTTAGCCTCTGGAAGTGCAGTGTTAGGTGGTCATCCCATATTCGAGTCTGAGCAACACGTCAGGTTCAGTTCCTTCTGTTACCAGTGAAGGAAAGGTTCTCCTTTGAGGGGTCACTGAACACCCAAGGTTGGGTATGCGGCCTCATGAGACATCTCTCTTACCTTTTAAAGCAATAGTGACCTTCCTCAACTAACTATTCTGATGAATAGGGCTTGTCTGTATCACATTATCTTGAAAGCTGATACAAACATTTTTTCCTTTTGGAAGACTTAAAAAAAATGAAACCTTTGAAGTTCTTGCCTTCCTAGTTTTTATTTATTTGTTTACTTTTACTTTTAATTTCATTTTATTATTATTTTTATTTTTATTTAGAGAGCGGCCGGGAGAGAGAGACAGGAACATTGAACTGTTCCTATATGTGCCCTGACCGGGGATTGAACCAGCAACCTCTGCATTTCTGGATGATGTTTCAGCCAACCAAGCATCTGGCCAGGGCTTAATTTTTTTATAGAATGATTGATTTTTAGAGAGACAGGGAGAGGAAGGAAGGGAAAGGGAGGGGAGGGGGAAGGGAAGCATTCATTTGTTGTTCCACTCAGTTGTGTATTCATTGGTTGTTTCCCGTGTGTGTCCTGACTGGGGATAGAACCTGCAACCTTGTCGTTTCAGGATGATGCTCTAACTGACTGAGCTAACTGGCCAGGACCGCCTTCCCAGTTTTTATACACAGAGTCACTTTATGGTGATGTTAAAACATGGGCTGTTGTTAATTGATGAGCATGTAACAAGCAGTCATGGATTCAGAAAATATGGGATTAGAAAGTCAGGTGATTAAAACCAGAGAGAGATCATCTCTCACCTAATTTATTAAAATAAATTTTTAATAAATTATTAAATTTTTTTTTTATTGGTTGATTTTAGAGAGAGAGGAAGGCAAAGCAAGAGAGAGAGAGAGGAAGAGTCAGGAACATCGATCTGTTACTGTATGTGCCCTGACCAGGGATTGAACTGGCAACTTCCGTGTTTTGGGTTGATGCTCCAACCAGCTGAGTTATCTGGCTAGGGCCCTCACCTAATTTAAATGGAATGCACCCCCCTCATATTTCTGTAAAATTATTTAAGTCATTACAAATATTCAAAACTTACTTGTGGTGGACTGTTACATTGTTCAGTAAGAATGAAACAAGGACCAAGTTTCACAGAAAGGAAGTCTGAGTCTTTGATATTGCAAGCAGGAAGTCAGTGTTTGGATCTTACTCATTTTAACTTCTGTAGTAATTTTAAAGCAGGTTGCGTGGAACTGACTGGCATCTTTGAATAATCTGTGGGAAAAGTTTCTTAAATAGAATGTGAAGGAAGAGAATTTAGCCAAGTTAACTGAACGTGCTGTTGTGACACTCTTAAAGCTACTTTTGGAGCCTTTCTCTCTGGCCAGTGGTGAGGCTGGTAACTGTAGGGGCTTTTTTGAGAGAAGTATAGCAGCAGTTCCAGCCACTAGAAATAGACTGCATGCCCTCAAACTGCAGTGCAGTTCATCAAAGCTGTGACCGCTGCCATCTTCACTAGAATGGACGCATCACCAGGAGTGGTTCTTACTCCCTTGCTGTTGGGGATTCTCTCACACAAAGCAGGGCCTGGCACACAGTAGTGCTCACAAATCCTTGTCAAATGGACAGTTTGGTAGCTCAGTTCTGTCAGTAATTTAGAAAGGAAAGCTCTCCATTGTCCTGAAGAGGGAGGTGTGGAGAGGAGAGCAGCCAAGTGAGACTGTTGAATAGCTGGTACATGGTACGTGCCTTAACATCTTTTTTCAAAGGAACAGCAGAATTTTTTTAAAAATTTATTTATTTATTCATTTTTTAGAGATGAGAGAGAGAGAGAGAGAGAGAGAGAGAGAGAGAGAAAGAAAGAAAGAGAAAGAAAGAAAGAAAGAGAGAAAGAGAGAGAGAGAGAGAGAGAGAGAGAGAAAGAAAGAAAGAAAGAAAGAAAGAAAGAAAGAAAGGAAGGAAGGAAGAAAGGAAGAAAGGAAGAAAGGAAGAAAGGAAGGAAGAAAGGAAGGAAGAAAGAAAGGAAGAAAGAAAGGAAGAAAGAAAGAAAAAGAAAGGAAGAAAGAAAGAAAGGAAAGAAAGAAAGAAAGAAAGAAAGGGAGGAGGAGCAGGAAGCATCAACTCCCATATGTGCCTTAACCAGACAAGTGCAGGGTTTTGAACCGGTGAGCTCAGCGTTCCAGGGTGACGCTTTATCCACTGCACCACCACAGGTCAGGCGAACAGTAGAATTTTCAATCTTGAAAAATCATGTGTGATACAAGTTTGATTTCCTTTGAATGTTTTTTATCGTAGGGGATATGTTTTTTATCTGTTTTTTTCGGGGGGGTTAGCCATCATATGATATTTAGAAATATATTTATTTGGAGTTGAAGTTTCCTGTTCCTCTTTGAGACATCTGAGGTTGTACAGTACAGGCTGACACAAGTGACTTAAATTCTGCCAAATGCACATGAAAGGAAGGCCCAGGACACCATCCTCTCCAGGACCCTGCCGTTTCTCCTGAAGGCAGTGTCATCTGTTAGACACTTAGTTTCTAAAACAGTTTGGGAAGTGGTAATGACCTGGGAAGGACTGTAGTGACCCGATGGCTTTGTACACAGAGGCTGTGGTCATGACAGGGTCAAGTGGCATTTACCGGTGTGTGAGAGCTCTGCCTTAGTGATAGGGAGGGCTGTGGTCCATTTGTTACATCAGCCTGTGCTGCGCACACAGGTCTTGGACCTGTGTGTTTACATGAACACTGTAGCACACCTGAACAGGTGGGTGGCTGTCGAGAAGGTGACACTGGTTGCTTCTTGATAGCTTTTCACAGATGACTCTGTGGGCCTGAGACGCAGCCTGTGTTGTAGGGAAGGGTGCCCTGCCCTTTCTGTTCCCAGAGTGGAGTGCTGGCCCTCCGGTCTGGTCTGTTCCTCAGATGTAGCAGGATGACTGTATTTTGTAGGAAACTACACCTTACAGTAAGAAATGGGTGCCTGCAGTTGGTTTCTGACGTGGAGCCAGGAAAGCACCCTGCTTCAGCATTTCACGGGCCAGCGTTTTCCACATCATATATTTTTTTTCTTAGCCATGAAATTCTGGCAGATTGTTATGCAAAACAGTTTTGTGTCTCTGTGTGACTGGGAAGACAGCTGTTAGTCCTAATGAGGAGTGCTAGCATTACTGTCTTTCCGTTGATTGAGACCCTCGGAGGGAGCGGAATGTTCCAGATCAGGCAGTGGTGTGCGGTGAGGAGGTACCGCGCTGTCAGCTGGAAGCACATGCTCGGCTGCTCGCGGCGACAAGATAAATGAGTCTACTGGAGTCTGGCAGAGTCTGAGCTTTTCCAGCATGCGGCCGTGGCGCCCTGCTCCCCTTGGGACCCGAGTTGAGGGTGCCGTCAGACGACTGCCTTTGTGCCAGTTTTTCCCTTTGATGGCCCACAATACCTGTCAGGACTGTGATTTATTAAAAACCTAATGTCTTTCAGCATTTCATTAACATAGGGTTCGATGGTCTTTTGTGGAGACTTTTTCCATTAATTTAACAGAACGTTAACTGAAATTTAACTTGGCCCAAACTCCTAGAGACTAGAATCTGCAGAGCAGCCGGTATTGTGAGCTGCTCCCAGAGTTCTGCCAGCAGTTGGATTCTTTAAACCTTGCTATGACCTCTACATGGATGAGGAGCAACACCTTGTTTTAGTCAGGCCCTTGTGCTGTTTTTAAATAGGGAATTCAGATGGGTCACTGGGCCGATGCTCCAGGTTTCCCCCACTTTCCCCTTTGGCTGGTGTCACACAGGCGTCCCTGGGTGTAGCACATGGGGATGTGGGGGGGGGGGGATGACAGGCCTGATGCCAGGTGGGCAGAGGCAGAGAGTGCTCAGCCTAGGTGCACAGGGCGCTCCATAAGTAGTGGTCGCCCGGATGCTGGCACTGCTGGGTTGAGACCCACCTCGCAGGAGCTCAGTACGGATTTAACATGATGGAGCAGTTTTAGGTCTAAATCTGGTTTGAACCTGGTTTTTTTGAACTTGAGAAGTTTATCTCTTGTTTTAGACTCTAAGTGAAATGTAGTTTGAAATTGTGAGAAATAATAAGGTTGTACATGTATAATGTGTTATTTATTTGTATTTAATTTTTATACCTCTGAAAAAAATATGGCTCATTTATTCTGGGGGGCTGTCAGGGCTATAGTTGTCAGGAATGGTGAGATTATTTCCTCTACCCTTTCTTTAAAATATTTTCCTTATTGAGGTATAATTGACTAATAAAAATTGAGTATATTTAAGGTATACAATGTATCAATATACATATCTACTGAAGTGATCAGTCAAGCTAATTAGCATATTCATCACCTGGCATGGTTACCTTTTTCTGTGTCTGTGGTGAGAGTGCTTAAGATCCAATCTTCCAGCAGGTTTCAGATACATAGTACAATATGAACTACAGTCACCATCCTGTATTCTAGATGAGGTTCTGACTCTATGTCCTTTACTTGTAGCACTGTGACCTCTGCTGTGTTCACTGTGGGAGATAACGTTGTTTCAGGCAGTGATGACCGCACCGTGAAGGTTTGGGATTTAAAGAACATGAGGTCCCCCATTGCGACCATTCGTACGGACTCTGCCATCAACAGGTAAAGGAAGCTTCTCTTTGCTTAGATGTTTGCTTGACTTGAAAAGGTTGATTGTAGTGCAGTGCCTTGTCTATGTGACAAACACTGAGTATAGAATCAGATTAGTGTAGTGGGCCTTGAGAATCAGCATGAGGCAGTTATGGCATGGCCTAATGTCATAGCACTTCTGTTTCAGTGACGATGCTGTACATGTGGGTTACATATAAGTGACCTGGTCTCTGCATCCTAAAGCTGTCAATGCGTAATACTTGCATTCACTGTTGTGTTGTTACTGCAGTGGTCCCCAACCCCCAACTTACATTATTTCCGTTTTATTTATATTGAAGTCTGAACGATGTTTTATTTTTAAAAAATGACCAGATTTCCTCTGTTACATCCGCCTAAGACTCACTCTTGACGCTTGTCTCGGTCACGTGATACATTTGTCTGTCCCACCCTAAAGGCCGGTCTGTGAAAATATTTTCTGACATTAAACCGGTCCGTGGCCCAAAAAAGGTTGGGACCACTGCCCTACTGCATTGTAATCTGTAAACTCGGAAACTGGTGCTGTCACTGTTTTATACGGAACCTATTTTGTCTCTTACTTGCAGAATCAATGTATGTGTTGGCCAAAAAATCATTGCCCTCCCTCATGACAATCGACAAGTAAGATTGTTTGATATGTCCGGCGTGCGGCTGGCACGGCTCCCTCGCAGCAGTCGGCAGGTAACTGTGCTGGTGACACGCGTTCTGAGTCTCAGGCTTTGTAGGTTATCAGCAGCTGATGGAAACACTGTGAGCTGCACATGTGTTTTCAGTTTCCTAATAGCCCCCAGAATAATACTATTTGAACATGCCATCAACTTAAAAATATTAGCGAATTTATACTCTTTACCTTCCTACTAAATCTTTGGATGCTAGATTTTAATTGGAAGTACTTGATCTGTATTTAGAATTCCTAAAATTTAACATGGAAAATGTTTCCCAATGCCTGAATAGAGTATTAGTTTTTAAGTTTAACTTAAGTGAAATCCAGCCTTCACTTCCTCAGTGTAACCAGCCACATTCTGGAGCTCATTTGCACATGGGTTAGTGGCTGCCATACTGGAAAGCACAGTTTTAGATATTTGCATTTGCACTTACACAAATTGGAAATATTAAAGGATATGTATTTGTATGGTCAAGCAGGAGTGGTGGCTGTGGATTGTAGAAGCTCCTTAAGAAAGGACCCTCCACCCTCAGCCAGGAAATTCCTTTCCATGGCGTTTGCCAGGACAAACTTCATTGAAGATGTGACTTTTTTTGGGAGCCTAGGACTGCTTGCATTCAGCTCAAATGGTGCAGTATAAGGGCATTGGGTCCAATACTGAGGTGCTTGCACCACCTGTCACAGTCACCTGGGCTGCGGTACTAGCTCAGACCTGCTGACTTGATCTCCAAGGGGTGCCCAGGAACCTCTGTTCAGATTCATTCCCTGGGTGATTCCAAGTTTGAGGGAGAGTTCCAGAGTGAGTGACGTACTAGCTCCTTCCCTGGGGGAAATGGATGTAGGTGGAGTTAATAACAGCCCGCCTATATTCCCCCTTCAGTCTTTGTGCCTAAATGAGCCCCCCCATACAGCCACTTAATCGTATGTGAGATGAAAGGGTGACTCATGTAGTGTGGCTTCCAGCTCAGTCTGGACCTTGCTCCTGGATTAGACTCACGTTCATACATGCTGCCTGGTCTTTTCCCTCACCCAGTCAGTAGAACCTGATTTCAATGTCCAGTGAATGCCTTGAGTTTATCAGCTTTAGTTCTTTCCTGAGGCTTGATTTTTACTACCAACTAATGAGTGCTTGTTCATTCTCTCTTCTCAGGATCCTAACAAAAGTGTAGAAGATTGCTTTCCTAACCCTTTTCTCCTTTCCTGCTGTGCTTTCATTTTGTGGCCTGTCTCCTAAAATGTAGCTGGCAGTATTCATATGCGAATGCTTTCTACAGGGAACTTTTGTGCCATTCTTTTAAGGGTTTCTTTTACTTCCTTAACCCTTTGAGCTGTACGAACGTTCTTGTATTTCCTCGTGCCTCCTGACCACCCAGAGTACGATCGATTTATTTTAAAAATGTGTAAGGTAATGTTAAAAAAGGCAAGTGTATGTTCTTGTTGCCATAAATTGGTTATCAAACATGATTTTAAGCTAATAAAACTGTAACTGGAACTTACTTTATTTTTTGAAAAATACTCACTCCTGGGTGTCAGCAAGCATGAAAAAAACTCACTACTCAAAGGATTAAACTTCTGTTAGCTGTTCCCAATCCTGCCTCTTATACTTATTGTATGATATAGTAGTAGCCATGTCCTAGAGTGGTGTATGACTATTGTAAGGCATTGCTTGTGTCTCGCATGTGTACACCAGACGTCACACTATCAACTTTGCATAAGCTTTGCAGTAATTTATTCCAACATTCTGGTATTGAACTGGAATTCCTAAAGCTAGCAGGAATATACTTGAAAGACCACTTATTTTTCCTTTTTTTATTTTAAGGCAGCAAATGTTTTTCTATAGTTGCTTTAACCTGAACCAAGTTATTTGTTAAAATGATATTTGATTGAGTCTCATTGAATTTATTCCCAAATTTACCTAGCCTCATTTAGTCATTAAAACATTTCAAATTGATTTTCTTTCCCCTTTCTGACTGTAATCTCTTACTCATTTCTTGAAGAATCATAAGTGCTTTTGGTGTGTTTCTCACTAAATTCATGTTAAGCCTGACCTCAATCTTTCATCCTGGCTTTTCCATCAGCACTCATCCCTGGAAGCCCATTGCCGTACACAGTATTTTTGGCTCACTTTGGATCTTGTGTGTTAATTTTTTCCCCTCTCAATTCAGTTACTTTCAGTGGTGTAGTTGTTAATTTGGGGAAGGTTTTATACCTCTTATGCTTGAGGAATCATGCACTAATTCTGGTTTGTGTGATTGGTACTAGGGCCACAGAAGAATGGTGTGCTGCTCGGCGTGGAGCGAGGATCACCCCACATGCAATCTGTTCACCTGTGGGTTCGACAGGCAGGCCATAGGCTGGAACATCAACATCCCTGCATTATTACAAGAAAAATAAGGCGCTGGCATTCCTTCGTTTCGTAGTTTGCCATGGACCTGTGACTGGAGCAGGCCTTTCTCATACTGATTAGCCATTTTTGTGAGAGCTGGACCCTGAGAAGGGTGGTTTGTATGTGTCCTTTTCACACTGTACCCAGCTTGCATGAAGTGTACAGACTGTGGTTATGTTTTTTTTCTGTCGTGTCTGTGCTGGCATCCTCTGGTCAGTGGGAATGAGCCCCTCCCTGTAGCACGTGGCATTTGACAGATGACAGGAGGGCATCACACTTGTATGAATTCAATGTGAACCTGTGTACGTACTGTGAGCATAGGTCTGTGGCATTTCTGGAATAACCCTACCTATCTGCCTTGTCCTGGGGAGACTGCAGAGCTGCGTTTGCATTGGCGGAGGAATGGCAGAGTTGGGAAATGTGTTTACTTCTGTGTGAAGCTGTAGCGTGTACTGTCGTGTAATTCAGCTTCAGCTCTTACTCTGTTACTGGTCTGTGAAATTTACCTGGATCTTAGAAGTTAAAAAAGTAGGATCGAATGTTGGGTTTGCAACATTCATAGAGTTTCTTTTGAAAAGAAAACATTTCTCTTCTTTTTTATAGAAAATCATTTTAATATCCTGAGGTCTCATTAGCAAATTCTAAAATAAAATGATTCTAATCACCAATTTCAGATTGTAAGGAAAATTTAAAGCACTTTAGTTTATAGCTATGGTTATAAACAGTTTTTAGAAGTTTCAAATGACTTATCCATTGAATGTGACTTGACCTTTTTAAGAAGGCTGTGCTACCTGAAGACAAAACCTTATTTATTTTTTACACCTTTGGTTTGCATATTTCTGCATGGGTTCACTTCCTTGGTGGTATTTGAGAGCCAACAATGCAAATAAATGAGCACTACCTCAAAAATAAATGTTTGGAAAACTTGGTGTCTCACTGTGCCTAGCTAACCAAACACTTCAGCTGTTAGCTGGAATACTGACAAAATTCAGTTCAGAAGGCAAGAAAGACAATCAGCAAATATATCCTGAAGATGAAGGGCACATCCTTTAGCTTCCAGGGCGGCAGCCGCAGCCATCGTGCACAGGTGACAAGATGCTTCTGTCTCAGCTGCTGGGACACCTCTCAGTGCCAACCCTCCCACTGCCAGAGTGGGCCCGTCACTCTTGCCTTCTTAGCAGTTACTGTTTCTGATGTCTGTGAGTTTGTGTTATTGTTGAGTTACAGTTTTGATAGAGACATCTCATTGTACTGCTCCTTATATATATATTCTTTTTTTTATTCCAAAAAGATTTATTTCCAGGAAAGTCACATTTTCTGCAATACTACACATTAACATTTCAGACTATATTAAAAGTTTACCCTAATTTTGTAAAACCATGTCTTTTGAGTTTTAAGAGGATACAAACTATACATATTTAAAATATTTATTAAAATATACATTTTCTTGTCCGTGTTATTTACAAAAAAAATTGTTCAGATCTTTGTAACAATAAATTATGTTACAAAAATTTTAACAGAGAACAGTTGCATTTTAAATATATTTTCTGAAATAAAGAACTCATATTCCTTAGGAAAGATATAGGATACTTAATTACCTAGATTTCAACAAAATATTCTTAACATAAATGGGTTATAATCTTTACCACAGAGACACCAAATCTGCATCTAATCAGGAGTCAAGGAAATCAGCTCTCGTTTAGAAAACAACCATTTGCTACAGCATTTCTTTTTATATACAACAGCGGCCTCTGCTGGAGAAAAGTATGCTTGTATTACAAAGGATTAGTTCAAACCTATGGAACTGGAAGAACTCAGATTCATTTCCCGCTTTACCAGAAAACTAAGTTAAAATAATTTTCAAGGTCTTACAGCTGCGCGAGCCTATCAAGTATATCCTTCTTGATTTTTGGATAATCTAGATGTGCTTGTAGAGCCTGGTGACATGTCAATTGCATTCACATATCCTTTTGCTTTTAGGTAATTAAATGCCAGTTTGTACCCCACTGCTGGATTTTCCTGACTGCCATGTATCCATGCCCTCTCATAGTTTAAGGCAGTATCTGTATATGCTTGTTCTTTTTCCATAATGTAGTCCATATATTTATAAGCTTTGCAGCAAGACCTATTATGTTCCATCTGAACCGTTTTAGCAGTTCTTCTGCCGTGTCATATTTGGCTGATTGAATATAAATATCAGCAAGTAGCAGCCAACTCCTCTCAAAGGCCTCAGCATCAATAGGGTTCCAGTTCATTTTTGCAATCCGCTTCAGCTGGTTTCTGGGTCTTGGAGTCTGTTTCAAGATCATATAAGCTGTTGCCATCCCCAGAAGTGCTGGAATATGATCCTTCTCAGAGGTTGCTATTTTGGTGAAGGTATTCGATGCTTGCTCAACATTCGATTTCTGTTTGGTAGACATGAGGCAATAGTTTCCCAGTATGCGAAGCTGCACATGACCCTCAACAGTCTGAGGTTTTAGTTCTCTAAGGAATTTTTTTGCAGTTCTCATGCTGATTGCACAGACTCTTGCTTCTCAGTTGAATTACCTACGTCTCCATCCAGATTTTCAAATACTTCACCTCCAACAGTTTCATTATCTGGATTCAAACAGATTTCTGTCATATTATAAAGGGCATCCTGGCCCCATTCACTGTCTTTCCGAGCTTTATTAAAATGTCGAAGGGCATCATTTGGTTCTCCCGTATACCAAAGATACAGTCCTTTGCAATATTGATATCCTGGCTCCAGTTTTGCTCTGAAGTTATGTTTCTTAGCCAATAAGAAAAATCTTGGAACATCCTCAAGTTTTCCACATCTTCTTAGGAAATCACTTAAATGAGATAATGTCATATAATTATCTGGTTTGCGTTCTAAAAGCTGTTGTAAATGAAACGCTGCTTGTTCATATTCTTCCTGAACATGATACCTGCTACCATCGTGGTGGCAGCTTCATTGTCCTGGTCAGTCTGGAGAAGTAGAGTACAGTGACGCAGGAAGGTGTCGAGGTCATCACGTGCCAGGTACAATCGTGCCAGCTCCAGTATTATCTGTTTCACAATGAACAAGCACTTCTCTATAAAACTTAATTGCTTTTTCATAGTCTCTCTGAGCAACAGAATGTTTTGCCATCTCTGTACAAATTTCTGCTGCTGTTTTTGTGCAGGAACTGCATCTGGTTGTTCCATCTGAACACGTTTTTGTACCCGAGCTTGTAATTCTCGAGCCTGTTGTAATGAAGTGACTGGATCACCAGGTCTTTCCATTTTACTATGAACTTCTGCTAGAAGAACTTGAGAACGTCCATCTTCCATTAGAGGTGACAGTTCACTTACAGGTTCATGAGCCAGCACATGTTGAGAACTTTTTCTGCTTTGTCATAGCATTTCATTTTTCATAAAAGCTCAGCCAGGTCATAGCAAAGGTAATTTGTCCACTTTTCAGTGCGGCTTCATAGTAAATGATTGCCTTGGAATAGTTCTGAGTTTTCACAAGTGCTTTCCCAGTTTTGCTTGCCAGTGTTTCATCTTTTGGATTTTGATTTAATGCTTGCTCATATGCTACTATAGCTTGAATATTCATAAATGCATCTCCAAGGAGAAGATGAGAACACGTACTGGGCATTCTTTCAGCAATTTCTCTCTAACAAGTGATATATAACATTTTCTCTTTTCTATGATTCAGGTATATATCTGCCATTTTTTCTTTGGCCTCTATGAAATAAGGCTGTTCGGATGTAACATTCCGAAGCATGTTTCGAGCCTGCTCAGTAGCTCCTTGGAGATAGAGCGAGGTCTGCATTAGCAATAGTAACATGCAATTCTTCAAATGTCCCAGAAAATTCATGGATGGCATCTTGTAACACTTCTGCTGCCTCATGCTGTTCTCCATTTAAGCGGTGAACTTCAGCCAACTCAAGAAAGATTGATAAACGATGGCTTGCATCGGCTTCAGTGTTTTGAATTTTGATTTCGAGGAAGTTCCAGTTTTTCTCATTCCTGGTAAACTCATTGCCATGTGCAGAGTTTTAATTGTTTCTGTTTCTCCCATTTTCTTTTGTGACTGAGCTTTTATCAAATGATACACAGGATCTTCTCTTAGCTTAAAATGATAGCTCAAAGTTCAGGAGACGGAGAACACAATTTAAATTTTTCCTGAGACAAACCTGAGCCATCAGGAGATAAGCATCTGCATAAGAAGAATTATGCTCTAGGCAATGTTGCAGGATATTATAAACTGCTTCAGTATTACCTGACAAATATTTCACTGTTGCTCTTAGGAAGAGAGCTTGCGAGAGACCTAGTGAAGTTCTTACTATAGTCTCCAGGACTGTGGTACGATGTCTGAGAAATGGAGAAAGAGGTTTCCCAGGACTTGCAGGCTGCATTGAACAGAAATTCAGATATTCTATAATAATTTCTAGCAAGAAATTAGGACTTAACTTTTCAAAATGCTCTATTCCAACAGGTAAATCTTGTAATTGTGAAAAATGAATGTCCAGGACATCATTTAACAAGTTAATAATTTCTTCTTGTTTATTTTTCTTCATAGCAAGAACTGCATGTAAATAGGTTAGTTCCGCATATTTTCCAAAAGACTGCTGAACTTCACTAAGGGATTCTAGCTGATGACCTGCATCCTGTAGCTGCCCTTCTATTAACTGACATTGGATAAATCCAATCAAAGGAGTGATGTTAGTTTCTTCAAGATTTAAGGCAATATTATACCACTTCTTTGCATCTTTAACTTTTTCTTGTAAAAGCATTTGGTATCCAAGTTCTGTAGCATATTCTGATTGCTGAGGAGTTAAACTGAAAGCTCTTTCTAGTAAAGTTTGAATTTTCTGAAGGATGAGTTGATTACGTCCACAAGTTCTGCTGAAAGCTCTTGTGATCTTACAAAAGAAGTTGAGCATTCTGTGATTCCATGGCATCCAGTGCATTTGCTAAGTTTTCCAGAGTGGCTGCAGCCTTCTCTGTGTCCCCTTCCCGGCACAAATAGTGAGGAACCAGCATTCTTAGTGCTTCCACATTCGGTTTATCTTGAAGCATTAACCTCTGTGCAATCTCAGTCGTCTGGTCCCAATCTTGCAAGGCTAGTTGTAGTTTCATTTTCTGTACAAAAGCAGGAAGGAAACTTGGCAAGGTCACAATTATCTGGTTTACTGTCTCCAGAGCACCTAAATAATTCTGGCGCATCTCAAGGCATTGTGCCTTACCCAGCAAAGCAAAAATATCATTTCCATTTTCTAATCCCTCTTCAAAAGATCTCAGTGCTTTTTTTGTATAAGATTCTTTTCCTCTTGTATTATAATATCAAGCCATGCTCTTAAAACCTGTCCCACCTTACTACCATTTGACATTTTGATCATTCTGTCAATGTACTCTCTCGCCTTAGCGTGATAGCCAATGTGCCATAAGAATAAGCCTGCGTGGTACAAAGCTTTCGTTTCTGCTGCTTTACGCAACTCCTTCACTTTGGCATCCGATTCCAGAATAGCTTCTTTATCTGATTAGAGCTCATTTTATGGGCATGTATCAGTGCAAGCAGAGAACAAAGTGAAATGTCTGGTTTATTTTTTTATTTTGTATTTTTTGTATTTTTCTGAAGCTGGAAATGGGGAGGCAGTCAGACAGACTCCTGCATCGCCCGACCGGGATCCACCCGGCATGCCCACCAGGGGGCAATGCTCCGCTCATCTGGGGCGCTGCCCCGTTGCCACCAGAGCCATTCTAGCGCCTGAGGCAGAGGCCATGGAGCCATCCTCAGCGCCCGGGCCATCTTTGCTCCAGTGGAGCCTCGGCTGCGGGAGGGGAAGAGAGAGACAGAGAGGAAGGAGAGGTGGAGGGGTAGAGAAGCAGATGGGCGCTTCTTCTGTGTGCCCTGGCTGGGAATTGAACGCGGGACTCCTGCACGCCAGGCTGACGCTCCACCACTGAGCCAACCGGCCAGGGCCTGGTTTATTTTTTATAGCCTCAAATTCTTGAAGTGTATCTTGAGTTTTACCTTCCATTAATATACCACAGGTCTGGTAAAACCTGAAGACTGGGTCACTACTGTACCTCTTCATTCCTTTACTGGCAATGAGTGACACATGATGGAAATACCTCTCCTGACAATATTAATCAAAGTAAGGGTTGGCGGGGTCAGTCTCTGCTGTCCACGAGGGTGTTTCTGCTGGGACTGCAGGCTTCAACGGCTGTGGTGGACCCAGGCAGGTATACCTTCTACCTTGGCAGCAGTGGGAGTGGTCAGGATCACGGTGTGTGGACTCATCCATGTGGAAGTCAGTCCTTGGGTGGTGTACTTCTTTACCTAGACGGAGTCCCCAGGCTAGAAGGGATGTACCAGATTTCCTGGCATTGATGGAAGCGTCTTTCAGTCTTTTGGACAGCCTGCTGAGTAGTCTGTAGACCCTGTAAGTACTTCAGCCCCTGCGAGTCCATGGCTCCCCGCGCTGGGCCGCGGGCCTCTGGACTGTGTTTGCCTGCTCCTTGTATTTTTAATCCTTTGTCCACTTGGAGACTGGCCCCTTGGAGAGGCACAAGAGGGTAATGTTGAAAATGACCATGGGTGACCCCATTCCTTGTGTCTCCTGTTTTGTAGCAACACAGGCTGCATTGCCGTTTGGTGCAATGCAGCGTGACTATGCAGGCTACCCTTGGGTGGAGGGCCCAAGGCTCAGGTCCTGCTGTAGCTAATCTTCGAAACTTCAGCCCTGACTCATTGGTGATTCTGAAATGATTTAGAGTTTGGAAGGGAAGAGGGACCAGGAAAATCCATTAATTACAGTATAGAGTTGAGATTGCTAACTAAGGGACAAATGTTTTAGAGTGACTATTTTCAAAGCTCAGTAATGGGTTGTATTTTTAGAGTGTAACATTTGCCCTGAGCGCACTGTTTGAGAACAAAGTCTGCTTGTCACTGTGGGCCTGAGTGTCAGGTTCTGGCCCTGTTCTCCTGAGTGGTCTTACAGTCTGATGGCCGTGCCCTCTGTGCTGCACCACAGCCCCAAAGGCATGAGCAGGATGAGTTCTTAATAAGCCGCATAACCATACTCTTGTGTTTCTCTTGTGTTTTAATTTGAACATTTGAGTGTCTTAGAATCATCATTAGGAACATTGAAAAATGTATACAGATAGCTAAATCAAACTAAAGAACCAAATCTCTGCCAGATTAAAAAATTTGAAGCTTTTAAATATATATTTGTGATGTCCACTTAATTGTGTGTAGACCAGCACCCTTCATGGCTGGCAGCTGCTCACCTTACTAAGTGGAGGGGCTCGCCTCACTCCTCTCCTTGAGGGCGCAAGGCTTCATGGTGCTGGAGCGGATTCCCAGGAGCAGGGCATGCTCCTGCTAGCTGCTGCATGTTCTGATGGGATACCTCCAGCTGCTCTGGTCATAGTGCTGGTGATTTCAGGGGTCATGAAGGAGAGTGGGGTTAGTGTGTGTGAGCTTGAATGTGCGTGTGTGCAAATTTGCATGCATGTATGTGTGTGGCTAAAATTGTCATTTGATTAGCCACAATGATCTCATCTGAAATAGTATTTTGAAATGGGAGTTGTTTTGATTTATATGCTGACATGTCCAGAATTTCACTTAATAATGGAAGGAATTGAAAAATTCCTTCCATTATTTTTCAGTCTGGTTACTGAAAAATGTGTCTTAATAGAGAATTTCATATGAGATACATTGTTGGACAAAGCAACACTTTTTTCAACCACTGCACATCCATTTCTATAGAGTCAAAGATTCTGTACATATTTTGCAATCTGAAGAATCCTATGTAAAATTATTTGTTGCTTAAATCTGTGAAAAACATGTTTCTTTTGGAGAAAGTATGCATTTGTAAGTGGTGTGTAGAAAAGCAAGTGTTTTTATTGTATTAATGTAATTGTTTTCAAGTGTTCAGTGTCTTCATTGCAATATGAAATTCATTAAAAAGTCCATAATTGCCATTATAAAATTTTGTTAGGAGTCTCTTTTTTTTGTTAGTATTATCTTTTTTGTTTCGTGTTGGTGCAACTTGGTTGATAATTACAGAACACCACAATGATGTAGGAATTGAACAAGTTTCTAACTGTAGTATTGCCCACTTCAAAAATTTTTTATTTTGACCAGAAAGATCAATTATGTTATACCTGTTAGGCTACTACTAAGTGCTACATAATTATGCTTCTCCATTCCTGCATCCCCAGCCCAAAAATTTCTGAAGGGAGTAAAGTTGATATAATTCAAGCATTTTCCTTCCTTCCTTCCTTCCTTCCTTCCTTCCTTCCTTCCTTCCTTCCTTCCTTCCTTCCTTCCTTCCTTCCTTCCTTCCTTCCTTCCTTCCTTGAGAGAGAAAGAGAGAGAGAGAGAGAAAGGGTAGGAGCAGGAAGCATCAACTCCCATATGTGCCTTGAACAGGCAAGCCAGGGTTTTGAACCGGCAACCTCAGTGTTTCCAGGTTGACGCTTTATCCACTGCGCCACCACAGGTCAGGCTCAAGCATTTTTCAAAGTTCCTCAAAGTCTCATAAGATGCTTGTCTGGTTCTTATCATAGACAGGCTAGCTTGTTTGAAAGTTTTAAAAATTGCGCTTGTAGAAAGTTGACCGCATGTTCTGTGGGAAAGTGCAAACCAGGATCTGCAGTTGCTGCCTGCTCTCCCTCCTGTCCTTACCCACGTGAGTCAAATGTGCTGGTTGCAGGAACCGCAGGAGGTGGTAACACTGCGGAGTCCCCTGCCTGCCAGTGGCCCTTTATTGAGATGGGAGGCTCTGCCCTCATTGCACAGGCATTGGGGTACATTCAGTCCCCAAAGGACTGAAATTCTCCACTACTTACTTAACTCTCTACCTTACTCTTCAGAAATGTGATGATTGTTGAAATTTCATAGTTACACTTTAAGTTACATTTAAAGTTTACCTATTATAAAGAATCAAGAAGGCAAGACTAGTATTGCTGTAATATCATCAACATGCCACTTTCTAGTGTCTCCTCACTGTCCATAGATTTTGTTTTCCTTTAAGAAATTAGAAGTTAAATTACTTCAAAAATTGGTAACACCTGCCCTGGCCAGTTGGCTCAGCGGTAGAGCGTCGGCCTAGCGTCCGGAGGACCCGGGTTTGATTCCCGGCCAGGGCACACAGGAGAAGCGCCCATTTGCTTCTCCACCCCTCCGCCGCGCTTTCCTCTCTGTCTCTCTCTTCCCCTCCCGCAGCCAAGGCTCCATTGGAGCAAAGATGGCCCGGGCGCTGGGGATGGCTCTGTGGCCTCTGCCTCAGGCGCTAGAGTGGCTCTGGTCGCAACATGGTGACGCCCAGGATGGGCAGAGCATCGCCCCTGGTGGGCGTGCCGGGTGGATCCCGGTCGGGCGCATGCGGGAGTCTGTCTGACTGTCTCTCCTGTTTCCAGCTTCAGAAAAATGAAAGAAAGAAAAAAAAAAATTGGTAACACCTCAGTTATTATATGCAACTAGATAGTCCATATTTTGGAGAGAAGAAGCTAAAAATGAAATAAGATAAAAGTATGTAATTTAAAAATTCTAATTAAACGTCATTAAGCAGCTTCTGGTTAACAATAGAAGAAACATCTTTGGGCCCTGGCCGGTTTGCTCAGTGGTGGAGCATCGGCCTGGCATGCGGGAGTCCTGGGTTCGATTCTCGGCCAGGGCACACAGGAGAAGCGCCCATCTGCTTCTCCACCCCTTCCCCTCTCCTTCCTCTCTGTCTTTCTCTTCCCCTCCCGCAGCTGGGGCTCCACTGGAGCAAAGTTTGCCTGGGCACTGAGGATGGCTCTGTGGCTTCTGCCTCGGGCGCTAGAATGGCTCTGCTTGCGGCAGAGCGACGCCCCAAGATGGGCAGAGCATCGCCCCCTGGTGGGCATGCCGGGTGGATCCCGGTTGGGCGCATGCGGGAGTCTGTCTGACTGCCTCCCCATTCCGGCTTCGGAAAAATACAAAAAAAAAAAAAAAAAAGAAACATCTTTGGAACTCTTGTCTGTGATTGACAAGTGATGTCCATTTGATTTGTGGGCTAGGGTTGAGAGCAACAGGGGAGCTACCTTAGTTAGGTCCAGGAGGCATCTCTAAAGAGATGAGGTTTAATCCAAACTGAAAGGTTGGCAGGAGTGTCAGGAATTGAAGGCATACAAGAGGAGCAAGTGAATGCCACACAAAGTGTGGTGGTGTACAGAGCGGGGGAGGACATTGGGTGAGGTGGGTGAGGGTGGGGCCCTGAGTCATGCGGCAGCCTTGAGGAGAGCAGGTTGCCCCCATAGGCGCTCACCAACTTGGGATGCCCAGAGGGGTCACGAGGAGTCATGCAGATGGATCATGTCATCGTAGGGTGTGCTGGTGGCAGCATGGTGGAGGAAGAGCATGGTCTTAAGGTTTGACTTGAAAGGAGACCACGCAGTTCTGCTGGAATTTGGGCCCGTTTATTCTACAACTCGGGTAGTATAGAAATTGCCGTCACTGGAAGTGCACAGCTTTGACCTCAGACACTCCTTGGCACCTAAAGGATGTTTCAAGCACAACTAAGAATGTATGAGAAGGATTAAAAAAAAACCCAAAAATGGCAATTGGATGTGGTAGGAAATGTTAATCACTAATTAGAAACATTTGGGTTTAAGTTACCATAGCTAAATTTGTTTACTTCCTGACTGCTGGGCATTTTGTCACCACCATGACACACACACTCTGAGTGCCATGCCTGCCCCTCAAGTGGGTTCTGAGTTAGTGGTTACCATATTTCCCCATGTATAAGATGCACCTTTTCCCAGCAAATTTGGGGTCTTAAAACTGGGTGTGTCTTATACAGTGGTTGTAGATATTTTTACTTGCATTTACTACTTTTTCATGCTGGTTTTTGCGCTCATTGTTGAAGACTGATTTGTCATTAGACACAGATGAGTACAAGCTAATGGATGGGAGTTTTCACAGTGAAGAGGAGTTGTATGAATTTTATGATGACTAAAACTTGAGTTTAGAAACTAATTTTTTTTCAAATTTCAGGCCTCAAAATTAAGGTGCGTCTTATACATGGGAGTGTCTTATACATGGGGAAATATGGTATTTTTTGCTCCATCCAACCCAACTGGACCTTCAAGATCCTCATCTGAAAATTTTGGAACTAGAACTGAGAAAGTCAGTCTCCAATAGCTTTGTATGAGTGAAAATAATGCAGATGTACTAAGAGAAAATAACTCGAATTGTGTGCTCAGCATCTGCCTTTCAAGAATGTGTTGAATGTAGATAACGTGGGATCAAGTTTTCACCAGTATGTGTTTGCTGACAGAGCTCCTTGAGATACCCTAAGGAGAACAAATCGTGAAGGAATGGTTTCAAAATAGACAAACTTGCCAGCAGAGAGCCATATAAAATAGTGTCTGTCTGGAGTTAGTGGTTTATGTGTTTTTTTTTGAAGTGAGGAAGTTTCTTGATTGAGAAGGCACCAGTCGAGGAGATGGGAGACCTAATAGTGCTTCTCAAATGTACCCTGCTCATTGGACTAAGGTTTTTAAGAGTTTAGGGGAAACACTTATGTGGAAGTGCTGGTGGGGCAATTTTAATTGGAAGACCCTAGAAATTGTCCATTTATGTTAAGGGGCATTGGCTCCGGCTCTTCCTGGACAAAGACCCTCTTGCCTTGTAAAAGGGTTCTGGTGGTCAAGTTTTGGTTATGTCCTGGTCCTTTGGGTGTGTGTGTCGGCAGGGCGGGGAGGGGGCCACTGATAACTTTGGTTCTGAGTTGAGCTGCAGGTCAAAGTTCTCTAATCTGTGCATGCTTGGGGTTAGTGGTTTAAATTTCTATTTTTGTTTGGCCAGGGGAGTAAAATGAGTCATTTTAGTCCTTTAAGTTATCAAATATATTTATAGTAAAATTTCGAGGGTAACCAGAAAGAAGAGAAACACCTTGGAAAGATAAAAAGATTAAAAGTGAATAATGCAAAGCGGTTGCAAAATATAAATAAGAACTGGGCAGAAGTGACTTTTTTAGTGCATCTCTTGTAGTTTTTTTAATTTTAGAACTATTGAAATGCATTACCCAATATCTGAAAAGTTCCCATTTTATGCTAGTTGCAAAAACATAAGGTACCTGGTGGGGAACAGCTAGCTGACAAAGGGAAAGGCCATGGGAATATACAGTGTGTCTGTAAAGTCATGTGCACATTTTTTTTTTTTTTTGGTATTTTTCTGAAGTTGGAAACAGGGAGGCAGTCAGACAGACTCCCACATGCACCCGACCGGGATCCACCTGGCATGCCCACCAGGGGCGATGTTCTGCCCATCTGGGGCGTCGCTCTGCCACAATCAGAGCCATTCTAGTGCCTGAGGCAGAAGTCATGGAGCCATCCTCAGCGCCTGGGCAAACTTTTGCTCCAATGGAGCCTCGGCTGCGGGAGGGGAAGAGAGAGACAGAGAGGAAGGAGAGGGGAAGGGGTGGAGAAGCAGATGGGCGCTTCTCCTGTGTGCCCTGGCCGGGAATCGAACCCGGGACTCCTGCACGCCAGGCCGATGCTCTACCACTGAGCCAACCGGCCAGGGCGTCATGTGCACTTTTGACCGGTCACAGGAAAGCAACAAAAGACTATAGAAATGTGAAATCTGCACCAAATAAAAGGAAAACTCTCCCAGTTTCATACCTATTCAGTGCAGTTCGATGGGGCTCATGCACAGACTTTTTAGGGCTCCTTAGGTAGCTATCCCATATAGCCTCTACAGACCCGTTACTGACTGATGGCTACCAGAATGGGGTTTCTCCACCAAACTGCCGGTTTCCTTCAACTGCTTATCCCACTGAGTAATGTTATTCCTATGTGGTGGCACTTTGTTATAAATGTGCCGATATTCACGTTGCACTTTGGTCACGGATTCAAATTAAGCGAGCCACAGAACACACTGGACTTTCCTCTGTACCATCCACATCTCGACTGGCATGCCCGTGGGCTGCTCTGCTGTATACATGGTGTTATGTCATCATCTGCACATGAGCACATGCTTCCACATCATCCTACAGAAACTGGGAGGGTTGTCCTTTTATTTGGTGCAGATTTCACATTTCTATTGTCTTGTGTTGTGTTGCTGTGACTGGTCAAAAGTGCACCATGACTTTACGGATACACTGTAGATTTACCTTAGGCCCGACAGGGCTGTGGTCCATAAAGTGTGGTATTGGCTCTGGGAATGGAAGAACTAACCAGTGGGACAGAGAACCAAGTTGATTCTTGCAAATGTGTAACTTGAAATATTTCCATTCATATAATCACAGATCATTAGAAGAAAGTGGCCTATTTAAGTAATGGTTCTAGTGCTACTGGTTATCCATCTGGGAGAAAAAAGTAAAAAAGAACTTGGATTGCCTACCTCACACCAAAAGAAAATTCCACATCTGTTGAAGAAAAAATATTAATATTTTTAAAAACTATTTTTGTGACTTTGAGTTTATTAAACAGCTATCTAAAACTGAAGTAACCATACTAGAAAAGATTGATGTGTTCCAGCATATTAAAATTAAAATATATTGGACACCTTAGGGTGAAATGATAAACCACAAATTATAGTTGCAACATATATAATCCACAAAAGATTAATATTCAGGGTAGTAAAACAAAATCGTACATGTCTCTAGGAAAATAGGACTGATATGAGTAGGTATGTCACAAAAGAGAAAACTGAATAACCAATAAAATAAATATAGAAATTAAGAAAATGAAAATTAAGCCCAAAATCTGAGAACTATTAGATTGGGAGAAGTTCTGTCAAGCATATAGACAAGTGATTTTCAGCCAGTGTGCACACCCAGAACTTTTAAAGCATGCAGTTACTAAGGGAAAAGAAGGACACTGACCTCTTTTCCCTTAGTAATTAGTTTGTGTGTGCCATGAGGAAAAAAAAGTTGAAAATTGCTGATATAGTCTGTTGGAACATTTATATGTAATATTGGTTTGGATATAAAATAATACAGCAAATTTGGAAAGTGCTGTTTGTAAGTCTGGACATGTGTGTGCTTCCTGCTCCTGTGAATACTAAGGGTACAGTTAGGACATGGCTTATTAAAGTGTGGTGTCTCGAGACCTTGCAAGCCTGTTAAAATGAAGGTTCCTGGGTCTGACCTCATTGCTGCTGGCCCAGAATCTTTTGATAGGACGCAAGAATCTACATTGCAGACAAGTTCCCACAGGTCATCTGCTGTCCAGTTGGAGAGCTGCTGTCTGAGGACTCTTTTGCACGTGTTCACAGGGGACACAGCGATGGTCATGCTGTCAAACTGGAGATAACCTGAGTACATCGACTGGGACTGGTCCATAAACTATGGTACATCCACACAAGGAGCATTGCATACCAGCAAAATGGACAAGACACACAGCTGTGAGCAAGGATTGATCTTAGGAACACAGTGTTGAGTGAAGACAAAAGCTTCTGAGAGTATGCACAGTGTGAAACTGTTTTTATGAAACACATGCAAGCCCAACCATGCATGTCTGATTATGTTCATGTATTTTGGGATAAGGGGATGAAAACCCAAAGTTCAGCGGGGCGTTGTCTTGGCCAGGAGCAAAGGGTGGGAAGCGACAGGCAGAGGGCGGGATCAGTAAGAGCCCAGAACTAGCCACGCCCGATTCTTCATTTGGATGATGAGTATACACAGATCTGTTCCAGTGGTCATACTTCTTATCCTTACAATCTTATATTATTAAAAGAGTAATATACACAATTCTAAAGAGAAAGTATGTGTTATTCTAAAGGTGGATAGAGCGAGTGCTGATAAAAGGGGAGTTTACACTAATATTTTTGACTACAAACTTATCAGTATATAAGCTATGTTTTATTCACTTCAGATATTCTTTTTCCACTTACAAACAGGTAGTTTTATTACTCTAAAATGTCGATTTTCCGTCAGTGTGTACATTCCATCGGAGGAAACGCAAAGCCATTTTGTTCCAGGGTAATGTTCTTGAAACACATAGTCACTGAGGAAATTGTAAACCAGCAGTGTTACCCCATGTCAAAATTGGGTTGTTTTCAAATACATTTTGGAATTCCCAGCTTGAAAGTGGGAAATGTAATAAGGATTTCGTTTACCAGGTGTGATCATAAAACAGTAAAAGTAGTTTTCTTATGTTGCTCATAAACTGGGCTTGAAGATAATTTCACATCCAGGAGGCAGTCCAAAAATTGTGCTGAGCAGCAGCCACATATCAGAATAAGAATTTTTATTCTCACAGTCTGTGTTTTGGGGGGAAAATGGCATTTTTAACTGTAAGTTGAATTTATACTTGAGTAAGCCTCTGTGGTTTATGTTTCTCAGGGATGTGTTCTCCTCATCTGAGCTGTTGAACCTCCTGGCATAAAGTTGTTCATATTTTTCCCTTGTTATTATTTCATATCTGTGGAATCTGTAGTAATAATACACTCCCTCCAAACCACTATCATAATATCAGTAACAGTTTGCTGTAGTTAGTTACTAAGTTATTTGTTGTAGTTTTACCGCCATATAGGTGGTAAGGTTTGTCAGGCACCACAGCCTGAGGCCTAACTCTGGATTTGCTGGGTGAGTGGATGACAAGGGCTGTTGGAGAGTGAAAGTGGACTTGACCAAGTGTTCTGTAAGCTCAGCGTCTCCCAACTCACGGTCACACACGTTCAGGTAGAGGACCGTGTGCACGCCCCCTCCCTCCCGCCTCCCCTCCCCACCCTGAGATCTCATCGCACAGGTTGGCAACTTCCGCCTGGGGCTCCTGTCCCTCTCTCCTAACCTAAAGAACTAGACTCAGGTGGTTCTCTCCCCTCTGTGTCAGGGGCTATTTCACACCCTCAGTAAACTTCTCTATATTTCGGAAAACTATCTTTAACATACAAAATCAGGAACCCACATTTTCCAGCTCCTAACCAATCAGTACTGTTTCGTAAATCAATTTGACTCTAAACGTGGAAGTGCTGAATTCCTGTTAAGTGTCTGAGCCCCATTTCTCTCTGGTCTCAGCAGACATCATTGTCCCCTCCTGGCCACACAAGAAGCACAGTGAAGGCCATTGCGAGGGAGCCGGAGCGCGGCGGGAAGGTTACTATGGCAGTTATCAGTGTTTTCAGACATCATGGGTGGAAGTCGCCTCACTCAGCAGGGTCCAGTTTTAATCCGCACATTAGTTCCTCTGCACACTGCTGCCTGGCCTGGAAGCTCAGCTGTTGTTCCAGTGAGTGGCTCTGCGGTCTCTTTGTGGACGGAGGAGAGATAAGGGAAGAGGAGTATCTCCCACAATCTCTGCTGCTTTGAAACCACTGATCCTGACTGACAGGAGGGACATTTAGCTGGTCTGCACAGTGGACAGGCTGGGCATAGAGCTGCTGGCAGAGCCTGCCAGAGCCACCTCGGTGGTTGTCATCTTTGCCCTCAAGCTCCTTCCAGTGAGTCTCCCCTTCTGATCCACTAGTGGGCACCAGTGCCATTCTCCATCACATGCATATACACGCAGAGTCATATGCACATGCAAGACTGAGTCGTGGACACACACATGCATGATGGAAGCATGGACACATAAATGTGCAGGCATGTACAGGCACACACATGTAGGCATGCCTTAGAGGCACACACACACATAGGCATGTAATGAACACATGATGGAGACACACACACACATGAGAGAGACACATGCACACAAAACAGAAGCACACATACATACATGAGTGAGCATGCACACATGATAGAGCAATGCATACACATAGGCACGCACATGTAAATATGATGCAGCATGCACATGTGATGGAGGCACACATGCATATACATGCAGGCACTCACATGATAGAGGCAGCCACACAACACATGATGGAAGTACACACTCACACAACTCAGGCACACATATACATCATAATGAAGGAATGCACATGTACACATGCATATACACAAATGAAAGCACATGTGAATACGTGTAGGCACACAAGGGAGGCATATGCACACACAGGACAGAAACACAGGCACGAGCACACATGTGATAGAGGCACATGTGCAGGCATGAACACACACGAATGAGGTTCACATGCACAGACATGCATACACGATAGAAACGCACATGTGCACACACATTCACAGACACGTGATGGAAGCATGCACACATGATGGAGACATACACATGCACAGGCATGCATACACACCTGACAGAGGCCTCCCTGGCTCCCTGTGCCACAGCTGCAGATGACTCTGCCCCACCCACTTTCTTTTTGTTTTTTGCTTCTTTTCCCTAGGTTTATTCAGGCGCATCTGATAAATATAAATGGTGCGTATTTAAGGTGTACAACTTGACCTGATATTTGTGCATATCGGAAGCGATCACACTAAGGTTGATGAACACTTCTATCCCCTCGTGCAGTTATCCCTTATATTTGTGGTGAGAACACTGAAACTCAGGTCCCTCCTTGAGGTCAGGGGATCAGCACCCACAGCTTCATCTGCAGCATTAATTTTGAGTTGCCATGGAATGTCACATATTCACAGCATCTGGGACTAAGAGTGGACATTGATGGGAGGGTCATTATTCTGCCTATTTCAGCTGGACGCATGTTAGGTTACTCCTTAAATAATTTCCTTTTCTTTTCTTTTTTTTAAGTGAGAGTAAGGGAGATACAGAGACAGATTCCTACATTCACCCCAACCAGGATCCACCTGGCAACTCCTGTCGGGGGCCGATGCTCTGCCCATCAGGGGCTGCTTGCAACTGAGCCATTTTCAGCGCCTGAGGTGGAGCCTTGACAGAGCCATCCTCAGCAGCTAGGGACAACTTGCTTGAACCATTTGCGCCATGGCTGCAGGAGTAAGAGAGAGAGAGAGAGAGAGAGAGAGAGAGAGAGAGAGAGAGAGGCGGGGGGAGAAGCAGATAGTTGTCCTTCCTGTGTTCCTTGACCTAGGAATCAAACCGGGGACATCCACACACTGGGTCAATGTTCGACCACTGAGCCAACCAGTCAGGGCCATTAATTTCCTTTTCATGAACTAAGTAAATTACATATTTTATAATATCCATGTAGTTCTAAGCTCTTCAATGTGTTCATAGCATGTTATCATCTGCCAGACTTTGTAATAAGCTTCTTGTTTTACACTCTTTAATCTTTCACCATTCTATGAAAATATATTTACTAACCTGTGTCATCTCTCTTTTTTCCCTCCAAATCAGACTAACGTAGTTTAACGGAGTCAAGTCATTCTCTGGATCGCAATTTCCATATCCCTAAAGTGAAATTTTTGGATGTTTTATTATTTTTTGTTCTTTTTTCTTTGTTTTTTTAATGATTTTAATTTATTGTGCTTGCATAGATTCTAGTGTTGCCCCGAATCCATCCCCCTCTCCCCGTGTTCCCCTCAACATCTCCCTTACTCCCCTCCCTGAAGCGCCCTCCCCCCTTCCCTTCAGGTTTATACCATCCTATCATCCCTTTTCCCTCTGTCCTCTTTTGGACATTCTATTTTTATTATGATTTATTGTGATCATCAGAGTTACAAAATGTGGTTTTTTTATTCTAAGGAAATTTGCAATATAAATGGGGAAGTGAGATATATCTCCATATGTTGAAATTTTTTGCTTATAGAATACTACTTGACTTTTTACTGGTCTACCAGTTTTCAAGGGAGCATAGTTCATGTGATAAGAAATAATTTTCTTAAAAACATTAGTCTAGCCTGACTTGTAGTGGTGCAGTGGATAAAGCGTCGACCTGGAAATGCTGAGGTCGCCGGTTCAAAACCCTGAGCTTGCCTGGTCAAGGCACATATGGGAGTTGATGCTTCCAGCTCCTCCGTCTCTCCTCTCTCTCTCTCTCTCTCTCTCTCTCTCTCTCTCTGTCTCTCCCTCTCCTCTCTAAAATGAATAAAAAAAAAATAAAAAAAAACCCACACAAAAAAACCATTAGTCTAAATGTAGGACCCACACCTTCTGGGAATGTCTTAGCATCAGTGAAATGAATGTAACTACAGGAGGGCCGGACTAGATGGTGAGGGGGAAGGTGGAATATTGGTGGTGGCGGCTTCTTTTCATTGTGTGTTTAGTCATTTGCTGCAATATTCAGTAATTTGGGGAGGACGAAGCAGCAGATCTGATTACTTAGGAGTTTCATAGTTTCCCAATTCTTCCTGAGGCATTTTATAGAGTTCCTGGTCTCATCTCCACACTGTGTGATGTTTGAGTAGCAGACAAGCTGTGAGTGGGGCCCATGGAGGAGAAATGAATAGCCCTTCACTTATAGTTTAAAGTACTACAAATAAAATATATTCTGGGCCCTTGAAGCGCCCATTTATCTGGCTCTGTGACGAGATGAATGTTGTCTCTCATTTCATTTCTTCTGTTTCGCTCTCCCAGGCTTTATGCTTCCTTATCTCTGGGGAACTGTCCTGCCCCAGTGGCGCCTTCAGCTGCCCGGTGAGCAGTCCCCCACACCTGTGCCGCTGTCCCTTGCCTTGCATTCTCACTTCAACTGGCCCTTGCCCGTCCCTGTGGAGCACTCGTATCTCCTGACTGAGGACAGGGGCGCTGGCCCGTTGGGTGTCTGGGCTCAGGAGTCGGATCCCTGGCTTGCTGGAGCACAATTGGCCTGTCAGGGTGGAAGGGGCAGAACACTATTCCCTGGATCCAGGCTGGCTGCCCATATGCAGGAGGGCCTTCTGTTATGTGTCCATACGTGTATCAACGTGAACAGTACTGGTTCTTAAGCAGACATCCTAAGAAATTATATTTTCATGGATTCTTTTTTCCTCTTTTCAACTTTTCTTGTGCGGGTGGGAGCCCAGATGAATCCCACAGGGAAGCTGGTGAAGGGCAGCTCCGACTTCACAGTGTTCCCGCTCAGGTGCAGTCTCGCGAGGAAGGAGCTGGGGCAGTGGGTGGGCTTGACATTTGAGGCCTGAGAGTGCAAAGAAAATGTGTGTTTAGAGAAAGAGAGAGAGAGAGAGAGAGAGAGAGAGAGAGAGAGAGAGAGAGAGAGAGAGAGAGAGAGGGAGAGGGAGAGGGAGAGGGAGAGGGAGAGGTGGAGTGGGGGAAGAGACACAGAAAGAGACAGAGACAGAGAGGGAGTGACAAGGAAGGAGGGTGGCAGGCAAGAGGGGACCCGAGTCTAGCAGGCTGGGGCGGAGGGGCGTGTGGAGGCGGAGCGCGTGTGGAGGCGGAGCGCGTGTGGAGGCGGAGCGCGTGTGGAGGCGGAGCGCGTGTGGAGGCGGAGCGCGTGTGGAGGCGGAGCACGCAGGGCTCTGGGAGGTGCAATGGCTCGTACAAGCACACAGGCAGGAATGCGGCAACGCTACAGGACCCGACGAAGGTTTAGTTGGCACTTGATGGTTGACTTTTTAATCTTTCACAGCTCCTGGCACACTTTCTTGGGAGAGTTTGTTTGTTTAGCATTTAGCAGGTACACGATATTTTTTCGATTGAGAAGTTGTGCTGCTAATCATGAAAAAAGGGTTATTAGATTTTGAGGACTACATCAAAGGTGTGTTCACCTGGACTGGCACCTGATCAGGGATGTGCTTGGTTGTAAGGGGGCGCCTGTGGCTTCCCCTAAGATTTCGCCCACTCCCCCTTGGACGCCCGCTGTTTTATCCTGGGCACAGGTCCTCAGCAGAGGCATTCCACTCTTGGAGCAACGTCTGCTTCTGGGAGGACCCATGCTGGACATACTGGGATCAACCTGGATCCCGCTCCAGTCTGTCAGTGGGAGCGGGCTGCTCTCCAGAGGTGGTCCCGAAGGGCGCAGGGAGCACTGGGGTTCCTTCAGCCTGCTCTTCAGTGTCTGAGGTCACCTCTCCAGAAGGCCATGTCTGTCTGCGTCTCCTGCTTCCAGAACAATCAAACTCATTTTCAATAGCTGATGAGCAACAGGGCCTTCCTGCTGTGAACCACATCTTCCAAGAGCCTGGTGTCCCAAGCCAGGGATGCTGTGGGAGCTCAACCAGAGTGCTATTGGTGCTGCCTGAATGAAAATCAATTTGTTATTCTAGTCGGTTGGCTTGTTACAAATAAATAAAAAAGGAAATAAGATAAAACATCCGTTGACTTTGATGTAGAACAAGAATTTGGAGAGCGAGCATGTGTCCGTGGCAGAGAAAGCAGAAGAGCAGCGTCTTGCAGCTGTAAAATGTCCCCTCTGTGTGGGGAGCACTGGCACCTGGGCTTTGTTAAAGGAGGAGACACTGGGGTCTTCATTTGATGCAAATATTTCAGAGATAGTTACACTCACCATCAAGGCCCCATTTGGAAGCCTGGCTGTGTCCCTGCGGTGAGTTCTCAGGCAAGGGGAAGGTTGGGAGCCTGGCATTGCATTGTCCCCCGGGGAGTGAGGCTTGTTCTGGGAACAGAAGGGTTTTTCAGGGCTGGTCAGACAGGGGGGTGAGACAGATGACACCACAGACAGATGCCTTCTTAGGACCTGAACTCTGAGCAGTGGGAGCCAAGCCTAGGTCACCCTGGACGGCTGTGTTGTAACTCACCTTGGCTGCACAGGGTTGTGCTGACGGATGTGGGCTTTCATAAACAGCTCTTTCAGGGGTCTGGGTTACTGTCGACTCTGCTTCTCCAAGGTGACCAGTCCACTGGGGGCAGTATGTCCTTATAAATAAGTCACATATGTATGTGTGTGAATTATGTGGACCAAACTGAGGCAGGCATGCTGTTCATTGGTCCCCACACAGCTCCATGGCTTCTCAAGAATGGGTGTTCCAATGCCTTTGAAATACACGGGGTGTGCTCTGGGGGCTGTCACCGCTGTGACACATCAGTACATGATGATAGCCGTATTTCACACAGAAATAGCTTCTTGGTGCTGGCCAGAGGCACCAAATATCATGTGTTGTTTTGACTTAGATCCCCAGGAACTGTGAAACTTTGGCCATTATATCTTTTAGTTTCAAGGCAGTTTTTCAGAGCTCCCGTGGGGAGCATGGAGTCTGGGAATGGAGGAGAATCACGCCTGAGAAACCCCCATCCGCTCCTGTGGAGAGCGGCCAGCAGACAGCTGGTGGAGTGGAGCTGCTTAGACTTCTTAAGAGCTTTGGTGTATGAGGCCAGTAATTCCGCCTCTCAGAGGAGCAGTCTCCTCATTTGTTAATGAGCACAGAATACTGACTCCCTAAAGTTGTGAGGGGGGAAAAACAATAATGAAAAGTGAGTAGCATGTGCCCAGTACATAATCCAGTACCTGAGATATGATTTAAATAACAAACGCATGTTTTCGCCAGCCACCCAGACCCTGCTGCCCAAGTGCCTGCATCCTTGTGGTCCCCCAGGGCACCTGTTCCTGGTCATGCTCCCCTCGTCATCACAGCACACGGGGGGACATTGGTGGAGCCCCATTGTGCCTAGGCTTAGGCTCAGCATTGTAGATATGGTCCCAGTGACGTTTCACAAACCTGAGAATAGGTCTATTCTATGGAGGAGGAAGCATGGCATACAGAGGCCGAGGGTGCACTGCGACCAGGCAATGTGAGCAAGTGGCTGAGTCACTTGCTGTATAAACTGTCTTGCTGAAAGGTCCCTTCTCTCTCCCTCCCCCCCTCTCTCATTTCAGTTCATGCTGTCTTTGGGTGGCAGCTGGGTAATATGAAGACAAGTGTAACCTAACGTAACGCCTACTGCTGGCTAATGTGTGCAGAGCTCATCACAATTTATAATGCAGTTTCACGTATGGCAGTTCATACAGTCCTCTCATTAACCCCGTTTTAAAGATGAGGAAATGGAGACTCAGAGGGAAACGACTTTGGTCGCGCACAAAGTGGCAGAGTCAGGATGCAGATGCAGGGCTCAGCACGGCTGGTGTTTTATCCAGCTCTGTGCAGGTGCCTGGTGAAAGGAGGGAAATGCTTGCTCGACGTGGGGATCCCAGGGTGGACACTCCCTGCTTACACACTAAGGTGTCAAGGCATTGAACTCTCATCCTGCATTCAGGAGACAGGCATCAGCTGCCTTATCATCATCGTAATTACACAACATGTAGACCAACTCAAGGGAACTAAGTAATTTTTTGAAAGGATAGAGTTAGCAAGTGGCAGAGTGAGGGTTTGATTCCAAAACCCTTTCTTCCTCACGGCCACCCAGAGCATCACCATATGTCTGGGCAGTGTTGGGCATCCTGGGAGACACACAAGAGGCAACAAAATAAAAAATAAAAAATTGAGACTGCACCAAACTACAAAACTTCTGCATCTCAAAGGAAGCCATCAATAAAATGAAAAAGTAACCTACTGAGTGGGAGAAAAATATTTGCAAATGATATATATGATAAGGGGCTAATATCCAAAATGTATAAAGAACTCATCCAACTCAGTAGCAAAACAACAATCCAATTAAAAAATAAAAAATGGGCAGAGGATCTGAATAGACATTTCTCCAAAGAGGACATACAAATGGCCAATAGACATAACTGATCATCACTAATCATCAGAGTAACGATTTTCAGCCAGTGCACTGAAAGACTTTTTAGAGCATGCAACACCTATTTAGTCAGGGGCACTGACCTCTTTTCCCTTAGATTGTCAAGTAAAAAAAAAAATGACAAAAGCCAACACAACAATAGTTGTATTGTGTGAATGAATTAAAATTATGCTTATTTTTTTTGTCAGATAAGCAAAATATATATATTTTTGGTGTGCCACAGAATTTTGGTAATTAGTTTATGTGTACCATGACATGAAAAAGTTAGAAAATCAGTGCATCAGAGAAATGCAAATCAAAACCACAAGGAGGTATCACCTCACACCTGTTAGAATGGTTATTATGAAAGAGATAAGAAATAACAAGTATTGGTGAGGATGTGGAGAAAAGGGAACCCTGGTGCACTGTTGGTTGGATGGTGGATTGGTGCAGCCACTATGGAAAACAGTGTGGGAATTCTCCCAAAATTAAAAACGAAACTGCCTTATGACCCAGTGATTCCACTTCTGGGAATTTATCTGAGAAAAACAAAAACACTAACTTGAAAAGATATAGGCACTCCTGTGTTCATTGCAGCATCACCAGTAACAGCTAAAACATGGAAGCAACTTAGTTGTCCATCAATAGATGAACGGCTGAAGAAGATGTGGTATATATCCATGATGGGCTGTGACTCAGCTATTAAAAATAATGAAATCTTGCCATTTCAAAATCATGAGTGGACCTAGATGGTGAAATAAGTCAGAAAAAGACAAATACTGTATGATCTTACTTATACATGGAATGTAAAACAATAGCAAAATAAAACCAAGCTCATCTCATAGATGCAGAGAACAGATTGGTTGCCAGAAGTTGGGGAAGAATATGGGAAGAAAGTAACAATTAAAAAAAATTTAAATAAGCCCTGGCCGGTTGGCTCAGCGGTAGAGCGTCGGCCTAGCGTGCGGAGGACCCGGGTTCGATTCCCGGCCAGGGCACACAGGAGAGGCGCCCATTTGCTTCTCCACCCCTCCGCCGCACTTTCCTCTCTGTCTCTCTCTTCCCCTCCCGCAGCCAAGGCTCCATTGGAGCAAAGATGGCCCGGGCGCTGGGGATGGCTCTGTGGCCTCTGCCCCAGGCGCTAGAGTGGCTCTGGTCGCAATATGGCGACGCCCAGGATGGGCAGAGCATCGCCCCCTGATGGGCAGAGCGTCGCCCCATGGTGGGCGTGCCGGGTGGATCCCGGTCGGGCGCATGCGGGAGTCTGTCTGACTGTCTCTCCCCGTTTCCAGCTTCAGAAAAGTGAAAAAAAAAAAAAAATTTAAATATAAGGAAACATACTCCATGTTTTGGGCAAGAAAGAATCAATATCAAAAAGCCATCAATCCTGCCTGACTGGTGGTGGCACAGAGGGTGAAACGTTGACCCAGAACGCCAAGGTAGCCTATTAGAAGCCTCAAGATTGCCGGCTTCAGCATGGGCTTGATAGCATGGGGTTGCTGGCTGGAGTGGGGGAGTCATCCACATGACCCCAGAGCTCACCAGCTTGAGCCCAAAGGTTGCTGGTATAAAAATCCCAAGGTCGCTGGCTTGAGCAAGGGAACACTGACTCAGCCCAGGTTAAGGGACACATGAGAAGCAGTAAACATACAACTAAAGTGAAAGCAACTATGAGTTGATGCTTCTCACCCTCTCTCTTCCATATTGTCTTTCCCCCAAAAAACAAAACAAAACAACCCCCCAACCCCCTCCCCCAAAAACATCAATCCTAAAGTTAGTTTATAAATTTAAAGTAATCCCAATAAAATAGCAATAGGATTATAGACAAGTTAATCCAGAAGTGAGCAATGCATAAAACATGTCAGATAAGTTCTGAGGATTACTAGAAATTAAAAACCTTTTAAATCTTTAGTAATTAGAACTGCATATTACTAGAGTATGAACACTAGATTGAAAGATAGGGGGAAGTCCATAGATAGACTAAAGAACATGTAGGCATTTGATTATCTATAAGGTTGACATTTTTTTTCTTTTTCCTGAAGTGAGAAGTGGGGAGGCAGAGAGAGAGACTCCCACATGCACCTGACTGGGATCCACCCGGCATGTCACTAGGGAGCGATGCTCTTCCCATCTGGGCCGTTGCTCCTTTGCAACCAGAGCCATTCCAGCACCTGAGGTGGAGGCCATGGAGCCATCCTCAGCGCCAAGACCAACTTTGCTCCAGTGGAGCCTTGGCTGTGAGAGGGAAGATAGAGATAGAAAGGAGGGGGAAGGGTGGAGAAGCAGATGGGCACTTTTCCTGTGTGCCCTGGCCAGGAGTCAAACCCGGGACTTTCACATGCTGGACCGACGCTGGTTGACAGTTTTTTTAAAAGGAAGATTCTGGATTTGTAAGTGTCCTCGCATCTTGTGAGGGGAAGGTCTTGGTTGTTCTGCATAGTCTTAGGTTTTGTACAGGTGGTTTTCACAGCATGAGCAAGTCCTGCACCAGCCCTCTGGGACACCCCAGTTTATCTGATCTGTCTTCCTGGTGACAGCCTTCAGCTGCTCTCTCTTCTTTCTATATAAAGAACTGCTAATGACAGGTTCTGCAGTCCTGGAATGGAGGACTTGTCACTGGTTTCTACTGAAGCAGGAGCTACCCAAGCACAGACTTACCTTTTCGTCTCTGTCCCCATAGCACCCAGTATAGGGTTTGTAGGAAGTAGATGCCTCAGAAACATCCAGTGAAACTTCTTCCAAGTTTCATCAAGTGCGCATGTTTTGGTTTCATGACAATGCATGAGGAATGAAAAAACATTTTTTTAAATCTATTCATTTTAGAGAGGAGGGAGAGAGATAGAGATAGAGGGAGAAGGGGGTAAGGAGCAGGAAAAATCAACTCCCCCATGTACTTTGACCAGGCAAGGCAGGGTTTTCGAACCAGCAACCTCAGCATTCCAGGTTGACGCTTTATTTACTATTTAACCACAGGTCAGGCCAGCATGAGGAATTTTAAAAGAAGATATACCCTGGCTGGCTAGCTCAGTTGGTTGAGCATAATTCCCATAAAACAAGGTTGTGGGTTTGATCCCAGGTCGGGGCACATACAATAATCTACCAATGAATGCATAAATAAGTGGAACAACAAATTGATGTTTCTCTCACTCTCTCTTTCTCTCTTGAACATCAATTAAAAAATACCTCTCATTAAAAGAACGTTTGAACATGACTGGTGGTGGTGCAGAGGATAGAGCTTAGACCTGGAACACTGAGGTCACCAGTTTGAAACCTGAGGCACTGGCTTAAGTGCAAGGGCACTGGCTTGAGTGTGGGGTCACTGGCTCAACTTGAGCCTGAGGTCACTGGTCCAATGGTCAAGGGATGTACAAAGCAATCAATGCACAACTAAATGAAGCAACAAGTTGATACTTCCCTCTCTCACTCCTTTTTTTTCTCCCCCATTCCTGTCTCTCTCACTTCCTCTCTGTCTCTCTTTCAAAACTAATTAACTACCTACCTAACTACCTAACTAACTAACTAAATAAATAAGTAAAAGAGTGTGTGAAAGGTCGTGGCTAGCTGGCTCAGTGGTAGAGAGTCAGCCTGGCGTGTGGATGTCCCAGGTTTGATTCCTGGTCAGGTACACAGGAGAAGTGCCCATTTGTTTCTTTACCCCTTCCCCTCTTGCTTCTTTCTCTCTCTTCCCCCTCTATGGCCATGGCTCAATTGGAGACACTTGTCCCTGGGTGTTGAGGAAGTCTCCATGACCTCAGCCTCAGGGACTATGAAGAGATCGGTTGTGGAGCAATGGAGCAATACTTCAGATGGACAGAGCATCACCCCATAGTGGGCTTGCCAGGTGGGTCCCAGTTGGAACCCATGTGGAAGTCTGTCTCTGCTTCCCCTCCTCTCACTGAATTAAAAAAAAAAAAAAAGTGTGTGAACAATCTCACTTGTGTTGCTTTAGTGAAGAAAATGAGTTTCCTGGGATTAATTTTCACTTTCAGAAAGTACTGGCTTTGCTTGTTCTTATCTTGTACGTGATTATTTAAAGCTGCATTGTTCCTAATTGTCACAAAGAGAAAACAACCTGAATGTCCAACTGGCAAACAGATAACAAAGTGTGTTATATCCTTGCAATTAGATCTGATTCAGAAATGAGGAGGGGGCACTGACACATTGTAACAGGGGTGAACCTTGAAAATGTTCTGCGTGTGAATGTTGCCAGACACAAAGGCCTCATGTTGTAGGATCCCATATGAAATGGGTGGAACAGGCAAACCTGTAGGGATGCAAACTAGATTTGTGGTTCCAAGATTGGGAGAGCTGGCAGGAGGGAGTGACGGCTAATGGCAGAGCATTTCTATGTGGGTGGTACAATGTGCTGCATTTAGAGAGCAGGGATGGTCGCACAACCTGGTGTGCTTTGCCTTTCCCATGCCGGGATTTGAAGAATGGTGCTTGCTAATTTTTTTTAGTTTGACGGATTTAATTTAAAGACAAGTTGTGGACCTAGAATTAGGAAAAGGAGGGAACGAAGCGGCTACTTTGTTTCTGTAATGTGACTGAACTTTCTCAAAGAGAGACTGTGCTTTCTTTAAACCATGTCCATGAATTGCTTCCTTTCTATGTGCTGCTATCCTTTCTGTCTCATCCCTCCAGAAATGCCCAGGAAGGCATTTACTGTGCATTCTTGGTACTTATGTTGAATTTAACTGCCTTGAGTCATGAGAAATTTTGTATTTATATTGAAGCTACAGACCAGGCAGCCTTGACTGTCTAACGTTAGAGTTTCTAGGCTGATAAGAATAGCATTTATTTTATTGTTCTCTTAGCACAGCACTCTACTCCAGTGCTCAATAAAAGAGTCTTTGATGACAGTGGAGAGTGTAGTTTTGTCCGTCTTACAGAGAGGAAAGTGCCCCCCCACCAGCTAAAGAGCACCAGGTGCAGCAGCTGGGCTCACCCAGCAAGTGCAAGACAACTGCTGGGGGTGGGTTATGTCCTGACATCGTTGGGTTTAATTTTATTGCAGCTTGAGTCCTTATTAGCTCCTGCTCCCACCTTCTAATGCAGGACTCTGACTCCTTAAAGTTTTCTGGGGTCCTCAGTCCTCTGACGATGCTCCTAGGTATTTGTCCCAGCATAATGTTTTTCTACGACGAAGTGAATCATATAAACCTGGACACATGCAGGGTTTTCCTTCTACCACCTGATAATGGAGGTCAATCAGCAGGCCACTCTGGTGACACATTTTCTGTTTCATGAGTCCCTTAAACTATCACCAACAACAGTGGTGGCAGCAAAAGCAGTGACTAATGCACATCCAGTGTTTATATTTCAGGCTTTATGTCCAACTGCATGCTGCATAACAGCTTTTGGTCAATGATGGACTGCAAGTGTGACAGTGGTTCCATGTGATTATAATGGAGCTATGATGTCACTATCCTAATGCCTAGTGACCTGGTAACCATTATACTGTCATATCACAATGCTTTGCTCACATGTTTTTGGTGATGCTGCCAGTTGTATAAAAATATAGTACATATCATTCCAGCTAGATTTGTGTGCGTACATACTATATGATGTTTGCACAATGAAATCACCCAATGATGCACTTTTCAGAACTTGTCTTCTTTATGCGGCATATGACTGTATTGACTCATTTAGTCCTCACAATTCATTTAGTCCATTGCAGTATGTATGACTTTTATCCACAGTTTATAGATGAGGAAACTGAGACACACAGAGTTAGTACTTTCTCAATGTCTCATCATGGATGGGGAGGGGATTCTAGGCCACACGACCTTGCTCTGGAGCTGTGTACTGACCATTGTCATAATCTCCAACTCTGGAGCATTTGTCTATATCCACCTGTGCAGCTTTCTGGTCTCTGGCTGGTGCAGTGTGCTCTAGGTGAGACTCCTCTGTTTGTGGCAGGGACACCTACGTACGGCCAGGGTGCCTAACAGCTCGTTGTTCATAACCACCGTCTGACAGGCAGATCAGAAGTAATGCCCCCTCACTCTTTGATGAGTTACTTACATGTGTATCATGTGAGGGAGTTCCCACCTCAAATATCTCTGTGTCACCTTCCTTGGGCCTGTTTGGCCCTTTCTCTGTGTGTCATACACAATGTCCCTTCTCAAAGTTGTCAGATATGGAGATGCTCTCTACCTCTCAGTTCTTTCCAGCTTGCCCACAATTTTCATGTCACACCATCATTAAGTACCCTTTCCTTAGCTCATAGAACCACATATCAAGTTGAGTCCTGCTGACATTGCTGGGGATGCAGTGAGAGTCAGTTAGGTGGCTTCCCCAGGAGCCCATGTACTGTATTAGCTACAGGACGGATGTTGGATTCTTTGTCCACACAACCCAACATAAGCTCCACTTCAGACCTACAAACCCAAACCGAGTCCATGGACAGTAGGACCCATCTGTTGGAACCTTCCCTAAATGTAGCCACATCCAACTCCTTTGCTTCATCCAGCAGGAGGTTCTCTAACATATTTGAGAAAGTTGAATGACTCTATCAGGTGTGGGTTCTTTAAGGAGTTTTTATGATTTTATCTCCAGATATCTGGACGCTTCATATAGTAGCTGCCTCCTTAAGAGTTCCCTGGTGTGGCATTCTCGGCTAAGACTAAAATTTTTTGTAAATCCAGAATTTCAGACTTCTCTCTTTGAGTTGAGATGACTTGTATTTCCCTTTTTATTTCTATAAAAAGGCTGTGATCTTAAACTTTTTTTTAAAAGAGAGAGGCAGGGAGAGAAAGACAAGAACATTGAGCTATTCCTGTGTGTACCCTGACTGGGGAATCCAATCGGCAACCTCCACTCTCTAGGACAGGGGTCCCCAAACTACGGCCCAGTGGGCCACATGCGGCCCCCTGAGACCATCTATCCGGCCCCCGCCGCACTTCCGAAGGGGCACCTCTTTCATTGGTGGTCAGTGAGAGGAGCCTAGTTCCTATTGAAATACTGGTCAGTTTGTTGATTTAAATTTACTTGGTCTTTATTTTAAATATTGTATTTGTTCCCTTTTTTTTTTTTCTACTTTAAAATAAGATATGTGCAGTGTGCATAGGGATTTATTCATAGTTTTTTTTTTTTTATAGTTCGGCCCTCCAACGGTCTGAGGGACAGTGAACTGGCCCCCTGTGTAAAAAGTTTGGGGACCCCTGTTCTAGGATGACACTCCAACCAACCGAGCTCTCCTGCTGGCCGGGGCTTAATTCTTACTGACTTTTAGAAAGACAGAAAGAGGAAGGGAGAAAGAAGGGAGGGGAAAGGGAAGCATTCATTTGTTGTTCCACTCAGTCACACATTCATTGGTTGCTTCCTCTGTGTGCTAAGGATCAAACCCGTAACCTTGTTAACTCAGGATGACACTCTTAACCAACTGAGGTAATCAGCCAGGGCCTATCCCTTATTATTTATGGACCCCACTCACTATGATCATGGCCTCTGACCTTACACCGTCCTTGTGCCCACCCCCCCAGATGCCCCCACCTTTTTTCCAGCTGATTTATATACCACCACCATTCACTGCCTGTCGTCCCTCACACACGAAGTTTGCCTGATCATTTTCTTCTACTGTCCCTTGCTTTAAATGGAAAACTCTATCATTTAGCTACTAATTATGTTGTATCTTATGACAACTCTTACTGTTGTATTTAGTATTTAATTTTTTAGTAGAGAAAGAGGGAGAGACAGGAAGGGAGAGAGATGGGAAGCATTGCAGCATCTTAGTTGTTCATTGATTGCTTCTCATATGTGCTTTGACCAGGGGGCTCCAGCCGAGACAATGACACCTTGCTCAAGCCAGTGACCTTGGGCTCAAGCCAGTGACCTTGGGCTCAAGCCAGCAACCATGGGGTCATGTCTATAATCCCATATTCAATCTGGTGACCCTGATTCAAGCTGATGAACCTGTGCTCAAGCTGGATAAACCCTCGCTCAAGCTGGTGATCTCGGGTTTGAACCTGGGTCCTCAGTGTCCCAGGTTGATGCTCTCTCCACTGTGCTACCACCTAGCCAAGCTTTACTATTTAATTTTTTTTTTTGTATTTTTCTGAAGCTGGAAATGGGGAGAGACAGTCAGACAGACTCCCGCATGCGCCCAACCGGGATCCACCCTGCACGCCCACCAGGGGCGACGCTTTGCCCACCAGGAGGCGATGCTCTGCCCCTCCGGGGCGTCGCTCTGCGGCGACCAGAGCCACTCTAGCGCCTGGGGCAGAGGCCAAGGAGCCATCCCCAGCGCCCGGGCCATCTTTGCTCCAATGGAGCCTTGGCTGCGGGAGGGGAAGAGAGAGACAGAGAGGAAGGAGGGGGGGGTGGAGAAGCAAATGGGTGCCTCTCCTATGTGCCCTGGCCGGGAATCAAACCTGGGTCCCCTGCACGGCAGGCCAACGCTCTACCGCTGAGCCAGCAGGCCAGGGCCATTACTATTTAATTTTTTTATGTTCTTTTGTCCTGTTTCACCAGCTAATCTGTCAATTCCTTGGGACCAGAGATCACGACACATTTTTATTATTATCTCCAAGGACCGAGTACTATCACTTGTTCATAGCAAGGCTCGGTAAATACTGTTTATTAAGGAACTTGGGAAGAGTAGTTACTTTAAATTTCTCTCTCAGTGACTAGCTGAAATCCCAGAAATGGTGGGAAAAGTTTGATCTCCTAGTTGGATAGTATTGATAAAGAAACAAATGTAAACGTTAATAACTATTATAATTATTACCTTTTATTGAGCACCTACTTTTCTCTTTTTCCATTAAAGTTGACATTCAACATTATTTTATATTAGTTTCAAGTGTACAGCATAGTGATTAGAGGTGTGTATATATTATACCTTGCAAAGTGATCCCTAACAAGTCTACTACCCACCTGGCACCATTCGCAGTTATTACAATATTATTGACTATATCCTCTATGCTGTACTTTGTATCCCACGACTGTTTTTATAACTAACACTTTGTAGATCTTAATCCCTTCTCCTTTTTCACCCAACCCTCCAACTCCACTCCCTCCTGGCAACCATCAATTTGTTCTCTGTATTTATGAGTTTGTTTCTGTTTTATTTATTTTGTTTATTTAGATTTTACAAGCAAATGAAATCATATGGTATGTGTCTTTCTCTGTCTGACTTATTTCACTTAACATAATACCTGCTAGGTCCATCCATGCTGTTGCAAACAGTAAGATTTCATTCTTTTTTATGGCTGAATAATATTCTATTGTATATACATATCACGTCCTCTTTATTTATCTATTGATGAACACTTAGTTTGCTTCTTTCTCTTGGCTATTATAGGGAATGTTACAATGAACATGGAAGTACATATCAATATATATACATTTGAGTGTTTTGGATTTATTCAGAAAAAGTGGAATTTTCAAAAGTGGAATTGTTGGGTCATATGGTAATTCCATTTTTTAAAAAAATTTTGACAGGGCAGTGAGAGAGTCAGAGAGAGGGACAGATAGGGACAAACAGACAGGAAGGGAGAGAGATGAGAAGCATCAATTCTTTGTTGCGGCACCTTAGTTGTTCATTGATTGCTTCTCATATGTGCTTTGCCCAGGGGGCTACAGCAGAGCGAGTGACTCCTTGCTCAAGCCAGCGACCTTTGGGACCAAGCCAGCAACCATAGGGTTATGTGTATGATCCCACACTCAAGTCAGTGACCCTGTACTCAAACTGGTGAGCCCATGCTCAAGCCGGATGAGCCTGCACTCAAGTCAGTGACCTCGAGGTTTAGAACCTGGGTCCTCTGCATCCTAGTTCGACACTCTATCCACTGCACCACAACCTGGTGGCTGTGGTAGTGCCATTTTTATTATTTTGAGGAACTTCCACACTGTTTTCCAATTTTAAATTGGCTGTTTCAGTTTTGAGCACTTACTTTTCTCTTTATACATATTATCACATTGACTCCTATAGTTATCCTTTAAGTTTTCTTCTGTTAGTAAAAGATAAAGAGTTAGGGTTCAATGGCATAAGGTGACTCAGAGCTAGTTCATATAGGTCTCTGTATGAAAATCGCCTCCATTTGTGGAAAACTAGCTCTACAAACACCCGGGAAGGTCGCTCCACGTGAGTCTGCATGGAGCTCAGTGCAGGATGAGGCCGGCGGACCTCAGGCTCCAGCTAGTAGACTCCCTCCCTTTTCGGGTGGAGCAGGTGGCTAGGACGTCATCAGAGCCGTGCCATCCACACAGTTGCCCTTATTTTCATGCTGAGCTTTCAGCGTCTATAGTACTTTCTTCTTTGAAATTCAAAGTAGTTCTTCACAAGAAGCAGACAATCCACCTTCAGTCTTTGGTGTTTATCTAAAGGAACTGGATGGCAGGCCGGGTGAGGGCTGTATGAAGTTCCACAGAAGGAGCCGGGTGCTTCCCTTCAAAGAGAGACTCAAGCCGGAGAGAAGGTGCAGTTTGGGTCTTTGTGAGGAAAAGGAGATTAAAAATCATATGTCACAGCCAATGTGGATGGAGGTCATCGTACCGTGGAGTTGAGATCTCATTAACAACGGTGAGCTTTGTCCTTGGCTCTGTTCCTATGCACCAGATTGGGGAATGCAGCTGCTTCAAAGTCCTCATGTGTGGGGGAGGGACCCTCTGTGGTGTGTCAGATAAATGCTCACAAAGTGTCAGCTCTTCTCCCTATGAAACGGTGTAAAGGTTCATCATGGCCTCCTCGCTCTGAGGGGGAGCCCCTCCCACCAGGGCATACCCCAGACAAGCTCGTCACTGGCCTAGGGCTGTGATGTCTATGTGGCTGCGAGAATCTCTCCCCTGCTTTGTGCTGTCATATGCGTGTCAGAGCTGTGTTCCTCAGCCCAGTGCATCAACGGCAAGTGTTTTCAGTGAAAACAGTGACCACAGTTCATTTCACTCTGTGTCCCCATCTGTCCCCTACACAAGGCCATGGCAGCAGGGCAAAGGGCCGACGTGATGCCGGACATCCATCGACACGCCATTCCTTAGACTGAAGCACGGTCTGGGGACTCGACTTGGGAGTCTCCTCGCCTCTCCTGGGAATGGTCTCCCGGCCACCCTGCCCAGCTTCTTCCAGATGTGCTTGACAACATCTCAGGCCCACAAAGTTTATCATCAGTCTCACTCTTGCTGTCCTGACAATCACAATGAAGAAAGAGTTTCAGAGACAGAAGAGAATATTCCTCTTTTCAGATGTTAACAGAAGATTCCTTTGATTTACCCACAGTTAACTAGCTGGGGTGGTAGGCATCTTCATTTGTTTTGGCCACGATGCTTCTGAAGCGCCTGGCACACAGGGGCATCCCTTTGTTCTGCGCAGGAAGCAGAGCCTGGGGCAGGATGCCGAGGGTCCAAACACAGCTTGTCTTTGCCACCGTGGCTCCCTTTCCCAGGAGCCCATTGGGCAGGTCTGGGGTGTCAGAGGACAGGGTTTGGCTGAGTTGTCACCTGCAGTGGACATTCTCTGGAGTCACCAACATGTGATACAAAGATAGTCACACTGTGACCCCTTCCATAAGCCCAGTTACTGGTCTTTCCCAGACCTCCTTGTCCTTGAACTTGCAACATTCTTCCTTGCAGACTTCTGGCCCCCAGGTGAGGCATTTGTCTGTTGCCCCTCAGTCTGTAGATCCTCACCTTGGGCTAAGGGTCTTTCCAAACTATGTGGGTCACCAGGTCCGCTGCTTAAAGCTGCCTGTTGGGGGATCTTCTCTCACAATGTCTGAGTCACTCCTTTTAAGTAAATCTCACTCTCTATATACATACATCCTATTGGCTCTAGTTTTAGAGAACCCCAACTCACGCAGTGGACAAACAGCCTGAGTAAAGACAGCAATGTTCACTGCTGCACTGAGTGTGTGAAGCCCTTGGGCGTTATTAGAGCATCAGGCATGAAGCCTGTGAAGTTCCTGGGGGTCTGTTCTCCTTGGGAATGGCATCTGGTATTCACCCTACATGTTTAACACACTTGGGGTAGTGGGGAGAGGCCTAAGCTGCGAGCAGAATTACCCTCCCCTCATCCAGGGTGAGCCCACACGCCTCTGCCTGCAGGCCTTCCTGGGCTCGCCGGCTGAACTCCTTTGATATTGGGGAGTACATTACCATTTATTCTTTAATGAGCCATTTTAGGTAACCAAAATTGAGAATAATGAACCCTCTTTTGTCAAAGACTATGTGCAGAGCAAGGAGGTGCTGTATCCGGACTCCTGCCGGAGCTGCTCGGGAAGGAGCCAGTCGCTCAATATTGACGGTGTGGCCCAAGCCCAGGTTTGACCCCAGCCCCAGAGTTTGTCCTGTGGGTCCTTGTTCTGCCCCCACCCTCGCCATTTAAGCCTGTGGCCTGCACCTGTGCGGCTCTGCCCAGGACCTGTAATTAACCGCATGTCACAGAGCCTGTGTCAGGGCTCTCGGTGAGGGCTGTGAAGGTGCTTCACACAAATGGGAACTGACGGTCATGATCTCACAGGCCCGAGGGACCCGGTGGCTCCTGTGGAGGTGACACTCCACAGCCAGAGCATCCAGGGCAGTGTTGGCGGGTGGCAAGGCTGTGGTTGCCGGGGACATTTATTCACTTAGCCTAATTGAAGGGGAAGCAAAGTGGAAGTGACATTTGCTGAGCAGGGTGACAGGTCCTCAAGTGGCACAGAGGCGAGCAGGCAGCCTTCTAAGGAGGAGACTTCAGAGCAGTGACTGAGTATTTCATTCGATTGTGAAATGTGAATGTGAGAGAAAGAAAAGAGAAACAGCATGCAGACATGGAAACACCCTCTGCAGGCATCGACATGCTGTTGTTGTATGTGGGGTCTCTGACCCCCCCTCCCCAAGTAACTGGATGTCAAGTGCTCGTTGCCTTCTCTTGCTCAGCCCCAATCCTTCTCCCTTTCTCTCCTTAGCCATAGAAATGATGGCTCATTTGTTTATTAGAAAATCTTTATGGAACACCCACCATACACTAGGCACTGGAAGACACTAATTAAAGAAAACTTTTATTTTTTTTAATTTAGTGAGAAGAGGGAAGGCAGAGACATACTCCTGCATGGGACCCCACTGGAATCCACCCAGCAAGCCCACTAGGGGGTGATACATTGCCCATCTGGGTTCTTTCTCTGTTGCAACCAGAGCCATTTTTTAGCACCTGAAGCAGAGGTCATAGAACCATCCTTAGCACTCAGGGGCCAACTCATTCCATCCAGTACAGCCATTGCTGCAGGAAGGGAGGAAAAGAGAGAGAGAGAGAGAGAGAGAGAGAGAAAGAGAGAGAGAGAAATGTGAGGAGGGGTGGTTGGAAAAGCAGATGGGCGCTTCTCCTGTGTGCTCTGGCTGGGGATTGAACCTGGGGCAGCCACATGCTGGGCTGACACTCTATCACTGAGAAAACTGGCCAGAGCCTAATATATTTTTTTTAAAAAGCAGCCCTGGCCCTGGCCCTGGCCCTGGCCAGTTGGCTTCTCCACCCTTCCCCTTCTTCTTTCTCTTTCTCTTTTTGTCCTGCAGCCAAGGCTTCCTTGGAGCAAAGTTGGCCTGGGCACTGAGGATGGCTCATGGCCTCTACCTCAGGTGCTAGAATGGCTCCAGTTGCAATGGAGCAACAGCCCAGATGGGCAGAGCATCACCCCCTAGTGGGCTTTCTGGGTAGATTCTGGTTAGGCACATGCGGGAATCTGTGTCTCTGCCTCCCTGCTTCTCACTTCAGGGAAAAAAAAAAGCAGCCCTGAATTCCTGTCCTGGTGGGACCCATTTTTTGGTGGCCTCTTCTGAAGGCTGGGGAATACAACTGCCTCTGTCCATCCTTGTGTGTCCAGGGCTAGACCTACCAAGCCTGGGTTGCAGCAGGCACACCCCAGGCCAGTGACCAGTTCCAGGAGGCTCCCAGGTGGTCCTGGTCCTTACAGAATCCCTGCAACTTCCCCTGTGCTGAGCACATCCACACCACTCTGTGCTGGGCCCCTTTCTCCTAACTCCTCTATTTCCCTCTCTTTCTTCTAAATTAAGCCTCCATCTTCACTCCCCCTCCCCCTGCCCTGTCCCTGACCTACTCACCCTACTGTGCCAGCATTCACCCCTAACTTGTCACACAATTTCTTCTTCAAAACTCACAGACTTCAGTTTGCTAGTGTCTTTTTTGAGTCCTCATCTTCCTCACTTCTTGTCTCAGTCAGTTTGGGTTGCATAATAAACATCACAGATGGAGGCTCAAACAACAGACATCCATTTCCCACAGTTCTGGATGCTGGAAGTCCAAGATCAAGGCACCAGCGATTTGGTGTCTGATGAGGGTCTCTTTCTGATTCATAGGATACACCTTCTCACTGGGTCTAAGGACACTAATCCCATCATGGGGCTCCACCCATATGGCCTCATCACCTCCCAGAAGTCCAACTCCTAACACCATCACATTAGGGGGCAGGTTTCAACACATAAATTTTGGGGACAGAAGCCTTCATATTGTCATACTGTGTACACACACACACACACACACACACACACACACACACACACACACTTGATCATCTTCCTGACACTCTTTTCTCCTGGGCCCTATAAAAGTGGCACCACTTCATTCCTGTTTCTGTGGCAATTTACACCCCATGGATCCAATTCCTTCTTTCATTCTCCAGTAGTTTCCAACCCTGGACTGCTGCATTGTTTCTTGTTACTGAAACTGTGAAATCTTTGAGTAGACTTTACTTTGCCAGTAGCTCACTGGGGCCACTCAATGTCTCTGAAGAAAAGCCAATGATGTTCACTAAGCACCTTTTGGTTTGAAAGACTTCCCTCACCGTGTCTGCTTTGCTCCTTGCCACAATCCTCTGGCGTAAGTATTGTCCATTTTACGCATGAAGCTCTGAAAGAGTTTGCCCAAGGCCTTCGCTGTCACCAATGTCAGGGCAGGACTAGAAGTCCAGTCCTCTGGCTCCAGGGGCTTTTTCTTTCCATGCTCTGTGCTGAGCCCCACCCCCAGTCTCCAAATTCATCATGGATGTTTTTTCACAAGGTTAGCGAGAGACACTAATCAGAACACTCTATAGTGAGCTTGAGCTATGGGTGGGAGGGGGATCCCTACATTAAATATTGACATTCTTAATAAGCTCAGCCCCAAGTTTATCCCAATAATTTGTAATTCTGGAAGGCTAAGGGACTGAGTGTGACTGCATTGGGGCAGGTCATCAAGAAGTTCATCATTGTTATTCTGGGTCCTGTTCACTCTTCATCTTCATTGATAAAAAGACTTTTCCACAAGGCTGGCTCTGTGAGGGCTCTGGCTTTGTGAAACTCGCTTGGCAGAGTGCATTTTTGTTATCCAGTTAAACCCAACTAAGGAACCGATTTACCAGCTACAGAATGTATCACTGCACTTGCCTGTTTGTCCTTCACCTTCATGCACCCCTATCCAACTAGAAGAGTCGGAGTAGACTCCAGTTACTCCTCTTGGGAAATGTGCACTTAGCTCAAGCGTTTTACTGAGCCAATATATCATAAACTTCACGTTTTACAAAAAAATTTCTCAATAAGAAAGAAATGCGATAAGCAATGAGGCTGAGTTCCTAGCAAGGGCAGGCAGGGACTCAGTAGGCATGAAGAATGGTCTGGGTGAACATGCAAAACAGTTAAGTTTAAGGAAGTCACCTAGAACCAGACCGCCCGTTTTCAGGAATGATGGCTCTTCTCTAGTAGGAGGAGGGGTCCTCCGAGTGAGAGTGAGTGCTAGGTGCTGCCAGAATCACTTATGAGGACTGTGAAGTGATCTGTCTGGAGAGCTTTTGCTCTTATGGTCAGTGAATGATGCTACCACCAGACAACCAGATTCTCAAAGCTTGCTGATTCCACCACATGGCTTCTGAGGCACATCACTCAGAGGCATGTGAGGTTTGTCTTGAACCTAATTTATGCTTTCAGATCCCCTCCATTCCCCACTAATAACTGGCCTTAAATGTCCTCTCCATTAGGGGCAATTTACTGTAAGACATGAAACTGAAGAAGCTGTCCAGTGTTCCCCGCCTGACCTGGGGATGACAGGAGATGTCAGAATATCCTTGATTTTAAGACCATCCCTCTACTCCAACTGTCACCTCACCCCAAGATCTTATGCTCTCACTCAAACTGAGTGTCACTGTGGTTAATGGGAAATAAGTGCAAACTGAACAAGATGCAAGAAACCCTCACTCTGTCCCATGTGGCGCAATTTCAGATGCTGTGAGAGGACGGATGAGAGGAGTGTTCTCAGCAAGAAACCTGGTCTGGGAGCACTCAAATCCTGGGTGCAGCATGTCTGTGATTTTCTCTGTTCCTGGTGATGGGTGAAATTTCAAAGTCCCTCAGCTGGCCCCAGGAAAGGGACTGAATGTGTTGGTGGGAAGTGCTCAGTGGAACCCTGCGTCATTCTGTAGAGCAGGGCTGAAGATGCCAAGTGAAGTTTTAGTTGTTTCTTATGGCCTGATATCCACCCGGCCTTGAATCCTACAGGAACCCATCCAGCCACCCCTGTACTTCCTGTGTGAGGGCACGTCTGGGTGGAGGACTTAGAATATCTTAAATGTCCGCTCATCTTCTCAAAACCCTGACACATCCTGCCGTCACCCACTCCCTTCCGTGCCTGAAAAGCCGTGGAGCTGTCGGTTACCCACACTTAGCAGCGAGGACACTGAGGGTCACATCTCCTGAGTGATTTGTTTTGTCTCCCACAAGTAACAGAAGCTGAGTCAGGGCTTGGAGACAAGTCCTTCATTCCCAGCCGTGATATTTTCAGTAGTTCATTTACAGTAAGTCTATAAGGGTAACATCTGAGCTAGAGCCCACCATCCAGCCAGAAGTCACTAACAGAAAATTATTATGAAAAGAAAAAGGTTTTAGAGCAGAATGTGCCCTTTCTTTGGACTGGGTGGATTCTTCATGGATTCTAAGCCTACATGTTGTATTCTCTAAAGAACCCTTCAATTCTGCTTGATGAAAAAAGCCCAATACCCCAGGAAAGCTCAATTTTGCTTGATATTTTTATTCACTTAACAGAAACATTCACTTATCAGATACCACTGAAGTGCAATTTACAGAATTTAGAAGCAAATTAATATATGTAAATTCATAATTTTAAGATTTTAGATTTTTTTTTTACAAATATTACAAATGTACATCCATTGGTACAATATTGCCATTCAATCATGCTTTTTATGTACAAACTTTCACTTAAGAATACTGTCCATTAAGTTCATTTTGCTTAAAAAATGCTGAAAATTAGCAGAAAGTTAACTGGGCACTGCTGGGAAAGTATTTTTTTCTCTTTTTCACTGATGCATACTCTGCAGAGTGATAGAAATCTAGTGCCTGTGTGAAAAGAGGCCCTAGAAAGAGGCCCTAGAATCCACCTCTTTTATCTTCATCTTAGAGGATATTGGGTCCTTCAGACTTTGTCTTGGAAATGCTGAGTTAGGAAGTAAGGTATTTTTTTCCCTCCAGGGTTTGACACTGTCTACAGTTTCTTGCAGGAGTGGTATTGTCAGGTCTAAATTTCTAGTGATGTGGCCCTCAGTGTCCCTTTTGGTGGAAGGTCAGAGTGAGTGGACATGTTCCAGGAGTCCAGAAAAGGACTCTGGTAAATCTCTCTGGGCAAGAAGTCACACCGGGTTCCTGTCTAATCCTGAGTGTGTCCACCTGATTCATGGAGCAGCGGAGCGGAACTCAGGGCAGACATACACCCGAGACTCGAGTCTTAGGGAGTCACAGATTTAGTATAGGGAAGAACAGGCAATGAACAAGGGAATAGGAATGGGAGGGAGAGGAAATTATGAGAAAGAAAACCAGAGATGCAGTAGTAGCGGGAGAAAAAGCAGGCAATGGTGGTGATGTCCTATTTCTCTCTGTTTTCCCAGAACCGTGAGGCACCATATTTGTTTTTTCAAGGCTATCGCCCTACAGCCTGCATCTCTAGCCTCCTTGTGCCTACCCCCTCATGCCCCATTCTTTATCTGATTCAGAATTTGTGGGAGAAGTTTTACAGGAGCCAACAGTATCCCAGCGTCCCCAGAAACAGCAGCGTTCTGGGTTGCAAACGTCAGGACCACGGACAGCGGCAAGGGCACCCTAGTTCTGCATGTTGTCAGTCCCACCCATCCGCCCTCTCCCATGTCATCCCACAGATCCCATCCCTTTGCCTGAAGAAGCATAAAGCGCCAACAAGGCCTCAGAGGAGTCTTCTTCCAGCAAAATGCTGCCTGATGGTGTTACAGCCTTTCCTGAAGCACAGCTTCTAATTTTTCACTCCATCGATGAACTCCACAAAAACTCAGAGCTGGGAACGTGGAGAATGCGAACTCTCTTGATCCTGGATGAGATGATGGGCTCTGTAAACTTCGCTCAGGAAGGCTGTGGAGAAACCAGCTCAACCACATCAGGTTTGCTGAGTTAAACGAGACTTCTGCCAGGTGATCATAGCAGTCAGCGATAGGGCACAGAAAGACTGTCCCTAGTTCCCCTTTGGTCTCTACAAGAAAGTGACGTTCATTGTATTTTGGGCCAGTTGGACAGATGATTTTATTAGAATGGCTTCTTAAAAAATGGGTGTAGAACTTTCCCTAAATTAAAAATGTCCAACTTTAAATGTCTTTAAAAAATTTTAAAACAAGATATATCGACATATCTTAAAATTTATAATCTAAAAATAGAATTTTATCAAAATACTCTAACTCTTCCATTCTGGGCATTGGTACCATGTATTTACTCTGTAAGGATCTCCAGACATGGCAAACACTAAACCAAAGGGGGAAAAGTAAAACATTTAACTTTATTGATAAGAACACCTTTCTATGAAAAGAAAATTATGTGGGAAAAATGAACTGTGTTTGCTTGAAAATGAACACAACTGAATGTTACTTGAGGAACAAGACTCATCACAAATCTGGTGGTGGCAAGAAAGATAGATACAGTCTCAAAAAGAACCACAGGAATAAAACGAAGCCATAGCTACAGACCCACAGATCCTTTCCTCGGCAGAAACAAAAGCAAGAAATCCTAGATCCAATAACATGCCGTCACACGTTGTTGTGAACACTGCTGGAGCTGGACAGGCAGAGCCACATGACCGTGTGACCTTCTCCCTGGTCGCGTCCTGTGAAAGGCTTGTGGGTGGTCAGACACTGACTTCCTGGCTGAGGCCCAGGCGGGAAAGCTTCCCTGGCTTATCTCCCCAAAGGGAAAGCGCATGCTTTGGAGGCAGATAAGGATGGCGTTGATTTTATTTGGAGTTTAGTATTAGGGTTAAAGAGATATAAACACAGAACAAGGGGAGGTTGAGAACAAAGGACTTGGAGCCGTTAGGTGGTACAGGATGGTGATTCTGAGGCAGATTCAGATGGCCACATTTTCAGGGTGACTAAAAGTTACACACCACCCCCTCCTGTTTTCCTTCCTTATGGAAACCTCAAGTAGTCAGGTGGATGTGGACTCCTCTCAAGACTCTAATTTATTAGATTTTCTATTTAAAAAATGTAGGGTATACTTGGCCTAACTCCGTGTTGGAATGTCCTTTTGGACTTTGAAGCAGAGAACAAAATCCTCAGACCTCCCCTACTAAACCTTCTCTCTGGGCTGCTGACTTGAGCCTCCAGCCACACCAGATGCCTTTTGTGTAGAACCCTGAGCCTGGCTCTCAGCTGGGCCAGCTTTCTAGTCGGCTCCACTCTCCTCCTTGGCTGCCCGTTCTGTGCCCACAGCCTACTAGTGTCTCTTGCTCCCCCTCCCCCCATTTCCCGCTCACCCGACAGGTGCTTCTGCGTCAGACGGCCAGGTTCTGGACAGACTTCCTGTTACATTGGAAACTTCTTTCACTGTAGAGCCTACTCTCTCCTTGGAAACATCTTCTCTGCAGAGCCTACTCTCTCCTTCCAAAGAGTCCCTGCTGACCTATCAGGTTAATCTGTACGTTGGTGCTAATGGGTATAGTGGTGTTAATGTGTGGCTTTCTCCAGAAGTAGATGTTTATATTTCAGCCAAGTGTGGGTTGTTTCCAGAGAGCCAGTGCCTTAGACAAAAGGACTTGTGACCGGAGAGATGCAGTTCAGAAGTTGTGGGTATATTCATTGTGGGATAGGAGAGTGCCATCCAGGTTCTGGGAATCAGACTGTACAGGTGGCCCACAGTGCCCGTTTGAAGGTCGGTCCATCCTACATTTCTCCTGTGATGGTCAGGGCTGCCTCCGCCAGTGCTTGCTTCTCATGGTGGAGGGAGCAGTATTTGGAGCAGCTGATGTGAAGTGCCTGCACACTTTTCAAGGCAGCATCTTGGAATGCTAGCAAGCTCAGGTTCAGATCACAGACTCCAGCCAGGGATGTCCATGACTGCGGCTTTCAGAAATGGACTCCAGATATTGGCGGTTGAGAGTCTAAGTCATAAATCAGCTATCAAGGTTTTTGGTTCTCTAAGCCCCATCCTAATGACACATCAATTATCAGAAAGTAACATAAACTGGCCGTTTTATCATGGCTTTTGTACTGAATTAAGATTTTATTTTAATTTTTATAAAAGACTAATGTGAATCATATTTGCAAAACATTTTCATATTTTTTGAAACTTTATCTTGAAGAAGTTGTCTACTACAATGTCATTTTCCTTTCTAAAAGAACTTGAGAAATAAATTTGACTTTGTATGAAATCCTGGGAAAAGCTTCTATTTTCATACTAATGTCTCTACTTATTATCTTGTAACAAATATCTACAATTCAGTTTGTTTCATGTTTGCCCCATCAGTATATCTGTAATTTGTACTTGAATATGTACAACCTGATGTTATGCTCGCGTTTCCTGGGTTAAGTGGGAGCCTGTGTTCTCAAGGATGTACCCTGAGATGGTCAGCTGGGATTCTAACTGGGACTCCCGATACCAGAGCTGGCTACTACTAAGCTTTGCAACTTAGCTTATGACTAAGCTTAACTTAGACCTGTTAACTAGCATGAAGGATGTTAGAAATGAGTTCTCAAGTGATCAAAGTAAAAGTTCAAGGTGCGTGGACTGACCACAGGCATGTTAGAGGGGCACCTCAGTTTGCATGAACAAGATTGCAGTCCCACCTCTTAGTCTTGGGAGGGTGCTGTGGGCCAAATCCCAAGTGGTCCTGTGTCCAGCTGTATGCAGGAGTCCGTCGTCTGTGCCTGCTCTGACGGGGACAGGATCCTGCCACCTGCACTTGTACAGCTGCTTTAAGTGAATTTTTTTCTGTTATGCAAGATGCTGATGGGGAACCTAAAGGAACAGAGAATTGGTGGCTGCTCAAGCCCAGAGACAATGTTGTTTTGGATGTTTTTTGTGCTTCTTTCTAAGAACTATTTAGTTCCCAAGTTAGAATTTGGTCTAAGATGAGGTTTCCTCATTACCCGGGAGGAGGTTGTGAGGTGGTAGCTACACTTGTATAGCTCAGACTTCATTATCTGCTGGAGCCGCTGAGCTGTGATGGACAAAACGGGCAGGGGACAGCCAGTGACACTCAGTTACCGGGAAGTGTAGGCAGCGTTTTGTCTCGTCTAGTTCCTCTGCTGTGCAGCAGGGGTCTCATTTCTCTGGTCCTGTTTTAGGTGTTCTTTAAGACCATGCATTCCAAATGCCTTTCAAAAGGAGACGGAGTAGAATTCTAAATGAGTAATGAAAATGAGAGGGCGTTCTTACTGGCTTCTTTGGGAAGGAGCCCATGGCTTTTCTCTTCACTTGTGGCTTATCTTGAAGTATCTGGAACCTTGTGCTAGTGAGAACCAAGTGCAGCGCTCGAGAGGCATGTGGGGGGAGGGAGTCAGAGAGAATGTTGCCTGAGGTTTATTTCTAACTGGCAGTGCCTCGGTACCACCTTCAAAGCTGCAGCTCAGGCCCTCCAGCCTGCATAGACGCGTTCCCTCGGCCACACCAAGCAGAGGGAACCGCTGCTCTGGTGCCTGTAGGTGTGGTGGGTGTGTGCAGTTCCAGCCACCTGGGAGGAGCCATCTGAGAAGCAGCACGGTCCTAGTTCAAATCTAGTTGCTCATCTGAACATTGCACACTCATGTATTTCTGGAACACCAAAGGAAAATGAATTCACAGACCCGATCAGCACAGTCTTGTTGCTCCTCATATCTGCCCAGCCTTCTCAGGCATCTCACTCAGTCCCAGAGCCTGGGGCAGTGACTCATAGAGTGAGTAGGAACTGGTCTTGCTCAGGTGGCTTCCGCACCCAGGAGCCCAGGCCGGCCTTTTGAAATGCTTTAAACAGTTGCTGCTTAACTGACTGGTAGGTGCGCGCCCCCAGCTTGGCCTCACAGTACATGGACGGCGCGTCTCCATGGCTCGGTATCCGTGTGCTCAGCTGTGGGACGGAAGTGAGAAAGGACAAGTGAGTCAGAGGCAGAGGCAGAGAGCCCTCCCACCGAAATGAACAGAACAGCCACACGAGCATTAAAAGCAAACATTAACTCCTATTTCCACCTCCTGTTTTCCCTCTAAAACTGAAAAGCAATGTGATAAAGAGACATGGTATACTTGAAATTTGCCAAGAGGGTCAGTCTTAGATTAAGTTTTCTCACCACACACATTCACACACATGCACAAACTCACAAATGGTAACTGTGGAGGTGATAGGTGTGTTAGCTCCATTGTGGTGGTCATTCTACATATCTCTGCAACAAAATATCCCTAAATTGACCTATTGATCAAGTAAAATATTATGTAAAGTTCCAAAAAAAGAATAAACTGTGTTAGTTACTATCCGGCAATTCTGTAATACCATAAAAACCCCCCACTTATTAGGGAATCACTTCACCAGAAGTATGAATGATTAAGGAATAAAATAAACATGTAACTTTCCTGCTATCAAAATAACAAGCACTATGTGTGTTTTTTCTTTTTGGAGGAGGATTAGGGGCTTAGATTGGGGTGGAGCTGGTGGTACCAGGGAGGACCGTGGGAACTAAAGCGGCACAGTGGAGACAGGGCCCGGGAGGGTTGGGGCTTTATTCCAGCCGGCAGGAGGACAATGAAACCAGGATGTTTCCTCTGTCCTGAACTGTGACAGGTGGACAGCCAGCTGCGCAGCCAACGTGGGCCGGGACCACGCAGGGCCTGACTGCCCATCACAGAGGGGCGGGGGCCGGTGCAGCAGGGAGGTGAGAGGTCAGAAGTCTCCCGTTTGCACTGCAGGGCTGCCGGCGAGTAAAGACCAGCCGCCCCCTCTTTGCCAGCATCACTGTGAGCCTGTGCAGAAGAAGAGGCCCTTTGTAGAGTGAGAAAAGCTGATGGTGTGCTCCGACTTCCCAGAGTCTCAACAGGGACCCACCAATGTGTAGAAGGGAAGCGTGCAAAATGCCCAGAGCGGGCTGGAGAGGGGTCGAGGCTGCACGGTCAGAGCAGACCAGGTTCCGGCACGGCCTGCCCGGCCCAGGTCACTCTCAGGCTGAGCGCTGAGATGTGCAGTTTCCGGTGTCCTCTGAGCGGACACTGTTTATTTTAAGCATCAGCAGGTCTGTCTTGTTCTTTCTACTGGCTGATATGTCAACCACAATACTCGTCTTCTCTGGATAAGAAAGTGGGAGAACCAGCACAGTAGTTTTAATTTATTTGTTTTTCTGTTCCCTTTTTTTGTTGTTGTTACAATCTGTTCTGCTATGAAAATACATTAAAGACCCAGAAATGTCAGTATTACCCAATTTTTAAGAAAAAAGTTGGCTCAGAATTGGTGTAGTAGAAACACATAGCCTTGTCTGATGCTTACTACTTGCATAATTTGGGAATAGCACCTACCTTTCTGCGTGTCAGTGTGTTTTATGTCTAAACTGGGAACAAATTCAACTTGCAAAGCTTTCTGTGGTCTAGCCTCTGGTGCCCTGTGCTGGCCACACCAAGGGTCACAAATAAACCCCTTTCCACCTGACTTCTAGGGACACTGGTCTGGCCCAGGCTTGATGAAAATCTGAGGGGACTTGGGGGAAAGAAAGCAGACCAGGAACTACGTAACCCTTGGCTGTGGACCCGGTGGCGCTCTCTGGGCTGCTGGCCTGTGTTCAGGTTGAAGCCCCGGGCCAGCGATGTCCAGCTTCCCTGACGAGGAGTGCGTCACCCACCTTTCCGTACAGCCGTGCCCACCGGGCGGAGAGCGTGTGCTTGCAGAGCCGGGAGGAGCCCCCGCAGCTCCGCTTCCCGGTGGTGGCGTCCAGGACCTCCACGTCCGAGTTGCCCGTGACCCAGTTCACGCTGAAGTGGGAAGACTTTCCAGGCTGGCGAGCCTCGGCGCTGCTCACACCTGTGAGGAGACAAGTGGAAGCCTCCAGCATCCACACTCTGGGCCCGGCGGCCTCCGCCCAGCCGGCAGTGGGAGGCACCCACTGCACAGGATGGCGCCGTCGTGTCGCTGTTCTCACCTGTAACCCTGAACCCTTGGTCAGGTCATCGTTTTCCTTCAGGATGACCCTGGGGGAGGTCTCGCAGTGATGGTCAGTGCTGGAACTCATTTTTCACTGTTTAATTTTCAGAGGTTGTTAATGTAAGGCAGTCTAGTAATAAAGAAGCTCTGTCCATTCTCCCCTTCCTGTGACGACTTATTGATAGATTAATGGATAGTGGAGCCAGGCGGACACTGCCTGAGCATGTGTGTTCATTGGGTACCTGCTGCACGCCCACTCTGCTCGGTGCCAGATGGGCCCTGAGGTTCCAAACTGGGTCAATGAGATAAAGAAGCTAATGAAGGCAAGATGCCCTAAGAGTGCTGCCTAATTTATTCAGTAGCATGTGCAAATGAAAACGTGGGGTCCCATGTTCGATGGCTAGTGAGAATTTCAGGATGACAAGAGAGTGCAAAGCCAAATGAGGTCCTTCTAAGTATGGTCCCTGTGCGACTGCATGGGTCCCATGCCCTGAGACTGGTCCTGTCCAGAAAGTCTCCAGAATCAGCAGGAAATCCTTCTTTCAGAGTTCCTCCCTTGGTCAGATTGTACACTGATTTCTAATTGGGATGACACAGTCCTTATAGTTGCCACACTTGGCAGTTTCTAACCTCAGCTGAGCTCTGCCCCATCCACTCCCAGAATGGCACTAAGGAGCCATTCTTTTCCTTAATGTGCTCCTCACGCCCATCAGAGACACTGATGGTGAGATGCCTGGACCAACGTGAGCCCTGGTCAGCCTTCACTGCAATGCCCTGAAGACTCTACAACATGCTCGATTCTGGGGTCACTGTGCCCTCTCAGCTGTCCTCTCCCCGATGGGCCACGTGTCCTCTGGGTGCCTAAGGGACGGAGCTGGCAGCTTTGCACATTGTGCTTAAGTTACCCTGTGACAGCTCAGGGATCACAGCAGAGTTGCCATGGTGGTGGAGAAGCCATGGTCTTGGGAAGCAAGGTCTGGGGGCCCCCTGGGAAGCCTGCAGCAGGCACCCTGTAAGGAAGAGACCCTTGGGTCCAGGGACAGCCAGCACATGTGCAGTCTCCGTGCAGCTCTGAACAAAGCTATGGACCTCAAGGCCCTCCTGCCATCCCCACAGTCCAGGGGCTGGGCAGATCAACACCCACCCTCTGCACATGCACCATCGGGGTTTACAGTCTGTTGCTTGCACAGCCTGACTCCAGACCAAAATCACCCGGTGACCTTCTCCTGGTCATAGATGGGCAGTGCTGGGCATCCAGGCTAACGCCATCCATGTCGGCTTCTTCCTTTTCCTTGAAGCGATTCCCTGTGGCAGCTACCCATGCCGAGAACTGGGGAGGGGAACAATCTGGCATGTTGGCAACGCAGGCTGTCCTACTGGGCAGGAGGAGGCAGCAGCTCAGGTTGGGTGACCAGCTACAGAGAGAGGTCACTGTTCCAGAGCTGCACGAATGCAGCCAGCCACAGCCACAGCCACCTGCAGACCTGCAGTGCCTCCCTACTTCCCTCCCCCTCCTCCAGAGCTGCACGAATGCAGCCAGCCACAGCCACAGCCACCTGCAGACCTGCAGTGCCTCCTTACTTCCCTCCCCCTCCTCCAGAGCTGCACGAACGCAGCCAGCCACAGCCACAGCCACCTGCAGACCTGCAGTGCCTCCCTACTTCCCTCCCCCTCCTCCAGAGCTGCACGAACGCAGCCAGCCACAGCCACAGCCACCTGCAGACCTGCAGTGCCTCCCTACTTCCCTCCCCTCCTCCTGCTCCTGCCTTCCACCTTCCCCATCCCCTGACCTGGTCTTCCCTCCCTCTGGTCTCTAGAGAAGTCCCCATGACCAGAGTGGGGAAATATGGGGCTGTAGGGACCCAGAAACTTGATTCCAGGCCTGACGTTGCTCCTAACTTTCCCTGAGCCTTCACCATTCTTTTCCTTAGTGTGCCCTTGGACAGTGACAACTTCTTGTTGAAGGTCAAACAAACCACACAAGAGAGCCTGTAACATTGTCCAGTGCTGTGGTTGTTATTTTCATTTGAAGGGATAAAGGTCAACTTTAATTTGTTTAATGATTTCTTAATTATAGATCAAAAATGTTCTCAGTTAGACTGATTTTGTTGTAGTTGGGAAGACCTGCTCCCCTAAACGGGCTCAGAGAGTGGAGTGACGGACCCACAAGTACGGGCCAGAGTTCCTTTCACATAAAGCATGTTTTGTTTCATTTTCTATTCGTCACTGGATTCCACTGTTAGAGCCGTTATTGTCTGTCTTACTTACACTTTGAGTTTCTAGTTTATGGATTTTCTCTCCTCTTTGTCTTCTCCTTGCAAGAAAAAAGTCCCTAAGCAACCTGGCAGAACGGCAGTCCTCCCTCCTCCTTTCCTTCCCTCCTCCTTCCCCTCCTCAACCTTATATAGAGAGCAATCTGAATGTTTACTAAATATTAATGCCAGTGGTATACTTTTTGATGTCACTGTCATTAGTGACCATCATTGACTACACCCATGGAGAGGGGACCAACTCAGTTGTGCCAGACTTAGCTGACTCTACATGCAAATTTGCCGATATACTAGGAAACATAATTATCTCAGATGCTGGCATCTGTCTACACCATACATTCTCTTCCCAGGGAAACCCAAGTGGCTAGGCCCTGTGCAGCCAGGAGGCAGTCTCGCCGTCACAGTGACAGCAGGAGAGTTCTGTGTCACCCAAACACTCACTGGCGGCCACCAGCCTGTCTCTCTCCCCAAGAGGAATGGAGCTGACCTCTCTCTTTCTTGATCTCTTTCCCTTCCTCTCTGTGTCACCCAAACACTCACTGGCGGCCACCAGCCTGTCTCTCTCCCCAAGAGGAATGGAGCTGACCTCTCTCTTTCTTGATCTCTTTCCCTTCCTCTCTGGCTTTTTTTCTCTCTGACTCTGTCTCTCTCCCATCTCCCTTAGTCTCTCTCTTATAGGACACTAGTGATGGCATGTAGGACCCACTGACAGAACTCAGAATAATCTCATTTCAAAATCCTTAATTTCATCGCATTTGCAAAGACCCTTTTTCCAAGTAAGGTAATTTACAGATTCCAGGGGTTGAGATTTGGTATTTTGGATGACCTTTATTCAGCCTATTACCAGCACTAATTCTGAGTTTTGAAACTGGCCTATGAACCACGTGAGAAAACTCCCAGGGGAAGGAAGAACCTGGCCCTTTGGTTCCACTTCTGGCAGGAGAACTGGATTTAGAGGGGAGAGGATCGCAGCTGCTCTCAGCCACGTCTCGTCTCCCTCTTCTCCGAGCCCGGGACTGGTGGGAAGTTCAGTGAAGCTGGCTCAGGGCTGACAGGCTGGCGAGACTGGTGGGAATGTGGAGGTCCCCCAGGCATGTGTGGTTGGCCTCAGGACTGCTTTGGAAACTTGGCGAGAAAGCCCAAGAAAGAGTGAGAGGATAGAGGTGTCCTGAAAGGTGGTGTAGCCTGGTGAAGAAGAGGCTACTAGTCTTTCCTTTAGTGATTTCTAAACAGTTTCTCTACAAGAGCAATCGATTTGTGGAAACCATGCTGATAAGACCTGTGGAACCTGATCTAGACTCAGAGATGTACTGCCCTCTGTTCATTTGTACATATACACACGAGTTTTCCATTCTACGTGACCATTACAAACTATAGAAATGATCCCTGAAAGTATAGTCTTTACGTGACCATTACAAAGAAGAATTTCATTTTAAAGTATATCTGTATGAGAACAAACAGGTCTCCATTAGCCTTCAACACAAATATTCTTCCAGGTGGACTAATTCATGAGGACAATTTTAATTTTTATTTAAGTGCATGTGACTCTGTTAATAGGATGGGTTCTCAAAAGAGATTGTGTTCAAATATCACTTCTGTGACTTACTAGCAGTATGGCCTTTGAAAAGTTAATTAACCTACTTCTAATATGATTACCACCATAACCACCATGACTTTACTTACTTCTACTGTCACATGACCTCTGCTGCTCCCACCATTATTTAAGAGCAAGGAGTGTGAATCCACAATTCAACCATGAAAATGAGTCTTATCATCACTCATGTAGCTACTATTAAAAGATGCCTTACTTTGAGAAAATCCTATATACCTTTTTTTAAAAAGCAGTGTGTAAGAGAGACATTACTGAATTTCTTTAAATAGCTAGTGGGCTGACTATATTTCAAATGTAATTCAGTTTCCCCAAATTAAATTTACACAAGACATTCAGGGATATAATTTTTACATGAAGTGAGGCAAGTCTGTATTACAGGGTAGCCCAGTGTTTAATTTGTGAAACAAGTGAACTAGCTTCCAGGCATGCACAGAATCACAAGGTGCAGGATAGAAGGGACCACTTAGTTTTATATACTGCTCACAAAAATTAGGGGATATTTCAAAATGAATATGAAGTGATAAAATATCCCCAAATTTTTGTGAGCAGTGTGACTAGACACCTGTGGGATCTCATGGGGACACACACATGCATATATGCACACACATGCCTGCATACATCCACACACATCACACACATGTACACAAATATCACAACACACATCACACACAGGTATGCACACATATACACAAGCACACACACATATACCCTTCCACCCTCACTCTACACATACCCACTTCTTCTCTTTTATTTTGATTTTATTTATTTATTTTAGAGAGAGGAGACAGAGAGAGAGAACGGGGGGGAGGAGCAGGAAGCATCAACTCCCATATGTGCCTTAACTAGGCAAGCCCTGGGTTTTGAACCGGTGACCTCAGCATTTCCAGGTCGACGCTTTACCCACTGCGCCACCACAGGTCAGGCACATACCCACTTCTGATGAAAGCTAATTGCACTTCAATGTGGATTTATGGATTTATGTAACTAACCACTATATTAATGTTATTTTATTTGTTTTCATTAGCGTGGACACTTTATAATCAACAATGCTTTCGTAGCTACTATCTTGCCTTAATAGAGCACATTCTGGGGAAACCGTATAAGACGCAGGACTCTGAAGATCAAGCACAAGGAGACTGGAGGGCGGACATAGGCTCTTCTTGCTTAGATATTGGTGACAAGCCCTCTGGGTTCCTGCCAGCCTCAGGGAGTGCACAGTGTAAGAAAAAACCAGGCCATTACAGCTTTCTTGCTTTTTCTCATCTGCCAGGTTGGTGAGCTGGTGGCTGAGATGGTTGAAAGCCAGTTCAGGGGCATGAGTGGTGTTAGCTACTGGCCACACCGTTACTGGTGTGCTGTGAGGAGGTTCCGGAGAGAGCGGCACCCATATTACCTATGGAGAAGGCTGTGGCATCTGCTCTAATGAGAGTTTTCCACACTGATTTTCAGGGGCTTCCTTCCTAGAGTGAATGGGAACGTGACCTTATTTGTGATCATAAATGACTGTGGTTTGTATTCCTCATTAGTGTAAGGTGATGTGTTCGCAGGATGTTCCCCAAAATGTGATGTTTCCTCTATGGCGGGAAAAATATGAATATATCATTTTATAACCTGATAATGACATGGTTTTTGGTTCCTAGAAAAATTGTCATTTCACAAAATATGGATAAAGAGACTTTGGCAGAATATGATTTATTGTATTTTGCTTCAAATTACATATTTTTTCACTATTATAGTGTCTAAAATGTAGTAATAAGCTGTTTCATACTGAATAAAAATATGGATGGCTTTCCTCTCTATTCTGCATTATCCATTCAGGGTCATGTCTCTCCATCCCGAGTAACACATTTAGTGTCACCTTCAGTGCTAGTCTGCTTGAGTTGACTCAGCTCTGTTTCTGTCTGTCTGGAATATTCTCACCTTCATTCTAAAGGGATACTTTTACTGGGTCTAGATTTTTTAGATGAGATTAATTTTCTATCAGCTTTTTAAAGATATAATTTCCTTAATATTTGTCTTCCAAGTATCAGCCCACTGTCTGATTTAGGTCCTTTGAAGTTGATGTCTTTTATTTTCTGATTGCTTTTTAGATTTTCTTTTTGTCTTTTTTTAAATGTAATTTTACTGCTAAGGAGAGGACTTAAAAAATTCTTTTTTGGGTATAATATTCTTCTTATATCTGTAACATGATGCCTTCCATCTGTCCTGGAAAGTTCTCAGTTATTATTATGTCTTTAAATATTAATCCCATTCCATTTCTTTCTCTCTTCTCCTGGAACTCTTGTTACATGTATGTTAGACTTTCTCACTCTGTCTCTTACTTTTGCTTTTTAATTTTGTATTTTCCCTCTGGGATGGTTAAATTTATATGTCAACTTGGCTGGGCTATGGTGCCCAGATCCTTGGTCAAACACCAACTAATAATGATATTTTTAGCTGGGATTGACAGTTAAATCAGTAGACTTTGAGTAAAGCAGACCACTCATTGTGGCTGATGAGACCCACCTGCATAGTGGTCTATGGAGGTGGGTCTCATCCAAGCAGTCCATGGCCCTCGGAGGCAGCACTGAGGTCCTTTGAAGAGGAAGGACTTCTGCCTGCAGATTACCATTGTACTAGACTGAAACATCAACTCCGGCTGAATTTCCAGCCTCCCAGCTTGCCCTGTAGATCTCAGACTTGCCAGCCTCCACAATCATTTGAACCAATTCTGAAAATAAATCTCTTTTTGAGTAGGAAAGTGATCATCTCCCGTGGGTTCTGTTCTCTGGAGAACCCTAATAACACATCTTCTCTCTGTCCCTGTGCTGCATTCTCAGTGTCGTCTTCAGAATGATGCTCCAGTTTACTAATTTCCTTCTCAGCTGTGCTTAATTTGCAGTTAAACACACAGTGTTTTATTTTCTTTATTTCTGAAATTCCCATTTGGTTCCTTTTTTCTTTTTCTTTATTATTTTTTCTTTTTTTCTTTTTGCTTCCATCTCTCCCTCTATATTTTTCATCTTGTTCTTTAAAATTTCTTTTGCCTTGTTGAGTGTGGCCACGTGAAGGTCTGTGTCCATGAACCCCGATCTCTGGAGCGGTGGGTCTGCTTCTATCATCTGTTGTGTGCTGGGTTTTGTTAAAGTGGTCTTGTCTCCTCTCAAGCCTGTTGGTTTTTGGTGCATTTGCAAATTCTCTGTCGGATTATTTTGCTCTGACTCTTAGTAGGATCATTTTAATCTGAATCCAGGAATAGAGATGATTTCAAGGTACCCGGTGAGCCCTGCAAGGGTCTGCTCATGTAGGGTCAGACTGAGTCCTGACTGATTACCGAAGCTGCGACCCCGACCACTTCCTCAAGCTCTGCAGCTCCTCTCCCACTTCTGCCCTCCACCCTCTTCTCTTCCTGCCCCTCCTGCACGTTCCTGCTCTCATCCTCCAGGATTATGCTCAGACGTTACCCTCTCAGATCTTTCCTGACTCTCTGATTAGATTAAGGGTCACTTTTAATGTTCCGTTTGCATTATTTTTCTATAAATCTCTTATATACTGCTCACAAAAATTAGGGGATATCTCAAAATGCACTTTCAAGATCAGGGAACATGCAGATACTCCAGTACTTTCAGTCTTTGGTATATAGTACATTTTCACCAATGAAGTAAAAGTTGGTTTTGCATCTCATTTGCATAATCAAACAACTTTCTTTGACTTGTTTGCTTTTCTGATGTTCCTGTTTAATAAAAAAAATAAAATGCTTTTTTTATTGCTTCATATTCATTTTGAAATATCCCCTAATTTTTGTTCATATATGCTCCCCACTGGAATATAATCACCCAGGGAGTATTGATTTTTTAAAAATTTATTTATGATTTTAATTTATTGTGTTTACATAAATTCAAGTGTCCCACCGAATATATTTCCCCCCACCCCCGTGTTCCCCTCAGCTCCCCCTTGTCCCTTCCCCCTAGGATTTGCTGTCCTGTTTTCTAGAATGCTGTTATGTATATATAATTTTACTAATCTCTTTCCCTTCTCTGATCCCATCTTCTCTTCCACTTTCCCTCTGACCACTTTCCCTCTAGTCTCTTTGATCTCGTCTCTGCCTCTATTCTGTTCCTCAGTTCACATTGTTTATTAGACTCCTCAAATGAGTGAGGTCATATGATATTTTTCTTTGTCTGGTTTATTTCACTTAGCATGATAGTTTCCAGGTCCATCCATGTTGTTGCAAAAGGTAAGATTTTCTTCTTACTCATGGTCAAGTAGTATTCCACTGTGTATATGTACCATAACTTTTTAATCCACTCATCCACTGAAGGACACTTGGGCTGTTTCCAGATCTTGGCTATTGTAAATAATGCTGTAATAAACATGGGGTTACATTTCTCTTTTTTAATCAGTGATTTGGTATTCATAGGATATATTCCTAAAAGTGAGATTGCTGGGTCAAAGAAGAAGTAAAACTATCATTATTTGCTGATGATATAATACTGTACATAGAAAACCCTGAAGTCTCAGTTAAAAAACTACTAGACATGATAAATGAATTCAGCAAGGTGGTAGGATATAAAATCAATATTCAGAAATCAGTGGCATTTTTATACACCAACAATGAACTGCCTGAAAGAGAAATTAAGAAAACAATCCCCTTTACTATTGCAACAAAAAAAATAAAGTACCTAGGAGTAAATTTAACCAAAGAGGTTAAAGACTTGTACTTGGAAAATTATGAAACACTGATAAAGGAAATCAAGGAAGATACAAACCAGGGGAAGCATATACCGTGTTCATGGATAGGAAGAATAAACATCATTAAAATGTCTATATTACCCAAAGCAATCTATAAATTTAATGCAATTCCTATTAAAATACCAATGGCATACTTCAAAGATATAGGACAAATATTCCAAAAATTTATATGGAACCAAAAGAATACAAATAGCCTCAGCAATCCTGAAAAAGAAGAATAAAGTGGGGGGGGGGGTATCACACTTCCTGATATCAAGTTATACTACAAGGCCATTGTACTCAAAACAGCTTGGTACTGGCATAAGAACAGGCATATAGATCAATGGAACAGAACAGAGAACCCAGAAATAAACCCACAGATTGTTATTTGACAAAGGAGTTAAGAGCATACAATGGAGTAAAGATAGTCTCTTTAACAAATGGTGTTGGGAAAATTGGACAGCTACCTGCAAAAAAAAAAAAAAAAAATAAAATAAAAATGAAACTAGACCACCAATTTACACCATTCACAAAAATAAACTTAAAATGGATAAAAGACTTAAATGTACGTTGTGAAACCATAAACATATTGGAAGAAAACATAGGCAGTAAACTCTCCAATATCTCTCATAGCAATATTTTTGCTGATTTATCTCCACGGGCAAGTGAAATAAAGGACAGGATGAACAAATGGGACTATATCAAACTAAAAAGCTTTTACACAGCATAGGACACCATTAACAAAATAAAAAGACAACCCACACAATGGGAGAATATATTCGACAATATGTCTTATATAATTTTGGTTAATAACCAAAATTTATAAAAAACTTGAAAAACTCAACACCAGGAAGGTAAAACAATCCAATCAAAAAATAGGCAAAAGAAATGAATAGACACTTCTTCAAAGAGGCCCAACAGATGGCCAATAGGCATATGAAAAAATGTTCAACATCACTAGTCATTAGAGAAATGCAAATTAAAACCACAATGAGATATCACCTCACACCTGTCAGAATGGCCATCATTAACAAAACAACACATAACAAGTGCTGGCGAGGGTATAGAGAAAAGGGAACCCTCCTGCATTGCTGGTGGGAATGCAGACTGGTGCAGCCACCGTGGAAAACAGTATGGAGATTCCTCAAAAAGTTAAAAATCGAACTGTCCTTTGACCCAGCTATCCCACTTTTAGGGAGTATTGATTTTTGACCATTTTATTCACTGCTCTATTCCCAGTGCAAAATTGTTACTGGCACATCAAAAGTAATCAATACATATTTGTTGAACGATTAAATGAGTACCTGACTTATGTTAACCAACTTCTTAATGTTTAGATAAATGAAATGTATTGACAACACAAATATTTTTCTTAAATGGTAAAATTCTCTGGCGCAATATAATTGTTTGATGTTCAGTTTTTGTGTGAAACAATTTCTTGAAATCATGGTGGAAATGAAATAAAACTTAACTAATATACAAATGTTTAAAAAAGAACTCCCCAGAAAATTGAAACAATGTTTTTCTATAATTTTAATTTTTTTTATAAGTTATAGGCTAGATATGATTATTTTGTATGACAATGCATAGAGAGATCAGTGCTAATTTAAGGAAATGTCTTATTAAATAGTTCATTGAATCTAATTCTTTGATCTTCATGCAAAGATACTAGAACTGTTTTTAGATTATTCTAGAAGGATTTATAATACCCCCCCCATTCCTTCAATGGTACAAGAGGATAAATTTCTACCTCTAGTGACTGACTGTAAGAAAAAGGAGCCGGTAAGATATTTTTTGAAACTTAAACATTTGTGAAAAAATTTTAGGTTATTGCATAATATTTCTGTGTTTGTTTTAACACAATAATATTAAAATTACTACGTGCATAAAAGAAAATGTTTGCTTCTACTCACTGGGCTATTTTGCAAGATACTATCAATGATCATCAATATTAGAAATTTCTCCTGAATTAGAGAGGCTTGAGAACCCATATCAGATTCTATACCTTAACATGACAATATCTGGGAAATTCAGATTCACACAAAAATGTGGATATGAATGGCAGCAGGTCTCCACGGCACCTGATGCTGTTCCCTAAAGGGAGGGTCAGGAGTGCGACAGGGAGATGGGATTGGGCAGAATTTACAGACTACTCTGGCAGACGTTTCAGTAAGTGGTAAACTTCTCTCTGATAAATTCAGTTGCTTATGAAACATGAAATCTGAAAAGTCTTCTGAGACACTGGCTATTTTTATTAGTTCAGGAAAATATGTGCTGTGGAGAAGACAACTGAGATTCTGCCCTATTTATCACACTGATCTGTTATTTTTGTCACATGAACATAAGCCACAAGTCTTAACTCATAGTTGTAACATTCAATTCCTTTGGTCCATCTCTCAAATTTCATTTTCATTGCTATGACCTTGTCAAGGGCTGTAGAACTAATCAGAAGTTTAATCTTCAATGTAGACTAAGAATGTTCAATATTAAAAATCATATTTTTTAAATACTCCATTAACACGAATCAGACATTCTCGGTCCTATCCAGATTTCCTCAACTTGTTGAGATTTTTTTTCTTGCTGAAGGAAAATAGAAACTGAGCCTTGAGGGTGCAAGCTCAGGCAGACCGCCCCCTCAGCCCAGTAGATCAAGAGCCAAAATCAGTTTCCATTTCACTTGTTTTGCTAAAACGATGAGTATTCTTAAGCACAGATGTTTTATTACCATTCTCCCCATTTTCCTGTCTTTTTGAATACTCTGAGAAGGACCAAAGGCCAAACCTTCAGGACGGCTCTACTCAAACACGCCAATCTTGCCTAAGGATCTGGGGCACACAGCAGCTGTGGTGTGGACTTGAGTTCCTCCGGTTTAGCCCGTAGGGTTAGGCTGGTCTGTGCAGAACTGTTCAAGTAAAGAGTGGGGCATAAGTAGGCTTACAGTTGTGAGTACGTGAAATAGAGTTTATTCTTGTATTGTTATTTATTACTGTACTATTTTCCATACGAACAACTGTACTTTTGCCCCACCCTCCATATTGTTGGACTGAGTGAAGAGGTGTCATTTCCTTAATACTTGCTGAGTGTAGTTAAGTGCTTTTCATGAGTTATTTTCTTAGTTCTTACTACCAGCCCCACGGGGCACTATTATTACCCTGATTTTATAATTTAGAACGATTTTGTAATCTTGGGAATAAATCTTAGGCCTAACTCTTAGCCACACACTAAAAATGGCTCTTTTATCTTCCGATATTCTGTTTCAGAAAATCTGGTCTGAGACGTGAGCCCGCCCATTTCCGTGGCCCGGGCAGCCGGGCAGCGCCGCCAGGCTCGCTCTCTGCGCCGTGTCCCTGTTTCCTCGGCACAGCCGCCCAGCTCTGCAGAGCGCGGCTCCTGCTGCCTCCGCTGCGATGTTTTCCTGCAGGCCCTGGATGAGGCTCCACCCGCTCAGGGCGGTGCCGGGAGCCTTCTGTGGCGCTGCGTGTGCAAAGCCCGCAGTCGCAGTGGAGGCGTCACCTTCTGAAATCGCTCCTTCGTCGTGTTGGTAGGACTCGACTACTTTAAAGGCAGTGCGACTCCTGACTTTTACAGCTGACTGTGCTGGGCAGCCTGGGAGGGCCATTCCTATTTTATGGAGGGGACACTGGGATTCCACCACATGACATGGGCATGGGGGATTATGCTTCTGGTCCAGAGCTCGCTGACTTGCTCCGAAATGCGTTTCCTGATTGCGTGCCAACCTGGCGGGTGTGAGAACACAGGGACCCCTGAGTCCAGCACCCTGCGCAGGGCAGCTGGGCCCTGTGCCAACCCCCTTCCTCCAGCCTCACACCCATCTGGCCCTCCGTGGGAAAGGCTACTGCTGACCGGTGAGTTGCTGTCCTGTTGGACGCACACACAATTATTAGTTTTTATTTCCACTGGCACTGTGGACACCGCAGCTGAAGCGACACCAGGAGGGACTGAGGGGCTGTGTGCCTCCTACTGTACATTCTCTGAAACGCGGCCCTTCCTACATTCACAGATGCGCTCTGACCTACCTTCTTTTTTTAAGTTTTGGACTGCTGTAATTTTGCTCACTATGTCTCAAATATCCATCTGCCAAAATGGATGAAATCTGCCTGACTTGGCCCTGGCCAGGTAGCTTAGTTGATTAGAGCATTGTCCTGATACACCAAGGTTGTGGGTTTGATCCCCAGTCAAGGCACACATAAGAATCAACCAATGAATACATAAATGAGTGGAACAACAAATTGATGTTTCTCTCTCTCTGTCTCTCTCAAATAAGACCACATCTGCCCAGTTTGGCCCCTTTGGGGCCTGCTGGGAGGAGTGTGTGTCTTTGAGGCTGAGTTCTCTTACCGCTGAGGAGGGGCCGGTTGTGCCGGTAGGAGGAGGGCAGCTGGCCGATGTCCTCGGTCCTGTGGCTCATTACCCGGCAGAGGTGGCCAGTGTGGTGCAGGCTGCCCACGATGATGCTGTGCAGGTACACGGGCTCGATGAAGTGGCAGAGGAGGGCGCCCTGCAGTCCCAGCACGTTCCACCTGGGGGAGACGGAGGGGTCAGTGTGTTTGCTCACCTTCGTGAGGACAGGAGGGGGCAGCCTTGCAGGTGCCCCCCAAGGTAAGCTCCAGGTGGGCCTGCTGTGCTAGCTACCTGTGCCTTTCTTCTGTCCGCTCTGCTCCTGAGGAGTCCCTGTCCCCACCATGCAGACTGACGAGAGCCATCAGCTTTAGCCTCATGATAATGATCTGAGCTTCCTAACTGCTGGGGACAAGGTCTGCCAGTGGCTCTGCATTTTAATAAACATGGCCTTCTTTTCTGGAAATGGATTATTAGCTGCACTGGAAGCTACATATTCTCTCAGGGACTTAAAATTAGATTAAAGAGATAAAAGACACTCAGTGCCCGAAATTAATCTGCATTTTTCTTTATATTAGCTGGGAAATATCAGAAATGCATTTTGTTTATTTCAGTTTAGAGAAAATGCTCTCTTCCCTCCCTGTGTCCTCAGCAGTCAGCGTGACCCATAGCATTGGAATTAAATGATGTTATTAAGCGACCTTCTTTTGCTCTGGAGTGGTTTTAGATGCCAGATCAGGGATAAAGGGTGAGCCATTTTCCTCTGAAATAAGTAAGCTCTGGCTGGGTGTCTTTGCTTCTTTAAGCAAAGATGACAGGGACATTTTAAGAGATTTCCCCCCTAAATTTCAGAATTACAAGGTTACATGTATCGGATACTTAAGGCACCATTCTGTGGTTTCCACTCTAAATAACATGTTTAAAATCCAACCACCTTCAGCAACGAGCATTATGCAGCTAATTTCTTACATCATTGTTCTCTTCATTAATTAACATTTCTCCCCGATAGAGCGGTTATTGTGGTGCTTCCGTGCCGCACGTTTCTTTTCATGATTAATAAGGAGTCATTACATTTTCTCTTTCCCGAAGCAGTCAATTAACACAGAACCCTTTCCATTAATTACCGAGTGTTCAAACCAGCAGGCCCTACCTGGAGAGCAATCTGCTCTGAGAACCTGCGACACCAATTGCTTTAAAAAGTTCTCTTTAAATTTTATTCCAAAAACACAAGCAATTTAGCGGGCGACATTAATCTGCCTGGGAAGCATCGCGGTGAATGAGGAGCATCTTTCAATCTCATGCAAGAAAAGGCAGCCATCTGGCCGGTGAGGACGGCGCACCCCCTCTCCCCGCGAACGCAGGTCGTTAAAGTAATGTGTTCATCTACATAAAACTCAAATGGAATATAAAAGGTAATATTTATATACAAACACTTCAGTCCTACAATTTAAACAGTCGTTGGTTTTATGAAACATTTACTTTATCAGATTTGCATAGCTTCACTTAAACAAAATAATGGTGGCCGTTTCTTAAGTCCGGTAGTTTTTCACAGAAAAGCGCGAAAAGGGCTTGTCCTCTGCACATTTGTAATTTTGCCAAGGGGCAAATGTCAGAAAGTTTTGGAGGAGCAGACATTTCTGAAAGCAACATAAGCACTTATCATAGACTTCGGGGATCCTTCACTGACAGCGGCGTTTGTGCGTGGACCTTGACCTGCACCAGGACAGCACAGTCTGACGCAGCAGCCTGGGCGCTCGGAGGGGAACTCAACAGTCCCCACAAGGAGTTTGTGGTGTCCGAGCTTTTCTGGAAAGTACGACACCCGTGTGTCTGAGTGGTAATTTGGAATTTGGCTCCTTCCCTTAAATCAGAAACCAGTATTTCTGAGCAGTACTAAGGACAGACCAAAAAGTGAGGAAAAATTTGACAAGGTCACCTTTTTGGCATTTTGCATACCTCCTTTTTAGATGTGAAGAGTGTGGGAAGGTATGCCAACAACAAAAAGAACAAGTTGCATAGTAAGTCTGTTTCACTATAAAAGTTCTTGCTATTTCTTTTTTAAGGGTACACTTTATTTTTGACTGAATACAGGCTTTCCTGTATGTGAATGTGCTGATGAAAGCAGACTCCCTTGCAGCGAAGGCCCTGTATGTGGGAGGTTTGTAGTTATGACGATTTATAGCAAAAGACTCTGGGGTGCAGACCTGAGTGGATGTCTTATTGCTTCTCAGATAGTGAAGTTTTAACACTTCTAATCAATTAAAAGCAGGGAAATGGATATTTTCCCCATTGATAAGGGAGCACTTTCTTGAAATAAGCTATGTCTTGAACAATAAAAATGAGTATTCCTACAAGAGATATCACTGTACTTTAGACTCTCTTGTATGGGCTTTGAACAAAACTTCTGGAACATATTTGGGTGGTTCTGATTCTATAGGATTGTCGAAAGACAAATAACTTTTATATCTGTTTCCTGCTAATAACCTTTACAATAAAGAGAAATCAACTTTCTCCTTGCCTGGCTATAGGAGTTTAAAGTTACTCAGCTAACATGATCAATAAAACCAAATATCTTTTTGAATATAAACTGGAGAATTTTTAGCATTCAGGATTGAATGGAAAAATTCCTCTCATTTTGTTCAAACAGCCAATATTACTGCAATGTTGACATAGAAAACATATCCCATGTCTCATTTTCAATATAGATAATTCCTAAATAAATATATTTTTGTCTGTTTGTTAATCACTGAAATACTGAAGATACATGGGGGAGAGATCTTGGAGAAAAGGCTGCCTTTCTTAAGCCAAGAGAAGAAATCCCTTGCTCAGTTCAAACCTGGGCTCCAGGGTCAGGGGAAGCACTCTCAGGGAGGGCCTTCTTTAGAAGATCACTACCCATTTGCGCCTGGGATCTAGGGAACAGTGGAAGCACTCTCAGGGAGGGTCCTTCTTTAGAAGATCACTACCTGTTTGCACCTGGGATCCAGGGTCAGGGGAAGCATTCTCAGGGAGGGTCCTTCTTTAGAAGATCACTACCCATTTGCGCCTGGGATCTAGGGAACATTAGTTACTGGTGCATGTTTTGAGTGGTTGCTGCTTCTCTGCCTATTGTTTTTGCCACTTGACATGGTCCAGAAAGGAAGTGTAACTCTCCAAAGTTATAGTGAAGTCTGGTGCATCATTCAAATACCAGCAGAAATATATATTTAGCCTGACCAGGCAGTGGCACAATGGATAGAGGATAGACCTGGGACTTTGAGGACCCAGGTTTGAAACCCTGAGCTTGCCAGCTTGAGTGTGGGCTCATTAGCTTGAGTGCAGAGTTGCCGGCTTGAGCAAGGGTTCACTGGCTCAGCTGGACGCCCCCCCCCCCCCCCCCCCCCCCGCTCAAGGCACATATGAGAAGCAATCAATGACCAACAAAATTGTTTTAACAACAAGTTGGTGCTTCTCATCTATCTCCTTTCCTGTCTGTCTGTCCCTGTTTGTCCTCCTGCCCCCCCCTCTCTCACACACACACACATGCAATATATATATATTTAACCTGGACAAGAACAGACACATAGATCAGTGGAACAGAATGGAAGCCTCAGAAATAAACTCTAATAAACATGATAAGGACCACATGTTCAACAAGACTCAGGCATTGCCCCAAAGCAGTGGTTTCCAAATTTGATACACACTGGGCTCGTCTGCTCCCCCGAGACTCTGATAGTGTTGGTTCAGGGTGCACCATGGGCCAATGTTATCAGTGCCCCCAGTGGTTCTAATGGGAGCCAGGGCTGAGAGTTGCAGGAAAGCACACAGAAGATTTTGGAGTCAAAAAATGAGGTGAAGCCAGGTCCCAGTAGAAGTCAGCGGTGCTGCTCTTGACCGCTTCCTGCTCCTATAGGTCTATGGCAGGTCCTCCACCTCAGGGGGGACTGGCAGGTGACTCTGAAGATCTCTGGACTGGTCATGTGGTCATAACAGGAGTAGAACTTCTCCATTTATCAATAGTCCTTATCAAATGATGTACCTCATTGTGAAGAGGGACAACACTCTCCCCCTCACATCCTCTCCTACTCCCAGTCTCACAGTTTCTCCTCACTTCTTTGACCAAGACAGCTGATAATGTTAAGTCAAAGGCGTTTCTGCACAATTGGCCCATTCTGTTTCCAGTCTTCTGATATCTTTCCTTGGGCCTTTCTAAGAAAAAGAGAAGACCGGTAACCCTTTTACTCTATATCACTGCTAGAAATTCGTGCCATGCATACATGCTCAATAAAAGGCCAGGATATATATTTATATAAATGCAAGCAGAATCATGAGAGGATTGCTTGTCTGCAAAGCAAACAAAACAAAACAAAACAAAAAACTGGAAATAATCGAATTGCCTCTTAGTAGGGATTGGTTAATTCACAGAAAGAATATAGATACATCTGTCTGCAGCCTGACTCATGCCTGGCACTAGGGTCATGGGTCACCATGTTGCCAGGTGCCCCTACTTCCCCTGCCTGACCTCCTAGCTGCACCTTCTCTCTCGGCTGGACTGCTCTTCTCTTCTGCCATCCTGCTGGCGCTTCTCTCTCCACTCCCATGAGTCGGACAAGTTAGAGTATTGCCGTTGCCACAGAAACCATGTGTGCATTACTTGGCCCTCACTCATGCTGTCACCTCTACTATCACCTCCTCTTGGATTCTAGCCAGCGTGCTATGCAGGATCCCCAGTACTGCACGAAGGGAACCCAGGCTCCCGGTCAACCCCCATGCCAGCCACCTTCAAAGTGAGTCCTCTAGCCCTAGGGAGCAGCCATGGGGTGCTAAGACACTCTGCGCACTGTGAAGGTTTGCAGCAAAACTAATGAGCTTTTTTAGGCCACTGAGCTTTGAGGTGGTTTCTTCCACATGGTAAATAACTGGTGTAGAGCCTGTTACGTTTTCTGAGCTGATCTATGGCTACCAGGAACTCCTCAAGAATTTCATATATGTCATGGCAGTAAAAGCCACCTGAACAATAGTCTTTGGGGTGAATGTTGGTATCGACAGAAGAAGTGGGGGGATGGGGACCAGGAAACATGGGTTATTCTGAAGGTGGACGGTTGGGGTTAGGACGATGCTATGCCACTTTAAGTTATTTTTGCCTAAAAGAGATTACTTCTATTTTACACACTGTTTCATTTCTCTTCTCTAAATCCTACCTGAAAAATGTTCCCTTTCTCTCTTTTTAAAAAAATGTTTATTGTATTGATTTTAGAGAAAAGAGAGAGAAAGAGAGAGAGAGAGAGAGAGAGAGAGAGAGAGAAAGGAACATTGATCTGCTCCTGTATGTGCCCTGACCTGGGATTGAACTGGCAACCTCTGTGCTTCGGGACAGTGCTTTAACTAACTGAGCCAACTGACCAGGGCAAAATGTCCCCTCTTTTGACAGACTACTCTGGTTAAGTTTACACCCCACACACTGGTAAATGTGTATATTCTTGGAGGATCTAGATTGTTCTTAATTGTGTCTCGTATTCTCAGGGCCTGTCAGTTCCACCTCATCCTAGTCTCTCGCATGGGGTGCAGCTCTCTGGGGGGGGTGGGGTGGTAATGGTGGCGACCATGTGGGTAACAGGCAACCTTTCCTGTTGCTGAGTGTGTGGTGTGAGGAAGGGCCCTCCCGGGACCTGCACCACGTTCTCTAGCTGCTTCAGGGCCCTGGGCCCTCTTCCTCAGAGTTGCTGCATTGGCCTCTTGATTCCTGGGGGACAAACTATACTTATCCTAGGAGATGTCTTTTTATTCTTTTTATGAAGATGGAACTCATGACCAGAAGCTCTGACCTGTGTGTGTGCCACACAGGCTCCCGTTCATGGCTATTTCTCCTTCCCTGGGACCTCAGCATTGTGGTCCCCACCATGTCCAGCTGACATGGCATTTGCGAAGTGTCTGTGCATTCTCTTCCACTGTCATTTAGGTCACTGTTATTTCCCATTAACATTCATGTTGTCTTTCACCAGACTACCTAGATTTCTACTTCCATTTTGCAGAAACAGAGCCTTGATTGAATCCCACTGAGTGGTGAGTGGTAGGCTGTGGGCTGTTGCTTCAGACCTGGCTCCCTTTCACAGTGGTGTGGCCAGGTAACAGGTAACAGACACAGATCATTCTGAATTGTTGCTACTACTTTTATATTGGATCAATATTATTGAGTTTATCACTCACTGCTTTTTATCACTAGAGATATTATAAGATTTAACTTAAAAAATTTAAGATTATTACACAGTCTTTGATAGAGGAAGAGTAAAAGGCTGATTAAACAAGCTGTGAAAATTTGGAATTGGGTATTGGGAAGAACAGTTGTTTTTTAAGCACCTGCATTTTGTCATTGCAAAAATGAGCAACAATCTCATCTGATTTTAGGAGAGCTGGTAACACTAAAGATAAGGTGACTGCCAGTAAAGCAAGCGTCAGGGTGTCCCTGGTGGGCTGGTGGCAGAGAGGAGGAGACTCACCTTGAGAAGGACGGTGAGTAGCAGCCGGTGGCACCAGGAGAAACTCACTCTTCACAGCCTGAAATTCGAGTTCAGAAGCCAGACAGTGCTGTAGTCCCCAGAGAACAGCTGTAATTTTTACAGTTCCTTTTTATGGAGAAAGTTTTAATCTGCTCATTTAAAGACCCATTGCGATCAATAATCAAGCTCAGGTACTTAAAATTAGAAACCATGTCTAAAGGAACATTAGTTCCAGAAGGTTTAGATTTTTATATGCCACTCAATTCTTGATTCCTAGAGACAAAAGCCAGAAACACCTCCCTGGTTTCTCCCGTCCGTTAGAAGACTGGTGTTAGTGAGTGTGCAAGTTGGCCTCTCACAGCCAGAAAAACAGTGTCTGTGGAACGTGGCCATGACAGTGATGTTTGCTGTCATCTGTGTCCTTGTCACATGGACGCACAGGACTTGTTCAGTTGTACCCCTTTGAACTGAAGGACAGTGGGACTACTGTTACTACTGTTGGATGTGCCACCCAACCCAGCTTGTAGTTTTGAAAGTTGATTTTCATTGATGTAGTGACAGAACCCATTTCCCATAGTTTCATTCCATCTTCACCAGGTGATGTTAGTGGTGGCATTTTATGAATAGATTTTACTATGACTTTTTCTTGTTTCGGGTAGCCACTGCAAACAGGGCTACCTGAAACAATGGGCATTTATTTTCTCCTAGTTCTGGAAGCCATGAGTCTGAAATCAAGGTGTCAGCGGGCTTTGCTTCCTCTGGAAACTCTGGGGAGAATCAGTACCAGGCTTCTTTCTAATCTTCCAGTGACTGTGGCTGTTGAGTTCCTCAGCTTGTAGACACATTGCTCTAGTCTCTGCCTCCATCTCCACATGGCTTTCTCCCTGTGTATCTGTCCCCAAATGTCCTCTGCCTCTCTTATAAGGTACATGTAGTTGTGTTGAGAGCCCACCTGAATAACCTAGCACAAGCACCTGCTCCCACCATTCTTAATTTAGGAATTAAGGTTCACAGGTTCTGGGCGTGAGGACACAGACATAGCTTTTGGGGGTCACCATTCATCCAGCACTGTAGTCCATCAAGTGGTCTGCCCCATCTCCTGTTTATAAGAACCTACTGTTTCCCCTCTACCATAGGCTCTATACTCCACTGTGGGGAGTATGTCCCAAGTATATATGTGGAAATTTGAGAAAAAGCTTTTGTAAAACAAAATCATGGAAAAATTGCTTATAGGAGTAATCACTTGGGAACATCTTTGATATCTAGCCACAGGAAAATTTGATGATGGCATATGAGATACAATGTAACATACAATGTTATAGACAATGTGAAACTCAATATATTACATAATGTTCAGTGTTATAGACACATTAGACACAATGTTATGCATAATATTATAGGCAGAGTATGAGACACAATGTTACACACAATGTTATAGACACAATATGAGACAACATTGCACACAGTGTTATAGATACAATAGGAGACAATGTTATATACAATGTTATAGATAGAATATAAGACATAATGTATTACACAGTTTTATAGACACATTAGACACAATGTTATTATACATAATATTTAAACACAACATGAGACAATGTTATAGACACAATATGAGACACAATGTTATATGTATTAAGTGCTCATTATTTTAAAAGGAGCCAGGCTTGTAGTGTTAACAGTTTGTGAGCAAACTGCTATAAGCAGCAAAATCCTGACAATAGGAAAAAGTAAGTGTTTAGAAAAAAAGATTAATGCAAATATTGCAAAAGCTCACTGCTGTTTTTTGACTATTGGGATGTTGGCTAGTTTGTTACTTTCTACTTTTTCTTTTTCTAATTTTTTTATTGTGTTTATTTTCTAATAGGGAGACCTTCACATCTGTGATGCCACCTGCTTCGAGCTGGTTTTCCAGCAGTAATGAGTTGTTCTCCTAATACTGTACTATTTTCGTGGCTTCCCTTTCGTCTGGATCAGCTTTAGGGGCATATAAGGTTGCTTATGGCCATGGGGACTTTGTGGTCTTGTTTTGTGGTTGGTGCAAAGCCAGTTCTCCCAAAAGGATCATTCTCCCCACTTGGAGCATTTGAGCTGGCTTTTACCTTCAAGGTGGTATTTAGTTATAGGGGTTTAACTAAAATTTATTTTTGACTAAAATTCTAGAAAGGAGATGTTATTTCACTATCAAAAGATTCTCATGGCTTAGGATTTTCCTGTTAATTCCAATGACTGTTTAAAGGAAAATAAATAATATTTTGTTTTCTGCTGTGTTCAATATTGAAATAATTTTTAAAGAAAGAAAAGCCTCGTTGGCATATTCCAGTTCAAGATTCTGGGGTGTGGGGACAAAGAGTTCTGGCTGTGACTCCGGGTGTTATGTTCATGTCTAATTTGCCGTGTTAGGTGTTCAGGCCTGAGTGGCACCTCCAATCTCCTCCTTCATAGTGATGTCCCAGGCACTGCTTCCAAAGGAGCTGAGTATGACATCACTCAGGCAGCCTGGAGACCTGTCTGCTTTCTGACTGAGGCCTTCAAGAAAGCAATGTCATTAGCTGTGCCAACTAGTGAGAGCATTTGGCACATCACACATTTCCCTGAGCTTTAGTTCCTATGTCTTTGAAATGAGTCGAATAACAATGACATTTAACGTAACAGCAGTGGCCCTCTTCACCCTGGAGAGTCACTTTGAGTACTGGCCTTAGAGAAACTGAAAACATTGCAGAAAATTGGCATCTGCAGGTGCAGCCTCTGTCCGTGCTCAGGGTGTACTTGGTTGGGTACCTAGCGATTGCTCAGCCTGTGTGATTTCTTCTCACTCTCTGATGTAGCCAGGTACCACTCCTCTACCGTCCCAGAACACAAAAGCTCTACCCTCTTATTCTGTGAGCACTCGCAGCCCTAAAGATACAGGTATCTCCACAAAAGGGAGCCTCACAGTCCTCCCACCAGTTGCAGACCATTTATCTCCTGACTAGAGCACTGGGCCAGGCTTTCACATTTCCTCCTCTGCAGAACAGGATGTTTCATCCCTATCTTCTATTGGCCCATTCTGATTGGCATAGGTGATGGACAGGTGCAGCTGTACCTTCCAGAGAAGGTGCTCTGACCTTCACATTCAGTGGTGGGAAGCCTCCAGACACTCTTCAGGTTATAGGGCTGGACTTCATCCGTTGCTTCCAGGCTGGTCTCCTGAAACTGTGCCAACCATACCTGAAATGTCCTTTAGGTTTCAGGATGGTTATTTGCTTTTCATGTTTGTAGGCACCTGCCCAGGCTTCGCTGTGTATTCCAGGACCTTGAGGAGGGCCCAGGGGTGCATAAGACTCAGGCTGGCTCTCTCAGGGTGTCATCCATTAGGGGGATGAGATGTAACTCAGGTGGATAGCTATAGAAGACGAGATTCTTATCAGGTGGAAACATTCCTTTGGGGCCAGTGATGAGTAATCAGTGAGGTTCTTGGTGCAGAGGCAGGTGGGACCTTGAGAGGCTGCACAGATGGGGTCCTGCCTTTGTGAGTGGAGTGTTCACGTGTTGCTGAATCTTGATCCCTGAGTGGGGTGGCAGCAAGACAGCATTTCAAAGGGGATCAGGGAGAAAATATGTCCACTGACAGCTCAGGATTTTCCTGAGTGGGAGAAGAATTGCTTATGGACAAAGGGAGGTGTGCAAGAATGTCCCATTTGCTCACATGGGGTGACCCTCTCACTTATGATGGAGAGAAATTAGTTTATTAAAGATTCCCAGAGCCTGACCTGTGGTGGCACAGTGGATAAAGCATCGACCTGGAAAGCTGAGGTCGCTGGTTCAAAACCCTGGGCTTGCCTGGTCAAGGCACACACAGGAAGCAACTACTATGAGTTAATGCTTCCCACTTCCTACCACCCCTCTGCCATTGCCTTTCACTCTCTCAAATCAATCAATAAAAAATAACTTTAAAAGATTCCCAGAGAAATGTTAAGTAAAGATCTTGTGAAAAAGTACTGTGAACTGATGCTGAGGATTGACCTTCTTTTCAAGAGGGTTCTAATCTTGATAGAGAATGAGGACAGGGGTGAGCCCCATCAGTTAAGCCTGTCACCCTTTCCTGTCACACCTACTTTCCTGAGGACTTATGACTGTTGTTGTGGGTTATAGAGAGTTTCCGAATATCAATGCAGATAGGACCAAGGAAGAGATAGTTGGAAACATCAGATGATATGTAAGGAAATGAGAAAAATTATCCTATTGATGGAATTCTAAGAAGTTTCTTCACAATGTTTTATGGCTCATTTAAACCACTGTAAAAATTTCAGGGTTTCTATAACATGTTTTACTGAAAACCTGTCTTATACTGACATTGTAAAATGATACCAATTGTTATTCATGGAATTCTGTACTCAGAAGAATGCCTGTTGTGGTCTAATTTATATTATTACTTAGGAATTATTGATCCAAACAGTAAGACCTATGCATTATTTTTTATCTGTAGGTGGGAAAGAACAGAGCTGTGTTGGCTGTTAGGTCTTTTGATACAAGCAGCCCCAGTTCATTTTTCACTGAAGTCTATAAGGGTTTGCAAAGAGAATTATGAATCTGCATAGTGGATGCACTATCTCTACCTTAATTAAAAACATGGTTTTATTCATTTACTTTCATTTTAATACATCAATGTCACATGAAATAGGTGATGAAGGCAGTCAGCCTAACATTTGCTTCTTGGATGCCGAAATAAAATTGCATGTGTTAAGAAAGAAATTTCTAAATCACTAAATATATCTGGCTGTGGGATCCAGGCAGCATGTGGGGTAAGATCCTTGGATCTTTCCTGGGAAAGAAAATCAATAATTTTAGTTGGTTATAGATACATCCCTAATATTAATGGCAACACACATAACTTCTTAGCTCTGGCAAGGAAGAAGGGCAGACATTAGGGTGCTGACAGAAGACATTGTTTTCATCTATTCAAAGCCATCTACATGGGGCACTGGGAGGGTTACAGTTTCAGTTTCCAGGTGGGGCTCTGTCCTGCTATAGTATTCATATTTCACATTGTAGCCATTCTGACAAGAGGAGGTTTCATTCACCCAGCATTTATAATGCTGAGTGCTGACAATCTGTACAGCGTATGTGCAACGTGAGGGCTGCAGAGCAGTACAGTGTTTGATGCCTCAATCAGATGGTACAATTGAAAGTCAGAAACGGCCTCTGTCTTCCCCACTAGTCACCTGCAGTGACCAGGTCAAGTCTCGATTCGGTATACTCATTAATAGTTGAGTTGTGTTCTCGATGGCTAGTGTCATGTTGTCAACAGGAGAGCTGTGAGTGGTCAACCCCGGCCAGCTCCGGGCTTTATCTCCACCACTACAGAGGGCCGCCGACACAACCATGGGGGCGTATATGCCATTGTGGCCACAGGTCAGGGCAGCTTTCATCCACCTGTTCCCGTGTCTACTGACTGCTGTTCATCACCTTCTCTGTCAGCACTCTCTGTGCCTGTGTGTGCAAGGCACTGATGGGACGTGTGACAGAGAGATCGGAGGGCGGGAGACATTCTCAGGAGGACGAAGGGCTCAGACTCAGGTGGGAGAATAAACTGCTCAGTGCAGTTAGAATGCTGCGCTTCTGGTCTCAGTGATCCAGCCCTGGGGCCCATCCCTGGGCAAGGAACTGGAAGGAGCGACATATCCTAGGGCACTAGGAGGAACACGGTGACTCCCCTATTGGTCTCTGTGAGTGTGACTGCCCGGTGGTGCAGACTGAGGCCGGTGCTCACGGAGAGGCCAGGCGAACACGGGCGGTGCTCTCAGGAGTCCGGGTCGGAGAGCATGTCTGCAGCTGCGATTCTCAGGGCGTGTTGGGCTTCGGATTTACTTCTTCAGTTGAGAAAGATGAGCTGATGTGATGATGACCTAGTTTCAACTAGAAGATGCAGGAACGATAGAGAGGTGTATGATGGAGGAGGCCCCAGGAAGTGAGAGGCGTGACGGAGCCAGGGGACAAGGAGTGGATGGCAGACAGATGGGGGTTCTTGCGAAAGTGAGGGATAGTTGAGGCAGATTTTCACTGTGGCTGCTGTTTCCCTACAGAGGCAGGGCACGGACATTCATGCCTCTGGATGCCATTCCTGGGAAGTCGCGGTGGTTTTCTCAAGTCTGTGAGGTAAAGGGGTCTTGTCAGCTTGGTTCCACTGTCCTCCTATCTTCTGCCCTCACACACACCGAGTCTGGGCTCCTGATCCGTGAATTCGCTGCCTGGCAACAGAGAGGAGAGACGGCAGAGCCAGCCTCAAGCACGTTCTTTCCAGACTGTGCACACAAATTTAACAGGTGTGAGACCTCTCATGAGACTGACATTTGGTGGTCGGCTAGTAAGAGTTGGCTCTCAAAAAGAAGGAAATAAATAAATATATAAAGAAAAGCACTAATTTGTAGGTTTTGCCAATTTCTGTGGTGTGAACACCATCTCCATGGCCCATTTCAAGTGACTAGCGGGAAGTCATGGAGCGCAGGTCTGGGTGGAGGTGAGCAGCAGCACGCACTGCGCCTGCGGATGCACCGGCATTAATAACGCCATGGGCAAAAATAACTGTAAAATGTACAAAATACTTAGGAAAGTGGAGAATTTTGAATATTATTGTTTTTGCTTTAACATAACACATTTAGTTATAAGGTTATATTGTTTAATTTTTAACAATGGCTGTGTGTAACAATTGCCTTTCAAAACTGACTTAAGCCTGACCTGTGGTGGCGCAGTGGATAAAGCGTCGACCTGGAAATGCTGAGGTCGCCGGTTCGAAACCCTGGGCACATGTGGGAGTTGATGCTTCCAGCTCCTCCCCCTTCTCTCTCTCTGTCTCCCTCTCCTCTCTCTCTCTCCTCTCTAAAATAAATAAATAAAATTAAATTAAAAAAAAAACTGACTTAAAATAACCAGCTCTGGTGGGCTGAATTGGCTGTAGCATGCTCCATGCTGGGTACAGAGCATCCTAGTTATAGGGTTTGTTTTTTTTTTCTTGTTCTTTTTTTTTAAAAATAATTTTATTTTTTTAATAGGGCAACATCAATAAATCAGGATACATATATTCAAAGATAACATGTCCAGGTTATCTTGTCATTCAACTATGTTGCATACCCATCACCCAAAGTCAGATTGTCCTCTGTCACCTTCTATCTAGTTTTCTATGTGCCCCTCCCCCTCCCCCTTTCCCTCTCCCTCTCCCTCCTCCCCCCGTAACCACCACACTCTTATCAATGTCTCTTAGTCTCACTTTTATGTCCCACCTATGTATGGAATAATGCAGTTCCTGTTTTTTTCTGATTTACTTATTTCACTTCGTATAATGTTATCAAGATCCATCCATTTTGCTGTAAATGATCCGATGTCATCATTTCTTATGGCTGAGTAGTATTCCATAGTGTATATGTGCCACATCTTCTTTATCCAGTCATCTATTGACGGGCTTTTTGGTTGTTTCCATGTCCTGGCCACTGTGAACAATGCTACAATGAACATGGGGCTGCCTGTGTCTTTATGTCTAGTTATAGGTTTTATAGCCACGCGTGTCCTGCCACCATTTTATAGACTCTGGAAGGAGGGACCATGATTTCCAAATCTTTGGGTCCTCTGACCTCTGCTTGTTGAGCTGGTATATTTTGTCTGCATCTGTATACGAAGAGTCTTTTATTTGGAACATTACCTAAACTCTAGGTTCCATTTTTGTTTCTGCACAGGACAGAGAACAGATGAACAGACAGTATCAGATGGTCTCTTTGCAAAGCCTGTGCACAAATAATGCAAGTCACAGATGCTTATGGTCTGAATCATTAGCATAACATATGCTCCTGCTCAAAAGTGGCAACGGTGGCCCCCTTCTAAAATAGCTCGTGCCTCAGTGCTAATGTTCTCACTGCGTGTGTGGATGCACAGACACCACCACACCAAAGGTGAGGAGGTTGCCAGCTTCCCTGGCCTGGCACAAGCAGGACCACTTTGCCATTGGTGGCATTTTTTTCTTCATCCTCAGTGTCATCATTCTCCTTCCCCCTCCTCATCACTAACACGTGTCACTGAAGAGCCCACATGCACCTCACTGTGACACAAATGACCCCCGCAGACGCACGAGCAGACATGGCCAAGTCCAAGGCATTCTTGTAGTGTCAGCTGGTGGGGATGAGCCTGTGTGGGGACAGGTCCTGGGTGGGGTGTGGGGGTGGTGGGAGGCCGTCAGCGTGCGCAGGAGATGCGAGAGGAGGCAGAGGTGGTGGCGAGTGCAGGGAAGAGATGAGGTAGGGAAGAGACAGAGACAGACAGGGATAGATACGGATGAAAGAGACAGAGACAGACAGAAGCAGAGAGAGACTGAGTCAGAGAGTAGAGAGACAGAGAGACTGAGGCAGACAGAAATAGAGAGAGACAAGGAGATTGACAGAGATAGAGGGACAGAGAGATACAGAGGCAGAGAGAGACACACAGAGAGAAGGAAGAGCAGAGGAAGGGGAGGGACGAAGGCTGAGGGAGAAGACATGAAGATAAAGCCGTAGGAAAGGGGCAGGCTCTAGGACCCAGTGAGGGGGAGCAGGAATTTGCACCAGCTCCTCCTCCAGGGCTCCTCCCACCTTGCTGTGCCCCTGGGTGGTGTCCCACCAGATTTGGGGTCCAGAGCTAGGTGGGTGAGAGGCTCCCCACCGAGCTCGAATCCACCTGGCGCTTGTAGATGAATTCCTGGATCCATTCAGGGAGAGCTGTCCCCTAGCCGGCCCAGAACCAGGAGGTCACAAAGTCCCTACACGTGTACTCTTCCTCAAAAGCATTCTAGGGTCTTTCTCCATCCAGGTCACTGTTTGAACTCCCGGAGGGGATGCAGTGAGGACTTTGTTTATTAAACAGATTTTGTCAGAGCAGAACCTGACGGAGACCTGCATCACCATCGGCAGACCTGTTGACAACAAATGCAATGTGGGTTTTGTAGCCGCGTTTAATTTGTTGTTGACTGATATTTAAGATCCCAGAGACAATGAAAAATTTTTTTTTTTTGGTATTTTTCTGAAGCTGGAAACGGGGAGAGACAGTCAGACAGACTCCCGCATGCGCCCGACCGGGATCCACCCGGCACGCCCACCAGGGGCGACGCTCTGCCCACCAGGGGGCGATGCTCTGCCCCTCTGGGGCGTTGCTCTGCCGTGACCAGAGCCACTCTAGCGCCTGGGGCAGAGGCCAAGGAGCCATCCCCACCGCCCGGGCCATCTTTGCTCCAATGGAGCCTTGGCTGCGAGAGGGGAAGAGAGAGACAGAGAGGAAGGGGGGGGGGTGGAGAAGCAAATGGGCGCTTCTCCTATGTGCCCTGGCCGGGAATCGAACCCGGGTCCCCCGCACGCCAGGCCGACGCTCTACCGCTGAGCCAACTGGCCAGGGCTGACAATGAAATTTAAATTTTGCAACATTAATTCACTTCATTTTTCTAGGAAGTCAAAGCGTTAATTTAGAACCCAATATGATCTTAGGGCACCAAGATAATTTCGATTAAGGTGAAAATTGCTCCTTTTCTCTGCTTCACAAACAGGTGAAAATAACACAAAGTATGAGTACATCCTTTTCTGAAAGAGGAGCTGGTCGATGATGGTGGATGCAGAATCAGTGCTTTGAGGTGTTGTCCTTAGGTCCTCCTGTTGCCTCTGCTGGGCCAGGTGCTATCAACCTGGGGAGGAAACAGCCCTATTTCCCCTGCAGCCATCTGGTAATTCCTCCGAGAATTCGGATCCCCCAGTCCTCAGGGGCTCAGCTCCTATCTGCCCTGTGGTGCTGGGAGCAGGGAAGGGAGGCCCTGAGGAGGTGGGACAGCTGCAAGGTCTGTAGCACCTGGGGCTCACGCCTTCTCCCCTCGAGTCTGTGAGGCCACCCGGGGGCTCCAGGCTGCCCTGGCCCCCAAGTCCACAGAGGGACCCATGACCCTTGCTTGCCACCTCTGACTGCCCTGCTTTGTGCTTTCCAGGAGAAAGGTGGCCAGTGGATGAGTACTTTGAGTTAGGACGGGTAAAGAAGCCATTTAACCCTTCAGCAAACGTGTGGAACAGTGGGGTGTGCGATGCCTGTGTAGGGTGCTGCTTGAATGTCAACAGGCCAGACAGTCCCACTTCCTGGATGCCATTTGCTGGGACCATGCATGGGACAGCGCCTGTGGCCTGGGTGTCGGGGGCACCTGCCAGGTTCCCCGTGGGTGGGGCGTTTGACATGCTGCCCTGGCACCCTCACTCTCATCTCTCCCTTCTCATGAGACCAGCCTTCTCATCTCCTGAGAGTTTGGACCTCAGAACTTCCCACATGGAGCATCTTAGGAGCAGCAGGGCTGGAGCTGAGACCACGTTTGATTAGAATGCACTGTTTTTACTTGCTAGATAGATCAGAGGAGAGTGAATCTAGCCAAGTTTCCAAAAGAAGTCTGATTCACTCTTAACGCAAGATTTTCACAATTATTTCACTGTTATCACCGCTGGGGGGGGGGTGCTTTGTCAGGGGTGTCTACTGTCCCAGGGGACCCTTCCCTCCTCCCAGGGGGCTGGGGCCTATTTTTCACATGAAGTCACCTAAGTGCTCCTGGTGGGGATGGCCTACTTGGGAGCTTGGAGTGGGAAGGCAGGGAGTGGCTGTCCACTCCTGGAAGTTTCTATCCGCCATGACCAGGATGACACCCTCTCTGCAAGTCCCTCTCCCCCGCTGGCTGGGTCAAGGTGTCTCAGAGAGCCTCCAGGTGGCATCTTTTGAGGACACCTTCTAAAAGGAGACCACCTCATGGTGTGGGGGGCCACCCCAGCTGACAGCACAGGTACACATGTTTTCTTGAACATTTGTCAGGTTGCAGGAAAGTTCAGAACCGGAGAGGGCATTCCCCACACTGCGGGGCCCAGGGTATCCTGGGAGGGCGGTGTGTGTGTGAGGTAAGGTGAGATGGACTGTCTGGGGGCAGGTAGCCCCGGGGGTGCCGAGCCCAGGGGGCTGAGTGGATGGCCTGTTTGCCTCCTGATCCTCCCATGAGCCTGGCAGTGACCAGCCTCTCAGACAGGGACCCACACCACGATGTGTGTGCTTGTGCATGTTTACTGTGGCAGCTTGGACTTGTAGGTGTGTACTGGCTCCAGGCACCTTTGCTGTGAACTCGTGAAACTCAGAGTGTGTGCGAGGGAAGGCCAGGCCTTCACCTGGGGAAACTCGCAGTGCCTGCTGTCACTTGGGTTGCCAGAGGGGCGGTTACCTGGCGATCTTGTCCGTGCAGGACATGGTGATGAGCTGCTCACCCAGCAGGATGCCGTCCCAGGTCTGCACCGAGCTCGGGCCCCGGACTGGCACGGTCCCTTCCCCGGACTCGATCTTCGTGCGCAGGTGCCCGCGGGACTTCCTGACGATGTGTTTGCTGCTCGTCACTAGGAGACAAGAGGTAGCGTGAGGTGGCTGGGATTGTGTTTGCCCAGAGACACATGGGCTTCTGGCCTGGAGGGCTGAGGATGAAACACCCAGACACATCTCAAGGGACGCCAGTGCCACTGCCATGGGACAGGGAAACAAACATAAGTCAGCGCCAAGCTGGGGAGGAATTTCTTCTCTCCAGCAGTGACGTGATGAAAAGCTGGTCTCCAGAGCACCACTTTTAGAACAGCAGCCACCTCCTGGTAGAGGCCCGACAACAAGTGCCCAGGGCTCTGTGGCCGTTTGGTCCCAGCTGCTCAGCTTGCCCCGGAGCACAGAGCCGCAGAGCACAGAGCCCCGGAGCACAGAGCCCCGGAGCACAGAGCCCCGGAGCACAGAGCCCCGGAGCACAGAGCCCCAGAGCACAGAGCCCCGGAGCACAGAGCCCCGGAGCACAGAACCCCGGAGCACAGAGCCCCAGAGCACAGAGCCCCGGAGCACAGAGCCCCGGAGCACAGAGCCCCAGAGCACAGAGCCCCGGAGCACAGAGCCCCGGAGCACAGAGCCGCAGAGCACAGAGCCCCGGAGCACAGAGCCCCGGAGCACAGAGCCCCAGAGCACAGAGCCCCGGAGCCAGGCCAGCTAGCCACAGGCTGCGGTCACGCTCACTGTTAGCACTGAGGTTTGAGTTCCACGTCATTCTCACATGGCATGAAGTATTATTCTTGTCACACTTTCAGCCATCTAAAAATGTAAAAACACGCTTAGTTTACGGGCCAAACGAAAGAAGGGGTTGGTGGGATTTGGCCTGAGGGCTGTGGTCTGCCCACTTTAGTCCGGATTTTAATCCCAGCTCTCTTGCTTCCTAGCTATGCGATATTGGGAATGTTGCTTAAAACCACGGTGACACAGTTATTTCATATTAAAATTGAAGTAATAATGGTGCCTACCTCCTAGGCTGTGGAAATGAAATGAGATGGGACGCATGAGTGTCAGCATAGCGCCAGTTACTGAATGGCTGTGCGAGGCAGGCGCTGCTGTGCCCAGAAATGACTTGATGAAGCCTGCGGATGGGTCTCTGTGGGCCCCTAACTCATGAGTTCTGCGTTCCTTCTCCTTTCCTTTCCAGAGCCACACACACACACACACACACACACACACACACACACACACACCACACTGCACCCTCCCCCTTTCCTTTCCAGAGCCCTACACACACACACACACACACACACACACACACACACACACACACACACACCACACCACACTGCACCCTCCCCCTAGTTATTTGGAGAACTAGCATGAGTAAGAAAAGATTATATTTATTTTTTCTTTCTTTAAAAAAGCTCTGTACATTAGGTCTGGATGATGTTGTAATATGGAGGTTAACTGCTTTGTGCTCATATTATATATAAGATTGTACAGTGATTTTGACATTTACTTACATATGATGACATGGATAGATAACTAGATACTTTCTTTAAAGAGCTTCAATGTTTGTTTTAGAAGTTGTTGAGATGGCGTTTCTTTCTCATTTACGTTACTGAGGCATCAAATAATAAATAACAGACGATAGCAATAATGTTGATGGGTAATGGCGATGATGATAGAGATGGTGAAGATGATGGTGATGAGGATGATGGTGGTAATGATGGTAATGGTGATGGTGCTGATGCTGAGGTGATGATGATGATGGTGATGATGGTGACAATGCTGCTGATGGTGATAGTGATATGATGGTTTTGATGATAAATGAACACAAAAGAGTTCATATCACTCTAAAACACAGAGCAATCTTTGGTTTGACCTAACTTTTTGCTCTGTCCAGGAAGGGACTTCATCACATCAACGTCCTGTGGCCAGCAGCAGTGGGAGAGAAGAGGGCCAGCATACCTAATAGTCTCCACAGTTCACCACCTACTAGTGCCTTGACTCTTCTATGTGAGGAGATTTTCTCAAGGAATATGATATTTGCTGTCCCTCTCTTTCTGGTGACTATAGTATCTGTTTCACTTTCTCAATGTTTCCACTACAGTGCAATTTTCCAGACCTTGAAAATTGCTTATTATACTGTAAGGCTATTCTCAATGCTTACCCATTGCTTCTGCACAACTAACTTCCCATGTAGTAGACCCTATAGCTGGTAATGCCCTGACAACAGGGAGGCCTGGTTTGAATTAACAACTGGTTCTAAGGGCTAACCCAAAGTTTTCTGGTATATTAATTTTTCCTGAAGAGTCAGGTGCAGGAGAAGCTCAGGTGTTTATTTTTGAAAGTGTTAAATTTCAGGCTGCCTTCTTTAGTAGCTCCCTGATGAGCATGATCAGTCCTAGGGGTGCTGAATCTTGAAGATCTTGTATAGCCCATTTCCTCTGGCTCTTTCGAGCCTAATTGTGAGAAGCAGGAGGGAGTTGAAGATGCCACTTCAAGCAGAACAAAATGCAAAGTGAACGAGAAACTGCAGGGAATGCAACTTAAATAACCTGTAGTGGGTTTATGGTGTGCTCCGCAGTGGAGGTGAAAATCGTGAAAATCCTGCTTTCTGTGTACACAGACACACTCCCAAATCCAGGAGTATGTTCTAATCTAATTTTAATTGTCCAAGTCACCGGACTCTTCATTATGATATTCATTAATCTCAACCCTTACTTCTGTAGACTGATGTCACAACAAGGTGAGGGTGGTGATACGCTTCTAAAAATTATTATGTGAATATTTTACTTTTAGGAGAGAATCAGAAAAAGGTGGAGATAGATGGCAGTTGAAGAAGTCTGCCTAAGAGCTAAGAGCTAGGTAAAAAGTGACACACAGTTGCTGTAAGGCAGTGGGGGAGAGAGAAAGAGAGCCAGAAATGGGAAAACAAGTTTAGGAAAGCAAGATACTGGTTTTTTTTTTTTTTTTTGTATTTTTCTGAAGCTGGAAACGGGGAGAGACAGTCAGACAGACTCCCGCATGCGCCCGACCGGGATCCACCCGGCACGCCCACCAGGGGCGACGCTCTGCCCACCAGGGGGCGATGCTCTGCCCCTCCGGGGCGTCGCTCTGTCGCGACCAGAGCCACTCTAGCGCCTGGGGCAGAGGCAAAGGAGCCATCCCCAGCGCCCAGGCCATCTTTGCTCCAATGGAGCCTTGGCTGCGGGAGGGGAAGAGAGAGACAGAGAGGAAGGGGGGGGGGTGGAGAAGCAGATGGGCGCTTCTCCTATGTGCCCTGGCCGGGAATCGAACCCGGGTCCCCCGCATGCCAGGCCGACGCTCTACCGCTGAGCCAACCGACCAGGACCAAGATACGGTTTTTAAACACCAAATTTTAATTTTCAAAAAGCATATCCCAGAAAGTATACCCGTGAAGTGACCTACTGTTTATTTTAATAACATCCACAGTATTTGTTATGTGGTCATGCGGGCATCTTTGTCTTACTTGATGAAGACAGTGATAGTGATGATGGTGAATTTTGAAGCCAGGTAAGTGCATCGATCCTACGATGCACAAAAATATATTGCATGCTTCTGGAACTCAATAAGCAAATCTGAAAATAGGGACTTTCGGAAGTCCACTTTAGGTTCCCTGACTGCCTGCGGGAGTTTGGGCTTATCTCTTGAACTGCCCTAATGAACAAAAAATGGAATAGGACATGCTAGGCATTTAGCACATGCTTGTAAGATATGACATAACTGTGCTTTTTCTCATGGCATCTTGTGGGATGTCATTAAGTTGTTTAATTCTTGGAAAATGGCAGTAAGAACTGAATATACCAGGCTACTTAAGAACATGCATTAAGAATATTGGTGAGTTAGTGGGAGGACAATTGTTATCCTACAATAGCTTAGCCACAAGGAGGTGCCTTTGAGGTTTCCATTACTCTGGTCAATTGAGGTTCTTATCAGAACTGCCTTGGATCTTATCCAGGTCTCCCAGAGCCACTCAGGAGACAGGATAATTCTCATAGGGTCTGTCCTCCTTCACCTAGTCACTGTGAGCGGTCGCATCAAGACCTCTGTAGGCAGAGCTGGTGGCTGGAGCTGCTTTGTCCCCGGAGAAAGTGTTGCCTGCTCGCCATGTCTGCCTGGCCCTCGCAGAGACCCCAGCAGACCCTCCTGTGCACACAGACCTCCCACTACACCGGCAGGAGATACACACCCAATCGGGAGGGAAGATAGGTTAGAGTTTTCGAATCTGATGGCTCAAAACATGGCCGATTTTCATTAGAAATTTTGGCAGTACATATCTTGGGACCCTACCTCACAAATATACCAAAATCTTGGGAAAAACGCAGGTGGCAGGAAACTATATTTTTAGAAACTTTCTGGGTGGCCCTGACATACACCAGGGATGGGACAACCCACAGCTGCTCCCAGGCCACACACGTCCCAGACAGCTCAGACCAGCAAGCACTGATTCCATTTTTAAAGGCTCAGGGAGGGAGAATTTATAATCTGTCTACATTAATTTTTTTTTTTTTGAGAAAAAATAAGAGTTGGGAATGTAGAATTTCTCAAGCCATAGGCATCTGAGGGAGTTGGCCCAAGTCCCACAGCAGGGCTCTGTGCTGCCGGTGGATACGGAGCCTGCCTTGGCCCCTGGGCCGTGCAGCCCTTCTTGCTGGGGAACAGCTGAGGCCGGGCAGCCCCTGCGGAGGGCGCCATTGCTCGGTAGCTGGCGGGAGTCAGGTGTCTGTGCTCAAATATCTGTCAGACTCAGTTCTCTGCCAGATGTCTGGGATGCGTTACTGGCTTCGACGGTTGTTCAGACCTAACCAGCAGAATTTCCTTCCATGCTCGCTGTGTGTTCCCTCACTCTTTGAAGGAAGGGGGGCATTCTGAGCATCTCAGACGCAATCCTAGGTGTGTCTGCACATCTGGTGCCTTAGATGCCTGTTGAATGGGTGTGTGCATGCACATGGGCTTACGCACGTGTGTGTGTAGGAAGGGGGGAAGAGTCCGGGCATAGCTGCAGGTGACAGGGCTGGCATGCAGCCATGGAGAGATGTACAACAGCTCCTGGCAGACCGATCGAGGGTGTGAGGATAAAAAGGGCTCAAGAATGGGACCACAGAAGGCAATGTGCTGGTGTGAGGAGAGAAGGTGGCCCCCAGAATGGCCAGGAGTTGGGGGTCTCCAGTGCTGGAGCTTCTCCTGGGTTGTGACAAGCTTGTCGGAATCAATGATGACTTCAGGGAAGGGGAGGAGCACATCTATGCTCTGCATGTGTGTGGACATGACAACTGTGCCGTAAGCTTCAGCATGTGCCTTGGGCTCCATTTAGAGGCCTGGTCCAGAGTGGGTGGGCATTGAGGCCGGGTTTCTACAGGGCTAACTTGTAGGAGGCAGACACGTTTCCTTGGGGAATGGCCCAGCAGGCAGGGTGTACCCTTCCTGGTCACCCACACCCCCTCTCCTGGACATTCAGCCCTCTTGAGAGTAGCAGAAAGAAACACCTAAATGAGCCACATGCAGAACCCCCTCCATCCATTTCAATGGATTTTCTCTAAAGTCAAAGTTATTCCTGGGTCTTGTGTTTTCCTGGGGAGTGTGGGGAAATTGACCCTGGGAAGGCGTTCCAAACAGGATTCTGTGTTTCCTGGCCTTACTGAACGGGGAAGGGAAGGTGATGGGGCTCTTGGCCGATGGTCTGTGTTACAAGCTAGCCAGGTGCCCCTCCTCAGCGTCCCCACTAGGATGCCCTGGAAGAATGCCAGCCTCAATAACTCGGGTGCAGCACCTCATTTTTGCCTGGCATATCTGCAGCCTAAATGTGAGGAAATGGCTTTATTTTATTTTTTCCTACCAGCACCTGCCACTTCTTAAAAGCACCATGAAATAAAAGACATCTGTGCCTGAAAGTGGACCCCAGGGTACATCTGTAAAATATGTGTTGCCTTTGCAAGTTGGAGTCAAAGGCTGGGGAGGCCACAGTGGGTGCCCAACGTGTGCAGGCGGGAGCCCAATGAGCTAGAACTGTCCCTGTGCAGAGACCAGCAGGGCTCCGGCATGGCTGGGCTCCTGCTGAGAGGAAGCTGGATGAATCAGGGCTGGCCCCGCACGTCTGCAGGACTTTCCCCCAGAACCAGAGTCTTCATGATGCCAAGCCTTTGGAGTGAAAATGAAAAAACAATTCCAGTGGCTAAATGGACCACATTTCACAGTTTTATGTAGGGGGTTGGGATCATGTAGACCTGGGCTGGTGAACCTCTCAAGAAAAATGAACGACTCCCAACCGGCCAGGGCTCCATGTTGTTTTTTTCCTCTTTCTCTTTCCAAGGTGGCGTGGTAGTGAAGGGACGCCCCGTGTGGTCCATCAGGCACAGCCAGCATAGCCCTTCCCTCCGAGGCCGGGCTGTGCCCACTGCTCAGCCCAGGCCCACCCGGCCCCTCACCCCTGGGCCAGGGCCTTGAGAGGTCCTTGATACTTAGTGGATTCCACTTTCTTGACTCAATTAGACTTGGTTTTCCATTTACTTTCCATGAGATGTTGTATGGATCAAATGTTTGTGTCCCCCAAATTCTTATGTCAAAACCTTAACCGCCAGGGAGATGATATTAAGAGGTGGGGTCTTGGGAGGTAATTTGGATCAGATGAGGTCATAAAGACAAGACTCCCTAATGGGATTAGCACCCTTATAGAGAGACCCCATAGAGCCCCTGACCAGGCAGGTCAGTTGGCTGGAGCATAGTCCCCAGTGCCAAGGTTGCAGATTCGATCCCAGGTAAGGGCATATATAAGAAACAACCAATGCATGCATAAATAAGTGGAACAACAAAATCTCTCTCTCTCTCTTTCTCAATCAACCAATAAATTAAAAAACAAAGTGGCCCAGAGAACCTTCTCACCCCTTCTACCATGTGATGACACAGCGAGGAGACACCATCTATGAATCAAGAAGAGTGTCCTCACCAGGCGCTGAGTCTGCTGGTGCCATGACCACAGACTTCCAGCTTCCAGAGCTGTGAGATGAATGTCTGCTGTCTATAAGCCCCAGTCTGTGGAATTCTGCTCTAGTAGCCCGAGCTGACTGAGACAGTAATGAAAACGACACTTGAAATCTCATTATCGAGGATTTGTCCAGCCCTCTCCAAAGGGAAAGGTGGTGGGCTTGGAGGAAAGTTGACAAAAAGCAGAATGCATTTTTTTCTGAACCAGGATCCCATCTGAGTGCTAGAGAAATAAGTTAAATGCATGTCAGACTAAAAAATAAAATAAATAAAATAAAATAAAATAAAATAAAATGAAGACCATGTAAGACTAAATGCCATTTCCCTGCACCGTCTTTATCTTTGAGGAAAGGGCTCCTTAGAAGCCTGGGACACAGGTGGCACCCAACAAGTGCCCATCTTTCCTTCCTCAGTTATTAGAACACAAATAACTTCCTCTGAGCAGAAGATTGAGCCTGGGGTGCCTTCACCAATCATTACATACATCCTCACACACATACATTCAATGGCATGGCCCACATCAGGAGAGTTGCTTTGTGCAGTTTCTGGGAGCGTTTGTGTGCCTGTGCATGTGTGTGGTATATATGCACAAGTATGTGTAATGTGTACACACATAGCATCAGTAATAGACTTTCTTAGCTGCACACTTTTTTTCACATGGAGACACTGACCATTGGGCCCACATAAAGGAGACCCCACTGTGTCCTCCGCTCTGGAACGCACAGCGCTCCCTCTTATGCTGCTGGTGGTGAATGGTACTGTGCAGACCTACTCTGATAAGCTCCCAGAGGGCAGGGATTGTGAGGAGATTCAGCACAGAACTCTGTGGGTGAAGCCAGCTACCCTGGCAAGCTTTCTTTGCCTGGCATCAAGCTTTGTTTAAAAACTGAGGTTTATTCTCCCAAAGAAGCAAAGAAGACACACAAATGTGCTTCCACTCTTTGTAATTCTGGTCCTTATCCTCCTCCATTCTGTCTCCCGGCCCCGGGACAGGTTTCTGACCTATTGAGATGAGTGGGGACCCGGGCAATATAACAAACAGCTAATATTAGATTTCATGCCACTCTGCTCCCATGACCTGGGCTCTCAGACTGATACTCAAGAGGGATGACTACACAGAACGGCAGACGCCGTCTGTGCCCAGCACCTCAGGGCCTGGCCACACCACACACGTGGGATCTAAACAGAGAGCCTGGGACTGAGTCCCAGACCGGGAGAGCAGGGGCTGGTTACAAAGGTAAGGACGCCATCTCTTACGGTCCGCGGTGCTCTCGTAGGGTGAGTTGAGACGTGCGTCTCCGCAGGGGGATGTGCTCACATACAGGTGGAACAGGGTGTTGTCCCTCAGCCTGTAGCGTCCGTCCTTGAGCCGCACGAATATGGAGCGTTCGGAGTCCTCTCGCCGCGTGCTGGGGGCAGAAAGAGGCTGCAGTCACTACTGCGAGCCTATCAGACATGTTCTGATTGGCAGGCGCTTTTGCCCTTTTCTGTTGTTCTCACCCAGTTTTTTCCTCTTTACCCTTGCGTGGAAATCTCTAGAATAAGTGTAGCCATGTGAAGGCATACGCACAGCAGAAATCCATTCTTGTCACCCACAACATTCACATTCGGGCTGATCTTTCCTGACGCCTGTGTCTCAGCGTTTATAAAAGTGTAACCCTGTGGACTCACAAGTGCTCCCGAAGGCGCTGCCTCGCAGTCACTGTGGGTCTCCACAGCCTCCACGGGCACCACGTTTCTGGGTGGACAGGAGTGAAGGAACTCTGGAAGGAGGCAGAGCCTGCCCGCCCGCCCAGTGGGGAGCCCAGTGCATGGACCAGCCACGACCAGGGAGGCTCCAGCACACTGAGCGGCCCTCCAGGCTCTGCAGAGCGTGCCCCCGGCCCTTAGACTTCTCCCACAGCCTCACACTCCCATCTCCTCCGGGCGCTGAGAACCCAGCAGGCGCTGAGCCACTGTGGCTGCTCCCCTCCCAGGCCTCACTCTCACGAGGCACAGGCACTCTGCTTTCTGCCGCTCTGGCTGTTTTCACACGTTCTGCCCCATTGGTGATGGATTCTGTCGTGCCGGGTTCTGAGATCACACAAGCAGCAGAACAGACATTTTCTCCCCAGGAAACCCTAGAGGCATCCCACCAGCCTTTCTGCTTCCTTGCCTCTGCTCCTTCCGCTGCCAGACCCCCCTCAGTCTCCCAAAGTGCCCCCCCCCAACCTCGGAGCAAGCGCAGAGCCTGACTTGCTGGGTGGTTGTGTGCGGCTGGCTGTGTTTGCTGGCTTTCTTCTGCCATTGCTTGTCCCCTCAGGCAGGTGGGGCCGAGCCCCTCCCAGTCAGTGACATGATGCCAACACACAGTCAGCCCAGGGTCAGTGTTGGCCCTGTGCCTTCAGTGACACAGACAAGTTAGGGGTATTTGGACATATTTTTGATCAAGCATGTGGAGATTTAGAGGAAAGTCTTCCCCACGTTTGGAGAGATTTGCAGCTCTGTCCCCCATGTTCAACTCCGGCCACCCCCTTGGCAGGGCTGGAGCTCACGGCTCAGGGGTCAGGCATCACTTCCCTGTGGGCTGGCCACGCGTGCCTCCGGGTGTTCCTACCCCCATGAGGCTGCTGCACATGCCCGCGGCACACAGGCCACTCCACCAAACCCTCGACACCCCATGTCAGCGGGTGGGAAGAATGCCGCTGTAAAGGATGTAGAGCAGCTGGGGGAGGCAAGGAAGAAACGTTTCTGGCAAAGACACAGCCATGAAATGACTGTGACCAGACGGCTCGGCACAGAGCTGCATCGACGCACCAGGTGCTCGTGTCTACCCGCAGTCCTGCTCCTCTGTACTGTTGCCGAGAGATGCCGCAGCCTGCTTCATCCCGGCGGCCCCAGCAGGTTGCCCTGGGACACGGGACATCCCAACTTGGGCGCACATTTCTTGGGGTGTGGGTGGCCCCTTGCTTTTAGAGCACCCCTCTGAAGACGTTCTGAGGAGGAGCAGGCAAGAAACAGCATCTAAAGCCCATCACAGGCCACCGCAGTCATGGTGCCCAGGGACAAGGCCTTGGAAGTGGGACACAGTGGACTGTGGGGGCAGGAGAGGGCTGGAGGGAGACTAGCTTGTGTTTCAGATGCACTTGGAGCTGCTGGCTGGGAGGTGGGAGGTTGGCCGGGGCTTGTCTGGTGGCACTGAGTCTCTTGGCCTGGGATGGGGTGAGGCCTGGGGAAGGGAAACTAAGGCAGCCGCCTCATGGCCCGGCATCTGAGGGGGGCTGCCCGTCCTGCAGAAGGAATCTGCACTCTGTAAGAAGTGCCCTTGGATGAGAAACGGTCAGACTAAACCACGGACAAGGGCAGAGGGAGGTGCCCAGCAGCCCCAAGCTTTCCCGTGGGTCGCAGGCACTAAGCCTGGTGGAAGGACTGGGCTGCACTTTGAAGTGGGTCCCCTTTGAGGTGGGCTCAAATTTGTCAAAATGGAGAGGGATGTCGATGTCACAGGCGCCCGTCGGCACGGTCTGTGCTGGGACTAGGGAGCAGGGAGCTGCTCCAGGCAGTGAAGCCCCTTTCCTGCTCTCGCCCCCTCGCTGCCACTCTGCGTTTCAAGGAGAGACAGCGCCATCTCCCAGAGACAGACTTTTCTGTGAGATTTTCTTTCTTTTTAAAATGCAAAGCTAGTTTTAGGATTAGCTACTGGAGGCTGGTGGTGAAAAGAGGATTACCCCTCACTTAAACCAGGGGTCCCCAAACTATAGCCCACAGGCTACATGTGGCCCCCTGAGGCCATTTATCCAGCCCCCTCCACACTTCCGGAAGGGGCACCTCTTTCATTGGTGGTCAGTGAGAGGAACATAGTTCCCATTGAAATACTAGTCAGTTTTTTTTTTTTTTGTATTTTTCTGAAGTTGGAAACAGGGAGGCAGTCAGACAGACTCCCGCATGCGCCCTACTGAGATCCACCCGGCATGCCCACCAGGGGGTGATGCTCTGCCCATCTAGGGCGTTGCTCCATTGTGGCCGGAGCCATTCTAGTGCCTGAGGCAGAGGCCACAGAGCCATCCTCAGCACCTGGGCCAACTTTGCTCCAATGGAGCTTTGGCTGTGGGAGGGAAAGAGAGAGACAGAGAGGAAGGAGAGGGGGAGGGGTGGAGAAGCAGATGGGTGCTTCTCCTGTGTGCCCTGGCCGGGAATCAAACCCGGGACTCCTGCACACCAGGGCGACGCTCTACCACTGAGCAAACCGGCCAGGACCAGTTTGTTGATTTGAATTTACTTGTTCTTTATTTTAAATATCGTATTTGTTCCCGTTTTTTTTTTTTTTTACTTTAAAATAAGATATGTGCAGTGTGCATAGGGATTTGTTCATAGTTTTTTTTATAGTCCGGCCCTCCAACGGTCTGAGGAACAGTAAATTGGCCCCTGTGTAAAAAGTTTGGGGACCCCTGAATTAAACCCAAGAGAAAGGGGCAGCTTAAGTAGAGCTGGAGGAGCTGTCCCTTTAGGGACATCTCTGCACCCCACTAGCTAGACCTGTAGACGAGGTCACCTCGTCTGTGGCGTTATGAGTGTGAGTAGTAAACAGGCAAGTCACCCTGATGACAGTTGACAGCATCGGCAGCAGATGTTGGCTGTGGCCCCACCCTCTTTCTGCATAGTGCCCTTGACTCTGCGCACACTCATGAAGAGAGCATCGCACCAGCCGCCTGTGCCTATACAGCACTGTGCTGCTGTCGCCAGAAAGAAGAACCTCTTGCTATGCACGGAAAGTTTGTACCCCCCCACCATTCATTTGCTGACACTAGGAGATGGGGCCTCAGGGAGGGGATTAAGTAATGATGGTAGAGGCCTTAGTCACAATGGGATTAGTGTCCTTATAAAAGAGACCCCAGAGAGCTCCCTCACTCTTCCATGTTAGGACACAGCACGAAGACACCATCCATAAACCGGGCAGAGGGTCCTCAACAGACACAGAATTTGCTGGCACTGTGACCCTGGACTTTCAGCCTCCAGACTGAGCAATCAGTGATGAGGCCTCCAAGCTGTGATGACCCGTTACAGCAGCCTGAACAAAGACACTCCGAATGCTTTAATGGAAAATGTCATCAAATGGAATGGGTGTGTGACAAGGCATGCTCATATGTGTGGGCACGTGCACCTTGCAGATTGTCTGCTGCAGTCAGAGTCACTCATGAACAAGCAGGAGGGAGGTCTGAGACTCGTGGGGGAAGTGTCTGCAATTTCAGTGTTTCATTGGCCTGTGCGGCAACATCTCTGGTGCTTAAAAGATGCCACCTACCCAGGTAAAACATGCGGTAGGTGCAGCCTGTCCACTCTGTTCAGGGAGTCTGCCCGGATACAGGGAATAACACCAGAGCTGGTTGAAAGTCACCAGCCCCGAGCTTGCATCCAGAGCACACATCCTGGGACCGGCCGCTCACCTGAGGTGCAGCTCCAGCTGCGCATACAGGAAGTGGAGCAGTGCTCTCCGGGCCACGATCTCCGCGTGGCAGTCGTTGACCACCAGCCCCTGGTCATTGATGTACTCGCCGCTGATGCACTTGGTCCCCGAGGACAGGACGATGACCTGTGCTTGCCTGACATCCAGGCCTAGGGGCAGAGAAGGTGTCAGTCAGAACACCAGTGCTGCCTGCCCCCTGGGGTGACTCTGCTTTTCTCCCCTACCCACCTCATCCCTCCAGGGGGCCTGCTGCCCTAGGACTTGAGGTTCTCTAAGCAGTGAGCCTCCACGTTCACTGTAATAGATGGTGGGCAGCACAGGCCATGGGCAGCATGCAGCTCCTGTGTGGTGGGATTTTGCGAAGCCACAGTGGGTGCTGTAGTGGCCCTGTGCCCGCCTAGTTTCAGGATGGCACCACCAGTGAGAGTTTACAGAATTCAACTGATTTCTCAAACCAGGATCAGCAGGGACACACAGAGGTGTCTCTCTCTGATGGACACGTTTGTATAGCAGGGTCCTGGGGAAGAAAAGGTGTGGAGGAGACAGCGTAGTGACCTGCCACCAATCAAGTGACACTGGGCAACTGCCACCCCTGATTTAGAGGGAGAGGAAGCTGGTGGGCTGCCGGATTTCGGGCTACAATCCCAAGTAGTGCAAAGCCCCCCAGCCTGGCCCTGATTACCTAGGGTGATTCCAGAAATTCTGCCACTTCCTCATGGTCCGGCGGGCTGAGATTTGCATCTTAATTGAAAGATTTGCTGATGGAACATGTTGTGCACAGGACGGGGATGGAGGCTAAGACAGGGGCAGAGTCTGTCCACACAGGTCTCACCTGGTCCCCCACCCACGGCTCATCCCACTTGGCATTTGCCTCTGAGACCACACAGGGCTGCAGGTGACATTCCTATGCAAGCTTGAGACCCCACAGGTCATGCACTTGCTTCACCAGCCTACATAGAGCCCACTGTCCCTTAGAGCCACTGGTAACTCAGTGATGAACTGGACCAGGGTCCCCAAACACCCATCTTGAGGTCACCTGGGACCTGGCCAGTGATTCCTACTCATAGACATTTGCTTTTCCCACTCACTCCCTTACCGGGGCTTTGCCTGCACTGAGCAAACCTCTGACTGTGGAAGTGAAGGATCCACTCTCCAGTGATCCTGAAGAGTTAGAGGTGCGAGTGTCACACGCTCAGCCTTCTGTACCTCAGCGGCACTTGTGCAAAGTGCAGCCTGGGCCTCGAGGGCCAGAGAGGTGATCAAGGCTAACTGACTACGTGCCTGAAAGCAGAACACCAGGCCCAGCGTGTCTCCTTCACGAACTGCAGGGCTGTCTGGTGGGCTCAGTTCCCTCCCCAGCCCCAGCACAGACTTGGGGTCTTTGCTAAGCTGTGGCAATGGTCCCCAGGACACTGGCCTGTCTCTGAGGCTACTTATCAGCAGCAACGTCTGAACTACAAATATTCTGCTTCTTGAAACTTCCACTTATTCCCAAGGACAGAGTGCGGCATGACATGTCAGCAACAGCAGTGAGAATGCACTGAGTTCTCTCATTCAACCCGCAGGCTTTCCTTTTTTTTTTTAAAGAGCCATAGGACAGATGGGGGTAAGCTGCAGGTGGTGATGCCTCCCACTCTATCCTCACGTTCCATTTCCGGAGGCTGATCTGTACACCCCCGTTGGGGACACAGACGGGCGGCGGCCCTGCATCATTTCCTGCCTCCTCTCTTTGGGGGTGTGCAGCTGTTCCCTGGGCCCAGCACACCCAGCACGGTGTGTTTCATGAGAACGAGGCTTCTGTCCGTGTGTGGCCATCACATCTGACCGATGGAAAGATTCAATCAGCTCCATGAGAACTGGCCTCTGACAAGCTCGCAGTGTACCCCAACCCCTAGTTATTATTATTATTTAATGTTTTTATATAGAGTAAGAGCAGGGAGTTTTTTGACTCTCTGAGCCCAGGTTCCCAGACACAGGATGGGGCCAGTGCTGATGCTGCCTGAGGACCCTCTGCATCCTCTCTCCTGGCTGCAGCCTTTCCCCTTTTCTGGCCGTAGGAGCACCTCTGAGGGCAGGAGCTCATGAGTTCCCCAAGCAGTATAGGCTTCACGAGCTACTCTTCACAGGACAGTGCTCATTTTGACTGAAATCAAAGGGATCTTGTTGCCCTGGCTGGATAGCTCGGTTGGTTAGAACATCATCCCAATAAACCGAGGTTGTGGGTTCGATCCCTGGTCAGGGCACATACAGAAGCAGATCGATGTTTCTGTCTCTATTTTTCTCTCCCTTTCTCTTTCTCAAAAATCAATAATAATAATAAAATAATCTTGTCAACAAAAATGATATTCTCTGCAAGAATGGAAAATAAAAAATGCTTCAATAATAAACCCAAACTTTGTGTCTTTAAAATGTGATGTCAATTGCCTGTGTTTAGGCAGACCCTAGAACAGTGGTTCTCAAAGTGTGTGCCAGGGCACACCAGTGCACCCTAGAATATTTCCAGGGGTGCCTTGTGGTATTCCAGAAAAATATGTGCCTGTTGGGGACCAAAAAACCAACAGGGTTTTTGGAGTTTAGATTTTTGGGGGACAGAGATGTGGGGGGAATTGGCTGTAAGCTGACAGTCTGCCCAATCCCCCACCTCACTTGCCTGATTAGGTTGCAAAAGGCTGTTAAGCTGTGGTGCTGGATTGTTTACAATACCCCCCATGTCTCCCAGAAAGACTGGAGGCAAGTTTCTTCTATCCTTTGTTTGGTGTAAAGTTAAGATGATATGTATGGTGGGGGTTTTCTGCACTCAACACAATTAAGAGTAAAAAGAGAGAAATTCTTCAATATATTGATGAGAAAATGAGAGTTTGCTTTTCAAATATATGCCCAAACATTGAAGAAATTGCCAGGACACATCAGGCTTATGTTTCTCATAAACACAAGAATGAAAAAACTTAACACATTCACGCCGGGATCTGCTGAATTGACCAAATCTTACTAAGAATGTATCTATATATATAAAAAGATAACATTTTTTGTCATTTTTTAAAATTTTTTAACCTCTCTTTTTTATGAATTCTAAAAAGCATAACTCAAAAAATGTAACATAAAAATGTTTTTTAATGTCAGAATAAATTTAATTTTGTCATTTATTTCATTTAATTACCATAAAAGCATGGTTAGAATTTATATATTTTTCTTTAATATTTGACTTAATTATTATAACATATTTCTCAGAAATTTATATATAGTGTGCCTACAATTATTTGTAGGATTTTAAATGCGCCCTGACTTCAAAAAATTTGAGAACCACTACCCTAGAAGATCACCAAGTTCATCCTTTCAACTGACCTCGTGGGCCTTATGGTCTATGAGTGCAGCCGCATTTTCTCTTCCCTTAGCTGGCGACTCCCTCAAGGTCAGAACCAGAATTCCCAGAAAGTATTCTAAGAAAAGGCTCCTTAGAGAGTCTGTGTAATTAGATGGATCTCCTGGGACAATCCAGTCAGTGTTCCTGAGTTAGTAGCAAATCTGGTTTTCTAGGCGCTGCCACCAGATGTCAAGAGAATGGTGTTGGGACACTCTTAGCCAGTTGTGCCTCTTAACAGACGTCTGTGTCTTGCTGGGGCTGCGTGTGGTCAGTATGCAGGTGACAGTTTGGCAGCTGGCCGTTCCCACTCCACGAGTCCTGCAGTGAATGTGCCTATGAGCCATTTCACTAAAGAGGTGACGAACAAACCAAGCACATGCTGGAGCGAACCTGCTTTTAATGAAATTTACTTCCCCAAACATCAGGCAGTGCTGTGCATATTGCTCTGAGTTGAAAGCTCCACCCTGAGAACTTAGTTCTAAAGCCTACATGCTCCCAGCTCACTCCCACTCCACACAGTGGGCTCTTTGTGCAGAGATACAACGGGAGAGTAGTGAGGAAGAGAGGGGACTCTGAGCACTGTGAGTGACACAGAGGAGGGGAGTGAGGAATGGAGAGAAGAGGGCGGATCGAGCTGATGTTTGCTCACTTGCGTGATTCAGAGGGCTGGCCCACCGTGTGAGAGGCTAGAATGCCAGGCAGATAGACGAGAGTTGTACAGTGCTGCTTTCTGTTTGTCCAGGTCCTGCCTTCCTTGGTCTCCATTTCTGTGGCCAGGAAAACCGTCCGGGGGTGCAGGCTGGGTTAGTCATTGCTGACCCTTCTCTGCTGAGTTCTGTCTGCATGGAGACCTCAGGAAGTGACTGGACACTTACTTTCCTATGTTTTAGTCACAAAGCAGCAGCCACGCGCTAAGCTGCTTTAAGACAAGTTAAAACAAGGCAAAGACCCCCCTTGTGACTTCTCCCCCAGGACTGGCCAAAATATATAAAAGCAGCTCAAAATGCAGCTGCTTCCCTTTCCCCAAGGTCCAGTCCTATCACAGTGGCTCCCTCAGTGGGCCCCAGAAGGGACTTGAGAGCCATTTGTCCAAAGCACCTCATTTCATAGGAAACCACATTTTAACTAAAATGCTTATCAAGTGACACTGTTGAGAAATAACGAGGAAGGCAGTCATTTTGACAGAGAAATCGTTTTGCATATTCCAGCTTAATTAAAGCAGATCTTTAGAGTAAAGGAAATAAACATTTATAATTATTTTCTAAAGTTTTCCAACACGCAGCTGTCCGGTGCACCTGCGGTGTAACTTCTCGACAGAAAGCGATTTGAGAACTGGCACCGTGTCTGCCGAGGGCTGGTCCACTTCTGCCCGTCAGATGCAGTGGAAATTAGAGCCGCTGGAAAAAGAAACTGCGTTCCCTTCACCCCTCATTAGTCCTCACTCGGCTTCACTCCAGATGCCACCGAATTCATGACAATTTTGTGGCCCAAGAAGTGCACTATTTGCTTATTCACTCTTCATTAATCCACCTCCTAGGTGCCAGCACCATACAAAGTGACAGGAGACACTGAGGTGTCTAGGACACAGTCCTATCCTTCAAAGGAGTGACCATGAAATAAGGGAGATGACGCAGAGACAGAAATGTCTGCTGGTAAGCTATTATGTGATAAGTATCACCGGAGTACTGAGCATAGAATATCACTGGAATGAGAGAAGGAGAGAGACAGAGGGAGAGAGGGAGGGCTTCCTTCATGGGCTTCCTAGAAGCAGACGCCAAGTCAGTGATTCCAGGGTGGTGATTTACTGAGAACGTTTTCTTTGGAAGAACTTGGAAGACACTCAGGGAAACTGGCTAAGATGGGAGACGAAGCCAGGCAAAGAGGAAGTGTCTCTTGCATCTAGTCTCAGGCTGACTGGATAGATAACTCTGGAATGTTCAGGGCACCATGCAGGCACCCTGCTGAAGGGAAGGTGCTGACTGCTCCCACCCTTTGGGGAGAGGAGCCTCCAACAGCACGTGTTGCAACAACTCAGCTACAACCAATGAAGTGCAAGTCAGTGGAGGAGCAGGGTACGGTGCACAGTGGTTATATGTTATGTCTTTTCCCATAAAATGGCTATTGAGAGTAAAACTCTTATGCTGACATAAAGAATGTTCATAGAAAATACAGACCTACTGATTTCTATAGCATAAGCAGAAACAGTAATCAGAGCTCCCCTTCACCTCCAAAGCACCAAGCCGTTAATTTTGTAGAAAATTTCTGCCAACATTTAAGTAGCAGAGATTTCCAGGTTACATGATGTGTTCCAAAGCACATAAAGATGAAGAAAACCTTCTCATTGTTTTTATTACAAAATGCCTGTATTACAGATCTGCCCACTTGAGTGAAACTAAATAAGAAAGAAACTATAGATGGCCTCAGTTATGGATATTAAAATTTTAAATAAAATATGAACCACCAAGCATCAGAGGGGAAATAAACAATGCTATAATTACTAGAAGGTAGGTTTATTCAAAATGAAAAAATGGATTATATTAAAAAATTAAAATGCAATACAAATATATGATTATAACCAGAGACAGTGTGAAGCCACCTGACAAAAATCCAACAACTACTTTTAATACAAACAAAATAAATAAAACAGATGGATTTTTTTCAATGTGATTTTTATATATACACAGCTACACCTACACATTCAGGGTGTGGCAAATGAAGGTGTACAGTTGTTCATATAGAAAATAATGCAATAATTAATAAATAATAATATAAGAATAAACTCTGTTTTGCATATTTATAACTGTAAACATACTTTTGCCATATCTTGTATATATTATATATAGAGGTATATAAGGAAATACACACACATATATGAACATACACGTTTATAGGTACAGATATATATTATATGTAGGATGGGTATAGTATATACACACACACACACACAGCATCACGTTTAATGGAGAATACTAGAGGACTTTCTGCTGTACTCAGAAACACAACAAGAATGCCCACTATGTCTTCATTATATAACATCTACTCAAACTATAACCACAACAAGAGAAATTAGAGATACAAAGATTGCAAAGGAGCAGGTAACACAATCATTGTTTGAACATGCTGTGATTGTATATGTGGAAACCTCCAGAGAACCCAGTTGAAATACTGTTAGAAACAGAGTCAATACAGTGACAGTACAAGTTAATATACAGAAATCAATAGCTTTCATATTACACCTAACAACTAGTGAGAAACCAGAAAGGAGACATGACTCTATTTATAGAAGCAGCAAAGAAGATAATAGGAATAAGTTTAACAATAAATGAGCAAAAGCCATAGTGAATAAAACATTAAAACCTGACTGAAAGAGACCAACAAAATTCACACAAACAGAAGACATATCACATTTCTGGATGGGAAGAACTGACGTCCTGAGTTCTTTCTAAAGTGACTGATAAGGTTAATGCGATTCCAACAAGAAGAGCATGAACTTTGTTTTTGACAGAGACAACCTGGCTCGAAATATAGTCTTGCTTTTTGCTTTTGAGGCATACAAGCCGATTCTAATGGGAAACCCAGGGAATTCTGAAGAAGAGGACTAATGTTAGGAGACAGGACCCTAGTAGATATCAAGCAAGTGATAAAGGCTTAGTGACAACTTGCCGTGTACTGATACATGAAGTCTAACAAGTAGGATGAAGGACTGAGTCCAGAAACTCATCCAACTCATGCAGGAATTTAGTGTCAGGCCAAGTTAGTAACATCTCTACCTGAGGGGCACAGACACTCTTTTATTAATGGCGTCTAATAACTGAAGAGCCTCTTGAAAAATAAACTTGCATCATGTATGAGGGTGGATCCAGTGGATTAAAGGTTGAGATGCAAAAAATAAAGAACTGCATGCCTACAGAGGGTAATAGTAATTTGTTCGTAATTCCCAAAATGAAAGCAAATCAAGATGTTTTTCAGTGGGTGAGTGGATAGAAAAACAGTGATATATCCAGTCAATGAAATATTATTCAGCATGAAAAAAATTAGCTATCAAGCCATGAAAAGACATAAGGGAACCTTAAATGTATGTTGCTAGGTGAAAGAAGCCAATCTGAAAAGTCTACATACTGTCTGATTCGAAGTCTATGATATTCTATAAAGGGCAAAACTATAGAGACAGTAAAAAGATGAGTGGTTGCCAGGGGGCAGGTGGGATAGGAACAGGTGGAGCACAGAGGGTTTTAGGGCAGTGAAGCTACTCTGGATGAACTATAATGGTAGATGCAGGTCATTATACATTTGTCCAAACCCACAGAATGCACGCCATCAAGAGTGGCCTTAATGTAAACTATGAACTTTGGGTGATTAAAAATGAAGTTGTAAATATAGTAGAATAAAACATGGAATAATCTCTATAAATTTGACTGGTGAAAGATCTTTCTAATTAAAATTCAAAGTCCAAAAGCAGTAAAAATTATTATATTCTAATGCATAAAAAAAACCCCTCCCTGACCAGGCTGTGGTGCAGTAGATAGAGCATTGGACTGGGATGCAGAGGACCCAGGTTCAAAACCCCAAGGTGGGTGGCTTGAGCATGGGCTCACCAGCTTGAGTGTTGGGGTTGCTGACTTGAGCGTGGGATCATAGACATGACCCCATGGTTGCTGGCTTGAAACCTAAGGTCGCTGGCTTGAGCCCAAGGTTGTTGGCTTGAACAAGGGGTCACTGGCTTGGCTGGAGCTCCCTGGTCAAGGCATGTAAGAGATAGCAATCGATGAACAACTAAGGTGCTGCAATGAAGAATTGATGGATCTCATTTCTCTCTCTTTCTGTCTGCCCCTGTCTGTCCTTCTCTCTCTCTCTCTCTCTCTTGCTTAAAAACAACAACAACAACAATAACCCTCTGAATGGACAAATATCTTAAATCAGGGAAAAGACAATTAAAACCTGGGGAAAATTTCAATTTATATCACAAAAAGCACTCCTTTCTTTTTTCTTTTTCTTTTTCTTTTTCTTTTTCTTTTTCTTTTTCTTTTTCTTTTCCTTTTCTCTTCTCTTCTCTTCTCTTCTCTTCTCTTCTCTTCTCTTCTCTTTCTTCTCTTCTCTTCTCTTCTCTTCTCTTCTCTTCTCTTCTCTCCTCTCCTCTCCTCTCCTCTCCTCTCCTCTCCTCTTTTCTCTTCTTTTCTTTTCCAAGTGAGAGGAGGGGAGATAAAGAGACAGACTTCTGCATGCTCCCTGACTGGGATGCACCTGACCACCCTCATCTGGGGCAGATGCTTTGCCCCTCTGGGGACATGCTCACAACCGAGCCATTTTTAGTGCCTGAGGCAGAGGCTCCATGGAACCATCCTCAGTGCTTGGGGCTGATGCACTTGAACCAATTGAGCCATTGCTGCAGGAGGGGAAGAGAGAGAAAGAGAGAGAGAGAGAGAGAGAGAGAGAGAGAGAGAGAGAGAGAGAGAAAGAGAGAGGAAGGGAAGGGAAGGGGAGAGAAGCAGATGGGCTCCTCTCCTATGTGCCCTGACAGTGAATTGAACCTGGGCCATCCACATGCCAGGCTGACGTGCTACCACTGAGCCAGGGCCATTCTTGTTCAAATATATAAAAAACTTTTAGAAAAAGCTATGCAAAAACAGTTCTTGGAAAGAAATATAAATTGGTTCTTAAATATATGGAAAAATATTCAAACTCACTGATATAATATATATATATATATCAAGTTAAAAATACAATAAGATACAATTCTTCATCTCTCAGATTGGTAAACATCCAAGAGTTTATCAATGTAAAGTTGAAATGGTTGTGGGGACACACCTACCTATAAATAGCTGGCAGGAGTCCATATGAGTAGAGCACATTTGAAAGATAATTGAACAATATCAGATTATAAATGAATACACACTTTGACCCAGCAACTCTTTTTTTGGGAGTTTATCTTACCCATATACCTACACATAAGAAAATGATGTGTGAGTGACGTCACGGAAATGGCGCCGTGAGCAGCGCGTCTGACAGATCTCCCCAAAATCACAACAAATTTATCAACTAGAAACAGGAAAATTTATCTTCGGAGCAAACTGAAAGCAAAAGGACTGTTATCACTCGAATCTGAGAGACGAGGGTGTGGAGGAAGCTACCGCAGGGACGTTCATTCAAGCCGCGAGAAAGTGCGCCTGTGGTAAGTCATCCCGCACTCGGAAGCCGCCGCCGGCCGCCGCCGCCGGCCGCCGCAAGCAGCGCCCGGGTCGGTTGCAGGGCGAGCGGCAAGCAGCCGCTGGCGCGCTCCCGGTCTGGTTGCAGACCGAGCATTGCAGACCGAGCACCGCTAACGTTCCCAGCGGCCCGCGCACAGGGAGCGGGAGAGGCCCCAGGGCGGTATTCCCTACTTGGGAGATTCTCTCCCCGGGCGGGGCACCTCACCCAGCCATTCAAGCTAACAATCAAGCATTGGGGGAGGGGCGCACGCAGGCAGCCTGAAATACCTTCGGGAGCACAGCTGCGACCCAATTACTAAAATTAACTTAACCCGTGAAATCTGCGCACCCTCGGTTCTAATTGATAAGATCTCTCTCAGTTCACCGACCCAAGACAAGAGGCGTGATATTTTTTGGTGCCTCTCGCTAAAGGGGCGGGGGCAACTTCTGATTGATAGAGCCTCCATATTCAGGGATAAACGCTAACAAGAAGGACTTGGCAGATAATAAGATCTATGCCACACTAGTCGCAAGCAGAGACTAGTGCCTCTTCTTACCGGCCAAAACAGGCTACAAAGAGTGGAAAGCCTGGGTTGAGAGGTCCAACGGAATGCTAGGTGCTGAACAATCACCTTGACAACAATTGACTCCCACCCCCGCCTGATTACACTGGAGGCCCTGACTGTCAGAGCCCTTCCCAGAGCCTTGCACTGAGTGGGGATAGAGTGGGGATTTCCCAGCTCTTTGAGTCTCTTACTCCCCAGGCAGAAGCAGTGGCAGCCTTGTGGCTGGATCGCCAGGCTGCTGGTTCGGGAGGGGGGGACTGGGAGAGAGAATCCACGAAGGCGAACTCTCTCGTCGTTAGACCCTGCAGACGCCGGCAGGCCTTGACTACCAACAAGACTAAAGCCAATTGTGTGACATTGCCATAGAACCCCATCAACTGCAAGTCCCTGCCTGGGTGTGGCGCAGGGGCAGGGCCTGGGGTGCAGAGTCGCCGACCGGGAAGAGGGAGAGAGGAGAAGGAGGAAGAGGTTGACATCTCAAAATCAGGAAAAATCCACAGACTTTGCAGCTTGTTCCACTGTTTGTTGGTTTTTTTTTTTTTTTTTTTTTTTTTTTTTTTTTTTTTTGTTGTTGTTGTTGTTTGTTCCTTCTATCTTATTGCCTTTATTTCCTCCACCTCAGTCCTTCTATTCTCTGCCCATCTTATGCTTCCCTTTTCTTGAACTACACTACCCATAAGTGTTACATTTTATTTCTCTTCTTCATCCTCACCCTCCTTTGGGGTTATACTCCAGGACACTTAATTCTCACTCTCTCCTCTTTTGTTTTTTTTTGCCTTATTTTGTCTTTTTCTCTTCCTTTTTTATTTCTTCCTTCGTTTTTCTCTTTTTCTTATTTTTTGCTTTCTATTCGTTTTTTCTTTTCTCGTTTTACTTTCCTCCCATTTAATCCTCAATCACGAACAAATTAGTTAATTTGGGACTCAAGGTTTTTTTTGGCTTTGTTTTTCTTTTTCGGTTTTGTTTTTGTTTTTTTCTGGTTGGTTTGTTTTTGTGGCATTTTGGGTCCTCCCAACCCAAGGTCTCCATTGTATTTGGTCTTTGCTCCACTTAATACAACGTATTTTTACTTATTATTTTTATTTTTTCTTCTTGATTATTCCTTTTTTTGTCCTTTTTTCTGGTACCCTCTTGTCCCTCTCATTATATCTCTTGGTTGACCGTCACCCGCAGGCAGATCAACTTATGCTTGTCTAAGATTTTCTTCCTTTTTTTTTATTTTTTTTTATTTTTTTATTTTATTTTATTTTATTTATTTTTATTTATTTTTTTATTTTTTGCCCCCTTGAACTCTTCACCGCAAACCAGGCCCTCCATTATAGGCACGATATTTCCCTGAGGAGGGGAGAGGAGGGAAGGAGAACAAAGAAAAAAAAAAGGGGGAAATAATAAATTATTACTGCTTTTTTTTGTGGGGTGTTTTACCCTTTGTTTTTGTTTTGTTTTTGTTTTTTTTTGTTTTTTACTTTTTACTCTTTATTAATTCTAATTAGTGCTATCAACAAGACCACCCTCAGATGCCAATAAGAAAGAGGAAATCGAATATTATGGATACAAAAGAAAGAGAGATAACACAAATAGATGTGGAAAAATCTATGGAGAAAAGACTTAACATATTGGAAGCCTTGGAGCTAAATGACAGAGAATTTAAAATAGAAATCTTAAAAATACTCAGAGATATACAAGAAAACACAGAAAGGCAATATAGGGAGATCAGAAAACAACTCAATGAACACAAAGAATATATTACCAAGGAAATTGAAACTATAAAAACAAATCAAACAGAAATGAAAAACTCAATTCACGAACTGAAAAACGAGGTAACAAGCTTAGCTAGCAGAACAACCCAGATTGAAGATAGGATTAGTGAAATAGAAGACAAACAACTTGAGGCACAACAGAGAGAAGAAGAAAGAGACTCAAAAATAATAAAAAACGAGAAAGCCCTACAGGAATTATCTGACTCCATCAGAAAGAATAACATAAGAATAATAGGTATATCAGAGGGAGAAGAGAAAGAAAATGGAATGGAGAATATACTCAAACAAATAATAGACGAGAACTTCCCAAGCCTGTGGAAAGAACTAAAGCCTCAAATTCAAGAAGCAAACAGAACACCGAGTTTTCTTAACCCCAACAAACCCACTCCAAGGCACATCATAATAAAGATGACACAAACCAATGACAAAGAAAAAATTCTCAAGGCAGCCAGGGAAAAGAAGAGTACAACATATAAAGGAAGGCCTATTAGATTATCATCAGATTTCTCAGCAGAAACTCTACAAGCTAGAAGAGAGTGGACCCCAATATTTAAAGCCCTGAAAGAGAGGAACTTTCAGCCAAGAATACTATACCCATCAAAGCTATCCTTCAAGTATGAAGGAGATATAAAAACATTCACAAATACAGAAAAGATGAAAGAATTTATCACGAGAAAGCCCCCACTCCAGGAAATACTAAAGGGGGTTTTCCAACCAGATTCAAAGAACAAAAGAAAACAACACCACAAGTAACAGCTCCACCAAGAACACAATAAAACCAAACTTAAACTGTGACAACAAAGGAAAAAAAAAAGGGGGGGAGAGAATGGAGATTAACAGTAGCAAAGGACGATGAAGTGCAGAAATACTTATAAGATAGGGTACTACAATGAATATGGTAGGTACCCTTTTCATTACTTAATGGTAACCACCCTAGAAAAAACCACCACAAAAACACATGACTTAAAAAAGGTAGCAACAGAGGAAAGAAGTATGGAACACAAACAAACAGAAACAAATGATAGAAAAACAAAAGAGAAGAATCAAACTAGATACAAAACTAACAGAAAGCAATTTATAAAATGGCAGTAGGGAACCCACAAGTGTCAATAATTACACTAAATGTAAATGGATTAAACTTACCAATAAAAAGACACAGAGTAGCAGAATGGATTAAAAAAGAAAATCCAACTATATGCTGCCTACAAGAAACACATCTAAGCAACAAGGATAAAAACAAATTCAAAGTGAAAGGCTGGAAAACAATACTCCAAGCAAACAACACCCAAAAAAAAGCAGGTGTAGCAATACTCATATCTGATAATGCTGACTACAAGACAGAAAAAGTACTCAGAGACAAAAATGGTCACTTCATAATGATTAAGGGGACACTGAATCAAGAAGACATAACAATCCTTAATATATATGCACCAAACCAAGGAGCACCAAAATATATAAGACAGCTACTTATTGACCTTAAAACAAAAACTAACAAAAATACAATCATACTTGGAGACCTCAATACTCCGCTGACGGCTCTAGATCGGTCATCCAAACAGAGAATCAATAAAGATATAGTGGCCTTGAATGAAATACTAGAACACCTGGATATGATAGACATCTACAGGACACTTCATCCCAAAGCGACAGAGTATACATTTTTCTCTAGTGTACATGGAACATTCTCAAGAATTGACCATATGTTGGGCCACAAAGACAATATCAGCAAATTTAGAAAAATTGAAATTGTACCAAGCATATTTTCTGATCATAAAGCCTTGAAACTAGAATTCAACTGCAAAAAAGAGGGGGAAAAACCCACAAAAATGTGGAAACTAAACAACATACTTCTAAAAAAATGAATGGGTCAAAGAAGAAATAAGCGCAGAGATCAAAAGATACATACAGACAAATGAAAATGAAAATACGACATATCAGAATCTCTGGGATGCAGCAAAAGCAGTAATAAGAGGAAAGTTCATATCACTTCAGGCCTATATGAACAAACAAGAGAGAGCCGAAGTAAACCACTTAACTTCACACCTTAAGGAACTAGAAAAAGAAGAACAAAGACAACCCAAAACCAGCCGAAGAAAGGAGATAATAAAAATCAGAGCAGAAATAAATGAAATAGAGAACAGAAAAACTATAGAAAAAATCAATAAAACAAGGAGCTGGTTCTTTGAAAAGGTCAACAAAATTGACAAACCCTTGGCAAGACTCACCAAGGAAAAAAGGCACAGGACTCAAATAAATAAAATCCAAAATGAAAGAGGAGAGATCACCACAGACATCATAGATATACAAAGAATTATTGTAGAATACTATGAAAAATTATATGCCACCAAATACAACAATCTAGAAGAAATGGATAAATTCCTAGAACAATACAACCTTCCTAGACTGAGTCATGAAGAAGCAGAAAGCCTAAACAGACCAATCAGCAGGGAGGAAATAGAAAAAACTATTAAAAACCTCCCCAAAAATAAAAGTCCAGGCCCAGACGGTTATACTAGTGAATTCTATCAAACATTCAAAGAAGACTTGGTTCCTATTCTACTCAAAGTCTTCCAAAAAATTGAAGAAGAAGCAATACTTCCGAACACATTTTATGAGGCCAACATAACCCTCATACCAAAACCTGGCAAGGATGGCACAAAGAAAGAAAACTACAGACCAATATCTCTAATGAATACAGATGCTAAAATTCTAAACAAAATACTGGCAAACCGAATACAACAACATATTAAAAAAATAATACATCATGATCAAGTGGGATTCATCCCAGAATCTCAAGGATGGTTCAACATACGCAAAACGGTTAACGTAATACAACATATCAACAAAACAAAGAACAAAAACCACATGATCTTATCAATAGATGCAGAAAAGGCTTTTGATAAAATACAACACAATTTTATGTTTAAGACTCTCAACAAAATGGGTATAGAAGGAAAATATCTCAACATGATAAAGGCCATAAATGATAAACCATCAGCTAACATCATATTAAATGGCACTAAACTGAAGGCTTTCCCCCTTAAATCAGGAACAAGACAGGGTTGTCCACTCTCTCCACTCTTATTTAACGTGGTGCTAGAAGTTCTGGCCAGAGCAATCAGACAAGACAAAGAAATAAAAGGCATCCATATTGGAAAAGAAGAAGTAAAGGTATCACTTTTTGCTGATGATATGATCCTATACATCGAAAACCCGAAGGACTCCACAAAAAGATTATTAGAAACAATAAACCAATACAGTAAGGTCGCAGGATACAAAATTAACATACAGAAGTCCATAGCCTTTCTCTATACCAACAATGAAATATTAGAAAACGAACTCAAAAAAATAATCCCCTTCACGATTGCAACAAAAAAAATAAAATACCTAGGAATAAACATAACAAAGAATGTAAAGGACCTATATAATGAAAATTACAAAGCATTGTTAAGGGAAATCGAAAAAGATACAATGAGATGGAAAAATATTCCTTGTTCTTGGATAGGAAGAATAAATATAATCAAAATGGCCATATTACCCAAAGCAATATACAAATTTAATGCAATTCCCATCAAAATTCCTATGAGATTTTTTAAAGAAATGGAACAAAAAATCATCAGATTTATATGGAACTATAAAAAACCCCGAATAGCCAAAACAATCCTAAAGAAAAAGAATGAAGCTGGGGGCATTACAATACCTGACTTTAAACTATATTATAGGGCTACAATAATCAAAACAGCATGGTATTGGCAGAAAAATAGACACTCAGACCAATGGAACAGAATAGAAAGCCCAGAAATAAAACCACATATATATGGTCAAATAATCTTTGATAAAGGGGCCAACAACACACAATGGAGAAAAGAAAGCCTCTTCAACAAATGGTGTTGGGAAAACTGGAAAGCCACATGCAAAAGAATGAAACTCGACTACAGCCTGTCCCCGTGTACTAAAATTAATTCAAAATGGATCAAAGACCTAAATATAAGACCTGAAACAATAAAGTACATAGAAGAAGACATAGGTACTAAAATCATGGACCTGGGTTTTAAAGAACATTTTATGAACTTGACTCCAATGGCAAGAGAAGTGAAGGCAAAGATAAATGAATGGGACTACATCAGAATAAAAAGTTTTTGCTCAGCAAGAGAAACTGATATAAAAATAAACAGACAGCCAACTAAATGGGAAATGATATTTTCAAACAACAGCTCAGATAAGGGCCTAATTTCCAAAATTTACAAAGAACTCATAAAACTCAACAACAAACAAACAAACAATCCAATAAAAAAATGGGAAGAAGACATGAATAGACACTTCTCCCAGGAAGAGATACAAATGGCCAACAGATGTATGAAAAAATGCTCAGCTTCATTAGTTATTAGGGAAATGCAAATCAAAACTACAATGAGATACCACCTCACCCCTGTTAGATTAGCTATGATCAACAAGACAGGTAATAGCAAATGTTGGAGAGGCTGTGGAGAAAAAGGAACCCTCATTCACTGTTGGTGGGACTGTAAAGTAGTACAACCATTATGGAGGAAAGTATGGTGGTTCCTCAAAAAACTGCAAATAGAACTACCTTATGACCCAGCAATCCCTCTACTGGGTATATACCCCAAAACCTCAGAAACATTGATACGTGAAGACACATGTAGCCCCATGTTCATTGCAGCACTGTTCACAGTGGCCAAGACATGGAAACAACCAAAAAGCCCTTCAATAGAAGACTGGATAAAGAAGATGTGGCACATATACACTATGGAATACTACTCAGCCATAAGAAACGATGACATCAGATCATTTACAGCAAAATGGTGGGATCTTGATAACATTATAAGGAGTGAAATAAGTAAATCAGAAAGAAACAAGAACTACATGATTCCATACATTGGTGGAACATAAAAATGAGACTAAGAGACATGGACAAGAGTGTGGTGGTTACCAGGGGTGGGGGGAGGGAGGACAGGGGGAGAGTTAGGGGGAGGGGGAGGGGCACAGAGAACTAGATAGAGGGTGGCGAAGGACAATCTGACTTTGGGCGAGGGGTATGCAACATAATTTAATGACAAAATAACCTAGACATGTTTTCTTTGAATATATGTACCCTGATTTATTAATGTCATCCCATTACCATTAATAAAAATTTATTTAAAAAAAAAAAAAAAAAAAAAAAAGAAAATGATGTGTGTACAAAGCTGTTCACCTCAGCAACATTTGATATAGCAAATAATACATATGACCTGAATTTCCATCAATAAAGAACTGGTTAATGTATAGACATCTGTACACTGGGATCTTTGGAGCTATAAGACAGTATAGAGAGATTCTCTAAATATGTTGAAAGATTTCTAAGATATACTGCTCACAGAAATTAGGGGATCAGGGAATGTGTAGATACTCTAGTACTTTCAGCCTTTTGTATAGTGCATTTTCACCAATGAAATAAAAGTTGATTTTGCATCTTATTTGCATAATGGCACAATTTTCTTTGACCTGTCATTTGCTTTTCTGATGTTCTTGTTTAATAAAAAAAATAATCAAATGCTTCTTTTTTTTATCACTTCATATTCATTTTGAAATATCTTCTGATTTTTGTGAGCAGTATATATTATTATTATTATGTGGAAAAGGCGAACAACATGGGTAGTTCCCTGTCTTCTGTGTTGAAAGGGGGAAGAGCAGAACACATGTGCGTTTCCTGCATAAATGTAAAGGCTCTGGAAGGATTGCTGTCAGGGTCTGGGACTCTACCCTATGCACTAACTGGTAAGTCGGCCTGTTTCCACCTCCTGTATGCTGGAGGAAGACATGGGTTCCCGGGCCAGAGACACAGGGCAGCATGCCTCACAGCACAGCAGGAAGTATGGGGACCTTCATTTTACTATGATGCCTGAGCCCAGGTCTCCTAAAACTGATGGCAAGATATATAGCAACCAGTATCAAAGAAACAAATGCCAAAACACTAGAAATCAGAGATAGAAAGAAATGGTCTTTACTCCTTGAGCAGACTGCCTGAGAGTGTCGTGTATAATAAATCCCAATTCCCTGTTATCTAGTGCTGTGTCCATTGGGTTTAATGACTCGAGCCAAGTGTTTCCACAACTTCCCTTCACAATGTGTCAGCACGGCGTTAGGAAAGCTTCCTCATGGTCTCCAGTCTCAGTCCCGTACGCAGGTGCCCAGCCTCCCAGTGGTTTGCACCCTCTGAGTATTTACAGAGAACTTCCTGCACTTTCACTTCTAGTCATTTGTTCAATGTCTATAATTCTCAGTCTTCTGTGAATCCATCCTTTTCTCTTCTAAGCTTCTGTTTATATTCTCTAAATTTCCTCTAATCGTTTTGAAATGAAGTGGCTTTAAAAATGCCGCCCAGGCACATCTGGTCTGTGTGGAACTGACTGGACTAAGACCGAAGGAAAGCATTTGGCTCTGGACAGGGAGGGTTTCTCCCACTCGAGTCCTGATTTGTGGCCATCTTCACAACCTGAGTCACCAGAGTCCCTCGGGGCTTCTGCACACTACATATTGCAAATGCACTGATTTTAGGAGGAAAGTGAGTTATGGGTGAGAGTTTCCTGTGTTATCCTATGAATGATGATGTGTCTGTAAAGGGCATTGGACCGTGATGTGGGCATGGTCTGACTCTCTCCAAGCACAGGTGTGGAATCAGAGAACCCTGTTTCTGCATGCTTGAAACTTTCATCAAGCGAACTGATCCATTGTCTCATTTGGAAAATGGAGACAAAACCAGGGCTATTACATTTTTGAAGATAAAACAAAATTGTGTCACGTGTTTAACACGTGCCTTTCCGAATGTCATAAAAATGTCTTCATTTTAGCTATTTATTAGTATTGTATGTGCTTCAGTTCCCCTATAATTATATTTGTTTTCTTCATCTGCAACCAGAACTTTTTCTATAACTCCTATTGCTGAAATGACATTAAAGATCACATATTCTTTTATTACTTATATCGACTATAAAGCTCGTGTTCTTCATATGAAAACAAGAGACCTTGTTTGGAGCAGCTGATAAACAGAGAATGTTTGAGAGTTTCTTAAAAATAAATCTGACTGGGGCACTGGGCTGTAGTTGAAACCAAAAATCATTGATGAGTCTCACTGATAGCTCCCACCTTATAATCTCAAGGATATAGCTGTAACCTATGTCATTCACTCAACATGCATTGAACACTGAACTTATTGAAGGGAGAAGGGAAGCAAACTAAAATCCCAAGGCCCCTTTTGTCACCTTGGCTAATAGCTGAGGAAGGAGACAGAAGTACCTCAGTGCGATGCAAGCTACGTTACACTGGTGGATGCCTCCTGAGAGGATGGGGTGATGGGACAAGCCAAAGGTGAGTCTTATAAGAAACTGGGTACAAAGATGGTGTTGAAAGATCCTTGAATGGCCAGCTTGTCCGAGGGACGTGGTCTCAGTGAGTGAACTGTGTCTGGCTAAGTGCAGGGGCCCCCCTAGTCTGGGTTCCTGAGATAATCTCAGACTTCCACTTAGGTAGATGTTTGCATGTTTGTGGAGCGTGGCCAGTGCTGGGTGCGTGATACCAGGGCCATGGAGGTTGGTCCCTGGGCCATCTGCCTTCCGTCTCAACACATCCACCCTGCCAAATGGTGACAGAAGCCTGTCCCTCCAGGTGTGCCTTCACCAGCACTGAGGTCTGGCCCAGGCATGAAAAGGCAGAAAATTAGTTGATGGCTACTTTTTAAAAATTCACCTGGTAGAAGAATCTCTTGGACACTTTAAAAAACAGGGGCCAGTGCCACTGACCCCCACGAACATGAAATCCCAAGACTCTCGAATGAAAATCTTTTTGGAAAGTTTCTAAAAATCAATCTTAAGCAATGTTTCCAGGTGATTCTTAGAACCAGGTGACTTTGGAGGTATGGCCATGTGGAAAGAAAGACACAGAATCTTCACTATTTCAACTGGCTGTTCGATATCATCTAGACAGTTTGGGGACAAATAGTTTACCTGAAATGGAAACTTTGGTGAAACATCGAAGCAGTTTCTTTGACATTGAAGGTTTGCACATATAACTGCCCAGTGTGGAGTTCACCAGATTCATGAGTGTCTGCAGAAAAACTTGGCTGTGTGCATGCCCTTGGGGACTGAGTGCTATTTCCTGTCTCTGTGTTTTAAAGGACAGTGGGTATTTTTATCAGTGAGTCCCAAGGGCTGACACTGGTGGGTTTTGTGAGTGAGCCATGAACCCTGGGATTCTAAGTGGCCCTTGGTGGTTAGAGCAAGTACAGGGCTGCATGCTTATTAATTTCCTTCAGAGGAAGTGTCCCTGGGGTCTGGTCCCTATCCCTGGGGATTGCCAGCCCTTCAGTCGGTGTCAACATCAGGCAGTTTGGCAATTGCCTGGTGAGGCCTGAACGGGGCCAAGGTAGGATGGAGTGCTTGGACTGGGCAACATGAAGTACGAATGGTTTCAGCTCTACTCATTCTCTTCCAAAGTGACTTGGCTTGTTTTGTAGGTGGAGATCCTCATGTGAGTCTGCTGTGTCAGGTATGGACAGGACATGTAGCTCACCCCACAGGGTGTACAGCTTAGGGGATGGAGGAGATGCAGAGACAGTGCTGAGACCGACGCTGACACGCAAATGCTCGTGCATCCTAATGCTCTTTGACGGGCTTCCTGGTAGATGTGTTCCCCCTATGGAAACGAGTTCCTCCAAACTCCATGGGCTGCAGGAAAGATGTGACATGAGCATGGGAGAAAACATAGCAGAGGCGGAAGGCTCTGCAGAGGGCTGATGGCTTTTCTGGGAGTCTCTGGGCAGTCCACGCCTTGATACGGTGACTGCATGTGCTAAGCCCCCTGTGGGACTGGGAACATAAGGTCTACACAGGTCAACATGGACATGTTAACAATGACGTGTCAGTCACTGGGTTGGCTTTGTCTATGTGCGTCTGATGTCCTTTCCCTAATAAATTAACTCAACTTTCCCATATTTAACTTTTGGGGGTTAGGGATTGGGCAGACCTGCTGCAGTGCTATTTCCTGATCCCATGAATCTCCTCTCTTCCCATGAGGGCTGATGACTCAGCTATTGCTCAGGACAAAAAGTCAGTGACTTGGGGAGTTGAGGTTGCAATGAGATAGGAGACTCTCACTGTCAGCTGGTTCCCTGAGTACTGGGCCCAGCCCTCCTCCCTCACCTGGTTCAGCGAAGTTCTGACCAAGAGTGCAGAACCCCTCCCCCTCCTTCCCTGTAGTGGACCGGCAGCAGGACAGCAGCACTTTGGGGCACGATAAGGTGAAGGCAGGAGAAAAATAGACCCTGAAACCACTAGGAGCCTGACCTGAGCCCGCAAGCCCCTAGAGTCCAGCCTACTGGTTATGCGAAACTAATAAAGTAGGAATTTGTTTAAGACACCATTGATCTGCTATCTTGCGTCCTGCAGTCAGTGTGCCCCATAACTGCTAAACTTCAGAATGCATGCACTTCCGGGGAGTACAAGGTACACATTAGAAGATGTGAGGTGGCCAGGTTAGCTTACAAGGAGGTTATTAGTTGTTTCCCCAAACACCAGCATTGTGAGGGCTTCACTGCACACACATGGTGATGTTACATTTAGCATACTACCTCCAAGATAGCGGGATGACAGGAACTCTGCAATTAGTGGATTGGAAACTCTGTTTGTCTTTCCATTTGGACTGGCCAGAGTGTGCACTTCGCCCCATTAAGAATTCATTCTTTCAGATCAAAAGAACTCGTCTGCAGCAGCTGATGTGAGTGATAAGCAGGATGACTGACAGGACGCTTGGCTGGAGCTAACCCCAGAAATAATGAGAGTGTGAAGCAGAACGCATGCATAATTCATGGGCTAAATATTTTAAGTGAAGAGCTGCTCTGCAAGTGATCGCTCGATGTTCTCTGTTTGAGAGAAGGAGGATGCGGGACAGATTTGAAGGGGTTCAAAGGGGATAATCTCATCAGCCCCTGGGTTCTGTTTCTCCGACGACGGGCAGCTCTCATTGACCTAATTCATTCTGTTCTTTTATCTGTGAGACTTACTTCTGGAACAAGCGGCTGATGACCGTCTGGTGGTGACTTAAAACACTCTTTGGCTAATGGCCGAGGACACAGAAAGGCGCTGTGGAGCGCACCAGGAGCCCCCATCCCTCATCCTTTTCCTCTCCTGACTCCTTGGACTGTTGGCTCGTCCTCTCATTGGACCACCTTCAGGCATGACCCCAGAGCTGACTCTTCGCATCCTGTGGAAGCTACTGTTTTATTCACTCCTCACCTTTACCTTGGGGGTCCTGACCTGGGCAACATGGCCCTACCTGCATCCTCTCTCCAGTTGTTAGCTCAGGTGACAAGTTTATTTTCCCAGGCTCCTTCTGGTTTCTCTCCAGAGCCCTCCTTCCTGGAGGACTTCCAAGGCCGACACAGCAGAAGGAGAGCAGCTTAGATCCAGGCATGTGTAGGGAAAGGGCTAGGATATAGACACAGCGGTGTGTAAGGAGGGCTTGCCCTCAGTGGACCCAGTGAGAGGGGAAGCAGCTGTGTTGGTGTAAAGGCATCTGGGCAAGATCTTGAGATCCTGATTTCCTCGGTGTGATACCCCGCAGTCCAATCTGGAGGGTCAGAGGGCAACACCACTTGCGCCTCCAGTATTTACGGCAGAGCAGGACCACCTACTGCAGATAGAGCAACAGTGAACATTTAAATATAGGTCAACTGAGTATGAAAGGAAGTATAATCATGACCGCAGAGGATTTTAAAGGGCTACAACTGTACTCAGCTTTATATTTGCTTGTTAGTTAGTCCAAGTCCTACAGAATATTTTTGTTACACCTCCAGCCATGCAAGTGGGGTCAAAGTTAATTAAATTCCTTCTACAACAGATAACATGCATTGTCCTGTGTTCTTTCCACCCTTCCCAAATCTAACCATGAGATTATTTTTTCCTTTAATATAACCTTTGGGGCAGTTAAACGCTGGGTTATGACTGAATGATCAGAAAAATGCAGAGATATTTGAGCAGCTTTGATGGAGTACCTGATCTCAAATCAATGCCGAAAAGTATTGTCTTCTCTTTCTTATGCATTTCCCTAGAGGCACCTTCTTATGGAGAAGGAATAAGTTAAGGCATTTTTTGAGGATTTAATCCTTGCTTTAGCAGGTTTAGTTTGGGTGGCATCAATCAGCCCTTTATGAATTTTTCTGGACTAAACTTTTGTTTATCTCTAAATGAGCAGGAATGTGGGTGGGGTGGGCCAAATGTCCAGTCAGGGACTGACTTTGAGGAGGTACGCTTAGTATATATAAGTCAGCATCCATGAGACACAGGGTCTGTTGCAAAATCTCTCTAGTGTTTTGTGATTGAAACAGATTTAAAATCAATTGTGCATCATACTCCTTATTCAAGAAGCAGCCCCCACGAATCTGAGCACATGTGTGGAGACCTGTCATCAGTTTCATGTCTCCATGACCTGTGGTGGTGCAATGGATAAAGCGTCAACCTGGAAACGCTGAGGTTGCCGGTTCAAAACCCTGGGCTTGCCTGGTCAAGGCACATATGGGAGTTGATGTTTCCTGCTCCTCCCCCCCCTCTCCCCTCTCTATAATGAATAAATTTCATGTCTCTGACCCCCTTTGTAGTTATTCAGACTAGTTCCTTTAACCTCACTCACTGATTGTTTTTTACTTTTTAAATTTTTTTTGTTTATTCATTTTATAGAAGAGAGAGAGAGAGAGAGAGAGAGAGAGAGAGAGAGAGAGAAGGAGGGAGGGGCAGGAAGCATCAACTCCCATATGTGCCTTGACCAGGCAAGCCCAGGATTTTGAACCGGCAACCTCAGTGTTCCAGGCCGATGCTTTATCCACTGCACCACCACAGGTCAGGCCCCACTCACTGATTTGCCATTTCTCATCCCAGCATGTGTTTTTGTTTAGGGCTTCCTGTTCATTTCACTTTTCCTACTCACTTCCCCATCCCCACTGGGCATAAATCAAAAGACCCACTTCTAATATTATGGCCAAAGGAATTACCAATCATTTAGGAAGGGGAGGAGTGGAAAGATAGGGTTCTGAAATATTGGGGGTACACCCCCATATCTTCCTTCACGAAGACTGAAAATAAATTTTCACCAGTTGTCTTCATGTACTGAAAAGAGACGTTCAATTGTATTGTCAAGTGCAAGCGCTCTGTGGGAGAACACCCGAATGGAAGCACCCTCTCAGGATGAACAATGGAGAGCCTTACACTGAAGGGACTGGAGCAACTGCCTGAGAAAGTTAGGGGTCTGGCGGGAAATTTACCTCATGGGCAGACTCTCTTCATTTTGGTGCTGGGTGGTCTCTCGCCAGCAACCAGCGCCTGCTTACCATCTCAAGGATATTGCTGCTATCGAGAGGGAGATGGCTAGTCATCCTTCTCGTTTGGGTGACAGCTTGTTGGAGAAAGTGACCAATCCACACAACTGGTAATCCATGCCTAATACCTTTAATATCATTCTAATGTTTTATTTACAAGTAAGAATATTCAGACAACGATGATAAGTAGGATGAAAAAGGAAGACTGAACAAGAAGAAAGAGGGCCTGATCACAGAGGAAGCCCAGCTCCCAGTTAGCGGAGGGAACTGCGGGATTTGATGATGGGTCACCCTGGAGAAATTTAAGGAGACATTACATCCATAAAACAAGAAGAGTGTCCCTCAGGAAAAAAAAATCCAAGACAAGATAGATGTCTTGAGCAATAAGAATAGGTTGCAAAAATTAAGGGAAAAAAGGGCACTTGAGTTGTCATATACTTGAGAAATTTCTAAGAACACAAGAGTAAAATAGTACATTAAAAATAAGAAAGGAAAAGTAAAAAGCGGAGGATGTATTCAGAAAATTGAAATTCCACAAAAAATGTATATGAAGGAGAGAATTTATCAAAGAAACTGTATGAGATAAAAATACACAAATATGCAGCTTAAATCAGGGAAGGTAAATAGCTCACACTTAAGAACAGGAAGTGAGGATAGAGCATCTAACCTTGATAATGTAAGAAACACAGTTTAAGAATTTACCTAAAATTACAAATATTATACATAAATAATGAAAAGTAAAAAGTGCCAAATTTTAACAGTGTGTCAGCAGAGAGTATTTAAAATCTAAAATCCAGAAATATGAACTCAGTACAGTATCTACAGTCAAATACAAAAATTAAAGATGACAAGAGGTGTCTGCTTTTGAGGAGCCAAGGGAAGTGAGGAGTGTAGGGAGAACAGTGTCTTTCAGTCCTAAGTTCTCTTCTGTTTCAGTTTTTGCCATATGACTGCATTATTTTGATAAAAGTAGTAACTGTTCATAAGTGTACTTTTTTTTTTGTATTTTTCTGAAGCTGGAAACGGGGAGGGAGTCAGACAGACTTCCGCATGCGCCCGGCTGGGATCCACCCAGCATGCCCACTAGGGGTCGATGCTCTGCCCATCCGGGGCGTCACTCTGTTGCAACCAGAACCACTCTAGCGCCTGAGGCAGAGGCCATGGAGCCATCCCTAGCTCCTGGACCATCTTTGCTCCAATGGAGCCTTGGCTGCGGGAAGGGAAGAGAGAGACAGAGAGGAAGGAGAGGGGGAGGGGTGGAGAAGCAGATGGGCGCTTCTCCTGTGTGCCCTTGCCGGAAATCAAACCCAGGACTTCCGCATGCCAGGCTGACACTGTACCACTGAGCCAACCGGCCAGGGCTTTAAGTGTACTTTTTTTGCTATCATATTTTTTAGAATGGCTACAAAATGGTTAGAGTTTCATAAGTGGGAAGGACTTTACATGAACTAATTGATGTGAGTGAATTGACATCTCACCAAAAAATGCAGGGGACAACTGTACCATTTAATTTCAAATTAAACTTACTTTTGTGACATTGTAGTATATATATATATATATAGCAACTAGAATAAGACACACCATGCATCTCAGAGTTTCTTAGGAATTTGTTTAAATAACTGAACTAGAGTTAAGAGTAAATGGCACATCAACTATGAGTAAATAAACATTTTAATATGTTTCTGTTAGTAATTTTGCATGTTTCTTTGTAATCACTTTTTAATCAATGTGTTTATTAAATCTTCTTTTTATAACAGGAAAGTAAAATTTAGCAATTTGTTCTTCTATATTCATAAATTACTAATTAGTGAAGATTTACTGTGTAAAGTTTCACTTTCAGGTAATAAATTTCGCTCATATATTACATAAATTGCCTGCATACAAAGCAGTGTATTCACTGGCACTTTAAAGTACCGTTTTCCCACAAGCCTTTGTAAAACATGACTGCTTTCTAATAGAAGCCTTAGGGTTTCCTGAAAAAGTGGAAAGATACTGGACTACCACAGCTCCAGAGCTAGGAAATATTGAAAAACTACTCACCAAATCATACTACTGTATGCTTTTGGGGTTAGAAATACATTGCACAATAAAGAGGAAACATTTTTTGGTAGCTTTCCCTCCTTCCCTCCTTTGTTCCTTCACATTCATGGGTTGGACCAAGCTCATTTAAAACTATGTTTTTCTGGAATCTGTGGCAGAAAAATCCACGACACTCCAAATTAAAAAATTTGCCAATCAAAGATTTTGTTTCTTTGATCTGAGAACTCTGTTTATATCACTCTTCTACACTTTTTAAATTGGATTTAACTTTACTTTATGACTCATTCTTACTAGGACAAGACTCACTCAGGAAGGTGCTTTATTTATTTCGGTCTCTGTGGTTTTCCCAAAACCTAGGACGGGCTCTGGTGCTGGTGGGTACTCAGTAAGTAATTTATGAATAAGCATGACTACTAATAATAGCACTCTGTGGCAACTTATTATGACCTTCAAATGACATTCTTAGTAGATACTACTGTGGTCCCAGTCCTAGAGAAGCTGATTGGCCTGAGGTCACGTAATTAGTTGTCAGTGGAACTGGGAGTGAAACCCAAGCTGTTGTTTTTTGCCTGTACTACCTCTCCCTGTTTGCCAGGTGGCGATACCCTGAGATGTGGCTGTGTCTTTTCTTGGCACCACCTGATGCACACAGAGTGGTGCCCAGTACATAGGTGCTTATAATTAATGTCTGCTAGGGGCTGGGCAGGAGAAGGGTCATCTGGCAGTGTGGTCTTGACAGAGGGGACTATGTCATATGGTGTGTAAAGAGGCAGATGTCATCAAATGTGTGAGAGGAGGGCAAGTGTCACAGCTCAGGCAGATGCATGTCATCAAATATTAGGGTGTTGTCATGTAAACGGAATCACCGTTGACTTAGTACATGATCCTAATAAGGCGATTTTATTTTACAAACATTTATTTATTTATTTATTTATTTATTTATTTATTTGACAGAGACAGAGAGAGTCAGAGAGAGGGACAGATAGGGACAGACAGGAAGGGAGATAATAAACATCAATTTTTCTTTGCAGCATCTTAGTTGTTCATTGATTGCTTGTTCATTGATTGTTTTCTTATATATGCCTTGACTGGGGGGCTAAAGCAGAGTGAGTGACCCCTTGCTCAAACCAGCAACCCTGGACTCAAGCCAGAGACCTTAGGCTTCAAGCCAGTGACCTTTGGGCTCAAGCTAGTGACCATGGGGTCATGTCTATGATCCCACACTCAAGATAGTGACCCTGCACTCAAGCTGGTGAGCCTGCACTCAAGCCTGATGAGCCCGCACTCAAGCCGTCGACCTTGAGGTTTTGAACCTGGGTCCTCCACATCTCAGTCTGATGCTCTATCCACTGTGCTACCATCTGGTCAGGCTCAAGCATTTTATATAATTCATCCCACTCACCAAATTACACTGGGAGGGGGTGTTTTTATTTCCCTTTTGAAAGATGCCAAAATGGAAAGGTTAAGTGGCATGTCTTCTGGCAGAAGCAAAGAAGTGTCCTGAGTGCTCTGTGTGTATTCCAGCCTTTGCATATGACGGCACTGGCAGAGCCCCAAGGGTCTAGAACAATTGGAAAAAATGCCAATCATTTGGTTTTAAATTAAATTGATTTTTAACATAAATATATTTAAACATCAGGTAAGATGATCCTTATCAAGTCTTAAACTTCTCCTGTGCAGGTAGAGTATGTATGTGAAACTCAAATAACAGTCAATTATTTTCATAATAATCATTCTGTAGCATGTGATTATCAACTCATGCCAAATTTTGGGAATAAAAATAGTTGAATTCAAATACCAGTTGGGAGATGACGTCAGAGAAATGGCGTCGTAGAAGCGATACCGATAAATCTCCCCCCAAATTCAACAAGATCTTCCACCAGAGACAGAAAAATCTATCCTTGGAGCCTCCAGAAGTTCCACCCTAAATGCGAAAGTATGATTGAGCGAAAAATTGACTAAATATATAATCAACCTTGAAGAAAATAAGGAGGAAGAAACACTCCGCCTTCCTCACCAACCTAAATAAGGGCTGCTTTCACTGGGAACTGAGAGTATAGGAACTAAAGTGGGCATAGGGTGTGAATAGAACCAGACTGCAGCACAAACATCCGAACTAGGCTGTGGCACGGACATCCAAGCCGAGGAAAAACTGTGCTTGTGGCAACCCAGTCAACACAAGCTAACGCTCGCGCCAAACCCAGACAAAGAAAGGCACTTGGGACAGCCATCCGCCCCGATCTCCTGATCGGCTGAGCAGATAGTGGGTGAGAGATTCCTCCTATGGCCCCGGGAGTGGGCACCTATGTTACCGGACAGAGGGGCAGAGTCAGAGGCCTTTCTGTGGGCTGAAACTGGAGTCTCGGGTGGCCCCTGCGCCCCAAAAAGCAGCACATGGGGAGTGAGTGGGAGTGAAATTCCCTATGCTGGAACTTTTCCATGCGGGCGGGGTGCCTCACCGGGAATGAGAGGCAGCTGGCTGGATATCCTGGTCGGTGAGCGTAGATAGTGGGCAAGAGATTCCCCTGGGAGTGGGTGCCTGTGCTCCTGGACAGAGGGGCAGAGTCAGAGGTCTTTGTGTGGGCCAAAGCCCCGCCTGATTATACTAGCGGCTCTGACTGATTGAGCCTTACCCAGAGCCCTGTGCTGAGTGGGAATAGAGTGGGGATTTGCCAGCTCTTTGAGCCTCTTACTCTCCAGACAGAGGCAGCAGCAACCCCATAGCTGGATCATCAGGCTACTAATTCAGGAAGGAAAGACTAGGAGAGAGGCTCTGGGAATACAGAGTCTCTCATTGGTGGAGCCTGCAAATGCTAATGAGTCTTGACTGCCAACGAGACTGAAGCCCAATATATGACATGGCCATAGAGACTTATCAACTGCAAACCTCTACCTAAGCGTGCCACAGGGGCAGAACCTGGGGTACAGAGTCACCGACCAGGAAGAGGGAGAGAAAAAAAAAAAGCAAGAAGATAACCTCTCAAAATCAAGAATAATCCCCAGACTTTATAACCTATCCCATTTTATTATATTTGTTCGTTTGTTTCTCTTATCTTCTTGTCTTGATTATTTTCTTCCTCTTCCAATTTGGTTGTTTAATTCTCTGCCAGTCTTACTCTCTCCTCTCCTTGAACTACACTACCCATAAGTGTCACATCTCCCATTATCTTTTCTTTCTTCTTCTTTTCTCTCTATGAGAGTTGCACTCCAAAACCCGTAACTCTCTCTCTTTCTCTCCTTTTATTCTTTTTTCTTCTTTTTGTGTTTTCCTCTTTCTTTTTTTTTTCTACCTCTATATTAGTTTCTTCTTTTCTCCTTTACTTTTCCTCTCATTCAATCCTCAATCACGAACAAATTACTTTATCTGGGACTCAAATTTTTCTTTGTGGTGCTTTGAGGGTTTTTTACTTTGCTTTTTTAACTCATTAGCAGAGCTCCCAACTTTGGCTCTCCATTTTATCTAGTTTTTGCTACACTAAATACAATAGTAATTTTTAAATTTTTTCCCCTTTTTCCTGTTTCCCTTTTATTCCTCTCATCATATCTCTTAGTCAACCATCACCTAAAAGCAAATCATTTTATTCTTGACCCAAATTTTTTCCTTTTTTGCATTTTGTGGGTCTATATTCTTTTTTTTTGCCCCTTTATCACTACTCCCCAACTCAGGCCCTCCATTACAGGTAGTTTTTGTTCTATTTAGCACAATATAATTCACAGTTCACTACAAGATTTTCTCAAGAAGGAGGGGAAAGGAGAGGAGAGGGAAAAAAAGGGGGGGAATAATAATTTTTTTTGATTATTTTTTATTTTTTATTTTTATTTTTTTAACTTTTTATTCTTTATTAATTCTCACTAATACTATCAACAAAACCACCCTCAGATGCCATTAAGGAAAAATAAATCAAATATCATGAATACAAAAGACAGAGAGGTAGCACAGATAGATGAGAAAAATCTATGGAGAAAAAATTTAATATATTAGAAACCTTGGAGCTAAATGACAGAGAATTTAAAATAGAAATTCTAAAAATACTCAGAGATATACAAGAAAACACAGAAAGGCAATTTAGGGAGCTCAGAAAACAACTCAATGAACACAAAAAATACATTACCAAGGAAATTGAAACTATAAAAACAAATCAAACAGAGATGAAAAACTCAATTCACGAGCTGAAAAATGAGGTAACAAGCTTAGCTAATAGAACAGGCCAGATAGAAGGTAGGATTAGTGACATAGAAGACAAGCAACTTGAGGCACAACAGAGAGAAGAAGAAAGAGACTCAAAAATTAAAAAAATGAGAAAGCCCTACAGGAATTGTCTGACTCCATCAAAAAGGATAACATAAGAATAATAGGAATATCAGAGGGAGAAGAGAGAGAAAATGGAATGGGGAACATATTCAAAAAAATAATAGATGAGAACTTCCCAAGCCTGTGGAAAGAACTAAAGCCTCAAATTCAAGAAGCAAACAGAACTCTGAGTTTTCTTAACCCCAACAAACCTACTCCAAGGCACATCATAATGAAATTGGCACAAACCAACGGCAAAGAAAAAATTCTCAAGGCAGCCAGGGAAAAGAAGAATACAACATATAAAGGAAGGCCCATTAGATTATCATCCGATTTCTCAACAGAAACTCTACACACTAGAAGAGAGTGGACCCCAATATTTAAAGTCCTGAAAGAGAGAAACTTTCATCAACGAATACTTTACCCATCAAAGCTATCCTTCAAATACGAAGGAGAAATAAAAACATTCACAGATACAGAAAAGATGAGGGAGTTTGTCATCAGAAAACCCCCACTCCAAGAATTACTAAAGGGGGTTTTCCAACCAGATCAAAGAACAATACAAAACAAAACCACAAGTAAAAGCTCCAAGAAGAACACAATAAAACCAAATTTAAACTATGACAACAACAAAAAAAAGGGGGGGGAGAGGACAGAGATTAACAGTAGCAAAGGACGATGGAGTGCAAAAGTACTCACAAAATAGTGCACTACAATGAACAGGGTAGGGACCCTTTTCATTACTTAATGGTAACCACCATTGAAAAAACCACCACAGAAGCACATGATTTTAAAAAGATAGCAACAGAGGAAAGATGTATGGAATACAACCAAACAAAAACAAAAGATAGAAAAATGAAAGAGAAGAATCAAACAATATACAAAACTAACAGAAAGCAATGTATAAAATGGCAATAGGGAACTCACAAGGGTCAATATTTACACTAAATGTAAACAGATTAAACTCACCAATAAAAAGGCACAGAGTAGCAGAATGGATTAAAAAAGAAAATCCAACTATATGCTGCCTACAAGAAACTCATCTAAACAACAAGGATAAAACAAATTCAAAGTGAAAGGCTGGAAAACAAATACTCCAAGCAAATAACATCCAAAAAAAGCAGGCGTAGCAATACTCATATCTGATAATGCTGACCACAAGACAGCAAAAGTACTCAGAGACAAAAATGGTCATTTCATAATGATTAAGGGGACGCTGAATCAAGAAGACATAACGATTCTTAATATATATGCACAAACCAAGGAGCACCAAAATATATAAGACAGCTACTTATTGACCTTAAAACAAAAACTGACAAAAATACAATCATACTTGGAGACTTCAATACACTGCTGACGGCTCTAGATCGGTCATCCAAACAGAGAATCAATAAAGATATTTTGGCCTTAAAGAAAACACTAGAGCACCTGGATATGATAGACATCTACAGGACATTTCACCCCAAAGTGACAGAGTATACATTTTTCTCCAGTGTACAAGGATCATTCTCAAGAATTGACCATATGTTGGACCATAAAAACAACATCAGCAAATTCAGAAAAATCGAAGTTGTAGCAAGCATATTTTCTGATCATAAAGCCTTGAAACTAGAATTCAACTGCAAAAAAGAGGAAAAAACGGCATAAAAATGTGGAAACTAAACAACATACTTTAAAAAAATGAATGGGTCAAAGAAGAAATAAGTGCAGAGATCAAAAGATATATACAGACAAATGAAAATGACAATACGACATATCAGAATCTATGGGATGCAGCAAAAGCAGTTATAAGAGCAAAGTTTTATCACTTCAGGCCTATATGAATAAACAAGAGAGAGCCCAAGTGAACCACTTAACTTCACACCTTAAGGAACTGGAAAAAGAAGAACAAAGACAGCCCAAAACCAGCCGAAGAAAGAAGATAATAAAAATCAGAGCAGAAATAAATGAATTAGAGAACAGAAAAACTATAGAAAAAATTAATAGAACAAGGAGCTGGTTCTTTGAAAATATCAACAAAATTGACAAACCCTTGGTAAGACTTATCAAGGAAAAAAGAGAAAGAACTCATATAAACAAAATCCAAAATGAAAGAGGAGAAGTCACCACGGACATCATAGATATACAAAGAATTATTGTAGAATACTATGAAAAACTTTATGCCACTAAATTCAACAATCTAGAAGAAATGGATAAATTCCTAGAATAATACAACCTTCCTAGACTGAGTCAAGAAGAAGCAGAAAGCCTAAACAGACCAATTAGTAGGGAAGAAATAGAAAAAACTATTAAAAACCTTCCCAAAATAAAAGTCCAGGCCCAGACGGTTATACTAGCGAATTCTATCAAACATTCAAAGAAGACTTGGTTCCTATACTACTCAAAGTCTTCCAAAAAAATTGAAGAAGAAGCAATACTTCCAAACACATTTTATGAGGCCAACATAACCCTCATACCGAAACCGGGCAAGGACAGCACAAAAAAAGAAAACTACAGACCAATATCTCTAATGTATACTGATGCTAAAATACTAAACAAAATACTAGCAAATTGAATACAACAACATATTAAAAAAATAATACATCACGATCAAGTGGGATTCACCCACAGTCTCAAGGATGGTTCAACATATGTAAAACAGTTAACGTAATACACCATATCAACAAAACACAAAACAAAAACCACATGATCTTATCAATAGATGCAGAAAAGGCATTCGATAAACTACAGCATAATTTTATGTTTAAGACTCTCAACAAAATGGGTATAGAAGGAAAATATCTCAACATGATAAAGGCCATATATGATAAACAATCAGCTAACATCATATTAAATGGCACAAAACTGAAGGCTTTCCCCCTTAAATCAGGAACAAGACAGGGTTGTCCACTCTCTCCACTCTTATTTAATGTGGTGCTAGAGGTTCTAGCCAGAGCAATCAGACAAGACAAAGAAATAAAAGGCATCCATATCGGAAAAGAAGAATTAAAGGTATCACTTTTTGCAGATGATATGATCCTATACATCAAAAACCCCAAAGAATCTACAAAAAGACTACTAGAAACAATAAGCCAATACAGTAAGGTCACAGGATACAAAATTAACATACAAAAGTCCATAGCCTTTCTATATGCCAACAATGAAACATTTGAGAACAAACTCAAAAAAATAATCCCCTTCACGATTGCAACAAAAAAATGAACTACCTAGGAATAAACATAACAAAGAATGTAAAGGACTTATATAATGAAAACTACAAACCATTGTTAAGGGAAATCGAAAAGATACAATGAGATGGAAGAATTTTCCTTGCTCTTGGATAGGAAGAATAAATATAATCAAGATGGCCATATTACCCAAAGCAATATACAAATTTAATGCAATTCCCATCAAAATTTCAATGACATTTTTAAAAGAAATGGAACAAAAAATCATCAGATTTATATGGAATTATAAAAAACCCCGAACAGCCAAAGCAATCCTAAAGAAAAAGAATGAAGCTGGGGGCATTACAATACCTGACTTCAAAGTATATTATAGAGCCACGACAATCAAAACAGCATGGTATTGGCAGGAAAATAGACACTCAGAGCAATGGAACAGAATAGAAAGTCCAGAAATAAAACCACATATATATGATCAAATAATTTTTGATAAAGAGGTCAACAGCACACAATGGAGAAAAGAAAATCTTTTTCTTCAACAAATGGTGCTGGGAAAATTGGAAAGCCACATGCAAAAGAACGAAACTCGACTACAGTTTGTCCCCTTGTACTAAAATTAATTCAAAATGGATCAAAGAACTAAATATAAGACCTGAAACAATAAAGTACATAGAAGAAGACATAGGCTCTAACCTCATGGACCTTGGTTTTAATGAGTATTTTATGAATTTGACTCCAAAGACAAGGGAAGTGAAGGCAAAAATAAATGAATAGGACTACATCAGACTAAGAAGTTTTTGCTCAGCAAGAGAAACTGAGAACAAAACAAACAGACAGCCAACTAAATGGGAAATGATATTTTCAAACAACAGCTCAGATAAGGGCCTAATATCCAAAATATACAAAGAACTCATAAAACTCAACAACAAACAAACAAACAATCCAATAAAAAAATGGGAAGAGGACATGAACAGACACTTCTCTCAGGAAGAAATATAAATGGCCAACAGATATATGAAAAGATGCTCATCTTCATTAATTATTAGAGAAATGCAAATCAAAACTGCAATGAGATACCACCTCACACCTGTTAGATTAGCTATTATTAACAAGACAGGTAATAGCAAATGTTGGAGACGCTGTGGAGAAAAAGGAACCCACATTCAATGTTGGTGGGAATGTAAAGTAGTACAACCATTATGGAAGAAAGTATGGTTGTTCCTCAAAAAACTGAAAATAGAACTACCTTATGACCCAGCAATCCCTCTGGGTATATACCCCCAAAACTCAGAAACATTGATACGTAAAGACACATGCAGCCCCATGTTCATTGCAGCATTGTTCACAGTGGCCAAGACATGGAAACAACCAAAAAGCCTTTCAATAGAAGACTGGATAAAGAAGATGTGGCACATATACACTATGGAATACTACTCAGCCATAAGAAATGATGACATCGGATAATTTACACAAAATGGTGGGATCTTGATAACATTATACAAAGTGAAATAAGTAAATTAGAAAAATCCAAGAACTGCATTATTCCATACGTAGGTGGGACATAAAAATGAGACTAAGAGACATTGAGACATTGATAAGAGTGTGGTGGTTACGGGGTGGGGGGAGGGAGAGGAAAGGGGGAGGGGGAGAGGCACAAAGAAAACTAGATAGAAGGCGACAGAGGACAATCTGACTTTGGGTGATGGGTATGCAACATAATTGATTGACAAGATAACCTGGACATGTTTTCTTTGAACATAGGTACCCTGATTTATTGATGTCACCCTAGTAAAATTAATAAAAAAACACAAAAACAAACAAAAACAGAAAAACAAATACCAGTTGTTTAGTTATTATGAATAGGTCAGTAATTTTCTCAGTAATACTAACTGCTTAAATTCAACCATTGTTTTCTCCCACCTGACTTAGAAAAACAGTTGCGACCTTGACTGTTGGTGTCGACAGCTTACTTTGGTTCATTTATCTGTGCCTGAGGATGGACGTCCATCCTGGCATGAAGGGCTGTATTCAGTGTCCTGTGATAGGATTCTTGGGGGGTCTGAACCCTTGTGGAAGGGGCTCACAATTCTCAGGGAATTGGATCCTCTAGACTGGGCTGTTCTTCTGTGCACAGAGGAATCCCATTGGGGGAGGGAGAGAGAGAGAGAGGGAAGAGAAGAAGCCTTGCCCACAAGCCTGACGTGACTTATCAAATGGCCTGGCATCCCAGCTTTTCCAGTTTCCTGCAGCATTGCACACTCTTCTTGATGACGAGATGTGGGATAAAGCCTAAAAACAACGGGACTGGCCAGGTCCTTAGCTTACCTTTCCTGGAAATTGAGAGGAGCCTGTGCAGAGCCTGTTTTTAGGAGGCATAATTACACAGCCACCAGCCCGGTGGTTTTGCTGGTCACACACTTTGTCACTGATCTCTCTGTGTCTACTTTTGTTTTCCTTCAGATGAAAAAGAGAATCCTTTGTTTCTTAAGATCAGGCAACTGCCAACTTCACCTCCTTGAGATGAGAATCCCACAGCAAAAACATGAGGCTTTACCTTTGGTCATGACGATCCCTGCCAGTGCTCTGTGGTGGGCATGCATGGACGTCAGGCCCACGGTCAGCTCGCGGAACTTCTGTGTGACCATCTGGTACACAGAGTCGGCAAATTCCTGCAAGACACAAGCACCGGGCGGCTTTGATGCTGAGCAGTTCACACTCACGTCTTTCTTTCCTTCTCAAAGCCATGTCCTCACATGCAGAGTCTGGAGGTCACCTGTCACACAGTGCCCCCCCCCTCCCCCACATGCACTGTTCCATGACCCCCTGGCCTTGGGAAAGAGTCAAGTACACTGGATCGACGATGGGCCCTGATTCTGAGGAATTAAACCCCAGCTCGCCCCTGGGTAAGAGCCTGCCTGTGCCTGAGCAGAACTTTGCAGGGAAATGTGTCCACGTGTGCGTCCTCCCTCTTCCTGCCTCTTTGAGGAGCAAGCTCAGCCGCATCCTGAGGGGAGCCTGGGGCCCGCCGACACGGGGCTATCGGTTCCCACTTTCAGCTGAGTTTTGCAGAGCCTGTTTCTACAATACTCCACTTGTCTCAGGGACTCTCCTGGCTGAACTACTTTCTATGGCTCACTCAGGACCTCTCCCTTCATGTTTCTGAACATGTGCACATGTACAATCACACACATGTGCACACATACCCATGCACACAGAGATGCATTCACAGATGCATGCATGCACATCTACATACATATGCACACACAGCACAATACATACCTGCACATATGTACATACATATATTCGGAGAGTACATCTACATAGCACACACATGCCTACACACATGCACACACACATAAAGACAGACACACACCAATTTGATAAAATCTTGGTTGTTGGGTTTCCCTAAAGTGACCTTGTATGTCTGTTAAAGCAGCACATGTGAAATAACATGGCTGGTATCGCCCAGACCGTGTGGATTTGCCGTTTCCCTTTCTCTGTTCCACCTGGCCAATGACTGATAAGTGGCACTTCTCCTGCACATGGCCCATTGCTAGGTTTTGTGGGAGGCAGCTGGGTGGCAGTGACTTTCAGAGGCCTTTGACTCAGAGAAACCTGGTGCGAATCAGTTTGGGCCAAGTTTCCTAATTTGTAAGGTAATCCTCTTTATTTCCATCCGAGATGCTTTTGTGAGGATTAAATGCGTTGATGCATCTTAAATGCTCAGCATGAAGCCTCTGGTCCATGTGCTCAGAAACAATGCCGGCTATTCTTCTACAACTGCCATTACTGTCACCACCGTAACTGTTATTTCCTGGTGCTGCTGGCATTACTGAATCTTTGTGCAGCTGAATCACAATATCCACTTATCCAGAAGGTGGGCCAACAGGTAATTTTTTGTTGGAATGGGTTTTCACTGTCCAACCACACAGGTTTGGATATTGTGCTACAGATGAGAACAGGTCTCAGGTAAGTAAAGATACGACAGGAAAATAGTTTTAAAAACCCCATGTTCATGTGAAAACAGGCCTGCCTCCTGGAAACTCAAAACGTGCTGCAGAAACAGCATGAGGCTTCTCACTGCTGCTATTCGGATAGAGAGCAGGGGAGCAGGGCCAGAGCCCCTCTCCCAGCGCCTGTGCGGTTTGGGGACTTTCCCTGCGATGCTTTGGCCGCTCTGGAAACCTGTAAGTGACAGATGACATGCAAAGCAAGCTTTCCTGAAGGGTGTGACTTCATCTTACTTCCTGCATTTAATGGTTCAGGCCCGGCTAGCTGGAGACAGTGGCCAGCTGTGTGGGGACTGCTGTGTGTCTTGGGTTCTCCCCGACTTGGCTCCCAAGGAACCTAGGCTGCTTGGAGAGACGCCTCACCTCGGGGAGGGAGTCACAGAGTCACAGGGTTTTGGAGATAAATCTTGGAGGCTGTCTTGTCCTTTTGTGACCTGGAAACTGAGGTTACATGTAGAGGATGTGCACATGTCCCTGACATCTGTGTGCGAGTGTTCTGGGACTGCCGAGAGAAATGACCATAAACTGGGCCACTTAGAACAGCAGGAACTTGTTCTCACAGAGTCTTGGGTCACAAGTCCACCATCAAGGTGTCCCTCCCTCCTGCCTCCTCCAGCCTCTGGGGGCTGTAGGTGTCTCTTGACTTGTGGTGACATCCTTCCCATCTCTGCCTCCTTTTTCACATGGCTTCTCCTTTGTCTGTGCCTCTATTCTGCTGTCTCCTCTTAAGATATTGTCATTGGACATGACATCAGTGGTCCTAATGGCTGCCGTTGATTGAATGTGCACCAGGTGTGAACACGAGGTAGGAGGGTTCATGGTGCCCTGGAGCCCCCACCATGAAGGGAGCTTATCCTTCCTGTTTTAAAGATGGTTCCCTAACAAAACAGTAAGTCATCCTTCAGGTTGGGCGGGCAAGGTGGGGGCCAGGAGAGACCCAAGACATAGGGCCTCTGACTGAGGGACTTCTGTGAGTGGGGCTGGAGTGGCCAGGCTGCCCAGAATCTGAGAGCCAGGTTGCCTTGAGGAGCACCTGCCTCTGGAGCAGGGCTTGTGAGCACCGTCCTCACAGGACTGGTGGTGAGACCCAGCCCCGCACCTCTGCAGCCACATCGTGGGGAAGAAGGTCCCTTCCTGGGCACCCCCCAGTCCAGGGGTCCAGAAAGGCCCTGTGGATGCTGACATCTGCGATGACCTGGCAGGAAAGCGGGTCTCCCGGCCTTCCTCGGCAGACGTGCATTTCTCCGGTCATGGGGGGAGCGCTGTCTCCTCTCTGGCGGGCTCCGTTGCACACTGCTGATTGGCATCATCTAGCCACTCTGCTGCTGGTGTGAACACGGGGACCTGAATAACAGTACTACCTCCCCCAGTGGGGTGGCTGCCACATCCAGGTGGTTGCTCTCAAGGGACAGATTCTAGTGGCTCACGGTGTGGTCACCTTTCCTCCCTGAGATGTAAGTGCCTCAGGGGCGGAGCTCGTGTCCTTTCCACCTCCGGTCACGTCTCAAGGTGCCGGGCATCTTCCCCCACGTGCTGTGGGCACAAGGAGCTGCTCTCAATGTCCTTCAAGTGTCCTTTGCCTTCTGTTTAAAATGAGATTTTCTAATGTTCCAAAAGTGACGAGACTGCCAATATAAGAGACAGCTTGTCACTTTGTGTCTGCCTGACAGGGCCTTATAGGGCCCTCTGAACAGGACGCCCCAAACCACTAAAGTGATAAGATAGAACACACACACACACACACCCCCTTTTATTTGGAAACCCAGAGACCACTCTCCATCACTTAGAGATGCAAAGGAGACTCAGTGTGTCCCTTATTCCTGATGAGAAAGATGATGCAGTGACAATCTCAAAGACAGCCCAAGGGACACACAAACGGCTGGGAGAGGGTTAAAATTTCAGGAAAAAATTGGTTATTTTTTCTTCACCAGTTATTGTCAGTATTTTTTTTCTGATACTAACACTGTTAATCTGCTCAGGTGCCATAACAGAGCACCACAGACTGGGTGGTTTAAACAAGAGACATTTATTTCTCATAGTTTAGGGGCTGGATGTTCAGATCATGGTGCCAGCAGGGCTGGTTTCACTATGAGTCCTCTTTATCCGGCTTTGAGCTCACGTGGCCTCTTCTCAGGGTGTGTGGAGACAGCGAGCCAGCTCTCAAGTCTCCTCTTACACAAGGACATTAATACCACGATGGACCCCACCCTCATGACCTATCTAACTTAATCACCTCCTTAGTGATTAAGTTGGAGTGAGTTTTCACTGTCCAACAACATACAACCACTCTGCAGGCTGGGGCTTCCACCTGAATTTTGGGAGACAAACACAGGAAACATGATGTCACACGAGCAAACATCCTTCCCAGTAATGAAACGATACGCTAAGGATTAAGTGCACCTGTTTCTCTCTCTGCTTACTCCCTCACCCTTCGAGCCCTCACTTCTCTCTTCCCTCACCCAGGCTGGATACAGACAAATGTGTTTAACATAAATTTAACATAAATGTCAAGGACCCCTAAAAACTAAGGGTCCATGTAGAGGCCTACCCCTCGAGACCTCAGGAATGGACCTCTGCGTGGGGGAGCCAGAGCCTTGAGTCACCCACCGGCTGACAACTGTGTAGGATTATTCATGTTAAGTCACTGATTTTTGAGGTTGTAGGTTAGAGCAACAACATTATTTACTCTGAGTAATAGAGAAAGAGAGGAATCTATTATAAAATGCAAATAAAACCTGACAATCAATTAAGAAAAAGCAAATAGTGCACAAATTCTTGTGCTTTATTATGAATAGTAAATGCTCTGCACCATACACCACAACTGCTGGGACAGGCATGGCAGATCCAGATGATCAGCTGGTCTAGAATTGATATAACAGGCATGGTATATCCTGATGATCAGCTGATTTAGAGTTGACCCAACAGGCATGAATCTAGATGATAAGCTGACTTAGAGCTGACCTGACAGGTCAGGTGGATCCTGATCTAGAGCTGATCTAGAGCCGATTCAACAGGCGTGGTGGATCCCGGTGACCAGCTGACCAATGGACTCTTCAGGCTTGGGAGAAGCTCTCTGTATAAAGGCTGTGGTACGGGCCCCGGACATCATGGGTCAGCTGCTCTGCACAGTTCTCTTGCCAGATAAAAACATTCTTCATATGTAAATAGCCATTACTGGGACTTCATACAAGGAAGGTTTAGTTTTTTTTTTTTTTTGGTTCATAGCTGGTGGATTGAATTATGCAACAGAAAGTATACATAAAGCTCCATCTGCTGACCTGCTTTTATGCCAGTTGATGTCGCACAGGTGGAGAAATGAGGGACCCACCACTCCAGGACTTGTTCTAAGGATCTAACCCCCCTGCAAGACTGTGCTCCACAAAGGGCTCCTGAGTGGTGGCTGGTGGCAAGGACAGGTGGCTTGGCTGGGCTCAGAGGCAGCTCTGAGTGGTGTGCAGAAATGTTGCCCCAGAACCCTACGTACTTTTCCTAGGCACCCCGTCCCAAGGTTAGGTCCATGGGGTGGGCTGGATGCTGAGCTGCTGGGCGGCTGCTCTCTCTCCCCTCTGAACAAGGAATGCTCGATGGGGACCTTTCTGTTATCCATCTCCTCTCCTGTATCCTTTTTTCTTTATTCATTTTTAGGGGTCCTTGACATTTATGTTAAGCATATTTCTCAATTAACATTTTATAAAGGTGAATGTAAAAAGTAAAAAGCAACGATCTCTTTAACTTCTCTTGCTTTGGGTGGTGGACTCTCCAGTTAAAATGTAGAGAGATATTTTGTTAGCGGGAAAAGATTTATCTTTTGATATTTAACCAGCACTGCTTCCTAAGACTGCTTTGGAAAGTCTGGCTTGTGTTTTTGTGAGGGAGAATTTATGGAAGGTTTCCGTATTGAACTATCACCCTTAGTTTCTCTGGTTTTAAAAGTTGAAGGGAGAGAAATCATGACTAATCATCTCCATCAAAGTCAGAGCATCTGTTACAGGGACTCAGGGAGTCTCTGAGGAGTTAGAAGTATTCTGGGTTTGGAGACACCCAGAGAAACGCAGCCTTCAATGTTTCTGCTCTGTGTCCTGCTGTTTCCTGAGTGACACCACCGGTGACAGCCCCTCCCAGCCCCTCAGCTCCTGCGGCACTGCCATGCTAAGTGATTGGTTTCTAATTAAATCACATACATGATTGCAAGAAGCTTCTCATAGTTGGGTTTGTGTATGTAAATGATATTGTCATTGATGACATGGGGAGTTAAAAGCCAGACTGGGAGTTCATGTTGGGAGACATATACTTACTGGTTTAACACTGAGGATTTTTTTATGTTTTAATCACTTAGAATTTAATATATACACTCCATTTGGGTTACTGCAAACTCAACTAATCAGACCCTGAAATAATCTGCTTTTCTTCCCCACCTGGCACTTGGTTCATGGTAGAAGCAGCTACAGTGCTCAAAACAAACTCATATCTCTGATTAGATTTATAAACTCAAATTCTAGGGTCCATCCTGGGGCTGCGAAGAGTCTGGCCAGTCTCGAGGATGGATAAGTGCAAACCACTCAACTTAAAGGGCACACGGGCCGAGCTGTATTGTATTGTCACTTTCTAAATTAACGTGAGACGTTCCCCTGATGGTGAGCACATAAACATCTCACTATGTATTATGAGCAACCCATATCCTCACTTAACAGCCTTTTATTTGGGGCCTGTGGCCAGGTCTGGTGACAGTGGCCATGCTGCCTGCAGACGTGTGTTTCCTGTCTGTCCACCGGACGTCATAAATGGTAGATAATCAACCTCCTTTCTCTGCAAAGGTTCACTTCCAGGCCCTGTACTGGCTTCCACGGTAGTCATGTTCCTTCCATACCCTGACAGCACTTACATGCTGTGTCCTTTTAGGTACAACCTAAGCAAGTTGCTTTTCTTTCTCTTACATATACCATAAATATGTGATATACTGTAGTTCTCCCCATTGTGGACAAAGGGTCAATACTTCTATCGACTCTGTGGATAATAGTGATTATAGCCAATGTTATTGTAGGGTCACTACTTGCCAGATATGTTCTTAATGCTTTGTGTGTTGTTGCGGTTAACTCTCACATAAGGCAGGGGCTTTCATAGCTCTATTCTGTTAACAATCATGTGACTTAATTATAGTGTAGGCAGCTATGATGCGTGTCCTCCATGTGGCTGAGGTCACATATGAGCAGTGGCTTTGGTTGGGGCAGTCAGGGAGGGCTTCCTGGAGGAGGAGACAAAGATTGCCGTGGGCCTGCATACCTCTCATAATCAATATTGGCAGAGATTAAAAGGGCAGAAAAGTCTTGAGGAGTCATGGTTTAAAGAAATTCAAAGGCTGAACAATCTATTTCTGGGTTAGGCAGTGAGTAGTTTGATATAACTTGAGTGATGGATTCATGCAGAGCAGTCATGAGAACTTAAACTGAAAAGGCTACTGGGGAGAGAGCAGAGGACCTAGTTCCAGGCCAAGTTCATCTGTCTCCTTGGGCCCAGCACTGCCAAGCACCAGGGGCACATCAGCATAGGAAGTAAGCGGAGGGCTGTGCCACTCAGGCAGGGTGATCTATCCAACTGGACATTTCTGCTTCCTGCTGCGGACAGAGGAGCCCAGACCCAGGAACAGGTGGGAGACCAGCTTTGTAGTACAAGCCCTGCACAAAAAGGCTCTGAAGACTTATTCCCCAAATCCCGAATAATGAGCAGTAGAGTCATTTGCAGCATAAATTCTTTGTTAACTACGAAAGAGAGCTATTCAGGTGTCCTCATTATTGTTGGTGATTTAGTAACTTAGAAAATGCCTCTCAAGGGTCCCTGGGTATCAGGAAAGGGTTTATGTCTTTCACACATCATTCCCAGCCTCTTGGAGCATTTGACCGGGGATGAGGCAGTTGGCGCTGTGATCCCACTGAGGCTCCTTCTCGTGGAAGCTTCACAGAGCTTCTCTCAGGGCAGGGACAGAGGAGTGCCGTTGGGACTGGGTCTGGAGGCTTGCAGAATCTGCAGTGACAGCCCAAGTGCCTTCATGCAGCCCGATGAGCCTCCATCCGAGAGCTGCAGTGTTGATGCTGATTGTGTACAAGTTGGCACTGGCTGGACGTTTGGAATAGAACTGATCAAAGGAGAGAGGATTTGGCTGCTGTAAAATGATGGTGATAATCAGGTGCTTCTGGTTCCAAAGGTTAAGTGGGGATGATGGCCCTGTCTTTAATGAGCTGTGTATTATGGTACTTAACGGAAAAACTAAACCAAAATGCTACTTTAGGTTCTGCTTGTGGTCCGCATGCTGCCTGTTGGCCCCAATTACCATGGCAAATTACCAGCATTATTCAAATAGGAAAAATAAACTTTATGCAGCCACACCGAAAGGCTCAGGCTTTACTCATTTCCAACACTAATATTTTGAATGCCATAAATAAATAAAATGTGTTCAAATTTGCAGTGGCAGTCCTCAGGGTAAAATTGACATTCAGCCAAAGTGGTAAGGATATTAAAATCGATAGATTATGAAGGAGAAATCCTTCAGTAAATATTTTCCTGTGGAAATCCTGTCCCCGGGTTCGTAATGCTGGAATACCAAAAAGGTTAGATTTGCATGTGGGTGGGCGAGACAGAATCGGGACCAGTGCTGCTCCAGTTTCTGTGATCCCTTCTTCAAACTTGGTTTTGTAGTGCGTGGTGGAGCACAGTGCACTCTGAGGAGTTGGGTGGTGAGGGCCTGGGGATGGTGGGCGGCACTGGAGCGAGGGTCCTGTGCCAGGCTGGTTAGAGCGCATCTTCCATAAAGCACGGCCGACTCCTGGCTCCCCCACTCCCTCCCCCGGGGCCCCCACCCAGAACTCAGAAGGCTGAAGAACTGCTGCTGGAAATGTCATCCAGCCACCAGTAAGCCAAGGCCTCAGAAGTAATCCCAGCGGACTGGAGATACTCTTCCTCAACTAACGACTTATTCTTTCATGTTTCCACAGAGAGGTTTGTCTCTAGGTCTTGGTCATGACTCCTGTTTGCTGGCAGTGGCAATAAAGCCTCATTAATTTCAAAGTCAGGGACTGGTGAAAACCAATGTCCAACCACATAGTTCAAATGATCTGACTCTTTAATTATTCTTTGTCTCAAACTACCCAGAGGCCAATAACAGATTTGGAAGAAGGCATGAAAAATGACAACTCTTAACTGTTGCCATGGAATTGTGAATAAAGCCCCGAACCTGGAATCAGAAGAACCAGGCTTGAGTTCTGCCACCATTTTTTCCCAGTTGTGCAACCATCAATGCACAGTTAGTGTCCTGAGTCGTCGGTTTCCTCATGTGTAAAAGGCATGATAATAATTATCCCTGAAGTCCACAATTCTGATTCTCAGCATAGAGACCTACAGTATTCCATTGACCGTCTCTGGATAACACGTTCTCTTTAAAGCGGGAAAGCTCACAGAGACTGTAACCGGAGATGGAGACAAAACTGGGAAGGCTTCTTCCAGGCAATAGGGAGCTATGTCAGTGATGGTGCTGGAGCGAGGGCCTGGTGGGCTCGACCAGACCTGTGGTTTGGGAGCAATGAAGGCTGATAAGGAGCAACATGAGGCCCCTCAAAGGTCTTTCTGTGGCTGTTTCTCAGCTCAGGGGTTTCAGCTGGATGGGCTGTGGATCCCAGCGGCTCAGAGGCACTATACTTTGCAGATGGCATTTTCTAAAGATGGCTGTGCCAATGTCACCCACCCTGCCACTCATCTCAGCAGTGACCTCCATATGTCCCCATCCAGCGGTCGGCTCTGTGCCCTTCCTTGGAGACTCGTCCAACCGCAAAATAAGGAAGGAATGTTAGCAGGTGACTTCTAAGTGTTGTAAACACCATGCACTTATATGTCTAGTTCCTGGGTGCTCCTTTTGGAACCCAACCAACAGGCAGCACCAATTTGAGGCTGGAAACTGGCCCTCTGGGAAGGAATCTTTGGCCCCCCACCATGCTGTGCTGCCCACCCAGTGCCATGTGGAGCAAAGGGGCACCATCCCTCTGAGCCCACGCAAATGGCAGGTGCATGAGTAAAATGAATGATGTGTTGTTTTAAGCCATTGCATTTCAGTGAGGTTTGTTATACAGCAAAAGTGACTAACACAGAGTTAAGACTGTGCAGGGTTACTCAGCTGAAGACTTAAAACCAGGTACTCTGAAGTAATGCTGTTCCAGATTCAAATTCTGACGCATCTACTTGATAGCAGGGTAATGAAAGCATTATTCAGGCCTTGGTTTTTTTTTGTTTTTTTTTTCCATTTTTTTTTTTTCATTTTTCATTTTTCTGAAGCTGGAAACAGGGAGAGACAGTCAGACAGACTCCCACATGCGCCCGACCGGGATCCACCCGGCACGCCCACCAGGGGCAACGCTCTGCCCACCAGGGGGCGATGCTCTGCCCATCCTGGGCGTCGCCATGTTGCGACCAGAGCCACTCTAGCGCCTGAGGCAGAGGCCACAGAGCCATCCCCAGCGCCCGGGCCATCTTTGCTCCAATGGAGCCTTGGCTGCGGGAGGGGAAGAGAGAGACAGAGAGGAAAGCGCGGCGGAGGGGTAGAGAAGCAAATGGGCACTTCTCCTGTGTGCCCTGGCTGGGAATCGAACCCAGGTCCTCCGCACGCTAGGCCAACGCTCTACCGCTGAGCCAACCGGCCAGGGCCAGGCCTTGGTTTTTTTGTCTCTAAAATAGGAGTAGTGCTTACATCATAGGATTATTACAAGTGAAATGAGATTGAGAATATAAGATGCTTATTACAGTACTCAGTATCTGGTACTCAAGTTTTAACTGTTGTCATCATTATTGTACAAACTTGTGCAAACACAAAGTTTCTTAGAAATAATGTAGAAATGCTTCCCACTTCTTTACATCATCAGTGAGATTAAGGTTTCAGTAGTGAGCTGTTAGAGGACATGTTCTGATACAATTAGGCGCGAGCGTGCTGCGCACAGGGGTGTTGAAGGTGCTCTCTTGTGATGCTGCGTGTTCTCCCACCCAGCCCCTGCCCCCACCCCCTTGCCCTCAGCCCTGCTGCCCCCGCCCCGTGTAGTGCATGCTAAAGGGACCCGACTAGCGAGGAGCCCAGACAGCTGCATATGCGAGTGGTAATCCACGCCCCCAGACACAGAAACAGTATACAGGGGATCTTAAAGCGATCACATACACTTCAGCTGCCTCACGTAGTCATTGTAGTGAAAACATCAATTTTACGTGAGGAAATGTTCCCAGGTTAAACAATTTACTTGATTTTTATCAACTTTAATTATTATTTTTTAAACCGGGAAGACAATATCTTTGGCACAGGTGCATTCAGATGTTAAACAAATGATGTTTATTTTCACACTGTTGGCTACTTGGCTGCCTGAACATGGTTTTCTGACTTTGGGTTCTGTCCTCTCTGATTTCATACTCTAGCCGCATTATTTGGTGACTGTTGACATGAACATCGCCCTCATCACGCTTGGTGATGGTGTCTCACCCCAGCAGGCACAGTGTCAGCGTGGACACGCAGTGTGCCGCGCCGTGTCCACTGGCCGGGAGCGTCTGCAGGCACACGCCTCGGAAGCCCTGGAAGAAAAGCTGGAACGGGACTGGCAGGTGCCACCAGAGCCTTTGCTGTGGGAAGCTTGGCTGTGTCCGCAATGGCCTGGAGAGAAGCCAGAATGGAGCCTGTTTCTCAAGCATATTCACTTTGATTCCACCACCATGCCTGTCCCCTGGGGAAAAGTATCAATCAAAACTGATTGAGCAAGACAGTAATGAAATACAGAGGCGGCAAGGCAAGGTCCTCTGTACAAAAAAGCCCTTAACAGCAACCAGGAAGCATGAAACATTGTGTGATAGATGGTGGCTGGTGTTTCTCAAGGGCTAACTGCACATCAGCTGCTAGATGCCCCATGCGTCTCATTTCCTTACTTGATGTTATGACCCGGGGAGGCAGGTACTCTTACTGCCGATTTTACAGACGAACAAGCCGAGGCTGAGAGAAGTAAACTTACTCGCTAGGGACACACAAGTCGGGTCAGACCCCAGGGCATGTGTTCAACCACTGGGAGGCCTCCGGAGAGACACCGCAGGGGACAAGGATGGTGGGTGCTCCAGGAACGACATGTTCTCAGGTCACAACGAGCACTGTCAGCCTGATGAACACAAATGCAGTCGTAGAGATGACAGGCAGGGAATGTGAAATTCTGCCCTTTACACAAGTGTGGATTTTATGACTGCCTTACTGCAGTTGTTTAGGGAGCAAATGATGCTTGGTGATTGGAGAAGGTCTTCTGGGGGAGGCAGGCGGCCGCTCCTGGCAGAAGAGCCCCTACTTTGGGTCCATAGGCCTCTTCCCGGATCCCCTGAATAAGAATTCGGGCAGTGCAGTCTGTGTTGGCATTTCCCACAAGCTGCTCAGGTGAGCACAATGCACACTGAAGTTTGAAACCCCCTGTGACAAAGATATTCTAACTGACTAAACTCTATTCAGGCTCCTCTGAGCTGTTTTCAGCCAGGCCTGTCTTCCGGGCTTTTCGTGTTTCTCTCTGCATTGTCCAGTTTTAGCAAGAGTCCAGCCCCCACCCTTGATACATGGTCAAACTCCTCATCCTCACCACCCCCAGGTGATGTCTGATCACATGGTCTGTCTGCAGCAGGAGTTCTGGGAGGTCCTCATACCCCTGATGTTTCCTCCTAGTGAGTTTCACCCACTGACCCCCACCTGCTCCTTGCGTGTAAGTGCACACTGCCCACCTTGTACTCAGGATTGAGCTCAGTCTCTCTCCCCCTGCAGATTCCACAGCAAGGTCCCCACCACCATCCTCCCCTGGAGTAAGATCTTCCTTCCTGAGCTTTAACAAGCCAGGAGAGGAGCTGAAGGACAATTCATGGTGTGGGGGGAGTTTTCTCTATCTGCAAAAGTACCCAGGGAGGAAAGCCAGTCAGGTTCAGGGGTGTCTGAGCTGGGATGACCAGGGTGATTGTGACAGGCAGTCCAGTGGATCCCCACCACCACCTTTGGGGTCAGAAAACTGGAAAGACTGACTTCTTTTTCCCAGAACCATGAGCTGCACATGTGGTGAAATAATAGCCCATCTTGTCATCTTCTCTCAGTGAGCCAGTCCTCCAGGTGGCTGGTGTCCTACTTCCTCTTTCCAGCCCTAAGGCTGGCTCCCCCCCTCTGGTCTGTGCAGACCTCACCCCATGCAGTGCTACTCTGTAGTCCCACCAAGTTCAGCCTCTCAGCAAAAGAGCACTATCCTCACTCCTACCTCCGATTATGCTGAAAGCAACCGAGCAAATCCAGGAGCAGGAAAGCAAGGGTTCACCTGTGTGCCCCTAGGGCTGGGCTGTAAACCGTAGGTCGTTTGCGGAACAAGAGAACTCTTTGCCTGTGGATCAAAAGGTCCCCCAATATGTACAATGGGATGGATTTTAATAGACAGGCTAGGGGCTGGTCACATTCATAAATTCCAAATTTAGAGACACAAAGGCATTTTTAATCTTGTATTATTGGCATTTTAAAATTCTACATGATTGATATACATTAAAGAAATGGAAAATAAAGAAAAGTTTTTTTTTAAATAAAAGAAAAAGGGGGCATAGTTATATGATCAGGTTGTACTATGTTGGTGACAAAGATTCAGCAATATCGGGAACTGACCTTTTTTTCCCTTTCCCCACATGTCTGAAAAATGAATCATATTCTCTGCTTGTTGCTATTTATTTTGTGAATTAGCCCAGCCATCGTCCAGCCTATAAGCACCTCCAGTGGACAGGGATTAGAGGGCTAAAGGGGCTCCAGAATTTGGATTATTATGAGACATGTAGGTGGAGGAGTAAAGGGACTAAACCAGCAGCTAGAGCTGACCCTGGGTTGCTCCCTAGGAAACAGGCGTCAGGGGGAGAGCATTTTGTGAGGAAGCAGCCCAGCTGAGAAAGATAAGCTGACTTGTTACAGCTGACTCAACCATCTAATCAGGATTAGATTCAAATTCAGGTGTGTAAATTCTAGTTTAACATCTGGGCTCTTGTCCATAATGTCAGAAGTTCCAAGGGCTTTTTACTAACTGAGTATTTCAGAAAAGCCTAAGAGATTCAAGCCATGTTCATTACCTTGAATAGTTGAGGGTTGAAGGCTATGTACAGAGATATCTGTATATCTACGTACTGATAAGTAAATTTATAGTTATTCACAATTACCTAAATTGTTAGACACCCACAAATCTGTTTACACATATGAGCAGTAGTTCCTGCTTTAATAATCAACTTCAAATTAGAATACAATAAAATGTAGAAAATAAACTAAAACTGAATTAGAAAAATGTAATATTTCTGTTTTTGCTAAACTGGTGCTTTCTGATATACTCAGGAAGATAGTTTGCATCTGGGTTTAATTAGAATCTTTAAATTCTCATTAGTGTGCTAATATGAGGATGCTAACAGATGAGGTCCTTTGTTTGGGTTTGATTTATGGTTGTTTGAGTTCATCTGGATTTAAAAAGACATAAACAAGAAGAACCACTTCGGTGCATAAAGAGAAAAAGATTCCCAATGAAAAAAGTAGTTGTTCCATAAAGGATATAATATATACTCTTCCAGCATTTATTAAATTTAAGAGAAGTTTTTAAGTTACTGCCTAAGTAATAAAGAATGCTAATACCTGTTTTGTGACATTACCATTGAAGTCCATGTCACACTCATTTTTGAATACCATAAAGGAGAAACTCTCAAACCCTTTGTTCTATGACTTTGGCCTTTAATCAGCTTCTGTTACCATGAAAATAGGCTCCAGAGAGGAGAACTGAAGCAGATAGAAGTTACTAAATAATTCCAAACAATGCGTCTGAGGTACTGACTAAAGCCAGGCTGGACCAGCCTTGAGGATTTTCTCAAGCTCACCAAGGGATGGGCGACCAGAGCATGATTCCAGCTCTGTTTTCCTGTAGTCAGTACACAGGAGAGAGATGGCCCAGTAAATGCCTGTTCTTTCAGCTGAACTTCCACAAACAAGAAGGTCATTTCCTCCCCATGCCCTGGACTCACACTGCTGCACACATGTGGTCTGGACCCAGTGCTATCACACCCCCTAGAACCTGTGCCAAACCTGGCACAACAGCACATGTCACGTGGTTGGCAGCCTTGCACCCACCAGAAAGTGAAGGCCTTTCCCCACAGCAGACAGTCCTTCAAGCTGGAAGAGGTGACTAATCCTTCAAATGCACAGACATCAACACAAGGTACAAGGGACACAGACAATCATGGAAACATGACACCACCAAAGGAAAACAATACATTTCCAGTAACAAACCCCAAAGAAGTGGAGGTCTGTGAATTTCCTGACAACTTTGAGTTGTCAGGAATTATTTTAAGGAAGTTCAATGAGCTACAAGCAAATAGAGATAGACAATAAAATCAGAAAAGCAAGACATGAACAAAAAGAGGAATTTAACAAAGAGATAGAAATCATAAGACAGAACCAAACAGACATTCTGGAGCTGAAGAATACAATGAATATAATGAAAAAATATATGTAATAGAGAGCTTCAACCACAAACCTGCTCAAGAATAGAATCTGTGAAAAAACAAAAAACAAAAATCAAAACAAAATAACATAGACAAAAAGGTAAAGAAACTGTGAACTTAGAAAAAGTCATTAAAAATTATCCAGTCAGAGGAAGAGGAAGAGAAAAAAGAAGGAGAAAGAGTGAAGAAAGCTTATGTAATTCATGGGACTCCGTAATGGAGCAATATATGTGCTATGGGAGTCCAGACGAAACAGAGAAAGAAAGAGAGGCAGAAAGTGTATTTAGAGATATAATGACAAAAAATTCCCCAAATCTGAAGAAGGAAATAGACATACAGATTCAAGAAGCTGTAGGATCCCAAATAGTTTAGATATAAAGTGGTCTATGTAGACACAACCTACAGATGCTCCTTGACTTACAGTGGGGTTATAGCCAGATATACCCATTGCCAGTTGAAAATACTGTAAGTCAAAAATGCACTTAATACACCCAATCTACCAAACATCAGAACACAGTATCTAAAAAATGCTGCCAACATGGTATACACTAGGGAAAATACACCTACTAGTGGGAAGTTTATAGCAATAAATGCCAACATTGAAAAAGATCTCAAATATATAACCTAACTGTACATCTCAAACAAACAAACAAAAGAACAAATTAAGCCCAAAGTTAGCAGAAGGAAGGAAATAATAAAGATTAGAGCAGAAATAAATCAAGTAGAGAATGGAAAAATAACAGAAAAAAGTCAACAAAAAGTTTTTTTTGAAAATGTAAAACCGACAAATTCTTAGCTAGCTTAACTGAAAAAAAAAAGAGCAAAGACTCAAATAAATAAAATTAGAAATGAAAGAAGAGACATTACAGTGGATGGCTCAGAAATGAAAAGTATCATAAGAAATTATTATGAACAGTTATATACCAACAAATTGGATAATCTGGTGAAAAATGAGTAAATTCTTAAAAACTTACAACCTATTAAAATGAATGAAGAAGAAATTGGATGCTTGAATAGAAAAATAACAAATGAAAAGATTGAATTAGTAATCAAAAATCTCTCAACTATCTCAATTTTTAAAAATGTTTAAAAAATTTTTCAGTATAAGATTACTTCATTGATGAATTCTACCAAATAGTTAAAGAACTAACACTAATTCTTTTAAAACTCTTCCAAAAGATAGAACAAAAGAATACTTCCAAACTTATTTTATGAAGCTATAATGACCCTGATACCCAAAGCAGAGAAAGAAAAGAAAACCACAGGTCAATATTCCTGAACATGGATGCCAAACCCTCAATAAAATACTAGCAAACCAAATTTAATGGCACATTAAAAAAGACAATGATAAAGTGGGATTTATTCCTGAGATGCAAAGATGATTCAACATACGTTAATCTATCCATATGATGTAACGCATAACAGAATGAAAGATAAAAACCACATGATCATCAAAATAGATGCAGTAAAACTATTGGATAAAACTCAAAATTCATTTACGATAAAACTCTCTCAACAAATTGGTGTAGAAGGAAGGAGTTATGTCAACGCAATGAAGGCCATATAGGAAAAAAACCACAGTTAACATAATCAGAGAAAAACCCAAAGCTTTTCCTCTACAACCCAGTACAAGGAGAGAAGGCCAACTTCTTATTCTTTTATTTTCACGTTTATTGAGATACAATTACACACGAGGATGTCTACTCCAGACACTCCTTTTCAACACAGAACTGGGAGTTCCAACAGAGCAATCATATAAGAAAGAGAAATAAAGCCATTCAAATGAGAAATGAAGAAATAAAAATACCTCTGTTTGCAGTTGACATGATTACATATGTAGAAAACCCTGAAGGTTTTCCAGCAATTTATTTATTTATTTATTTATTTTTTTCTATTTTTAATTTATTTTATTTTATTTTATTTTATTTATTCATTTTACAGAGGAGAGGGAGAGAGAGAGAGAGAAAGAGAGAGAGAGAGAGAGAGAGAGAGAAAGAAGGGGGGAGGAGCTGGAAGCATCAACTCCCATATGTGCCTTGACCAGGCAAGCCCAGGGTTTCGAACCGGCGACCTCAGCATTTCTAGGTCGATGCTTTATCCACTGCACCACCACAGGTCAGGCTCCAGCAATTTATTTTGATAGTTTGTTTACATCCCAGTGGTTGATGTGAAAGCTGTTGGAAGTCTCCAAATTTGTCTCTGGACTTAACAAGGGGCTTGCCAGGTCATGGAACTCAATAAACATGGAAAAAATAAGCACGACAAATGAAACAGTACAGCCTCTTTTAGCTGGGAATATTTCGCATTTGCGAAATCAAAGCAACTCCATTGGTTGTATTCTGGTGAAGCCTGACATAAACTCTTTGGACTGAATGGTAAATAGGTTTTTATTAGATTTAAATGTACAGGTGAAACAGGTCTGAGGGTGGCAGAGCAGCCACAATGGCCAAGGAGCGGGGTGTTTGTTTTGGCAAAGAGAAGGCTGAGGGGTGATTTGGGGTGGATCCTTGTATGCTCTAAGAAGGTGGATAAGACAATGTCACAGGGCTCATGTCAGAGTCTGCCAGCCTGTACGGAAAGCACTTTTCAGCCCTCTAGAATCTGACATTTCTGTCCAGCCCTCTTCTATCATAAATGCAGACTAAGAAAATTCAGGGATATTCTCTTTGCGTGTCCATGAACTTCCTCTAAGACTTGGATCTGGTCACCACTACTCAGAAGAATTTCTGCAGTTGTAGGAGCAGGTGTCAAGTGGACTGAAATAAGTCTGCCTTAGGCATGCGTCCAGCTGGTCTGGGCGTGGGAGACAGAGGAGGTGACCTCATATGCCCCCGTGATCTCCCCTGGGCCAATTCTTTTGCCTCCGGAGAGCCTCAGGGCAGAGCCCTGCTCTGCTGGGCATGTGGCCACAGAGAGCGGATGTGCCTTCCTTCCCTCAGCAAAGCCCGGTGGACAGCAGCCATCAGGACTGGCAACTTGGGCCAAAGACACCTGGACTCTGAAACAGAATTGGATTTAAAGTTCCCACAAAGTCCTTTTATCTGCAATAAAAAGGGAGTTGTTTTTCTATTTCTTGTTCACTTTCTCTGGCTTCCTCACATGCATGACGGATGTCTTTCGGAGTTGGAGAGAGAATAAAGCACCCTTGTGACAAATGATGTCATCAGGTCTTCAGGCTCTCCGAGCAGCACAGATGGGTTTGTTAGCTGCTCTGGGGACGTGTGGTGTGATGCCTCACTGGGCCCCTGTGTTACTAGCTCTCTGGCTGGGTGACATTAGATGTTGGTCAGTGTCTGTGCCCCTTCCTAACTCTCTGCTACTTTGCCACCAGGGTGCCGGCTGTGGGCCCTGCAGGATGTCCTGTTGGCATGTGGCCATGAGGGCTTGTCTCAAACTTCATGCAGTCACTTAGCACAACAACCTGCTTACCTTCTATGTTCCCTGCCCACAGCCTGTGCCTCATCCCATTGGTGCCTGGCTGGCGGAACCCCCACTGGGCACCTGAGGGGTTGGGGCTGCTCCATGAGCCTGGAGCAGCATGCTTCCCTCCCTCTTCTGAGCCTGCCTACTCTTAGCACCCTCTGCACCTCTCCTGCCCCAAACCTGGACCTTCACCTAGGGACAGTTAGCTGCACTAAGTCATGAGGTAAGCTCATTCTACTTTAGAGGCACGGAGTTGGTGGTGACCAGGTGGAGAAAGTTCTGGAAAACCTCATAAGGGGGTGGGAGCCAGTACAGGGTTACCATGGCAACTAGATGAGTGCTGGAGCATAGATGTGTAAGAGGAAGTAAACCCATTTTATTCCCGGTAGAGTGTGACAATTCCTCCTTCCACAATTTCCATTCTCATCATTAACCCAACAAGATTTCCAGTGAAGGATCTTTTCTACCCTTTGCCCTTTGTACCATAGGCAGTGACATCTCAGCAAGACAGCCCCAGTGCCGATGGTCCAGGTCCCCAGGCTGGGTCTGCCTTTACTCAGTACGACTGCTCTGGGCCCCAGGTCGAGGTCCGGGCTCTGCTCTGACCGTTTCATTCCTGCAATGGCCTATCCTTTCACAGGTCTGCCTCCTTCCTGGACATGGTCCTCGTGGGAGCTTCTGCCATGACTGTGCTGCTTCCTCCCAGAACCCAGACTGCTGCTTGTCTGTGCTTACGGCATGAAATGTGACCGCTTTGGGCTTGATGTGAACGTTGTGTGATTTCTCCTGTGATTTCTAATCTGTCCAACAGGAAATTTCAACTAGGTTAAGAGGAGCTTGAGGACAGGGGCCTCTACTGTCAGCCACAGAGCATAGGATCACACTAGTCACAAAATAAATGTTTGTTCAAGTAAAATGTTTAGAAAAAAATAGAAAACATTACATAAATTACTTTTTCAGGATCAATAACCATCACTCTACTATACAGCCTATTTAAACCCTTAATTAGACAAAATGTTCTTGCTCTGAGGCCAAGCTCTGATCCTTCTCTATGAAGACATTTTCTTCCCAAATCATTACCCACTTAGAAACTCAGTAGTTTTTTCCCTCTACAATTAGTAGGTGTTTTGTTCACAACATATCTCAGTGGGGAATAGATGGTGGCTTATCAGTCTTGAGACCTGTTCTGAGGGAGCCTTGCTGGGTCCTGCAGCTGCTTCCCAGAATAAAGAGCACCATTTTGTTATGGGTTTTGTGCTTTCTAGGAGAAGGTCACTCTGGTCCTGGGCCTGGGGTTCAGGGCAGCCACATGCCATTAACCACTTAGAGTGCCTACCACTCAGGGGCACGGAACAAAGAGCTGATGCAGAGGCCCAGGCCACCAATGCAGCCTGTTCTCCCAGTAAGGGTCCTTGTAAAGGGGGGCACTTCTGATAGAAGAACGCAGTCTGGCTTCTCTTCAATAACTGATGGAGAGAAAAAAATCCAAAGCCGGGTGGTAGCAAGTATGTTGCTAAGATACCAACATTCTTTGACTGAAAAGTTGAAGCTTTTTAGAAAAGTCTATATCACATTCAGAGAGAGAGAGAGAGAGAGAGAAAGAGAGAGAGAGAGAGAGATTTCAAAGCAGTTTTACTTTTCACGAGACCCGTTTTGTTCCTTTCCCCTCTGCCGATTTTCTCGTGTGCGTTTTAAGCACCGTTAATAGGTTTTGGAAAGCAAATCTAGCCTTTGTCCTGAGCACCTTGGATTTGCCTTCTGTGTTTTCAGGGCGCTCCACGAGGGCTTGGAAATGCCAGACAAATTGTTATACCGTTGGAAGTCTGTCCAGTTTCTGATAAAACCAAAACTAATTTATTTTTTGTTTATACTCCACTGCCGTTGACAAAGCTTCCTCTGGAGATGTGTATCTTTATCCTAGCTCCCTAGGTTTGTCATCTTTTTTGCTTTGTTTTGCAACTGACAAGGAGAAAAAAAAATCTGACATCAACCTTGGAAGACGGTAATGCATTCAAGACATTTTTTCCCTCTCAGATCTGATAAAAATCTTGCCTAAAACCATGTCCAACCTTTTCAGCAGGAAGTCCAGATGGCTCTGCAGCCGGGATAACAGACTTTACTCACTGAAGCTTCGCGAAATGTCAGCAGGGCAATGTCTTTCTCGCAACATAAATGCAAAACAAAAGACGGCATCTGTGGTTTAGGCAGGGTCGGGGGCAAGAGGGGCTGGCGGCTGTCTGCGAAGGAAGTGCAAACAAAGAAGAAAATCTTCGGGTACATTCGAAAGCCCATCTCACACGAATGAGTATTCTGTCAGGTGGGACGGCGAGGGGAGGGAAAAGGCTGAACATTAGCTGCAGATGGTACAAAAATGGATTTAGAGACGAGGAAAACTGTACCTTTCCTACCCTTGAAGATGCACTATTGCAGATGTGATCAGTTCTGGGTATTGCCGTGTCTCTCAATCCGAGTGTTCCTGTGGCACCTCCCGTGGGAGCTTTCATGTCTCACGTCCATGAGGAGGGCATGCTGAAATTTGTCAGCAGCAGTGTGTGCACAAACAGGAGCCCAGGAAAAATCGAGGCAGCAACAGAAACTGGCTGGAGTGACATCTTTGGTCACTTTTTTTTTTACCCCTTGCCAGAATAAGTTGTAATGCCTTGCTATTCCTTTGCCATGGCTAGCAGATTCTGGGAGGATCAGATAATTTGCAAACATAGCTGGTGAGGCCCTGAGCTTTCTGGAGACAGGAGAGTGTAGGACTGACAGTCTGTGTCACAACTGGAGAAACTGAGGCTTTTCCCTATGAGTTCTTCCTCTCGCTGCCTCTTCCTCTTACATCAGTGTCTCATATTGATAACCATCAGATGAAGCTTTTTTACCTTTCTTTCTCTCACTTCCAATTTCAAAGCTTTGCTGAACTCATTATAATACCTCTGATGGGGTTCCGGTCAAACCATGTCCTTCTCTTGGTCAGGTTTCACCTCGATCATGTAGGCCCTCCCTCATTAGCCCGACCCAATTCCGCCCAATGTCTGTGCCACAGCACAGAGCGGGGGGCCTTGGCCCCATCTGTGTATTCCATTCTCCAGGGGCGATTTAAAAACATCCCCGTGCGGGGGCCCTAACCTAGACCAATTATAACAGAATGCCTGGCGGATAGGCCAGGACACTTTCATTACAAAAAGCAGACTTCAGCGTGCAGCCAGAGTGAAGAGTCACTGATGGAGGTAAATAGTTGCTCGTGCTGGAATGCTTACATTCTCTTCTAGCGAAAACATTTTGAAAGTCTTCATTATGTGTGTTCACTTTGGTTTAGCTATTTAAACTCCAGTGTCCCAGCACAATGTCTTTCTGTTTGGGGTCATGCCATCGTGTTTAGTGCAGAGCTTGACATGGTGACATTTGTAAATGTTGACTGGCTGATGGATGGGGGCTGGGGCATGAGGTAACATGGGAGTGAGGAAAGTCAGAAGAGGGAAAAGTCAAGAAATGACCTTCAAGTGTGCTACAAAAGGTGTGAGGATTACATGTCATTTGGACACCAGTCAGAAATGCATTGAAATGAATTGATGTATACTTTTTGATCTTTTAAAGCCATTTAGGTAACACAAAGGCAGAACAGCACAATTTCATCAGAAATAACTGGGAACAGTATCAGAGCTCTCTGATGTGACTCAGGATAGCAGAGCTCCGTGAACAGGCTGAACAGAGGTTTCATAGACAGCGTGGCCAGAACACTGACTTGCTCTGTGCTATTGTTTCTTTTTTCTTTTTTCTTTTTGTGACAGAGAGAGAGACAGAAAGAGGGACAGATAGGGACAGACAGACAGGAAGGGAGAGAGATGAGAGGCATTAATTCTTCATTGTGGTTCCTTAGTCTCCTTAGTTGTTCATTGATTGCTTTCTCATATGTGCCTTGACTGGGGGGCTGCAGCAGAGAGAGTGACCTCTTGCTCAAGCCAGTGAGCTTGGGCTCAAACCAGCAACCTTTGGCTTCAAGCCGGCAACCTTTGGGCTCAAGCCAGTGACCATGGGGTCGTGTCTATGATCCCCCACTCAAGCCAGCGAACCTGCAAGCTGGCGAGCCCATGCTCAAGCCAAATGAACCCGCGCTGAATCTGGCGACCTTGGGGTTTTGAATCTGGGTCCTCTGTGTCCCAGTCTGAAGCTCTCTCCACTGCGCCACCGTCTGGTCAAGCTGTGCCATTGTTTCTTGATCTGCTAAGTGTACTGATGGTGTGGTTCTGTCCCTAAAATCCTAGTTTATTTAGAGATAAGAAATAGCAGAGTATGTGAAGGGACTCATTAAGGCCTTTTAATTTTTATAGTTATCCAAATCTAAAATATGGAATAATAATAAGTGTCTTTTTTAAAAAATGGTTATTTCAAAGTCTTTTTCAGAAAAATAGTTTCTAATATCATTTAATATGGGAGAACTACAGTTTCTTTAAAACTGCTAATTCAGACTTTAGTAGCAAAAATGGCTTTATATATGTTGTATTAGTCAGTGCTTTCTGTGTAACAAACCATCCCAAACTCGATGGCTTAGTCAATAAGTATTTCTTAGTTACTGTAAAGCCAGTAGCCATGGCCACCATCACCTCCGCTTGGCCCATGCAGGTTCACATTAGATTCGGACAGTCGGTAATGAAACAATGGAGCCAAGAACTTGTGGGCCATCATCTTTAATCTTAGCTTGCACCTGGCGGGCAAGTAAAAACACACACTGGGCTCCAAAACCCACTCATTCAGCGCTCACTGACTTATCTGAGTTTCCTAAAATCAAAGGTTTCTAGCTCACCGGCCCCATTCACCTCTGTTCCCCATCTCCTTCCTTCTCCCTGCACAAACTCTGCACAAACTGGCATCTCCTTCAGCACTCTGCCATCTTGGCTGCTTCTCCTCTCAGAATGTGGCCTTACTCTGTTCTCCTACAGCATGGGTTCATTTTTCTCTGTAGGCTGAGACTCATTAGCTCAAAAGCCCACCAGTGCCAAACTCAAAATCTCACATTTTCAATAATTTAAAAATAGCCTACACGGGCAGATTTCCAGTCATGTAGTGATTGCCAGTGTGCATACCCTACGGATCTTTATTAACAGCTTTGTCCATTGATCAGATAAGTTCCAAGCTGCTATGTCATTGGGCATTCTCTCTGACCCGGAGGCCCCACATCAGCCTGCTGAGAGACCTCATCTCAACACCTAACCCCTCCCCAGGCCCCGATCTCATTCCAGGGAGACTTGTGTATGCGACGCTCCCAGCCTGCAGACATGTCAAAGTGCTGCCCAGATAACCCTCGTGTGTGCTGCCTCCAGCCTGTGGCCACACCTTCTTCCTTGATCTGCCCCCAAACCTCCTACAGAGGGAGGCACACAGGGAGATGTCACACACGTGAGGACAAGGCACGGATCAGAGCAGATGTCTATAAGGCATGGCATTGTGTCTGGCTGGCAGCACTAGGAGCTGCAGGGAGGCCTGGAACAGACCCTCCTCTGGGCCCAGAGGGGACCGACCCACTGACACTGAGCTTCCTGTTCTGCTTCCAGAGCAGTGAGAGGATGAATTTCTGCTGTTTCAGAGCCACTCTGTGGTGATTCGTTATGGAAGTCCTGGGAAGCGGATACCCAAACACATATGACCTTTGTCTCCACTGTTCAGGGTCTCTACTGGGTCCAGTGTTGTGGGTGGCACATTCTCACTACATTTAGAAAGGCTCACGGATCCTTGGTGGTTGGTGGTTGTGACACCCTTCCTGGGCCAACTTCCTCGGGGTACTGATTTCTCTCCCTCACACCTGAGATTGCAGAAAATGGGCTATTCATTCTTTTATGCATTCAACTATTGTGTGTGAGTGCCTACTGTGTGCCCTGTGCAATGCTAGATGCAAATAGGGCCAGCAGCAACCTTTCTTCTGAGAGATTAAGATGCAGGGACCAGATGGCCATTAAATAAGTAATAACAGATTTATTTATAAGGATAAAATGAAGTTCCTCATAATGACTTTGTGACTACAGCATGTGGGACACCAACCAGCAGCTGTGTTTTTTTTTTTTTTCTTGCCTGAGATCTCTGGGCAATCCGGGGGGCATGTCCAGAACTTGGCATTTCTCTCCAGCTAACAATAGAGTTTGCTGTCTATTACATTTTCAGCGTCTACGCGAGATGGTGTGGTAACTTCAGAGAAGGTCCTGTGGTCTGTGTGAAGTCTGCGTGAAGGAGCCTGGAGAGAGGCCCCCAACCTGCCACAGAGCAGCCCGCTGGTCCCCAACCTGCCACAGAGCAGCCCGCCGAGATGGAAAGCACCCCTCCCCAACCCTGAAGAAGCAGGACTGTGCACAGAGAATACAGCGCTGGTCTTAGAAGTGTCCCATGTGCACGCGCCCCTCCCTGCAGACTTGGCTATGGCCTCTCCTGTCAGTCCTGTTGCCTATTCAATGCTGGGTACTGACCATCCTCAGAGAGCACAGCTGAGCCAGCTGCAGGGAGGTATTTGCAATGAGCTCAGTGTTAACAAGGAAAGGCTCATGCTACTGGAGGCCATCTAAGAGGAGACCTGAGCATGTCGGGATCAAGAAGGGACCCCTAGATTAGGCGACATGAAGAAAAATCCTGACAGATGGATGAGACTTGGTCTGTAAGAGGTGGGAGGGAATCAGTCCCACCTGCCCAAAGTGTCGATGGTTTGATTACTGAGCGGCGCTAAGTGTGGCTGCTGCAAAGCAAGCACTTTATTTTTGCTTTCTACTGTCCCCTTCACCTTGATGGAGCTGGTGGTGCTTCCTCTGCCTGTCCCTGCAGGGTTAGGCTCCTCTGGCCCCTACAGGCAGGCCCTTCAGTCTAGTTGTGTCTCTGCTCCTCCTTGACCTGCCTCTGCCACTCGTTGCCTCAGGCCTGCCTCTCCCTGGGCCCCTCCTTGCCCTCCTCCCAGGACTCAGCTGTCACCTTGAAGACCTGGCTCAGACGGAAGCCACCTCTTCCAAGAGCTAATTCTCCTCATTTGTGCTCCTGTGATACATGCTACAGTGTAGTTTGTTCATTCACTGAAAAGTACTGAATACTTATTCAAAATACTACTGTATTTTAGGTGCTTCCTTGAGGGCAGTAATTGTGTCATCTTCATTTTTACATTCTTTGTGCCTTAATAAATATTTTCTGAAAAGGCATTTGGGTTTGAAACAAAAACAACTAACTAGATTGAGTCATCTCTGCCATGGACGGTCTTGGTGGCTTTGGACAACGTCTTACCCATTTCCCCGCTCATTCACAAAACCTATGTAATAGCCCTGCTTCTGTACCTTGATGGAGACACTATGTCAAAGGAGACAAAACAGAGGTAAAGAGGTTGAAGATAAGGCAAAGCAACATGCATGTGTGAAGTCTTCTCCTCACCGTCAGGTGTTTCTGCTCATGAAGTCAGGGTCATGGAGACAGCTTCTGCCTGAGTCCCTTTGTCTTCTCCATTCTCGGGCCAGTGTGTCATCCCTATTGGTAGCCAAAGCCCCAGTCCCAGGGCACACCAGTATTTGGTGGAAAGCCCCATGTCTAGGGAAGAGTGTGGGATCACAGATACTTCCTCCTGCCTTCTTTTTTGCCCTATTAGAACGTCACCACACAGTGATTCACCAGAGCAAAGAACTTAACAGACTCTGTGCACTGAGTTTAAAGGTACAAGATAAAAGTGTAGGGTTATTTATTGAATTGCATTAAAAATTGAATACAGGAGCTACTTAACTTTTCAATGTTCATAGAAATGAACAAAATTTAGTGACCAAACTCAAGTTGTTAGCTTGGCTTCCACCAACAGAGGGCAATGTAGCTTTCTAAATGGACTTAGAGTTGAACAGATGGGTTTCAGAACCTACTGGTGGTAAAGAACACTTATATATATTATTAAAACAAAGACCGCGAGAATATAGAATACCAATGTCTAACATAAAATCATCAAGAAAACTGACCTCGCACAGACACGGGTAGGTCTTTCTTTTCTTGATGTCTCTCCCAGCTTCCCTCTCTGTTTAGGGCACATTACTTTGGCTGATTAAATACCAGGGTGACTAATTAGAATTTAGAGTGACCATCAGGCAGCTCTGAAAGATCATTATGGAATTCTTTGTGGTTTATTTCCTGTCATTGAATTCTGTGCAGACAGCTCTAGGATCATCCTCTCAGGTAACTTATTTTTTTTTTTTTTTTTTTTTTTTTTTTTTTTTTTTCATTTTTCTGAAGCTGGAAACGGGGAGAGACAGTCAGACAGACTCCCGCATGCGCCCGACCGGGATCCACCCGGCACGCCCACCATGGGGCGACGCTCTGCCCACCAGGGGGCGATGCTCTGCCCATCCTGGGCGTCGCCATATTGCGACCAGAGCCACTCTAGCGCCTGGGGCAGAGGCCACAGAGCCATCCCCAGCGCCCGGGCCATCTTTGCTCCAATGGAGCCTTGGCTGCGGGAGGGGAAGAGAGAGACAGAGAGGAAAGTGCGGCGGAGGGGTGGAGAAGCAAATGGGCGCTTCTCCTGTGTGCCCTGGCCGGGAATCGAACCCGGGTCCTCCGCACGCTAGGCCGACGCTCTACCGCTGAGCCAACCGGCCAGGGCCTCAGGTAACTTATTTTTAAAACTGGACTTTAATTTTTCAGAGAAATTTTAGGTTTAGAGCAAAACTGAGGGAAAGGTGCAGAGATTCCCCATGTCTCCCTGCCCCCCCCCCCTCTTACACATGGCTTCTGCCACTATCAACATCCCATTAGTGGCACTTTTGTTATAATCAGCAAACCTACATTGGCACGTCATCATCACTCAAAGTCCATGTTGGCATTATTAGGTTTGGACAAATGTATAATGACCTGTACCCATCGCTATAGTTCATCCAGAGTGTTTTCACTGCCCTAAAACCCTCTGTGCTCCACCTGTTCATTCCCCTCCCTCAACCCAACAACCACTGATCTTTTTACTGTCTCAGTAAAAAGATTTTGTGGGTTTTTATTTTTTTGAGAGAGAGAGGAAGGAAGAGAGAGAGAAGGAGAGAGAGTAAGAGAGAGAGAGAGAGAGAGAGAGAGAGAGAAACACTGACTTGCTGTTCCACCTATTCATGCCATCACTGGTTGTTTCTTATGTGTGTCCTGACTGGTGATCAAACCCACAACCTCGACATGTCAGGACACAATCTAACCAGATGAGCTACCTGGCAAGGGCCACCCGTCTCTATAGTTTTGCCTTTCCCAGAATATCATAGAGTTGAAATCATATACCATATATATAGCCTTTCCTGACTGACTTCTTTCACTTGGTCATATGCATTTAAGGTTCCTTTATGTTTTTCATGGCTTGGTAGCTCATTTCTTTATAGCTCAATAATGTCGCATCATCTGGGTGGTGTTGAGGTGACAGTGAACTGCTTGGAGACCAGATGCTCAGAGGCCGAGGGGAGGCAACCACCCTGGTCTGCAGACCTAAGTACTGAAGCCCCGTTCCCAGCCTTACTCAGATATTTATTAGCAAATACAAATAACTCAAGGAAACAGACAGAAGACATTTTCAGGGAGGTGAAGGACAAGGAACATGCTGACTTTTAATCTCTCTTTTGAGAACCTAAACAGTTTTGTTATTGAATCTTATCCTGCTGTTTTGCTGTTTCCAGCACAGGGTCAGAGAGGCCCTGGACTCTGGTCAGCTCAGGGCTTTCGCTCTAAGATGCCTCTCTGCCTCGAATTGTTTACCGTAACTCTGCATGTTTTCATAGCCTGTTCCTACAGGGTGGACCACAGCTTATTTATCCATTCACCTCCTGGATGACATCTTGGTTGCTTCTAAGTTTTAGAAATTATGAATAAAGCTGCTATAAACATCCATGTGCAATTTTTGTATAAACATTGTTTTCAACTCATTTGGGTCTTTATGAAGGAGCGAGATTGCTAGAATGTATTATCTCAGTGGTAGTCAACCTGGTCCCTACCGCCCACTAGTGGGCATTCCAGCTTTCATGGTGGACCGTAGCGGAACAGCCAAAGTATTAATAAAAAGATAGATTTAACTATAGTAAGTTGTTTTATAAAGATTTATTCTGCCAAACTTAGCAAAAATCCAACATAAAGTATATACTTGGTAATTAATTATTATTATATGCTTTAACTTGCTGTAACTCTGCTTTATAAATTTTATAAAGTAAAGTTACTTCCTTACTTTATAAATCACCATTACTGTGGAACTGGTGGGCGGTTAGAAAATTTTACTACTAACAGAGATACAAAAGTGGGTGGTAGGTATAAAAAGGTTGACTACCCCTGTATTTTATGATAAGGGTATGTTTTCTTACAAAAACCACCAATGCCTTCCAAAGTGGCTACACCATTTTGCATTTCCACCAGCAACGAAGGAGAGACCTTGTGGCTCCACATTCTCTCAGCATTTGTATTTGTCACCGTCCTGGAGTATGGCCACTCTAACAGGTGCACAATGGTATTCATTGTTTTAATTTGCATTTCAGGGTAACTAAGTTTTGACTATGCAATTTAGTTTTGTAAATGATTAGTAGGTTGGGGAATTCTCTAACCACAGATGACCTTTTTATTTTTCTCTTCCGAAGGAGCAGAATGGATAGAGAGCATGTAGTGTATATATTCCAGCATTTTATTTTCTCAGCTACAGAAGAGTTATAAAAGTGGTTTTCTAGGACAAATAAATATAGTTTTTTACTAGTTGATTTTGGCAAGGATCAAATTCTATCAGATGCATGACTGAGATTTTCTATGTGAAAAACAAAATAGGCAATAATTTTTCTACACAATTGGGTTCTTTTACTAACGGATGTTTAGACTAAACTACAACCCCCATAGTAAACTATAATATTTTAGTGCAGCGGTTCTCAACCTGTGGGTGGCGACCCCGGTGGGGGTCGAACGACCAAAACACAGGGGTCGCCTAAAGCCATAGGAAAATACATATTTATTATACAATACATTTTAAAATAAAATATGTATTTCCGATGGCTTTTGGTCGAAATATATATTTTCCAATGGCTTTAGGCGACCCCTGTGTTTTGATCGTTCGACCCCCGCCGGGGTCGCGACCCATAGGTTGAGAACTGCTATTTTAGTGTATTGCAGAAATTTGCACTTGAGGGAATGATGTTTTAGGTTGTTTCTGAGGTTGCCTCTAGAAAGTTCAGAACTCTGTACCCAGAAATGATCGATTAATGTTGACTGTCACTTTGGGGTAATGAGCAATGAACTTGAAAAGAAAAAATGGTGCCTTTGCCAAAATGCTGTGAGATGAATTTCAAATAGATCCTTCATGATTCAGTCCTCTGTATAAGTTATGGTTTTGTTTTTTTTTACATGAAAGAAAGGAAGATAGTGAGGCAGACTCCTGCATGCACCCCAACAAGGATCCACCAGCAATCCCATCTAGGGCCAATGCTCAAGTACTGAGCTATTTTTAGGGCTTGAGCCTGACACTTGGTCCATCTGAGCTATCCTCACTGCATGTGGCCACACTTCAATCAATTGAGCCACTGTCTGAAAGAAGGAGAGAAGGGGAAGAGAAACAGATGGTTGCTTCTCCTGTGTGTCCTGACTGGAAATTGAACCCAGGACATCCATATGGCAGACTGATGCTCTATCCACTGAGCCATCAGACAGAGCCTGGTTATGGTTTTATCAGCTGGGTACATGTGTCAGGATCCTTGCCAAGTACAGGGCATGTTTAGTGGACCAGGAGCTGCTCCCAGGACAGAGATTTTATAAGTCTTGTCTATAAGGCTCTTGTGGGTGGTCATGGGTGAGTTCAGTAGCACAACTAGCTGCAATCAGTAGTGGTTTTTTGTTTGTTTGCTTGTTTCTGGCTTAGATTTAATATTTGAGAAGTTGTGAAATGTACCAAGGCTGCCATTCCTATGACAAGAATTTCAGTAAAATTATACTTTCTCACTTTTCCCCTCGTATGTATACCACAGTGCAGGATCTGGCACGGCCTCTGGGCAGGCCATGTTCCAGATGTCATCATAATTGTGACCGGGCAGTGAAGGGGTTTTTGTGGGAGGTGAGATCTACTCCCTTTCAAAGCACCATCCTCCATGTTTCTCACTCCAAGATGCTTGTCAGTCTTCCTGTAGATCCTACCCTCTGCAGACATATGGCGTGCTCCTGCTGGTCTGAGTTTAGAGGCATCTTCCACCTGGGAATTCCAGCTAATGCTTCTTCTGCCCTCTGGGACCCTGTTTCATTTCCAGCCTTCTGTTGGTGCTCTCATCTGAACTCTGTGTTGCTTTGATTACCTCCCACTCTTTATCCTCCGTTTCAACCTGGCTCTTAGTCCTGATTCAGCAAATCTCCTATAATTTCTTGTTGTATTAGTTGTTCATTCATTTGTTCAGAAATGTTTACTGGGGGCCTATAACCAAGTGTTATGCCATGTACCGGCCACAAATAAAGATAAGACATGGTTTGGTTGCCAAGTTGGGTGAGAAATGTGAAGATGTTTAAGTTAGCGCCATGGAATGAGTTTTGATTTCCATGATACCTTGTGGTGCAACACAAGCCCAGGTGTTCCTATATATTAGTTTCTAGGTGAGCAGCCCCACTGGGGCGTTGTCTGCATTACAGGTAATACATGTCTGATAAACAAGGGAGTGTAAAGTCCAGTGGGGAACACCTGCTTATTCTCTGTGTGCATGTATGAGTGACTCCTAAAAGCCCTACTTAATAAAAGAAAGAAAAGAGGAAGACGAGAGAAGAATCAACCCCAACTTCTTCACCAAACCCTTTGGGCCACAGAAGCAAAAGGATCCATCACTGAATTAACTTATTAACCTAATGAACAGGTAGTTTTTGAGGGCTAGGCAGTGATCTAAGCAGGAGATGGATAAGGTTTCTTTACTTAATTGAGCACTAGGATTCTGGGGACCCCTGATGCCCCCATGGTTGGGGTGGAGATAAGCTGGACAGGGGACAGAAGATGGAGAAAGTGGTCCTGTAGTGAAACCAGCTCACTCAGCCCCTGTTCCATGTCCCCTTAGCTCTGAGTCTCACTCTCTCTGGGGGAGATGGGGTTATAAAGACAATGAGTAGATTTGGTCCCTTGGATTTAAAACAAATTGAAGTTAAAATTGAATTTATTTTGCCTCAAGTTGAACCATATATAATTAGCTATATTTTGACTTACAAGCAATCACATATATTTCAACCTAAAAGCTGAAATGAGTGGATGTAGATTTGGAGTAGATATAGATTTCAGTTACTCAAGTGAGGTCTACAGGGGCCCATCAACAACCCAGATTTGGCAAATGAAAAGACAATCATAGAGTCCCATAATGGGGCAGTTATGGAGCTGCACAAAGAGTGTAAAAGTGGGTTTAATCAGGAGACTGAGCTTTGCCTTTGTAGCTGTGTGATCTGGGGCGAATGTTGTCACCATCTACGTCTTACTCTGTAAAGAGAGGAAGCATTGGCCAGTGTGAGTGTGGAGAGTGTATGGATTGGTGGACGTGGCCCTGGAGCTGGTGCCCACCCAGTTCACCGAGTTGCAAATGCCTGAGTGCCCCTGTAACCTGTGCTATTGACTTTGGGAGTAGACATATGACCTCCCTCCTCCCCCCCCCCGAGCTGAGGCCCTCGTGGTGGAAATGGAAGGCGTCCTGAGGCGTCTTGTCTTGGTCACAGCTGCACTTGGAGATGGATGTGCCAAGGACCACAAACCTGTTGCTCCCTGAAAACAGGTCAGCAAGCCTTGAGGGAGATCTTTTAGAAAATGACAAAATAAATCATGCCCTAGTTTCCTTCTTGTAAAGAGGATTTCACATCTCTGAGCAACTGTACCTGCAGGAGTGCCGTGAGCTGAGTGCAGACAGGAAGGACAAGTGAAGTGCTTGCCGCACCACAGGAAGTGAGTTTCCTGCCCGCGCTTGCCATGTGGTCCAGCAGACAAGACTCTGATGAAAAGTTCGGAGGTGCTGTGCTCTGGCTGCTGGCCTGTGACCTGATAGATACGGGACTAAGAAATGAAGCGTGTTTCTATGGCCTGCATGCATGCAGGCGTCAGACTAATCGTCACGTCTTCTGAGCGGGTTAGATTGATTTAGACTCTTTCCAGACGGATTACTGATGGCAGTCGGTCAGTAGGCAGATGTTCTATATGGAAATGAGTGAGTCGAAGCTACCAATGTCCTTTCAGCCTGGGGCAGACGCTCTTCTGTAGCCTTTCCCTGACTGTGTAACAAGCAGAAGGGGACCCCTCAGGAAGGCCTGACCTATCCATCTATAGTTGGCCACCACAGCCAGATCAGTAGCTCTAGTGAGAAAAGGAGCCAGGACTCATTTCCTCCACCGACCAGCCCTGTCCTTCACCTCTCAGACTCATCCCCGGGTCTGGGGCCTTGTGGGGACCGGCTTTCTCGGGCACCAGAGCCACCATCCCCACGCTGAAATGATGGAAGCACAGTTAAATGAACTTGCTTCTGGAACCAATGGGCTGAGTCTTAAGCCTTCCTGAGAACTGAAGTGTAATTTAAGGAATGGGAAGAAGTGATTGAGTCCACGTCCTAATCCCCGGAGAGTCTCTGTGCTTACGCTGGTGAGCAGCTTAATCCCCGCCGCCCAGACCCTGGGTGGAATCCTTAATTACCAGAATCTCATTTCTCCTTCGGAGCCACTACCTGAGGAGCATCTGTCGCTCAAACAAACACATGTGAAAATAAAGTATTAAAATCAATAATTCAACTTGGAGGTGAAATGAAACAGAAAAATAAGTTTTCTGTTTGCTTGCTCCGGGATCCTGGGGGGCTGCTTTTCATGAATACATGCATCTTCACTCTCTGTCCCCCACCCAGCTGTTCCCAGAGTGCTGTGCAGGCAGCTCAGGCCAAGTCCCAGATGCAGGGGTGAAGTGTTTTGACTGAGATGTGGGGTCTGCATTTCTTGCAGTTGCTGGAAACAAAGGCAATACCTTTCTCAGGAGCCAAGAGCCAAGGGCTGGGTAGAGGCACCGGCTATTCGCACCTGTGGCCTGTAGCCACTCCAGGGAGGCCACCACAGGTCTATGTCATGCCGTGGAGCTTCTCTTAACTTCTTGACATTTCTGTTTCAATCTTGATCATGATTGTGTTTTTGTCAGTTTCTCCCTTGAGTTCTATTAGTAGTTGCTTTATATATTTTGGTGCTCCATGATTGGGTGCATATATTGAGAAGTATCTTCTTATTTATTTATTTATTTTTACAGAGATAGAGAGAGGTTCAGAGAGAAAGATAGATAGGGACAGATAGACAAGAACGGAGAGAGATGAGAAGCATTAATCATTAGTTTTTCATTGCGACACCTTAGTTGTTCATTGATTGCTTTCTCATATGTGCCTTGACTGTGGGGCTACAGCAGACCGAGTAACCCCTTGCTCAAGCCAGCGACCTGGGGTCCAAGCTGATGAGCTTTGCTCAAACCAGATGAGCCTGCGCTCAAGCTGGTGACCTCAGGGTCTCGAACCTGGGTTCTCCACATCCCAGTCTGATGCTCTATCCACTGCACCACTGCCTGGTCAGGCGAGAAGTATCTTCTTAATGTATTGTCTTCTTTATCATTATAAAATGTCCATCTTTGTCTCTTGTTACCTTTGTTATCTTGACATCTATTTTGTCAGATATAAGTATGGCTACACCTGCTTTTCTGTGGATGCTTTTTGCTTGAAGAATCATTTTCTATGTTTTCACTTTGAGTCTAGTTTTGTCTTTGCAGCTAGATGTGTCTACTGAAGGCAGCATATGGTGGGGCTTTGTTTTTTGATCTAATCTGCTACTCTGTGCCTCTTTATTGGTGAGTTCAGTCCATTTACATTTAGAGTAATTATTGATGTATGAGGATGTGCTATAACCATTTTATTTTTTGTTTTCTGGTAGCTCTGTGAATCCATTGGTTCTTTTCCTTGTGTGTCTGTCTATTTTTGTTTGGTTGTATTTTATACTTTGTCTCTCTGTTTCTCTCTCTTTTTTTTTAAAGTTACATGTTTCAGGTTTGGGTTTTTTTTAGGGGTTGTTAAAATTAGGTTTATGAAAAAATAAGTTTCATATCTACACTAATTTTTTTCTTTTGAATGCATCTGATCTCCATCCTCCTTCGTTAATTCAGATCTCTTCCTCTTTTATTGTTTTTATTGTCACAAATAATGCCTGTTTATACTCTAAATTTGTTGATGATCTTCCTGGTAGATTTTTGACCTTAAGTTCTTTGTTTCAAGTAGAATAATCCCCTTGAGTATTTCCTTCAGTGGGGTCTTCTGGTGATAAAGTCCCTCAGCCTCTATATGTTTGGAAAAGTCTTTATTTTTCCTTCATATCTAAAAAACTTAACTGGATATATTATTCTTCGCTGGTAATTTCTCTCTTTCAGTAGTTTGAATATTTGGTTCCACTCTCTTCTGGCTTGTAGAGTTTCTGCTGAGAAGGCCAATGATAACCTAATGGGCTTTCCTTTGTAGATTGCTTTCTTCTTTTCTCTGGCTGCCTTGAGAATTCCTTGTTTGTCATTAATTTTTGACAGTTTTAATACAATGTGCCTTGGAGATGGCCTTTTAGGATTGAGGTCATTAGGTGTTCTGTTTGCTTCTTGGATTCGAGGATCTAACTCCTTCCATAGGTTTGGGAAGATCTCAACAACTATTTAAATCCAATCAGATTTCAAAGCTCAGCTGAAACCCCGCCCTCTCTGGGATGTCTCCTTGATTGTCCACTTCTGTTGTATCATGAAAAGCACCAAGGTTAACCTTATGTGGACACTTTACACACATCCCGTCATTTAACTGTGGCTGATGCTGCTACTTTCCCACTTGCAGAGGAGAAGTCAGAGAGGGTGAGTGACTGTCCAGAGCCATGAGGTGAGCACTTGGGGCCGGGACACAAACCCAGACTGACCACCCTTTAAGCCACATCCCAACTCCCCTCTTTTCTCCTATTGAGGTAGACCTGACATACAATCCATGGCTCCCAGGTAAAGCATGTGATCTGACACATGCACACCCATGAACCACCAGTACGAACTTTCTCTGAATTTTCCACTGGAGAGGAGACCAGAGTCTATTTCTGCCTGGCTTTTATTTGTGTGTGGGGTGCAGAACATTTGTTGGGCCCATTTGGGCTCCCATTGTTAAGCACTGTAGCAGAATTGCAAATGCCCATCATACAAAGTATTGCTGGACTCTAAGACGTGACCCCTGCATGTGTATATCAATGGTAGTGACAGGGTTTCTGCCAGAGAGCAAAGCCACAAATATTTCTAGTAGTAGGAACCATCTCAGTTTTAGTCAACAGGAAAACATCACAGGGATAAACAAACAGGAGACAAGCAATGAGCTGAGCAGACAGCAGGGCCTCCTCTGGTTCAGGAAAGGTCGTAGGTGCAAGACCTTCACCAAGTGGATGCCTGCGTCAGCTCCATCCCAGGCCCTTCAGCTGTGGCTCAACTTCTGTTCTGCAAAGCTTTCACAAAAATGTGCTGGTCTGGACTTCCTTGTGGAGTTTGTAGAAACTCCAAACTCTCATGGCTATGGTTGCTGCCTGTAACACAGATCTCTGCGACCGGGCAGTGCTCATGCCGGGTTCACTGGTAATATTCCTGAAATCCACTATGTCTGGATCCCAGTCATTTGACACATTCTGTGGGGCAATTTATAGCACCGGCTCGTGATGAAAGAAGAAACCACCATCTGTGAAGCCCCTGACTATGGTGAGGGGAGAACTCGGGGAGCTGGTGACTCAGGGTCCCTTGTTAGTGTCCATGCCTAGCCCCCTTCCGCCCACCTGTCAAAATCACCCTCCCAAGATGTCCCACCCCGTGGAAATACCAGAATCCCTCCCCCTTCCTCTTTGCACCTTGGAGAGAAGGGGAACAGGAGGCCCTCCGTCCACAGCACTCGCACATGAGCCCTCCAGTCGAGAGGTCTGGTAGCTCATGGAGCTTGGAGTGGTGGGGTCTGTGCAGCAGATGGAAAAGGAGTGGGAGGTGTTCAGGGCCCTCTGTGCCATCAGGCCTGGCCCAAGCGCAGGTTTCTGCCGTTTCCAAGATCACTGACGGCTGCTCAGGGTGTGAGGCATGGCTGAGCAAACTCAAAGCACCGGAGAACCGCTGTTGGCGGGGTTGGCATGACCGCGGCTCCCAGCCAGCCATACATCATGAAATATTGACATGGTTCCACTAGACTTCCGCCCCTGACATTTGATTTATAGCTTTAGGTGTTCTTTTTTAATTCTAAACAGTCAATGAAGGATCAAAGGAAATGTCATATTCGCAGCCTTCACGCCCAGAGTGGCACCTTGGAAGCCAGCAAGGGGGTCCGCTTCCTGCCGTCGGGCTCCTCCCACACATCGTTGGCTCAGAGTGACTGTGCTCAGGCCTGCCCTGCACCCCTCCCTACATCTCAAATATTTATCACATTAAATATCAACCTCAGAATATTGCCTTCCTTTAAGCTTTTCACGTCCCAATGATTTTTTATTATTTCCATCGACCAAAATAAATGAAGAAAATGTTTTAGACTGCACTTGAAAGCATGTAAAAATCAATAACTGGATTTTAAAAGATTTAAAATGTCTTGAATACATTCATTTTCAAACATATTCCTCTGATCTTTAAATAGCTTCTCTTGGAGCATAACATTTTTTTTTGAAAAGTCAAATATGGAGCATTAAGGGTATAATTACCATTTTAATTATAACTCAATCATCCTATCTGCTTTGCATAGAAATTAAAGCTTTTAAGTCAGGATTTCTGGGCACTCACAAATGTTCAGGAGCAATTAATGTTAAAAGTTTAATTTTTAAAAAAACTAGGTATGAACTTTATAGTTCTTAATTTTATTCTCGCTGAGATTGAAAAGTGGAGATGCTCGCACGTGTCATTTTATTTTCAAAGTAATTCCATTTCCTCTTGTGACTTAATTCTTACATCTTAGGTGAGGTGCACAGTGGGGACCGAGTCCCACTTCTGCTCGTGGGCCGTGGTACCGAGCACCACGTTTCCTTATCCCTAAAATGGGCCACGGCCGTACTCAGCTGTGGGATGGCTGTGCAACAAGTGAGAGAGCATATGTCAGGTGCTGGAAACGGCATCTGGCCCCGACACACACATCTTGGGCCATGCTCTTGTTTGCTGTCGGGTCTGAATAGCATCCATCACTCTGAGTTATCGATTGCCCTCCTGCCCTTAACAGGATGTTTAAAAAACAGGATGGCAGTACCTTTAAACCCTTTGAATTCAAGAATCGGAGGGCTGTTTTTATTAAATAACATGCTGGAAAAGCCTGATGAGCCTCCGACGGACCGTCATCAGCCTTCTCTGGTTCCCTTTCCTGTCGCACGCTGGCCGGGTCCTAAGGAACATGATGGGGCCTGAAAGTCTGCATTTTGCATAATGAAAACACTGTCTGACTAAAGCTTAACTAGATCGTCATTGCCTTTACCTCTGAAAACAAACACTAAAATGATCGATTTCCCATCATTTTGCTGCAAATGTAGCTTCCTTTCCCGAAGCACAGGCTGTAGCTGTTGTTTTATCTGTGCATGCATGTGCATGCATGTGTGCATGTGTGTGCAAAATTCAGCTTCACCATTTTTCTTCCTGTTAAACCCCCAGTCTAAGATCTGCTCCATTTCCTCCCAGCCTGCCACTGCTCGGGCTGTAAGGAAAATCATTTTTGTGTGCATTGCCGTGGCAAAATAAAGTAATTCCATTTTTAGAAAGTCTGTGGAATGAGCCCTTCCTCCCAGCATGTTTTGCTGACTGCCTGTCTCTGCTGTACTTTTGATTTCAGTCTATTTTGTGGTTTGTATTTTTTTTCACTTGCACTTACATCTTACTTTGCTGCTTTATTAGAAAAAACGACAATGGAGGCAGGCAGATATAATTTAAAAACAATGATCTTACACATCTTTTACACTGGGAACGAGACAACGCGCCCTGAGACTTAATCACCGAGCGCCACTTTGGTACTCACATAATCCTGAGTGTGATCTCGGGGGACACGTCACCTCCAGCAGCAGAGTCTGCGGCTCTGGAAGTGATCACATACATGGCCTAGCATTTTCCAGGACGGTGGGGATTTCACATAATTTTATTATTTCCAGGTGGGATAATTTTTAAAGATCTAAGTAAATATGACTTGGGTTTAATGGCTCTGGAGGGCGTCTCCTGTAGGTTCACCCTTCAGAAGACACCCTGTCTTCTGGGCTAGACTCAGTGCAGGAACTTGAGGTGCCCTTGGGGTGCCTTTGAGTCCCAAAGCACTGTTGGCTGCTCCTGCCCGCCCCTGACATGTCTCCCGGGGGTCCCTAGAGCACACCAACGGTCTCGGGCCTGCACTGTGCTGGAACTGGCTCTGGGGCACCGGTGGAGCGGGGGCTGGGGGGGTCAGTTTGCCTCTGTGGGGGAGCAGCATCCCCAGGACCTGCAGCTGCCCTCCCTGCATCCCCAGCCCTTCCCCCAGGTGCCCTTTCTGTCAGTTCCCCAGCCTGGGCCCACCTTGGTAAGGGATCCTGTCACACCACCAAGTAATGAGAGTGGGGGTTCCTGCTGACCCTGATTAATGTAAACATTAACATTGGGAGAGGCTCCCACTGTGTCTAAATGGATATGAAATGTTTGCTGCTCATATATCTACATTCTGCCTGGCTGGCCCATTGAAGATAAGTGAAGAATGCTATAATTTTGTCAGAGTTAATGCACATCATCTTCCATTGCTTATTATGATATAAGTTCCAAGGGACACAAAGAACAGAAAGAAAACCCACCCACAGAGAAAGTGAGTGGTCGTAGGTCACAGAGACTGCTGGAGAAGGACATACCTTTGAGGTGGACAAGAAGCACCTCAGGTCTTTCTGTATACCTTCATGCAACCCTAAACACCCCAAAAGTTCCTGTTAAATTCTAGTACTGCCTGCTTCCTGCAGGATTTGACAGCTACCCACAAGTGGAAGAGAGTGATCATGTGTGTTCGGGCTGCAGGTGATGTCGGAAAAGCAAACCCTTTGCTGGAGACAAGAAATACTAGATGGCCTCCTGGGTTTAGACCAGTGGACCCCAACCCCTGGGCCGTGGACCAGTACTGGTCCGTGGGCCATTTGGTACCAGTCTGCAGAGAAAGAATAAATAACTTACATTATTTCCGTTTTATTTATATTTAAGTCTGAATGATGTTTTATTTTAAAAAAATTATTCCCATCCATCTAAGACTCACTCTTGTTACATCCATCTAAGACTCACTCTTGACGCTTCTCTCGGTCACATGATACATTTATCCATCCCACCCTAAAGGCTGGTCCGTGAAAATATTTTCTGACATTAAACTGGTCCGTGGCCCAAAAATGGTTGGGGACCACTGGTTTAGACTGTAAGAGAGGTGTGGCTTTGACTCCTTCATCTGTTATTCATTACCAACTCAGCACAGCATCATCGTGCTGGATTGGTGTCTGTACCTGTCCAGCAGCTGGACACAGTGGAGTAAAGGAGAAGGCACTGCCCGCCCAGCCCAGGGAGTCCAGGGGACCCGTTTGAGCCTCAGTTACTCATCTGCTGAACAGGATAGCAGGGCTCTCTCAGCTAAGGGTTGATACCAAGTCTGCATAAGACCACATTTGAGAGCCTTTGTGAATTCTAAAGTGTCATCAGCCGTAACTTGTCCTGTCAGAAAGCATGGGATCCCTTGTTCCTGTGTCAGCGTCCACACCTAACCTCTGAAGAAGACTCTCCTCGCCCATTTCCTGCAAACCCCAGTTGCCAACACACATCTGTCTTAGTAGAAAATTATTTAGAGTGGACAAGATCAGTTCCAATAGCTCATAATTCTGGCTAGTGACCTTGTTTTCTGATCTTCTGCTTATGGTTCCTTCCAAGATACTGGCTGAAGAATATTAAAAAAAAAAGTCCTAGAACTTAAGAATGAAGAGGGACAACTAACCCTCCCAGATACTGACACACCCCATAAACTAATAGCTACTGAAACAAGGTGGAACTAGGACGAGTAGTCCATGCCTGTAAGACAGGATCATCATCTGAGTACAGGCTTCCTTACGTATAAAAAGGTAATATATGTCATGAGAGGGGAGGGACACCATGGAGCAAGAAGGAAATCACTATCAGTGAAGGTGTGTGGGATGACTGGTAAGCAAGCATAATTTTGCCTTTGGATCATACCTCAAAATAGATCATAGGTGGGAGGAATAAAATATGAAAATAACAGAAGAAAACAAAAGTGAATGTTTATTAAACTTCCTGGGGGCGGAGAAGATCTTTCAAAGTGTAAGAGCAGAAGAATAAATCATAAATTCAACAGATTGACTACTTAGAAATTAAAAATTTCTCTGCATCAAAACCCCTCCATCACAATCAAGATAAAAAGCAAAACAAAAGATGCATGCAGCCAATGACAATGGATTAGCAAGATCTCAAAGAAAACAATTATGATCACGACATTTTTGATAAGAATTCACTGCATAAATTCCTTTCATATCTGAACTTGAAACAAGAGTCAGATTTCAATGAAAATGAGTAGCTGGTATTTTTCCTATTATACAGCACCAGCAATCTTTAAACATATTTTCCACTTTGCTTGAATGTCAAGATGCCCTGTGCTCCTTGTAGCACCGACTGTTAGCTCCTTGTACTTACTTCCTGGGATGTCACCATTGCTCTGGGAATCAGGGTAAAATACTCTGATGGTGTGGTTGAATTCTTGGTTACTTAGACAGTAACTGTTTTTTCTTTTCCCTTACCTGTGTAAATTACTTCATGTGGAGGGACTCCCAGTGTGGACTCACTACGTGGATGTATGAGCCTTTCTAACCACATGGTATCTCCACCCTCGGTGGGCCTGGGGTTTAAGCTGGCTCTGCCTTGGCTCCCCCTTCCCAGACCTGTCAGCACCTGCACTTCTGGTATCACTGGCTCAGAATCAGTGATCCCAGCTGCCCCATCCTTCCTGGCAGAATGAAGACCATATATGGATGCTGAATCACCCATCCTTGGCATGAGGTGCTACCATTGTTTCTTTGCTTCCTGTGGCTCCTGCTAGGCTTCAAGCAACCAAGCAACATGCTCTGGAGAACACAGCAGGTCTCAATAAATGTTGACACAGCAAAGTGGAGCTCCTAGGAGTATTTTAATTTTAAAAGAGAGAGGTAGTGATTTGTCTAAATAAATATATCAGGAAGACTAAGGGTCTGGTGACACATCTGGGCAGTGGTGCACTACAGGTGCTGTGCTGAGATTGAATGAATTGGCCCCTATGACACGCCCAGGCAAGGGCTGACTTTCCTGTCTCAGGGGTCTCTGTGGTGAGGACAGAAGTCATCATATACACAGTATAACCACTTCTTGAGAAGAGGGCAGTTTCACAATGAGTTATGTAGTTACTTTGGTGTTGACAACTGTCCTTTTTCCAGACAAGATGGGATTTGCTGACAGACTGCTGGGCCCTATTAATTCATTCATTTTCCATAATGGGAGGAGATGACATGGTGCACTACAAAATAAGAGACAGACAATGCAACAGTTCCCTAAGGAAAACACCTTGGAACACAGAAGTCTTGCAGACAAATGACAAAATATCTGTGTTCTGGTTCTGATACACTTGGAAAGAAGGTGGTATGGATGTACAATGTAGTATTGTAACAATAAACAGACTGAATTGGCCCAAGGTTAGATGCCATGACAACATAGGATTATTGGGATAGCTCTTCAGTAGGAATATATATTATTGTTAAATAATCTGACTATACCAAAAAATATAAAATTCTCATTCCTTAGAGAATAGATTTCATTTCTATTTCCACTTGTCAGACTGATGTATCATATGGTCCTGTAGTTAAAAACCAATATAGCTAGAAATAACACAACTGAAAACTGGAGGCAGACAACACCAAGCCTAGACTCAACCAACCCTACAAATAAAACACCCCAAAACAGACAATGAGAAGACAAAGAAGTGCAATCCAAATGAAACCACAAGAGACACCTTCAGGAGATGAACTGAGTGATATGGAAATAATCAAACTTCCAGATGCGGAGTTCAAAATAATGATTATAAGGATGCTTAGGGATCTTAGAACAGCAATGGATGGTCATTATGAACACCTAAATAAAGAAATAGCAAGTATAAAAAAGAATCAATCGGAGATGACAAATACAATATCAGAAATAAAGACCACAATAGAAGGAATTAAAAACAGGATAGATAGAGCTGAGGATCGAATCAGCGAGTTGGAGGACAACTGGAATGAAGGCATGAAAGCAGAGAAGAAAAGAGAAAAGAGACTCAAAAAGTCAGAGGAAACTCTTAGAGAGCTCTGTGACAACATGAAGAGAAATAACATCCACATCATAGGGGTTCCTGAAGAAGAAAAAGAACAAGGGATAGAGACTTTGTTCAATCATATCATAGCTGAAAACTTCCCTAAATTAATGCAAGAGAAACTCTCACAAGTCCAAGAAGCACAGAGGACTCCATTAAAGAGAAACCCAAAGAAACCTACACCAAGACACATTATAATTAAAATACCAAAGCTAAGTGATAAAGAGAAAATATTAAAAGTTGCAAGAGAAAAAAAAGTTATCACCTAAAAAGGAGCCCCCATAAGGATGACATCCGACTTCTCAACAGAAACACTTGAGGCCAGAAGGGAATGGCAAGAAATATTCAAAGTAATGCAGAACAAGAACCTACAACCAAGACTACTTTATCCAGCAAGGCTATCGTTTAAAATCAAAGGAGAAATAAAAAGCTTCCCAGACAAAAAACAACTCAAGGAATTCATTACAACCAAACCAATGCTGCAGGAAATGTTAAGGGGCCTGTTGTAAACAGATCAAAGTGGGAAAAGAATATAGCAAAAAAGGAATACACCTTTAAAGAAGAAAATGGCAATAAACAATTACATATCAATAATAACCTTAAATGTAAATGGATTAAATGATCCAATCAAAAGACATAGGGTAGCTGCGTGGATAAGAAAACAGGACCCATACATACGCTGTCTACAAGAGACACACCTTAGAACAAAAGGTACACATAGATTGAAGGTAAAAGGATGGGAAAAAACATTTCATGCAAATGGAAATGAAAAAAAAGCTGGGGTAGCAATACTTATATCAGACAAATTGGACTTTAAAACAAAGGATATAGGAAGAGATAAAGAAGGCCACTACATAATGATAAAGGGAGTAATCCAACAGGAAGATATAACTATTATAAATATCTATGCACCTAATATAGGAGCACCAAAATATATAAAGCAGACTTTGATGGATTTAAAGGGCGAGATCAACAGCAATACTATAATAGTAGGGGATTTCAATACCCAACTAACATCACTAGATAGATCCTCAAGAAAGAAAATTAACAAAGAAACAGCAGACTTATTGGACACACTAGATCAACTCGATTTAATAGATATCTTCAGAACCTTTCACCCTAAAGCAGCAGAATATACATTCTTTTCAAGTGCTCATGGTACTTTCTCTAGGATAGACCACATGTTAGGGCACAAAAGTGCCCTCAACAAATTTAAGAAGACTGAAATCATATCAAACACTTTCTCTGATCACAACGGCATGAAACTAGAAATGAACCACAACAGAAAAGCTCAAAAATTCTCAAACACATGGAAACTTAATAGCAGGTTGTTAAATAATGAATGGATTAAGAATGAGATCAAAGAAGAAATAAAAAAATTCCTAGAAACGAATGCCAATGAGCATACAACAACTCAAAATTTATGGGACACAGCGAAAGCAGTACTGAGAGGGAAGTTCATAGCACTACAGGCACACTTTCAGAAGCTAGAAAAAGCTCAAATAAACAACTTAACCCTGCATCTAAAAGAACTAGAAAAATAACAGCAAGTAAAGCCCAAATGTAGTAGAAGGAAGGAAATAATAAAGGTCAGAGCAGAAATAAATGACATAGAGGCTAAAGAAACAATACAGAGGATCAATGAAACTAGGAGCTGGTTCTTTGAAAAGGTAAACAAGATTGATGAACCTTTAAGTAGACTCACCAAGAAAAAGAGAGAGAGGACTCAAATAAATAAAATTAGAAATGAGAGAGGAGAAATAACAACTGACACAACAGAAATACAAAATATTGTAAGAAAATACTATGAAGAACTGTATGCCAAAAAACTAGACAACCTAGATGAAATGGACAAATTCCTTGAAACATAAAATCTTACAAAAATCAATCTGGAAGAATCGGAAAACCTAAACAGACAGATTACACCAAATGAGATCGAAACAGTTATCAAAAAACTCCCAACAAAGAAAAGTCCGGGGCCCGATGGCTTCACAACAAAATTCTACCAAATATTCAAAGAAGAACTAACTCCTATCCTTCTCAAACTATTTCAAAAAATTCAAGAGGAAGGAAGACTTCTAAGCTCCTTTTATGAGGTGAGCATAATTCTGATTCCAAAACCAGGCAAAGACAACACAAAGAAAGAAAATTATAGGCCAATATCTCTGATGAATATAGATGCTAAAATCCTCAACAAAATATTAGCCAACTGGATCCAACAATATATGGAAAAATCATACACCATGATCAAGTGGGATTTATTCTGGGGAGGCAAGGCTGGTACAATATTTGTAAATCAATCAATGTGATTCATCACATAAACAAAAAGAAGGAGAAAAACCATATGATAATTTCAATAGATGCAGAAAAAGCATTTGATAAAATCTGGCACTCATTCATGATCAAAACTCTCAGCAAAATGGGAACACAGGGAACATACCTCAACATGATAAAAGCCATCTATGACAAACCCACAGCCAACATCATACTCAATGGGCAAAAATTAAAAGCAATCCCCTTAAGATCAGGAATAAGACAGGGGTGCCCCCTTTCACCACTCTTATTTAACATAGTCTTGGAAGTCCTAGCCACAGCAATCAGACAAGAAGAAGAAATAAAAGGCATTCAAGTTGGAAAAGAAGAAGTAAAACTATCATTATTTGCAGATGATATGATATTGTATAAAGAAAACCCTAAAGTCTCAGTCAAAAAGCTATTGGACCTGATAAATGAATTCAGCAAAGTAGCAGGATATAAAATCAATACTCAGAAATCAGAGGCATTTTTATACACCAACAATGAACAGTCAGAAAGAGAAATTAAGGAAACAATCCCCTTCACAATTACAACCAAAAAAATAAAGTACCTAGGAATAAACTTAACCAAGGAGACTAAAGACTTGTACTCGGAAAATTACAAAGCATTGATAAAAAAAATCAAGGAAGATACAAACAAGTGGAAGCATATACCATGCTCATGGTTAGGAAGAATAAACATCATTAAAATGTCTATATTACCAAAAGCAATCTATAAATTCAATGCAATACCAATTAAAATACCGATGACATACTGCAAAGATATAGACCACATATTCCAAAAATTTATATGGAACCAAAAAAGAACACGAATAGCCTCAGCAATCTTAAAAAAGAAGAATAAAGTGGGAGGTATCACACTTCCTGATATCAAGTTATACTACAAGGCCGTTGTATTCAAAACAGACTGGTACTGGCATAAGAACAGGCATATAGATCAATGGAACAGAACAAAGAACCCAGAAATAAACCCACAGATCTGTGGACAACTGATATTTGACAAAGGAGGTAAGGAAATACAATGGAGGAAAGAAAGCCTCTCTAACAAATGGTGTTGGGAAAATTGGACAGCTACCTGCAAAAAAATGAAACTAGATCACCAGCTTACACCACTCACAAAAACAAACTCAAAATGGATAAAAGACTTAAATGTATGCCGTGAAACCATAAGCATCTTAGAAGAAAACATAGGCAGTAAGCTCTCGGACATCTCTCGGAACAATATATTTGCTGATTTATCTCCACGGGGAAGTGAAATAAAAGACAGGATAAACAAATGGGACTATATCAAACTAAAAAGCTTTTGCACAGCTAAAGACAACAAGAACAGAATAAAAAGACAAACTACACAATGGGAGAACATATTTGACAATACGTCTGATAAGGGGTTAATAACCAAAATTTATAAAGAACTTGTAAATCTCAACACCAGGAAGACAAACAATCCAATCCAAAAATGGGCAAAAGAGATGAATAGACACTTCTCCAAAGAGGACATACAGATGGCCAATAGGCATATGAAAAAATGCTCAACGTCACTAATCATGAGAGAAACGCAAATTAAAACCACAATGAGATATCACCTCACACCAGCCAGAATGGCGGTCATCAACAAAACAACACAGAATAAGTGCTGGCGAGGATGTGGAGAAAAGGGAACCCTCCTGCACTGCTGGTGGGAAGGCAGACTGGTACAGCCACTGTGGAAAACAGTATGGAGATTCCTCAAAAAACTGAAAATCGAACTGCCTTTTACCCAGCTATCCACTTTTAGGAATATACCCCAAGGACACCATAGAACGGCTCCAAAAGGAGAAATGCACCCCCATGTTTGTGGCAGCATTGTTCACAATAGCGAAGATCTGGAAACAGCCCAAGTGTCCGTCAGAGGACGAGTAGATTAAAAAGCTTTGGTACATATATACTATGGAATACTACTCAGCCATAAGAAATGATGACATCGGATCATTTACAATAACATGGATGGACCTTGATAACATTATACGGAGTGAAATAAGTAAATCAGAAAAAAAACTAAGAACTATATGAATCCATACATAGGTGGGACATAAAGATGAGACTCAGAGACATGAACAAGAATGTGATGGCAACAGGGGTGGGGGCTGGGGGGAGGGGGGATGGGGCGAAGAAGGAGTGAGGGGTTGGGGGAGGGGAGGGGCACAAAGAAAACCAGATAGAAGGTGACAGAAGACAATTTAACTTTGGGGGAGGGGTATACAGCACAATCAAATGTCAAAATAATCTAGAGATGTTTTCTCTCAACATATGTACCCTGATTTATCAATGTCACTGCATTAAATTTAATAAATAAATTAAAAAAATACTAAAATTAAAAAAAAAACAATATAAGTGGTTTGGGACTGATGTCCATGATTGGCTCTCTGTAGGTGCCCCATGTGACTGATCACATGGGTCTCTCCTGCCCTGCACTGCAGAAGAGGTCCACATCCTTCCCCTTGTATTTGGGGTATACCCAGAACCAGCCTAGGGGAACTGTCCTTTTCTCAAAGTCTGTACCCTGCCTTCCTTATAAATAAACACCCTCCTTGTAAATAAAAACATCATGCTGTGTTCTCAGGAGATTTTCCCAGCTGCCAGGACCTTCATCCTGGGCTGAAAACAGCATAGGTCAGGGATCTCTGCACTCCAACATGAGAGGAAGCAGCTCAGAGTTGTTTCATGAACCCCACATGTAACTGTGGAATGGACATGGGATTGGGAGTGTGCGGAAATGAGAGAGGTTCCTCATCCTCTTCTTGGTGGGATGACAGCTGGAAGCAGAGCAGGCACTTCCTCCAGCTTTGTTTCTCTGCCATCATCTCTTGTCCTTGGAGCAACCCAAGCATCGGGCTCAGAAGACACAAATGGGTCCCTGGTGATGTTTCTAAATAACTCGGTACTAGAGAAAAGTGCAGGTCTCATCATCCCACGCTGTCTGTTTAATGAAAGTCTCTGAAGCTTGATGAGGGGCCATGGGAGATGGAGATCATTAAGGATGGCCCATAAACTTGATTTCCTGAGTTTGGTGCTAAATATCACTTTCTTTGGGGTAGGAAGAACTTGAATCCATTTGATAAAAACTTTGGTGGACACTGTCTGCCTTGGAAACTATTTTGTCCTTTTCAAAAACTCAGTGTAAATAGAAGATAAATCCTGGATTTCAGAGCTAGGTGAACTTTAGTTTGAACTCAGATTCTGCTTTTATTTTCTCTCCATGTTTTTCACTTGGTCTCTTTATACTTTTTCTAATTCTTTAAAGTATTGAGTATTTGGTCTGTTTTTTTTTCCATTGCTTATCCCATGAATTTTTGGTTCAGGAAATCTAATGGTTATTCTAGTTATGTTAGAGACTTTCAGCAAATTGAGAAATGATGAAAAAAGAACAAAGTGATGTCTACTAGGCTAATAGTGAGAAAGGAGGAAGAAGCAGAAAAAAATATCAGGCAAAAAAATTTAAAACATTTAGTCATTCGGGATCCTTCAGTGAAGGAAAAATAAAAAAAGTCAAACAGAGCATAATAGCCATTGAGAGCTCACTCCATTGTGATGGATTTTAACCTTTTAAGTTCAAAATGATGAAATATCTGAGAAGAATCGGCTTGGTACACCCTTTTTAAGAAGAAAAGGTATTACATTTTTGATGATTCCTAGACAAATTACTTAAAGAAAAAAATTTGGCACCTAAAAAATGTAATTTTTCATGATTTCAAAATTCATCCATTTCATCTTTTCAAAACACAGATAAGATAGCATCAGTGGTGCAGAACTGAGAAGGACTTCATTCAACTCTATTTGCCACATTTGGCTCCAGGAGAGAGTTGAGACTTCACTGCAGCCAGGCCAGCATTGATCAACCAGGAAAATAATGTCTATTTGATCTGTAAATGGACAAGTTTTAAAAAAGTAAATCAGGACTTCAAAAAGTACTCTGAGATCAGCAAGGAGGAAGCCCCTTCCAGAGCTCTGTTGTCTATGCAACGAATTAATATGTGCCTACGCTTAGAAGAGCGCTCAGCTCCTCGTCAGGGTTCCTTACCCTTCAGTTACTATAGTCATCTTCCTCTTCAGCATACCCCACAGATTCTTTAGGATATTTTGAATTTGTAAAAGAATACTCTTAGGACCTGTATGTTGAAAAATTTAAAACGCTAATGAAAGAAATAAAAGAAGAGCAAAATTAATAAGGAGATATACTGTGTTTATGGATTCAAAGACTCAAACTGTGAAAGTGTCAATTCTCATGAAATTATAGTTTAGCGCAGTTTTTTAAAATCAAAATACCAGCAAACATTTTCATAGATATACGTAAGCTTATTCTAAAATTTATACATAACAGCACAAGTTCAGAATAACTAAAGTGCCCATTTTATGAAGAATGGGAAGAATTACTCCACTCAATATTGAGGTTTTATCATCATATTTTGCATTAATCAAGATTGTGTGATATTGGTGAGGAGATAGACATATAGATCAGTGGAACAGAGCAGAGAGCCCAGAAGTAGACCCACACAAGTATACCCAAGTGAGTTTTGACAAAGATTCAAGAGCAATTCAATGGAGGAAGAACTGCCTTTTCAACAAGTGGGCTGGAGCTACTGGACTTTCATAGGTACCCCCCACCCCAAACTCCCAAAACCCAATCAATGCATTTCTCACACCTTACATACAAATGCACTAAAAGTAGATCATAGACTTATACTTTTAGAAAAAAATAGGAAAAAATTTCAGGATCTACAGCAAGGCAAAGAAGCAAAGAATTGTTAGATTTAACACCAACAGAGCAATTCATAGAAGGAAAAGTTGAAGAATTAGATTTCATCAGAATTGAAATCCTTTGCCTGTGGACGACCCTATGAAGAGGATGAAAGAGAAAGTATAAATGGAGAAAAATATTTCCTAAATCACAGATTTGAAAAAGAACTAGTATGTAGGGGATACAAAGGGCTCTCAAAACTCATCAGTGAAAACAAATAGTCAAATTAGAAAATGGATAAAAGACAGGAGGAGCTGTTCTGATGATGAGGATATATGGATGGCAGCTTAGCACAGAGCTCAGAGTTGAATTAGAAGGTCGGTAGACACCTGATCCTTTTGAATCGTTTGGTGGTTAGAATGTGATAGATAAAACGGATGGCCTGTGCTACAAACCAGCTTGAAATAAACCAAGCAAGGTTCCATTCTTCAGTTTAGTGTTTCTTTTTGTTAAGCAGCTCACATATTATTCCATATGTTGGTGATTACTATTACCATCATATTTTGCAGGTGTCCCGGAGCAGGGCCTGGCTCCCCGCTGACTGTTTATAAAGAGGAGAGGAAGGTCCTGTCGCCTTCCCTGGGTGATGTCTGTGTCACAATCACCCTGTAGAACTTTGGCACATAAAACCCTTATTCCACTTTGCTTATCAAAAGCCGGCGTGAGAGAAAAGAGGGTCTCAGAAGTTTGTTGCTGTGCTAATTTATGACACGTCAAGTTCAGACACGTTGCTCTGAGCCAGTACAAAGTTCACACTCTAACGCGTGCAGCCTGTGGCAGCTATGTAGATAAAGGATTTAACAACACGCTGCAATATTACATTTCAGCATGACAGAGAGCTTCTTGGCAGCTGTCTCATATTTTGTGCCTGCTGCCAGTTGAGATGTAAAAATTGTCAGACTATTTATTTCTAAATGGAAATCCAAGCACTAACAATAATGGAAGTATGAGTAAAATAATAAGGAAAACCTCTGCTATTAAATTTGTTCCAGTGATTCTTAAGAATCCAAATAATTAAATCTATTAAAATGTATTATTTGTTCACAATTTTTCAGACTGGAAACAGAACGCTCTGACATTTTCAACTGTTAAAGCAATTGTCTACCTGGGGAGGGGTTGGCCAGATCTGGCTGGCATCCTTACCGGTTCTCTGGCACCAGGATTTCCTATGAAGGTCCTAATGCTGAACATTTCCAGGCTCTCCCTTGCCCGCCCTCTAATTCACACCTTAAATCTCTCATCTGGTCATGGTTTCTGCCCCATGAGCTTTCCACCTGAGCTTTGCTGCTCTGACAAGTTACTTTGGAAGCTGAGAATTCTTGTGGACAACCTGTCTAGATAGCTTATTAATTGCTCTAAAAAATGCTGCCTCTTTGCCCCTTTTAAGGTCCATCTATGGCATCTCAGCCATGCATGGGCCCCAGATCATGGGTGTCACAGACCAGCCTGCGTAGGTTATTTGTCCTGGAAACAGGACCGGACAGAGTGTTTCTGGGATGGTAGAGCAGGGCGCCATCAAGGGCTGGTTATTTTGATTTCTTGCTGCTTGTTGAGAAGGCTCCACAGCGGGTGGCTGTAATTCAAGGCTAAAACTAGTCAAGCTCTGTAGAAGAAACATTCTTCCTTTGTTTTTCCTAATTGTATGCAGAGATAGGACTGGAGTGTTTTCCCAGACTGAAGTGACATGTTCCATGTCCAATGGTCTCTTCCCTTGAATGGTACTCTATTACTTCGGTGTTTCCATAAAAGTGGGGCATACATAACTGCTGAACGTTATCCATGCTCTCGTTTGTCTAAAGGTGAAATTAAAGACGTTTTCAGCAAAGAGGGATGAGTTAGGGCTGATTCAGCCACACACTTGCTCGGTTTCTTCTCAGGCGTTTGGACAGAAGTCAGCAGTGTTTGGAGCAGGACATGTAACTGGGAGATGGCTTTCCTGGTAGGGGTCAGTCACGGTCATGGCCTTGAAGATGCTATGCTTGACATCAGTTATTGTCAAGCTTTTTGATTGTATATGATTATATTTAAAGTGGTTTTGAGTACTCACTCCACATATGAATTTATTTATAGATAATATTAATGCCTCTATTTTATAGTTTATAAAACTTACACAAAAATAGAAATTAAAAAATAATGAGACACACTTCATAAATGAGTGATAGAAGGGAACTCCCTCAATCTGATAAAAAGCCTTTACAAGCACCTATAGCTCACATCACGCTCAGTGGTGAAAGACCAAGCACTTTCACCCTAATATTAGGAATAAGACCAGGATGTCTGCTCTCACCACTTCTATTCAACAGTACGTAATAGTCCTCTTATCCGAAGGAGATACATTCCAAGACCCTCAATGGATGCATGAATGGTACCCCCTCTATATATACTATGCTTTTTCCTATACCTTAATATATTCTATACTTCTGTTCAGTATATCAAATTGCCATCATCACTACTCTTGCACTTTGAAGTCATTATTAAATAAAGTAAAGATTACTTGACACAAACATGGTGATACTGTGACAGTCCATCTGTTAGGTGAGACAGTTACTAAGTGACTAATGGGCAGGGAGCATATATAGTGTAGGTACACAAGACAATTGATGATTCATGTCCCGGGGGATGCTCAGTATCTTAAGGTGGTGAACACAATACAATATACAGATGATGTATTATAGAACTGTACCCCTGAAACCTATATAATGTTATCATACAATGTTACTCCAATAAATTCAATAAAAAAACAAAAGCTGCTCAGTATCATTAGTCATTAGAGAAATGCAAATTAAGATGACAAGGAGTTATTTCACACCAATCGTGGTATTCAAGATAAAGAAGACAGATAATAACAAGAGTTAGCAAGGATGTGGAGAAATTGGAGCTCTTACATATTTCTGGTGGGATTATAACATGATATAGCCAGTTTGGAAAACATTTTGGAAATTTCTGAAATTGTTATATATATATTTGAAATAGCAATTCCCTTGTTAGGTATATACTCAAGAGAAATAAAAACATATGTCCTCATAAAAATGTGTTTTTAAATGTTCATAGTAACATGATTCATAACAGCCAAAAAGAAAGAAAGAAAGAAGCCCAAATGAAATGGATCAACTGATGAATGGATACATATGGGTACATAAAATATGGAATATTCAAGAAATGGAATATTATTGGGTTATATTATTATTATTTATTTATTTATTCATTTTAGAGAGGAGAGGGAGAAAGAGAGAGAGAGAGAGAGGAGAGACAGAGAGAGAGAAGGGGGGAGGAGCTGGAAGCATCAACTCCCATATGTGCCTTGACCAGGCAAGCCCAGAGTTTCGAACTGGCGACCTCAGCATTTCCAGGTCGATGCTTTATCCACTGCGCCACCACAGGTCAGGCATTATTGGGTTATAAAAATAAATAAAATACTAATACATTCTACAACATGGATGAACCTTAAAAAATTCTTCTAAGTGAAAAATGCCAAACACAAAAGGTTACAAATTGTATGATTTCATTTACATGAAATATTCAGAATAGGCAAATTTTTAGAGACAGAAAGTAGATTAGAAGTTGTAGGGTCTGGGAGGAGAGGAAATGCTAATAAGTTTTTTGGGGGTGATGAAAATGTTCTAAATTTGGATAGTGGTGATGGCTACACAATTTTGTGAATATACTAAAAAACACTGAATTGTATACCTCAAAAGGAGTAATTCTATGGTATCTGATTCATATTTCAATAAAGTTATAAAAATAATGATATTAAATAGAAAGTTCTAAAAGTTATGGATTTTTTTCTTTTACCCCAAGGAATCATCTACACACTCCACACCCTGGACACTTTACCACACTAAACTAATCAGTTGTGGACCCATCCACTAGAAGTATTTAGCAAGCTTTTAAGGGTTTGTCAGAAACCTCTTTTACCTGCGATGTGGGGGTTGTTACCTTTCAGAAAAGCTACTTGTACCACTGTCAGACAGGCAGCAAGACTTGGATCTGATCTCAGAATGTCCTCTTTTTTTTCTCTAGTCATACATGTGAACATTAGGGTTAGAGAACCAGAGAGTTAAAATCCTGGATTTGAAGATGGGCAAGGGTGAAAATACTTATTAACCAGCATCATTTTTGACATCTAACAGATATTAAATACCTTTGGCTCATGAATGAAAATTGTTCTTACAGCCCTGGCCAGTTGGCTCAGTGGTATAGCATTGGCCTGGTATGTGAATGTCCTGGGTTTGATTCCTAGTCAGGAGAAGCAACCATCTACTTCTCCACCCCTCCCTCCCTTTTCTCTCTTTCTCTTCCCCTCTTGTAGCCATGGCTCGATTGGTTTGAATGCATTGGCCCTGGGTGCTGAAGATGGCTCTGTGAAGCCTCTGCCTCAGGTGCTAATAATAGCTTGGTTGTGAGCATGGCCTCAGATGGGCAGAGCATTGGCCCAGAGTGAGGTTGCCAGGTGGGTTGTGGTTGAGGTGCATGTGGTAGTCTATCTCTCTATCTCCCCTCTTCTCACTTGGAAAAGAAGAAAGAAAAAAATTGTTCCTATAAAGAACAATATATTTTTGATATTTTGACACAAAGGTCAAAGGACTTTAAGACAGCACAGATATTTGCCCACTGAAAGTAGAGAAATATCAGAGAGAAATCACCAAGTTAAACAACAAAGCTTTCTAATATCTTCCCTGCTCTTTTGTTAATTGTTGTAATTTTAGACTTGTGATACTCTCTAGTCCAGTGGTCCCCAACCTTTTTTGGGCCACGGACCAGTTTAATGTCAGAAAATATTTTCACAGACCGGCCTTTAGGGTGGACAGATAGATGCACAAAATAAAATTATGCGACCAGTGTAAAAACTGTGGTATTTTTAAATATAATTGTCAAACTTACGAAACAAGCATCAAGAGTGAGTCTTAGATGGATGTAACAGAGGGAATCTGGTCATTTAAAAAAAATAAAACATCGTTCAGACTTAAATATAAATAAAATGAAAATAATGTAAGTTACTTATTCTTTCTCTGCGGACCGGTACCAAATGGCCCATGGACCGGTACGGGTCCGCGGCCCGGGGGTTGGAGGCCACTGCTCTAGTCAATACAGGTTACTTTGGACAGAACTCTCAATTTATCTGAGAAAAAAAAATCCCAAAACTTTCAAATGATTTGTTAGACTACATTAACTTATTAAGTCAAAATAATTGATCTGATTACATTGGGAAATGCACTTAATATTTTTCCTTCTGTCTAGATTTTGCATTATTTATTTTTCTTCATCTCCTTCCCTGTCCTCAGAAACAGGTAAGAAAAGAAGTCCAGGAACCAATCCACCAGACGCTTTTGTTGACAGCACAGACTGCTTGCTGGGAACCCTTGTCTGAGGTCGGCCCGTTTTCTGTGTCCCGGCCCTTTGCGTTCCTTCTGTAGATTCCCAACTCCGATGGCAAGTGACCAGCTCAGAACCCAAGTCCCCAAGCTCATTAAAGAAAAGTGCTTGATCCGTTTCTTATTCAGTTGCCAAGCTCATTAGAAGTGCCCCAGGCTTAGCTGAGTTTACTCAATTTTTACTAGCTTTCCCCTTGGTTGTGATTAACTTTGGCACCATAATTGCTTACTTTGGAATCATGCAATGTTACACAATAGTTCGGCGACTGGCATTGCGTTATGGGGCAAGGATGCCGTGTCCCCCTGTGCATCAGGCACTTTCCATTTGTCCTCCCCACTGCCCTAAGAATTAGGTCCTCCTCCTTTCCCAATCTTACAGAACGAAGTGAATAGAAGTTTGCCCAATGTCCTGCAGAGTGTTCAAGGGCAGAGCCGAGACTGGGGCTGGGTCTGCAGGGCTCCCAGTCTGTGGTCTTCCCCACTGCGCGGACTGCTTACTCACATGGTGTCAAAAGCCCAGAGTAACTCTGAGGGGGCTTTTGGCCTCAGAAAGTAACTGTCCTTCTATCTCAGCATATACTTCTCATCATGCTAAGACACAGTCCTCGGTACAGTGTGTGATTACCAGAGAGGAGTTCACACAGAAAAACAGCAATGTGTGTGTCGGTAGGAAGGTGGTGGCTGGGGAAGAGATGGATGCAAGTCACCAAGGGCAGACCAGAGACTCTAACAGGTGATAGGGAGACATTGCAGCAGGAGGAGCTGCTGCTTTCCAAGAATCAGGGAAATGGGCTACTGGCGGTGAGCTCGTCTCTGTCTCTCCTGCGCACTCAGGCTTCCCGGGCACGCTACCACCACCACTGATGTAAAGGGCACCAGGCAGCCCAACCCCTAACGCAAGCCCCTGCTCCCTCTCCCACCAACCAGACGAACTGAACGGAGCACTTCAGTGCTCTTTCCACGAATGCAGATAACCTCACAATGGAAAAGCTTAGACATCAGTTTATTGCAGCAATGAGAACAATTAGACCAGAAGCATAATGACAGTTTTTTTTTCCTGCTAGAATGTGCCTTTCACCTTTGAACTGGTGAAACCAGAACAAGAGGGAGCCTTTCTGCAACATTGACTTTCCTGCATCAGCCATGGAGTGGAGAATGTTCTAGAGGAAAAGGGCAGTGTGTGCTGGAGAGTGGGTGTTCATCAGACATCCAGCAAATAGATTAATGATCAGTTTCTTATTGATTAATTAGTTAAGGACATGTAGTGTGAAAGAGATCGGGCCCTGTTTGGGATGACATATATTTGAAAATATTTATCAAATGCCTTTGTTGCTGTGAGTGGTGTTGGATGCCTGCCATTGGCAGTAATCTCTGAAGCTGTCATATGTGAACCTCCCAGCTCAACCCCTCTATGATTCTTAAAGAGAGGTATGCTTCAGGAGAGTTAAGAGTATGTTCTCGCATCTGTACACACATACACGAATAAGTCATTTATATATGTGTGTGTATGTATATACAGTATATGTTTACATATAGTTATAGTTGTAATTCACATCTAAATTTGGCTATTTCATAAGGTTCTTTTATTAAGATTTACAACCTTAATTGAATCTTTAAGATTCATTTTTGTGTATTGAAGTTTTCCTATTATAAAAAAGTTGTTTCACAAAGCCAAACACATTTGTATAGAGTTAAAATTAACTTCCTATGTCACCATTTGATTTTGTACAGGGTGTGTGGAGTTTCTCTGTGCAGCCTCTGTATGAAGGAGCCACACTGTGCTATAGATGGCTGACAAAGGGTTTTTATTTCCTGGGATCTGAGTTAGCCCTCTTTCCTCAGCTTTTACCAAACTTTTTTTTTTAACAAATTATATCAGCACAATGAAATGTAATTATGTGTTCTAATTTCAATCCCTTCCCAGAGTTTAATTCTAAAATTTGAGCACAACTAAGAATCATTTGGGGTACTTGTTAAAAATGCGGCCTAAGATATTCTGATTTGGTAAAGTCCAAGTAAGTGCCCAGTGTTCCTGTGTTTTGAAAGTGATGCCCAGGAAGAGCTTCGGTAGGGAGTTACTGGGCCACAATTTGAGAGATCATTGATCAGCTCTGAGCAATTATCAAAGGCAAGGACTTTATCTTATTCACCTCTTTGTATTTTTAGCACTTGGCACATGGTCTGGGACAGAGTACTGCTCATTATTTATTTGTAAAATGGATGGATGGGTAGATGGATGAATGAATGAAAAGAAGGATGAACAGATGGATGGATGGATGGATAGTTGAATAGATAGATGGATGGATGGATGGACAGATGGATAAATGGAAAGATGCACAAACATGTTAGTATAGTTAGTTGTAAATAAAGGAAGGAGGCAAATGGAATCAGACATTAAACCTAGTAAACTAGGGAGTGAAATCACATATTAAGATCAGACATTAAGCCTTATTCACTAGGAACCTACAGCATTCATAGGCTCCCCTGGAGACTGCTGCATTCTCTGTCCTTGGGGACCTAATCTCCAAAGCAGGCAGGAAAAATCTCCTAGGAAACAGCTGGCCCGGTACGAGAGTTACTGGGGGAAGAATGGGGGAAATTCCCCTGCTGGGAACATGCCCAGTAGAAGCCAAAATGGTGCAGGGGAGGTAAGCACATGTGTAGTAGAAACCAGATGATGTAGCCAAACTTTGGGACATGCACAGTAGGAGCTAAGATGGCAACCCTAAAGGGGAGGAGTCTCATCTGGGAAAAAGAACAGATTGGTTAGAGGGAGGGCCCAAAACATGCCTATGAAGGATTGGAAAAGAAATTGGTTAGTTTGAAAGAGTGCCTGTTGTTTCCCAAGCCTGAGATTATATAATCAAAACTTAACAAAGGCCTCTCTTGGTAGCATGTGTTCACCCTGTTCATTTGTGTGGACCCTCATGTGGGCCTGGGTATGGCAACATAGAGCTGGCCAGAATGCACCTGGGAACAGAGACTAAGCTAACCAGATAAAGACAGAGACTGAACTGGATTAAGCTTTGACATAGGCTGAACTGATGGCACAGGATGTCAACACTGGACCTTCTTCTGGGCTTGATACAGTGAGATGGTTGGAGATGAGACACTGGGAACCTGGGGGGCAGTATTTTATTTCTATTTCAGTAAATCTTACCTCTACACCTCATCCTCCCATTCGTGGACCACTGAAATGCTTTTCTTGTGATGACATTGAAGATCCCCATTTCCAGCAGAAACAAACTGATGGATGGATGGATGTCACGTTTGGACAAAGGGATGAATAAATAAGTGAATAAATGGATTCATTGAAACTAGTCTCTTTGCAAGTAGCTCTGATTGCTTGCAAGCCATTAGTTGAGCTACGAACAAATTTTGGCAGTCATTCATGTCATTTCTAAACCTTAAGAAACATTTTTATGTGTCTTAAATAAGAATAAATAAATTCCTGCCTAACTAAGAAGCGCTCTGTCACTTTTCTCAGATTTCAAAAGTCATCAAAACAAAATTTGCACATCCTGATTATCTCATTGTTTTTGCAACTAGCTTATTGCTTGGTTTATCCTGTTTTGTGCATACAAGTCAGAGATATGTTTGCATCACAAATAAACTGCCTTCCGAGTGCCTTCACATTGAATTTGGATTTGAATAGTGCTAAATCGGTCTTCACATTTGGTTGTTGTGGTTAATATGACCATTCATAGTGTGTTTCCATATATCTTCATAACAAATGTAAACATAATTAGCTCTTTTTCAAAAAGAATTTGGTTGCAAAGTCCAGTAATTTCTAAACGTGTCCTCCATTTTAAGACACTACAATATGCAAATATTCAAATTTATGGAATACATAAATTTAGCACCAATTCATTTCAAAATTAGTCTAAGCTGTACTATAGGCTTCACTTCTAGGGGCATTCAAATAATTGGATTCTGTAATGCATTTAAAATGTTATTTAATTTACACAACCCTCTGGGATGCAGTAGCACCTCCATTAAGGTGATCATTTCATTATCATGTAATAATATCTGGTCTGTCTCTCATGTTCTCTGTGAGTTTCTTAATAAGAGTTATAATGTTTATCCTTGTTTCCTCAGTGCCTTAAACACTTGGTGTCTAATGCATTTAAAATACAAGAGTGAATTCTAACACATGTTTGCATCCCTTGAGGTTCTTACTACATGTATAGAACCCCCTAAATATTTATTTATTTATTTATTTTTATTTATTTATTTTTTTTTGTATTTTTCTGAAGCTGGAAACGGGGAGAGACAGTCAGACAGACTCCCGCATGTGCCCGACTGGGATCCACCCGGCACACCCATTCGGGGCCACATGATTTGTTAACTATAGTTCTCATGTGGTCTCCAGCATTAAAATAAAAACTCCTTAATTTGGCTACTTAATTGTGTGGCAGAACATTTGTTTCCTCGCTTTCAGATATAACATTGTGATATATGGGTATTGCATAGCTGTGGAAGGGTAATGAAGGGTTTGAAGGTTCCTTGGATGTTTCTTCTTGTTATAAAATAAGAGTGACCTTTGCAACTCCATTTAGGTTCAGCTGCTTATGAATTACAAGGTGTTCCTTGTGGAAAGGCTATTTCTTGTAGTCTGCTCACCTTCAGAAGACCACATAGTTCTTCAGAGAAAAAAATTACACTTTTCTCTTCCGCTGAGGGCTGCCCATGTCAGGTGGAGTTTTGTTATTGTCCTTAGTGCTGGGAGGAATTACTGTCAGGATGTTTTAGCTCATTACTTCTATCTTCATCAGCTATTCCCAGTGGCAGTTGCTTCTGTGTTGCACATACCGCCCCTCTCTGCCATGTCTCCTTCTCCTGCTCCTCTTCCCAGGGAAGCAAGGTCAAGATGGCAGTAGAGTGGAACTGAGATACTGGACATCAGCAGTCAGGAGCAGGTGGAACTGGGTGATTGTAGAACGAATTCAAAGAAAGTCTCCTCCCCCTCTTCTGCTTTGTGAGTTTTATATATAACCAAGAATTGACTTTTACAAAGTCAGTTAGTTACTGGGAGAGATGTATAAAATACATCCAAACAGTCCATGTTTACAAGCATGTGGTATAGGCATGTGTCTATGTGTGTGTCTAGTGGTGTGTTTGTGTGTGTGTGTGTGGAATCTACAAATTAGATTCCAACACTTGGCCAAATAACCATGAATTGGGAAAGACACAATGTCCAGACTGATTTTCACTCAGGATTCAGGCTATCCCTACAAACTAACAGCACAGCTATGTCACTGAAGGGAAAGAACATGCAGACATGGCACCTGTGACAGGCGAATGAGGGGCTGTTGTGAATTGCCAGATGTTAGGCCGGTGGTCTGGTTTCTCTGATGCTATGGAGCCTGTGTGCAGGAGTAATTACTGCCCATCCCTGTCTTCCACCCTCTTCTCATCATTATCATGGTGGGGGGTGTAGAGGCTTAGAATGGAATCAATGTCACTGATTCTTTTGTTAAGTCATTCCAATTATCCATATCATTTTACTGTATTGATTTCACTATATTTAATTCCCATTTTCAACTACCAGGAAATGTTAAGGGAGTGAGTTAAAAAAATCTTCCAAGACAACCGGTCAGAGTATAATAGTGAGCCCTTATTCACAAAGGTGTGTAATCATAGAGTTTGTGTCCAAGGTCACTGTCCAGTCCCGATGTCTCCAGATTGTGTCAATTCCATGTGCTGTGCCACTATGCCCAAGTGGTTTTTGGTGGGACTGACATTTGCTCTGCATTGTCACTTAGTGTGGCCTTTTTGCTTTGCAAAGTTGAACGAGAATCGTCGCACACATTATCATGTCCTGAAACACAACCATCAATTTCAATGAGAAAAACTCAGTGAGGCAAGTCCACAGAAAGAAACGCTGAGGGAGAACCACCACTTCCAACTCATGACAATGTGGAAGTCATGTCTCTTTGCAGTCCTGCTGGCTGGTAAGTACTTAATTGAGGGCCGCTGTACAAGCCCAGCCCTTCATATTTAAATTCACTCAGTTAACCACCTCGAGCTGCAGAGTTTCAACTTACTGTTGCAGGTTCACTGCTTCTGGCCCCTAATAACTGCATCTCAGAGAAGCTCCCGCCTTATCATATCTCCATTTCAAATTTCTCTTCTAATCCCTGTCAGATGAAATGTTCTGTCTTAGCTAGTCCCTCTTTCTCTATATAAGGAACATACTGAAACAAGATCATCAGAATGATTTTGCCTAGAATGATGCAGAATTTTAAAAATTGTGTGAGTTTCCCATGTGGGATGGCTGTCATGAGCACTGGATGTGTTCCTTTAATGAGAGCCAGCCAGCAGCCCCAGCATCTGGGCTCCCAGAATTCCAGTGTGGGTGAACAGAGAAGGGTGCTGAGAGGTTTTGCAGATGGAGGAGGACAAATTGGCCCTCTTTTCTCCGCAGCCAGAGGTGCCAGGTAGTGGACAGGCTCTCTGCTCCCTTGCAGGATTCAGAGGCTGCTGCCACCTTGCTCACACTGGTGTCCACTTCAGTCCTAACTCGTCTCCACATGCCAGTCTCCAGCAGTCTCTGTGGGGCCCTGTGTTCTGGATTTGAAGCATTGTTTCTCTCCTGTGAGCCTTTCTGATTCTTGGTGGGATAGCTCACAGCGTTCATTGCCTGCCCCGCCCCTCTGTCCCGGCAGCCCTAACTCGAGCCTGGCCAGCTCGCAGCAGCGTCTCCAGAGCTAACATGCTCCCCTGCTGAAAAAGTGGATATGATTTTAGTCTGAAACAGTGACACTGCAGTCACAACTGCAAATTGTCTCCCTTACCTTCTACTGACTTGACTCTTAGAAGAAAAGTTAGAGGCCAGCCTTTTGGGTCACGTTTCTGCCAACTGTTACATTTGTGTTGCGTCCATCAGTTAGAGTTTGTGAAGCTGTTCTCACAGACTGAGGCCTGCATTTTTGCTATTCTCACTTTTCTGCCAGCCTCCCTCCTCCAATCTGCTTTGATTACAAAAGGGATTAAAACAAAGCAAAAATATCAGCCAGCCCCATTCAGATTGAATTTGTGCCAAATTTTAAAATAATTTCCAAGTCAATACTTCCACTAAGAAAGAGAGCTTTTCTAGCATTGAAATGCTGAGTGGGTACTGTTGGCACAGGCTGGCCTTGTCCTGCTGAGATGAAGAAAGTATTCGTCTATGATAGGCACCTACCACCTGAGATCATGTGCAGAGTTCAAAAAGTATTCCAGCAATAGACACAAAGGTTTGGAATGATCTACTCTTGGTATAAATTGTGTATTCCTTGGCTATTCTATGGCATCAGTTTTACTCTCTTGCATTCTGACATTGATTATTTCCTGAGAAAGCCAAGATGCTGACAGCCAAGTAAAAAGGGAAAGAATCATACATGTGATGGTTGGCTTTCATGTGTTCTATAGTGCCAAGCACATTGGTCTAGAATTAAATCAACATCACCCAGAAAAACACCTGTCTTATGGCATCACTTCCCACAGTTAAATGTGCCAGGATGTCTCATTTACTCATCAAAACAGCCCTCTGTTTTGGCCTCCCAAGTGAAGAAGAGTGATTCATCTGATTGGAGTCTCAGGGGCTGGTGTTCCTCCATTCTCTGTGGGATCCCAGACCTGCAGAGGTGGTGCCCGTGGTGCCCTGGGCCCGGGCGAGGCTGGAGGGAGAGGAGCCTGCCGTGCCTTGCTCTGCCTGTGGCTGGTGGGGACCTGGGGAAGTCGGCCTCAGTCAGGGCCCCACATGAGGAAGCCCGTCCTCCAGGCACTGGAGCCCAGTTCCAGCGTCTTTGTCAGTAACCAGCTGGCATTCTGACCCCTTCTACCTGCTCTGCCATCTCAGTTGGAAGAGAAGCTGACTGGGAAAAGAGGTGTTTTGTCATTATCCATCACCTCCTTTCTGTCCATTTATTATTCTGACTCTTCAGTTAGTTTTTTTTTAAACTCTCTGTCTCAACAACAAGAGTGTTGGTTGTGTCCACTGAGCTTCCACTGGAATGTGGGAAGAGAAGTTTAGCATTTTAAAAGGTGAGTGTGATTTAAAAAACGTTTTTGCAAACACGAGATTTCAGTTAGATGCATTCTCAGTGTAGGTCAGAATTTGGGTTTTCTTTGTTTTGTGGTTCGTGGGTCAGACAGAGAAGGGTGTCCGCCTGGCACCCAGACACAGGCTGCTGGTCTCCTTGGACTCTGACGTGCAGAGGAAAATTTTTGAGTGAAGATACTTCTAGAATTACTAGAAATGGAATCTACATAGAAGACATAAAGTTAGTTCAGGGCTTTTCTTACTGCAAAGTCATTGAAGAATTCTCATGAAAACCAAGTTTTGCAGGATGAAACTTCACGCCATGAAACCAGCACTGGTTCTCACAAGCCCTCTGTCCCTGGGCACGTCTCTCCCTCCCACAGGATCTGGGGCTGTTTCTATCAAATTAGGGGCTGTGTCAGTGGTTCTAAGGTGCTAAGATTGTCCGATTTACTGGCCAAGCCAAAAGACCAAGTCATGAGACAGTACACATAAGCATCAGGTCACCTACGCTCCCAGGTCATTACCTCGAGGTGCTCAGGCCTCTCCTTCTGTAGAGAAGTTGCCCATTTATAGGCCAGAAAACTCAGGGGTTTAGAGTGAGCTAGGTGCCCAAGGGCCCCCAGCTGTATGGAATGGAGCTGAATTTAAATTCAAGGCTACTGACCCCTCTGTGACTCTTGGTGTCAACAGGAAACTTCACACAGTTGTCCCCTGATGGACATGTATTAAAAAAATATTCTCTCATGCTTAGGGTTTATAGACTAACTTTTGTTCTGAAGGCTTCTGTTTTCGAGGATTTGTATAAACTCACAGTTCCACGGAGCACATCAATTTAGAAAAATGGATTTAAAAAATGTTTAATTGTGACGCTTATGTCACGAGCCGTTGTTGCATCTTCCATGCATCACTGAGTCCCACCAGGCACAGATGAGTGGTGACGAGACAGCGAGGGAGCGGGAGGGCAGATGGAGATCTTCAAACATGAGCTCACTGCTCTCCAAGCCCAGAGGATCTCCCCATCCTTGTGTGACAGGAGGGACAGTTACACCGTGAACCTAGGTTTCATTCCAACCCTGGGAGAACTCGGGTAGTCACTGCCTTTTACTTAAAAACATAGAGTCACATCAGAAGGGAGAAACTAGATCTGAACAGAGCTGAGTCCTTGCATTCCAGATTGCTCCCCAGAGTTGAGAGTGAAGCGGACGTTCATCACCTTGGGGGCTGCACATGTTTACGTAAACTGTGATGTTCAGCCAGTCTGTAATCCTTACAAAGAACCTCGGTGCCAAGGAGCAAAAGGCAAGAGAACAGGAGTGGGTTTTACCTCCCTCTCCTTCTGTGGACGCCACCACTCAGGAGGACGGGCCTCCAGGGACAGCACCAGTGAGCAAGCACATGGATCACCGTGTCACCACGGCTTTCTCCCGTCTGCTGCTGGCCTCGGTTTTTCCTTTGGTTTGGAAAACTAGATTGTAATAGAAAACACCACCGGAGTGAGAAAATACAAGCTCTAATTTTGGGCAAAATGCTACAGATTGCATGTCAACATGACGGTGTGTTTGTGTGTGTTACTCTTAAATGTTATCCAGTAAGTGGCTGCTAGCATATTGTGCCCATGTTGTATGTATCACGCAAGCATATGGGCCTCCTGCACTAGGTTTGATGTGGTTGGAGTGTGAGAGCTGGAAGTGAACATTCGCTCACAGTCCTGTTTTTTCAAGATGAGGAAACTGAGGCCCAGAGGAGCCTGAGGGCCTCTTTGTGCTGGCTAAGGGCAGTTCCCACCTCCCCAGCCAGTCTGAGCCCCACCTTGGTATCTTAGAGGTTACCTTCCCCATTTTCCCTGCCTCTCCTCTGAAATCTGGTGAGGCCGAGCTTGTCTGTCTGCCAGTTCCGCATGCCACACAGCCAGCACCCCTGGAGGGAGAGTGACGGACACTTACCGTGATTTCCCTGTGCCAAACGCTGTTATAAGCACTTTGTGTGTTCTAACCCATTTCATTCTCCCACCACTCTACAAAGTGGACACTTTTATGATCAACAAACTCTATAGATCAGGAAATTGAGGCACCGAGAGAGGAAGGGGAGAGGTCCCACAGTGAGCAAGGGCAAGTGGTTAGGCCGTGCTAACTCTCTCCTTCCAGGATCGCACTCACCTCCCTGACCAACGACGGGTGGTCTTTAACCTGTCACCTGCCCAAAACAGAAATGCCAACACTCAGGTTGCAAAGCCCAGGACACGATGCCCTTGCTCAGATCAATGCCCCTTCTCTGCTGGAGCCTGGGTAAAGCTGAAGGCACTTCCATCAGGCTCAGCACACAGTAAGCACGATATAAATGTCCACTGGCACAGTGCTTATATAAAACCACAGGCGTGCAGAGCATCAAATGCAGGGGTAAGTGAAAGCAGGTTTATAGTTGTTTGTACGGAAAAATATATAACACAAAAATAAACTTTCACATACACACAACTGTAAACCTATTTTTGCCCACCCCTGAGTACTGCTGGTATATGTGTACCAGGATGGCTAAAAATGGGACAGAATAAGCTCGGGGTAATTAAAAGTGAGTGTGAAGGGAGGTAGAGAGACAAAGAAAGAGAGGGACAGAGATTGAATATGGCTCGAGGGTGCTCAAGCCAAGGTTGGTTGCTCTGCATCGCTGTGAGGGACCACGGGGGTGGGAGTGGCTACGGAATCGTTTCTGATGGGAGGAACAGTCCTTACAGAGTTTCAAGCCTGTAAAGAATGAAAGCCCTCCTTAATGCTTCTGAAGGTATCAGCAATGCCTGCTTTACTCACATTGCCTCAGGAAGAGGTCCTGGGGTTTGGGGTGTGGGTAACCCATGTGGGCCTGGGGGAACAGAGCTCCAAATCCTGAGAAGACCCTGCACCCTGCAGAGCAAGCAGTGTCTCTCAGGCCCATAGGTGTCTCACTGGCAGCTGCCCGGGCCACTCTGATCCAGTGGCTGGAATTTGTGCAGCCTCATGGCCTAGCCCAGACACGGCCTCTGTATTGTGGCTGGCGGACGTACCGTACAATCCTGCTGCAGCCTGTGTCCTTCAGAGACCTCACTCCCTTTGCACCTGGGACAACCCCTGTGCCCCACAGTTCACTTGTCAGCTGTTTCCCAGGGAGCCCATGTGGGTAGAGACGGAGTTTGCCATGTGAAACCCAGGAGTGGCAGAGCCAAGGGGAGGCCAGGCTCTAATTCCCCCTCTTGGACCCAGTGTGCACTGACCGGCACGTATCATCGTATCATCCATATAGTTGGCGAAGCTGTAATGCTGCTCAGCCAGTCAGCAGTATGGGGAGCTCTCTGCTCCATTCTGGGATAGGGGTCTTTCCAGAGACAACCAGCTTCCTCATGGCACCTCTGGGATCCTGAGCGAGCAGAGGCCAGACACCAGATGCAAATAGACCAATGTGCCCCACAACCTATAACGACACAGAGGTCGCAGCTTGGCCAAGGAGCTGGAGTTTGCAAAGAGCGAGGCCCTTTCAAGATGTTGCAAATGGCAAGCTGGGAGTCCTTATTTCCCTGCATTTCTCCCCCATCTTTCACGGGCAGCCTGCATCGAGAGGCACCCTACTCTCTCTTGGCTGTCCTTTTAGCTTTCTCTGGCTCAGTTACATGCTGGCATTCTCCCATTGGCTGTCTCCTTTCCATGTAAGAATGTGTTTCTGGGGAAGAGGGACCTGGCCATCTCAATCAGGCCGGCCAAAGAAGGGCAGGCTCTCTGCTGACAGAGGTGGTCTCCCAGTGTGGGGGCCATTGGCACGCTCCCAGCCACTGGGGCTCCGAGGGGGGTCAGCCCACTGAAAGACCCCCTGAGAGGGAGAGTGTCCTAGATGTGTGTGCCCCCAGGTTGCCTCCTCCCTGAGTTTGGGGGCTCAGGACTTGCCCTGGGATATCCCTTACTATTCACGGGGCCAAGCTGTGGGATCTCTCAACATCAGTCAGTGCTTCCTGCTTCCTGTCTGGAATGAACAGCATGCGCCCTTGAGTCACTGTCATCATGCCCAATCCCACAGCACTGGGCTGATAAGTGTGTCCATTTCCTGAACAAGCCTGTGCAGGTAGTGGGGTCTGGCAGAAGCAGGCTGGTGTCGGAGGGCTCCCTCTTTGTTCTCCCAGCTCCACCACTCACCAGCTGGACACTGGGCAGAGGACTTAACTTTCCTGTGCCTCAGTGTGCTCACATGGCAAATGGAAACATGACTATTGCCACCTCCAAGGTGTTTATGAGGTTTGAAAGTGCTAGGGTATGCAAAACACCTAGAACAATACGGGGTCTCAGTGAGCCTGAGAACATTGGCTCTTTTTTTTTTTTTTCTGAAGCTGGAAACTGGGAGAGACAGTCAGACAGACTCCCACATGCGCTCGACCGGGATCCACCCGGCACGCCCCTGGTGGGCGTTGCTCTGCCGCGACCAGATCCACTCTAGCGCCTGGGGCAGAGGCCAAGGAGCCATCCCCAGTGCCTGGGCCATCTTTGCTCCAATGGAGCTTTGGCTGCGGGAGGGGAAGAGAGAGACAGAGAGGAAGGAGGGGGGGGGAGAAGCAAATGGGCGCCTCTCCTATGTGCCCTGGCCGGGAATCGAACCCGGGTCCCCCGCACGCCAGGCCGACGCTCTACCGCTGAGCCAACTGGCCAGGGCCGAACATTGGCTCTTAATAAAATCTCCTTACAGTAGTCCTCATAACCCGTGAATCATGGCTAGAGAATGAGAGAGGTGGGGAAACTCGCTTTATAGACTCTGCTTAAGTAATATTAACTATATTTGAAAATGCCAAACACAGAACTGGGAACACATAAACTTAAATACATATTTAGCTCTTCTTACCAAAACTGTACAAACTTGTAGTAGGAAGTCAGATGGAGGCTGCTCTATAGATGTATATGGTGCATTGTACATAGAGATATGTTTATTTACAAATGCATTTTGTATATACATTGTATAAATGTGTATTATATATTATATTACATTTTGTATAAATGTATTGTTAAGCATCTATAAAGCCTTGAAAACTCTCATTGAGGAGGAATTTTAGATGATATTTATACATGTAATGACAATGAAGTGACTGTCACTATAGTTTTGGCCCTCAGTGCCTCTCCTGAGGAAACAGGGACAGAGTGAAGGTCTGCCTGAGCAAGGAGAGATGCTGAGACGTCGGCTGCTGTTCCAGGGTGTCCTGGGCAAACCAGCAGGGACAGTGTGAGGTCAAGTACATGTGACTTTCACATTGAATCATTTTTAAATGAAGCTTATTTAAAATGTGAGGCCCCTCCACTGCTAATCTGTTACAGCAATATTAATTAACAGTCCTGCTTTACAGCAGTTAGGGTGCTACGTCTACTGAGTGAGATAGACTAGCGGGATTAGATTATGTGATTAGAAAGATAGTTTGTAAAGTGACCAGAGGCAGCCAGGTCACCTTGGTGTTTGGGAGAAGGAAGCCAAATTTTTGCAGGCATTTTGTTAATGCCTGCAACCCAGTTGTCGCGAATGGAGGGAGAGCTAGTCCTCCATCTAACTCTGTAGCTAATTCTGGGGCAGACTCCATGAAATGGGGCCGTGTGCATGAGTTCTTATCCAAATTTACTATAAAATGCTGACACTTAAAGAATTGTTTCTTGCCCTGGCTGGTTTGCTCAGTGGATAGAATGTCAGCCCGGCATGTGGATGTGTTAGGTTTGATCCCTAGTCAGGGCACACAGGAGAAGTGTCCATCTGCGTCTCTCTCCCTCCCTCTTCCCTTCTCCCTCTTTCCCCTTCTTGCAAGTCAGTGGCTCGATCGGTTTGAGCATCAGCCCCAGATGGGGATTGTTGGGTAGATCCTGGTCGGGGCACATGTGGGAGTCTGTCTCTCTATCTCCCTTCCTCTCACTTAAAAAAAATGTTTCTTTAATATGAGTTATGTATTCCTGAGATTTCTGTCCCTCCTAGCAAAAACAGGGGTGATGCTTCACAATGTTACCCCCATTTTAGAATTAGTATGACTTTTTCTCACTTTTTTTATTTCTATCACATGTACATTATTGTCCTCAGTGACCTGTTTCTATGGGAAGGAAATGCTGAAAGACATGCCTTTCTGGTTGACTTTAATGATTTTATAAATTAAACTTTTTTTTTTTTTTTTGCTGGGGGTGGGACATGAAGATGAAAAGAGATGTAAATTGTGTGATTTTTTAATTATTATTTTTTAAGATGATGTTTCCAGGAAATGGGTATCTATAATCTGACATGGTTTTATTATTACTTCCAAGTATCTCATTAACCTAGAGGAATCTGTACCAGGAAGATGTACCAGCTGCAGATGAAGAAAATAGACAAGGAATTGGGCCCAGCTACGTCCTGGTGCACCGGCTTCCTTGTCGCCTGGTGGTTGCTGAATGCCCGCCGTGGGCCTGGGAGAGCGTGCAGACCCTGCTCATTTAGGTCTGTACTGTGGTTTAAAACTTTTTGTGTGTGTGTGTGTGTGACAGAGAGAGTGAGAGAGAGAGAGACAGAGACAGACAGACAGGAATGGAAAGAGATGAGAAGTATCAATTCTTCATTCATTGAGGCACCTTAGTTGTTCATTGATTACTTTCCCATTTGTGCCTTGATGGGGGGGGAGCTACAGCAGAGCGAGTGACCCCTTGCTCAAACCAATGACCATGGTCTTAAGCCAGTGGCCATGGGGTCAATGTCTATGATCCCACATTCAAGCCAGTGACCCCTTGTTAAGCTGGTGAGCCTGCGCTCAAGCCAGTGACCTCGGGGTTTCGAACCTGGGTCCTCTGCATCCCAGTCCAATGCTCTATCTACTGTGCCACCACCTGGTCACGCTGTGGTTTAAAACATTTAATGAAGTCCTGGTCTCGGCCTTCTGACTAAGAGACCTGAAGTCATATCTCATGAAATTGAAGAATCAGAACTAGCCTCATTCTGAGAAATAAAATGGTGAGGCTCAGATCCTGGAGAAATCAACCCCTGTGATCTTCATCTTTATTAAGAATATTAGTCTTCAGGACTTATTCTTTCAAAATCGAGGTGGAAACAAGCCTACACTTCTTGACCCTACGGTTGGAAAATGATGTGTATGTTACTTAGGAGGAGGATGCTTCACTCTCTCCATAAAGGTGAGAATTGGATGGTGGGTGCAGTGACACCAGCCTCTTTACCTGCGGGGCATTGGGGGTGATGCTTAGTCAGGACTGTCTTGATGATGAGTAAGCACCCAATCCGCTCTGCTTGTCCCGCCATGATCCTGCTCCCCAGGCCGTGGCTGAGAGCCCTGATGAAGTTCCAAGGTCAGGTTACTTGGCAGTGCAGTTGCCAGACCCACCTTCGTGTGAATTAGTGCGTGTTCCTGCCCCTCTCTTCAGCCCCTATTGCATTTCATGCAGTGGGGCTCAAGGCGGCATTTTGAACACCCTCCTCACATGACCCTCTGCATGGTCACATTTGAAATTTCTTTTACTGACTATTACTCAAAGAGTTAATGTTACCCCCCCCCCTTTTTTTTCAAAAGAAGGTAATATTACTTAATTTCATTAATTACTTAAAAAGCTCCCCACAAAGGCTGGTTCTGAAGCTTCATTCATACAAGACTGAGCCTTTGGTTAAAGCATGGAACAAAGATGCATTTGCTCTGTACAAGTGTGACCCAGCATGGGTGTTTTAGGACCAGACTCTTGGCTTGTTGTCCCCCGTGTAGGATGGGATCCAAGACTTTGGGCAAAGAACATTAAATATTGTTGCTGCTGTCCAAGTTCCAGATGTTGTGTCTGTCTAGCACCAACTAGCCTGCCTTCCCTTGGGGTGGACTTGGGGAGGGTCCTTAGAAGTCAGCGGCTGCGGACCTGCCTTTCTGGTAGCATGGGCGGTGGCTCTGGGAACCTGGCTGCACTGGGGTGCCTGACATGCAGCCCTGAGCAGGTACTAATAGTGCAGTTAGCCAGGACAATAAAGGGTTCACCGCTGGGGACTTGGAGCTCAGGATCATCGTGCCAGCAGGACCAGCTTTCTGCTATATAGAGAAAGCGTTGGGTCAAGCAGAAGAGCAAAATAGCATTTACAGAGACTCTTGGAATCTTTTTTTTTTTTTTTAAGATCAGTCCTTGCATTCAGACCATGTCCAAGTCAGGATTCAAATTTAATGAAGCTGCCTGGGTCCTGGGTCCTCCGACCAGCTCAGCCCCGCCCGGCCTGGGGGATGGGCTGAGGGGATGGTAACGAGCCTCAAGACGGCAGTGCCTGGGCCGTGATGGATTGCCCGCAGCCTTCACACTGCTCTGCGCCCTCCATCATCTCGTCGGGGTGGTTAGCGGACTGTCAAAGAAAAATAATTTAGCGGCCGTGGCTTTAACTGATGTGCTGCATTCTAGGGTCAAACGACTGTTACGAAGCAGTGGTGCTGCCTGGTCCCTCCACGGTGTGAGCTCAGGAGTGACAGGGTGACAACATGAGAGCAAACGCATCTCAGCCGCAGCTCCCTGACATCCTTCAACACTCATTTGGGGCGGGGCGGACCGGGAGCGGCTGCAGGCGGGAAATAACATTTCTTACTGAACAAGAAGCACAGGGCCAGTGAGGGCCTTGGTGGGGTGGCCATGCCTGGAAATCACAGGCTGAACGAGCAGGGGACACACTGCCCCCAGCTGTGCAGGGGGACCTTCTTGGGAAGGTAGTGAGAAGACAGAGGCTTGTGGAGGCCATGGGCCAGCTGGGGCTCCTTCACTTTGAAGTGGAGACAGTGACTTTTTGGGTGTGGTTGGCAGGTTTAAGCTGCAGATACCAGGGAAACAGGATCAGAAGGGAAAAAAGAGAAAACAAAATGAAATAGAGGTTCCAGGAGAGAGAAACGAGGTTGCAGACTTCTGACAGGAGGTGCTCAGGGGCTTCTTGGCCCTGAACTTCTTGCAAGCACCCTGTTTCTACCTGGACTGTGTATTATTTGAACGCGGGTTGAAAGACAAGATGAATGGAGATTATGGTCTAAACCTCTTCAACTGTTCCTGAGAACACTCAATAAATACGTGAAAGTAAATGAAGGCCTTAGGGGCAAAGATAGCAGGAGAAACAGCTGTCCCTCTGTTGGGGTTTTTTGTTGGATGGTCTCTCTACCTCGCTTGGTGGAGCTGTGAGGAATGGACCTCCATCTGCTAAATATTTATTGAGCATTGTGATTTAGCACGAGGCGTCTGTCCTTGTGTGTTAGGTTCGGTTGCTGCGGCATATCCTTTGTGCTCCCTAAGGTTTGGGTGGCACCCTGTCTCCTTCCACAGATGTGTGCCCCCTAAAGGCAGCAGCGGGTTCTGACTTAGGAGTTGTGATGGGGTCACAACAGCCATGGTAGCAACAACTCAGAGTTACTGGGTACTTACAGCGTGGCTCTGCACTGAGCTAAGTGCTTTTGAACTATGTAAAGTATTCCTCCCCATGTCGGATGCCAAAGTGAATCAAGATACATTCCTGCATCTAATACATTAGTGATGCCTACAGATAATTCTGAAAATGCTAAAACAAAAGGAAATTTGCATAAACAAATGGTTATAAGACTTGGAAAGACAAGGTTGTTTTGTAATGGGATAAGAATAGTTCCTGACTCATGGATGGTGCTGTGAAAGTATTTCTCGAATGAGCAAAGGTGAACCAGCGTGGGGAAGCAGACTGGTTACTGGTTTGAAAAGGCTGAAGAGACGATGGTGACACCAGGTAAGTTCCAGCTCTGTCCTTGTTCCAAGCCCTCTGCTTTCAGCCGAGGTTTGAACCCTCAGACCCCACCCTCCCTTAGTGTGATGGATTCTGGTGTTCAGGCTGCCGTACAGCCACCTGCCCTGGTTTGGAATCACTGAGACGAGACGATTCATACTCACTTCACTTCCTCCAGCCTCCCTAGCAAGAAACTCCACCCAAACTGCTGCCTAATGTGCATTTTCATCTCCTGCTAGTCCTCCAGATGCAGAACGCTCAGCAACCAAGTCACTGAGGGGCACAGCCGATGATGCCAGCTATCTCAGCTGTCCTTCCCTGTCCTCCTGTCTGGTGATGGCCCTGCACTCACCCTCTCCTGTTTCCTGTCACTGGTGTCGTCACAGACATCACCTGTCTTCACTCTTCCCCAGTCACCTCTGCTAGGGTTCAATGTTAACATTCTTTCTTTACGTGCACACGATTCTCCCTCCCAATGTCTGACGGTTGCTCTAATGGTGAGGTTGGGGTGGGGCTGAGCCGGCTGTTCTGGGAGGGGTGTGTAGGGGTGCTCTCTACTTACAGTGACTGGAGCAGGGGGCTGGCCTGCTGCCCGTCCCAGCTCATGGTCTCCTAGCATCCGGGAGATGCCATCTGCCAGGAGCTACCTGAGAATTCTCACCTGGGGCAGGAGGTGACTTTTACCCCTGCTGGGCGTGTGGCCGGGCAGCCGGATGTCGAAGAGGGCCTGCAGGGCCGCCTGTGCCGCCTGGCCCTTGGCCAGCTTCTTGCTGCGTCCCGTGCCTTCGAACGTCCTGCCGTCCACGCTCACGGCCATGACGAAGCTGCGGGGCCGCTGCCTGTCGGCCGGCTCCGCGAGGCACACGTAGCGCAGGCCGGCGCGCAGCTGGTTCAGCACCACCACCGGGTTCCTCTCGCCCGGGGCCACCAGGTCCAGGGTGTGGTGCAGCAGCCGTCGCCGCCGGCACGCCGGGGACAGCCGCTCGGGCTCGGCGGGGCGGCGGCCGGGGAAGGCCGCGCTGGGCGCCGCGGGCTCGAACTGCTTGAACAGCGTGTCGGGGAAGTCGGCCTGGTCGGAGGTGAAGTCTGTGCAGGGGCTGGCGCCGTTGCCCATGGCCAGGTGCGCCTGGCAAGCATTAGGGAACTGCACAAAGGAGCGCAGGGCCAGCTCAGCTGCCCTCATCTTGGCCTTCTTCTTGGTGGGCCCTGTGCCTTCGAACGTGAGCCCATTCACCTCCACGGCCACAGCGAAGACGGGTGCGTGCACCGGGCCGGTCTGAGACACCATTCGGTACTGCAGGCCGGGCCGCAGCTCATGCAGCTGGACCAGCGCGTTCTTGGGCGTCATGGACCATGACAGCGTCTTCCAGATCAGCTGCAATTTGCAGAAGTGGCCGCTGTTGCCCTCCTCCAGAGGCCTTTTCCTCTTCATGCCAGGTGCACTGCCTCGGGCTCTGTCACCAGCAGGCAGTGGCCGTGCCTCCAGGTTGCTCACATTGCGGTTCTCCTTCACGTCTGCGCTGCTGGTACCTGGAGGTGAGAACAGACAGTGGTGACCCCGGGCTCTCAGCTCACCTGATAGACACCCTGCTGATGACTATACTGTGCACATGAGCTCAGCCGTCAGCCTCTGAGAGGCACTGTCCTGCCGGCATCCACTGGATGGAGGCTTCTGGGGACATGCTAAATGGCATCCTCTTTTTTCTAGGCTGACAGGAGTTACTGAGCATCTCTGAAAGGGGGCTGGCTGCCCAGGAGGAGGAAGGACATGCAGCTCTGAGCAGTTCCTGCATTTCTGAGAATGTGGAGTGTGGACATGCTGAGCCTGATTTGCGTACAGTGGCTCTTACCTGCTTCTCTGAGTGTGGCTGAGATGTCGTGGGGCTGAGGTCAACTGAGCAAGAGGCCCTTGTCCCTCGCTCCCAGAGCCTCCCCCAAACCAAACCACATGTGGGTCTTTCTTTCCTTCTATCAGCTTCAGGAAATGCTGAGGGCCACACAGGCCTTCCTTGTAGTGTGGTCTGGTAAGAGAATTGTGGTACGATCGTAGGATGGAATGCTCGATAGCCCTCATGGTTAATGAACCAGGTCTACAGGCTTCACTGTGTAGAGGAATCTCAAAAGTATAATGTTGCGTGATAAATGCAACTTGCAAAGTAATATATAGACTGTGATGTCATTAATATAAATTATAAAAATGGAGGCATTGCATGCTGTTTGTGTGATCAGACATGATAGTAAAGCTCAAATGTTAACCTTCCTGGGAGACAAAGAGGAAATGGAATGGGGGCCCAGATGGGAGCTTCATTTGTGTCTGTGATGTTTTATTTATTTTGCAAAACATGATACGCTTTAAATTTAGCAAAGTCATCATTTGCTAACTAGAGGTGGTGGATGTATGCAATGATTTAACTTTTCTAGACAGGCTGTCTTGAACCATTCTTCGCAAATGAAGCTGTTCTGTTTAGAAAACCTCAGCTAGGACAGTCACAGAACTGCAAGAGCAGAGTCTTGTTGCTTCCTGGAGAAGACGCTCTGGAACGCTAACCCCCCAGTTTCTTACAAAACACTCCAGAAAGACTGTGTGCGTCGTGCTGTTCCCTGTCACTGAGCCCCACTCACACATTCCCCGTGGCATCTTTCTTATTCCTCACATCTCTCCGGGGGTGGGGGGTGACGGCACCATTTTCTAGGAGGGGAAACTAAGGCTCAAAGAGATGGAGCTGCAGTTGGACTACTGGTCAAGATGTGATTTTCCCCTGAGAGTGTCTTGTTGCTGTGAAGGTGAGTTTATGGGCACAGAACAATGCCACCGTTCCTTGCCCGTTTCACAGGACTGCCCTTCTTTGGGAGAGAATGAGGCGCTGAGAGTTCAGAATGCACCATGTGTGTGGGTGGACGTGTGAGGTGAGGTGGCAGGGCTCAGGCCACACACAGGTGGCCCCTCATACCCTTTGATTTTTTCCGTGGGAACCAGGATCTCAAGAGCTCGGGTTGGCTGTGCAGCAGGTTGTGAACGAGTTTTCTCTTGTGAAGCAAGTGGAAACTAGAGGTGATTTTTACAGCCAGCCTGCAGCTTATAAATAGATGCTGAGAACTTTCCCCTCAGCCTGCCCGGAGCCAAGCTTCCTTGCGACCCCCTGGCCCAGTGGCCTCATCTTCTTGCATCGCTGCCTACCGGAGAATGGTAATGAGGAAACGCACCCTCTCAGGCCCAGAAGCGCCTGGGCCCTCGGGTGCCTTGGGGAGGTGCCCTCGCACTGGACAGGGCTTCTCTCTGGGTTCCAGGGCTGCGTGTTCTCCCTGCTCAGGGGGTCTCGGTGACGCCTCCCGCTGCTATCCCCATCAGTCCCCTGGCGGTGTTCCCACTGGTCGTGAGAGTATCCATTTTGAAGCTGCTGTTTGCTGAAACTGTTCATGTGCTCTGTTCTCCTGATTGTGAGGCAGCTCTGTTAATATTTTCTCTGGGGGTTTGCGTCTGTAAAATGTTCGGTCTGCAGAGGTAATTTTGTTCAAAGGAGTGAACTTGAGCATTTTATAAGTTAGAGGTGGATGGTATCACTTACAGACTATTTTGTAGGAATAATTATGTCCCAGTATTGAGTGCTGACTTTCAGCTCCTCTGTGAGTCATTATGCATCTGGGTTCACAGAGCCAGGGGCTTCGCCATGTGGGGTATTTCAGGCCGAGGGCAGTAGATTGGATTAACTACGCAGTTTCTCAAATTGAATGTAAAGATGGAAAAAAATAACCTGGCCTAAAGGCTCCAAGCAGATTGCCTGGAAACTTGCTAGGTGCTCTAATTTCTTATTGATTTCTCACAATGTGGGGATCGAGGGAGCCTGTGCCTGTGATTAAAGTGACCGGCATATCAGATGACCTCTGCTCCCTTTTCAGGTAGGAAGGTTTATCTTGGAGCAACAGCCCTCACGGTCCAAAACTTCCCTTCCACCTGCACTGAGATTGCCTCCAGGCTCTGCTCTCTCACGACACTCAATATCCAATGACAACAGTCATTATTAGTTTTCCATGGCATAGACACGATGATCATCAGATTGTGGCATGAAGAGTTCTCCCAATGTAATCAATATCTAATAACTGATAAAAATGCAGACCTGGGGGCTCTATCCTGGATACACTAGCTGAAATCTCTGGGACAATGCTACTCACTGGCTTTTTTTTTTTTTTTTTTTTTGTAATTTTCTGAAGCTGAAAACGGGGAGAGACAGTCAGACAGACTCCTGCATGCGCCCGACCGGGATCCACCCGGCACGCCCACCAGGGGCGACGCTCTGCCCACCAGGGGGCGATGCTCTGCTCCTCCGGGGCGTCGCTCTGCCGTGACCAGAGCCACTCTAGCGCCTGGGGCAGAGGCCAAGGAGCCATCCCCAGCGCCCGGGCCATCTTTGCTCCAATGGAGCCTTGGCTGTGGGAGGGGAAGAGAGAGACAGAGAGGAAGGAGGGGAGGGGGTGGAGAAGCAAATGGGCGCTTCTCCTATGTGCCCTGGCCGGGAATCGAACCCGGGTCCCCCGCACGCAAGGCCGATGCTCTACCGCCGAGCCAACCGGCCAGGGCTACTCACTGGCTTTTGCAAATGAGCAGGTTAGGAGTTCAGCTCCCTTCAACACAGCCTGTAGGCTTGTTTTCCTGAGTCTGAGGAAGACTGAGAGGGGCAGCGCTCACTCTGCGGGCTCAGGGGTCAAGGAAATGAGAGATGAAAGTCCTCTTTGTCCTTTATGTAGGTGTGACCTTGGGCAAGTCCCTCAATCTGCCCAAGCTCTATTTACTTCAGATGGAAAATGTGGGTTTTAATAACGCTTGTCTAATAAGGTTATTATGAGGTTGAAACTAAAGGAACACATGCAATAGGCTTAGCAAAAGCCCTGACATATAGGAAAGTCTATATGCTTTACAAAGAGTGTCATTTCCTCTTTACTGGTAGGAGATACATCCTAAAAACTCCATCGGATGCCTCAAACCACTAATAATACCAAACCTTATATATATTATGTTTTTTCTTATACGTACATAACTATGATAAAGTTTAATTTACAAATTAGGCACAGTATGAGATTAACAACAATAATAAAACAGAGCAATTATAATAATACACTGTAATAAACATTAAGTGAATGTGGTTTTCTCTCTCTGATAGTTTAATCTGATAACTAAGTGACTATCGACCATTTTGGGTAGAAAGAATGGAATTTTGTATAGTCCTGGCTGGGGTTAAACTATTATTTTCCAGGTGAAATACACCTTTAAGAATTAAGTTCAGTTACTGGGCTGTGTTTGTGTGGCAGCTGCCTCCTTCCACCGCTGGGCAAGGTCCGGCTGTCCTATCACTGTGGTAGTCTCCCCACGTGAGTGCAGGCACTGTGTGTTAAGTATGAGCTTCTGCCTCCTCCACGTCCCGGTCCCCAGGGCAGAGTCTGCCTGGCTATTATGTAGCCCAAGTTCTTGCAGTAGCTGAGTTGCTGGGAACATTTCATCACACTGCATTGCTAATAATGCTGCTGCTGTGTCTTCAGGTCAGAGGGCAGCCTCTGACCCACCCTGTCCTAACTAGGCAGGGCCAGCCGACAGCAACAAGGTGGGTGGCCTGTTCCTTATTTATGCAGGAAGAAGGTCCTCATGCTTTGAAAGTAAGAAGATGCGTGAAAAAGAGGTGGCTGTGGTGGCCAGTGAGGCAGACCTGGTGACTTGGAGTGTGGAGTGCAAGGTCCTGACTATGCAGGTTGTGCACCGGCCTGCCGCTGGTGACTCTGGGCCCAGGCTCTGCAGGAGGAGAAGATGACCTCCTTTCAAGATTTGTCTCATGAGGTCTGGGAGCTGAGCCTGCCACGCATCTCAGTGTGGCGGGTGGCTGCCCTCCCTCCAGACCCCACACAAAGAGTGTGGACTGGGGTTAGGCATCTCAGCCTTTCCTTATGTGACACCTTTGGGTCAGTGACAAAAAAGAGGTGATGGGGCTGGGACCAATGACAATTCCCCCCAGTGTTTGAAGAAAAAAGTTTTTAGGGTTACCAGCTTAGACACAAAGTCTTATAAAAGTGGCGCCGTCTGGTTGACTGTTAGCTAGAACCCAGCCTGCTGATGGCTGGCGTCCAGGGCTGGGCTCATGGGCACTGTCCTCTCGCAGGCTGAGTCTCTGTCTGGCGATCCCTGACCCCAGTTCAGCCCTGGACATTGGAGCTCAGCTCCAGGGAAGGAGCAGAGGTGAGTGACGGGGCTGGGGCTGCAGGGCATGTAGGAGACAGATGGTCCTGAACGGTGGAACTTCATCTTAAATCAACCCAGACACCTTTGCTCCATAGTTTATAGATACAAACAGGAGACTTCGAAGCAAGGACACACTTGCCTCTACCACCTACCCTTCTTCCCTGCATATGTGTGTGTACACACATGCACACATAGTGAATACCCATCACACACCATACTACACACACATATCACACACAGCACATACATAACCTAAACACAGACACATGGATACATACCACATATCTTTTACACATATATCACACACAACACACATAGACACACATACATTCACACACAGTGAACATCCATCACATACACCACACCACACATACCAAGTACACATTGCACACATCACACCCACAACATACATATAGACACACACAATATATACATATCACACACATACACGCACACACACACACACACACACACACACCCTCCAGGGGAGTTGCACTCATCCTTTCCGGTCTTCTGAGGACATTGGGACAGTCAGTGAGGGGATGCACGGTTAATATGGGGGAGAAGTGTTAAGTAAGATAAGCACGTTCTCGTGGAGGTGTGTCTTTGAACAGTGTGTGGAAACAGGGTTTTCTAAGTATATTAACAGCATATATTGCAAAGTGTTGACTAATCCACTGATAGAAAATAAGATTTTCCAAGCATTTCAAAGGCATTTTAACATGCAGTAAATGATTAAAAGTCATTTTTATCTGTAAGTTTTTTCTCTATTAGGCAGCAAGCTGAAAGAGGGAATATTGCCGTAATTACTGCGCTAGCCAACCTTGATGGAGCACTTCCATGTCCCAGGTCCTTCCCTGGGATGTCTTCACGCACTAGCTTATTTGATTCTGATCTCAATTTCATGGTTCAGGTTATGTTACTGTCCCGGCCTTGGAAACAGGGATCTGAGGGTCTGAACAGTGATGCTCATAGCCCAGGGCATGAGACGGCTTGAGAGGTCTTGCCTCTGCTCAGTTTCTCCCCTCAGACTTGCTCTGGGCTCAGAAGTCCTTGGCTGGGTGAGCTGTTGGGAGGGGAGAGAGACACTTCTCATGGAGAGAGGAACTCAGCCAGGGTTTTTGCAGCTCTGGTGGGAAAGGCTGGGAGGCAGAGTTTCTTTCTCAAGCTATCAGTACATTGACTAAGCTCCAGAATTGTTCTAATTTAGACTATGAGAGAACAGAAACAACTGTCGGTCCACGACTCCCTCTGGCCCACGTGTTTGCTGAGGAACAGGCCCAAACAGAGAGCCGAGAGGCTGTGTTTTGATTCCCTTGCGACTTCCTCTACTCCTTTTCTTCTTCATCTGGAGAACAAAGGATAAACCTAGAGCATCTCTAAGGTTCACTCTGGTTTGACAGCCCATAGTCCTGTGACTTTGCTTTAGTGAAATAATCTGGGCGGTCACCGCACTTTTCAATCTTGTTGCTAGTTATGTTTTCTGGGAAGGGGCTATTTGTGCATATGTGCTGTGTTCCTTAAGAGCTGATGGCAAATATACAGTATTCCTGTGCAACCCCCCCCCCACCTCTCCCCCCTCCCCCACTGCTTCTTAGTCAGGTCAACAGTCCTAGTCACTGTCAGTAAACCTTCCATGTCCTTCCCATCCCAGGACAACAAGCACGTTCCTAACTCTTTCTGGCTGAGAAGGCGACCCATCTGTTAGGTAATGTTGAAATGCAAGAGGTGTTCATATGGTCTGGAACACTTCACCCCCTTGTTTAAGTGCCTGACAATATGCTACAAACAAGAGATGAGCATACTGCTTGCTGGACCTGGCCAGACCCTCACACACCAGTCCTGCCTGCTCTGCCTGCTCAGTATCTATGCAGGGACACTGTGTAGGGCCCCTCCCCCAAGCCAGTCTTCCAGTGCCCACACCACACTGCTAGGTGTGTCTCCAGTTTCACATGCCAGAAATGTTTCGACAGGCAGCAGGCCCTCATCCAGCTCCTTCCTTGTTAAATGATTGTACAAACTGTTCATTTTTCTTCTTTTTATTTATTTATTTATTTTTGTTTGAAGGAGAAAAGCCCAGGAAAGAAGAGGAGGGATGGCCCAAGATAATGTTTTTTTTTTTTTTAAACTATACAATCCCTTAAGTTTTCAATCCCACAGTTACTGCAAATATTTTTCTACCACCCAGGTGAAGGCAGGATTCCAGGTGGGGATGGGAGCAAAACCTTCTGCTCTGGGAAGCCCAGATAGTCCCCTCCAGCGCACATCACCCCCAGGGTCTCAGCCTTAGGGGCCATTGGGCTGGGGCCCCCTACTCTTCAGGACAGGGGACTGCTTACTTAGATTGTCTTCATCCTCCGTGTTTGTGGCCCCGGGGCTCAGGTGCTTGAAGGGAGCGATGAAGGCTGACAACATGCTTACTTTGTCTGGAGAGAAAAGAAGAACAGGAAACGCACTTTTGACATCCAGTTTCAGAACAACCCAGGGCTTTCATATGTTCTTTCCTGAGGGTTTGGACAAGGGAGGTGGAAAGGTCGCTTTGGCTTCAGCCACTTCGTTTTGGTTCAGTCTTTTATTGAATTTCTGACAACATTTTGTCAAACTCCCCTCTCCATTCAATTTTAAACTTTATGATTTCTATCTTTCTTCTTTTCTTATTTTTGGCATCTCCCCTCCTCTTGTTTCACATCCCTCACAACTTGAAGTAATCATCTCCAGGGCAACAGCTTGTATGAGCTTACAGGATGCTGGATGGGGCAGGGCTGTCAGACTGAGGTCATTTCACAGACAGCAACTAAAGCAAGTAGAAAACTCCCACAATTAAATGAGCATCGTGCAAATAAAGCCAAGACTATTTCTTCCCATTAGTGGAGAACTTGTTTTGTGAGCTTGGAATGTATGAACAAAATGGACTGAAAGCTGTAAAATACACTTAATGTGCATTTGAGCAGAAGTAGAAGAACGGAGAAGAAGCAGGAGAGGAGAAGACACCGGGTGGGAAGGTGGGGGGTGCGGGGGGAACCAGTGCAGGGCTTCCCGCCCAGAAGAGTTCTTCCTGGAAACAAGAACTTGTCACTGAGGCAGCAAAAGGAATCACAGGGTGCCCTTTGCCTGCAGCCCCAGTGGTGGGCGAGTCAAGTTGGACCAATAGGCATTCTGGTAACCGGGCACCTCTGAGCACAGGACAGGTGGGAGGATGGACCCAAGTAGGAAATGCCACTCGTGACCAATGAGAGATGTTCTTTCCATAGTCTCAGCAACTTCTCTCTTAAACAGAGATCAAAGAATTACAGATTGGACGTAAATTGGGAGATATAAATAATGACTAGTAAGGGGAAAAGCTTCTGATTTTAGAGGTTCCACTGACCACATTTGACCACAGAAGTTAGGAGCACTTGTCCACAGCAGAACTGATGCCCTTGCAGAAGATTCCTCCCCTGTTCTCAGATTCTTGTCTCTCATGGCCCCTTCACTCAGGTCTGCATGATTCATTATATTCCATTAGAATGTTGGCCACATTATTTAAAAAAATGGTAGCTGGAAATGTCACCATTGCTCACCCAGAGTTGCGAGAAAGTCATTCCTGCTCTTCCTGTGGTAGGCTGTCCAGGGCCCTGGTTACCAGGGGTTTGGTTACTTTGCCATGTGGGATACTTTCTGTCTCCTCTGATCCCTGCGGGGGGGGGGGGGGGGTTAGCAAGCCCAGTATTTGCATCAGGCTACCTTTTGTCTGCCTCCCTCATCAGAGAGAAGGGCTGTTGGTAGCACTCCCGTTTCAACAAATGTCTAAATGTGATGTCCCAGGACACTGGTAACTAGTGGTTTTTATATGCAGCTAGCCTGCAGGCGTCCAGACCCCAGCCTGAATCCTGCTCTTTTTCTTCCCATTATGAGCCTGTTTTCTCTTTAGCCAAGCTTCCCAGAGGCCAGGGGAGTTCACATTGAAATTCATTCCGGAGCCTGTTAACAGCTGTTGTTTCCAGTAGGGACGGGTAACAATATAACGTTCACTCAAAGAGAACCATAAATAACTCAAATACAAAACGCTTGCTCCTTCTTCATTCCCGGAACAAGAAGAATAAGCCGGGGAGGACTGGCTCTCCCCGAGCCTGCCCGGCCCAAGCTAATTTACTACCAGGGAATGAAATCTCTTGCTTGAGTTATAATTTCATTAAGGGAGCCCAATAATATTACACAAAGAGTGTGAAGCTCAAATGATTTAGTCTAGAGCATCTCAAAATGAAATTACAATTTTCTAATAAAACAGGGCTACCAGCCCAACACCCACAAAAACACACTAAGCCATTTCAGAGCTAACCTGAGCAAAACTGTGAGATATTTAAAGATTGTTTTAGATCCATCAGAATACTTGCTTTTTAGGGTTGTCAGATTTATTAAATAAAAATGCATGACACCTAGTTAAAAATGAGTTTTAGATAAGCAATATACACTTTTTTTATATATTCTAATATTGGGACATACATCTATTAAAAATATAATTTTAACTGAAACCTAGATTTAAGGTAAAAGACTGAACAGACATTTGTCCAAAGAAGAAATATAAATGGCCAATCAGCATATGAAAAGATGCTGAAATTATTAATCATTAAGGAAATGCAAATCAAAATTACAATGAGATGCCCCTTCACACTCATTAGGATGGCTATTGTCAATAAGATAAGAAATAATAAGTGTTGAAGAGGAGGTGAAGTTGAAACCCTTGTGCTACTGGTGGGAATGTAAAATGGCTCAGCCTCCACGAAACCAGCCATCCCACTTCTGGGTACGTACTGAGAAGAACCGAAAGCAAGGATTACAAAACACTTGTACGCCAATGTTCAGAGCAGCAGTATTCATGATTGCTAAAAGGTGCAAACAACCCAAGTGCCTGTCAATGGATAACAAAATGTGCTATATACACACACAGTGGACAATTATTCAGTCATAAAGAGGAAGGAACTTCTACAAGAGGCTGTACCATGAATGAAACTGGAGGACATCTTGTATGAAATAAACCAGAAACAAAAAGACAAAATACTGTATCACTTCACTCATATGAGGTCCCCACAGTAACCCAATACATAGAGACAGAAAATAGAATGGTGGGTTCTGGGGACTGGGGGATGGTGAATGAGGAGTTGTTGCTAAATGGGGACGGAGTTTCAGTTTCAGGAAATAAGGAAGCTCTGTGGAAGTGTGGTGGTGATGGTTGCATACAGTGTGATATACTTAATGCCACTGAACTCTATACTTAAAAATAGGTAATATAAAGAAAAAGTGGTTAACATAGCAAATATCATGTTTTATATACTTTACTACAATGTAAAAAAATAAAAAAATAATTTAAATTTAATTGGATGTCCTATACTTTATCTGGTAACCCTATCTCTTTCGTGCCCTACCAACTTACTTCTCTTTCTTCCAGCATGGTGGATTTTAGATGTCATAAGCCAGCTGAAACAAATCAGCCCAGACAGAACAGGGAGCCAGTGGAGCTGCCAACCGCTATCTGGTAAGTCAGTTCTCCTGAAGCTTCAACTATTCTCTACTACCCCTGCTGCTTCATGAAATAAAAAGTTGTTTCTAAGTAAGGACGGACCACATCTTTAGAAGATCATTAGAAAAGAGAGTGAGGAATTGCATTTTTATTTAGAAAAATAACAACAGAAGCTGTTTGATGCCAGCACCTTTTTTGATAGTTCTTTTCTTTTTTTTTTTCATTTTTTTGTATTTTTTTTCAAAGTTAGAAGTGGCGAAGCAGTCAGACAGACTTCCACGTGTGCCCGACTGGAATCCACCTGGCATGCCCACCAGGGAGCGATGCTCTGGACATCTGGGGCACTGCTCCATTATGGCTGGAGCTATTCTAGCACCTGAGTTGGAGGCCATGGAGCCAACCTCAGCGCCTGGGCCAACCTTGCTCCAGTGGAGCGTTAGCTGTGGGAGGGAAAGAGAGAGATAGAGAAAAAGGAGAGGGGAAAGGGTGGAGAAGCAGATGGGCACTTCTCCTGTGTGCCCTGACTAGGAATTGAACCCGGGACTTCCACACACCATGCCTATGCTCTACCACTGAGCCAACTGGCCAGAGGCCGATAGCTATTTTCTTTATTCATGTTTGCCAGTTTGGCTTCTGTGTCCAATTGATCCAAACTTGAGCAGAGCTCCAATATTCAACCACTTCTAGTCTTTGTGTTTTTACAGCCATCTCATGAAACTCTGATTCATACAGGTTTTTGATGAAGAAATGGAGGTTGTGCTTTATTTTACTCAATTCTGGATGTTTTGGGTTATGCAGAGAGAAGATGGTTAACAGAATCGCCTGCACTTCTGGCTGCCTCCTCGCCCTCTCATTGTAGGTTCTGTAAGAAGGAAAGGGGTTTTTCTGGGAAGGTGGCTGGATAGTCCCTGCTCCTCAGCTACTTGTGTCTGTGGCTATTCAGCTGGGGCCCAGAGAATATGACGAGAACCAGATGGAAAGTGACCTGAGAGAGATGCAACCAGTTTGGACCGGCCCTGGCACAGGACAGCGTCAGTGCTATCCTCCTACCAAGAGTCATTTTCAACATCCACATAAATCAACGGAATAAAATAGAGAATTCGGAAATAGAATCACACCTATATGATCAATTGATTTTCTTTTTCTTTTTTTTTTTTTTTTGATTTAAATTTACTTGTTCTTTATTTTAAATATTGTATTTGTTCCCATTTTGGGTTTTTTTACTTTAAAATAAGATATGTGCAGAGTGCCTAGGGATTTGTTCATAGTTTTTTTTTTTTGTTTTTTTAAATAAATTTTTATTAATAGTAATGGGATGACATTAATAAATCAGGGTACATATATTCAAAGAAAACATGTCTAGGTTACCTTGTCATTAAATTATGTTGCATACCCCTCGCCCAAAGTCAGATTGTCCTTCGCCACCCTCTATCTAGTTCTCTGTGCCCCTCCCCCTCCCCCTAACTCTCCCCCTGTCCTCTCTCCCCCCACCCCTGGTAACCACCACACACTTGTCCATGTCTCTTAGTCTCATTTTTATGTTCCACCAATGTATGGAATCATGTAGTTCTTGTTTTTTTCTGATTTACTTATTTCACTCCTTATAATGTTATCAAGATCCCACCATTTTGCTGTAAATGATCTGATGTCATCATTTCTTATGGCTGAGTAGTATTCCATAGTGTATATGTGCCACATCTTCTTTATCCAGTCTTCTATTGAAGGGCTTTTTGGTTGTTTCCATGTCTTGGCCACTGTGAACAGTGCTGCAATGAACATGGGGCTACATGTGTCTTCACGTATCAATGTTTCTGAGGTTTTGGGGTATATACCCAGTAGAGGGATTGCTGGGTCATAAGGTAGTTCTATTTGCAGTTTTTTGAGGAACCACCATACTTTCCTCCATAATGGTTGTACTACTTTACAGTCCCACCAACAGTGAATGAGGGTTCCTTTTTCTCCACAGCCTCTCCAACATTTGCTATTACCCGTCTTGTTGATAATAGCTAATCTAACAGGGGTGAGGTGGTATCTCATTGTAGTTTTGATTTGCATTTCCCTAATAACTAATGAAGCTGAGCATCTTTTCATATATCTGTTGGCCATTTGTATCTCTTCCTGGGAGAAGTGTCTATTCATGTCCTCTTCCCATTTTTTTATTGGATTGTTTGTTTGTTTGTTGTTGAGTTTTATGAGTTCTTTGTAAATTTTGGAAATTAGGCCCTTATCTGAGCTGTTGTTTGAAAATATCATTTCCCATTTAGTTGGCTGTCTGTTTATTTTTATATCAGTTTCTCTTGCTGAGCAAAACCTTTTTATTCTGATGTAGTCCCATTCATTTATCTTTGCCTTCACTTCTCTTGCCATTGGAGTCAAGTTCATAAAATGTTCTTCAAAACCCAGGTCCATGAGTTTAGTACCTATGTCTTCTTCTATGTACTTTATTGTTTCAGGTCTTATATTTAGGTCTTTGATCCATTTTGAATTAATTTTAGTACACGGGGACAGGCTGTAGTCGAGTTTCATTCTTTTGCATGTGGCTTTCCAGTTTTCCCAACACCATTTGTTGAAGAGGCTTTCTTTTCTCCATTGTGTGTTGTTGGCCCCTTTATCAAAGATTATTTGACCATATATATGTGGTTTTATTTCTGGGCTTTCTATTCTGTTCCATTGGTCTGAGTGTCTATTTTTCTGCCAATACCATGCTGTTTTGATTATTGTGGCCCTATAATATAGTTTAAAGTCAGGTATTGTAATGCCCCCAGCTTCATTCTTTTTCCTTAGGATTGTTTTGGCTATTCGGGGTTTTTTATAGTTCCATATAAATCTGATGATTTTTTGTTCCATTTCTTTAAAAAATCTCATAGGGATTTTGATGGGAATTGCATTAAATTTGTATATTGCTTTGGGTAATATGGCCATTTTGATTATATTTATTCTTCCTATCCAAGAACAAGGAATATTTTTCCATCTCATTGTATCTTTTTCGATTTCCCTTATCAATGCTTTGTAATTTTCATTATATAGGTCCTTTACATTCTTTGTTATGTTTATTCCTAGGTATTTTATTTTTTTTGTTGCAATCGTGAAGGGGATTATTTTTTTGAGTTCGTTTTCTAATATTTCATTGTTGGCATAGAGAAAGGCTATGGACTTCTGTATGTTAATTTTGTATCCTGCGACCTTACTGTATTGGTTTATTGTTTCTAATAATCTTTTTGTGGAGTCCTTCGGGTTTTCGATGTATAGGATCATATCATCAGCAAAAAGTGATACCTTTACTTCTTCTTTTCCAATATGGATGCCTTTTATTTCTTTGTCTTGTCTGATTGCTCTGGCCAGAACTTCTAGCACCACGTTAAATAAGAGTGGAGAGAGTGGACAACCCTGTCTTGTTCCTGATTTAAGGTAGAAAGTCCTCAGTTTTATGCCGTTTAAAATGATGTTGGCTGATGGTTTATCATATATGGCCTTTATCATGTTGAGATATTTTCCTTCTATACCCATTTTGTTGAGAGTCTTAAACATAAAATTGTGTTGTATTTTATCAAAAGCCTTTTCTGCATCTATTGATAAGATCATGTGGTTTTTGTTCTTTGTTTTGTTGATATGGTGTATTACGTTAACCGTTTTGCATATGTTGAACCATCCTTGAGATTCTGGGATGAATCCCACTTGATCATGATGTATTATTTTTTTAATATGTTGTTGTATTCGGTTTGCCAGTATTTTGTTTAGAATTTTAGCATCTGTATTCATTAGAGATATTGGTCTGTAGTTTTCTTTCTTTGTGCCATCCTTGCCAGGTTTTGGTATGAGGGTTATGTTTGCCTCATAAAATGTGTTTGGAAGTATTGCTTCTTCTTCAATTTTTTGGAAGACTTTGAGTAGAATAGGAACCAAGTCTTCTTTGAATGTTTGATAGAATTCACTAGTATAACCGTCTGGGCCTGGACTTTTATTTTTGGGGAGGTTTTTAATAGTTTTTTCTATTTCCTCCCTGCTGATTGGTCTGTTTAGGCTTTCTGCTTCTTCATGACTCAGTCTAGGAAGGTTGTATTGTTCTAGGAATTTATCCATTTCTTCTAGATTGTTGTATTTGGTGGCATATAATTTTTCATAGTACTCTACAATAATTCTTTGTATATCTATGATATCTGTGGTGATCTCTCCTCTTTCATTTTGGATTTTATTTATTTGAGTCCTGTGCCTTTTTTCATTGGTGAGTCTTGCCAAGGGTTTGTCAATTTTGTTGATCTTTTCAAAGAACCAGCTCCTTGTTTTATTGATTTTTTCTATAGTTTTTCTGTTCTCTATTTCATTTATTTCTGCTCTGATTTTTATTATCTCCTTTCTTCAGCTGGTTTTGGGTTGTCTTTGTTCTTCTTTTTCTAGTTCCTTAAGGTGTGAAGTTAAGTGGTTTACTTCGGCTCTCTCTTGTTTGTTCATATAGGCCTGAAGTGATATGAACTTTCCTCTTATTACTGCTTTTGCTGCATCCCAGAGATTCTGATATGTCGTATTTTCATTTTCATTTGTCTGTATGTATCTTTTGATCTCTGTGCTTATTTCTTCTTTGACCCATTCATTTTTTAGAAGTATGTTGTTTAGTTTCCACATTTTTGTGGGTTTTTCCCCCTCTTTTTTGCAGTTGAATTCTAGTTTCAAGGCTTTATGATCAGAAAATATGCTTGGTACAATTTCAATTTTTCTAAATTTGCTGATATTGTCTTTGTGGCCCAACATATGGTCAATTCTTGAGAATGTTCCATGTACACTAGAGAAAAATGTATACTCTGTTGCTTTGGGATGAAGTGTCCTGTAGATGTCTATCATATCCAGGTGTTCTAGTATTTCATTTAAGGCCACTATATCTTTATTGATTCTCTGTTTGGATGACCGATCTAGAGCCGTCAGCGGAGTATTGAGGTCTCCAAGTATGATTGTATTTTTGTTAGTTTTTGTTTTAAGGTCAATAAGTAGCTGTCTTACATATTTTGGTGCTCCTTGGTTTGGTGCATATATATTAAGGATTGTTATGTCTTCTTGATTCAGTGTCCCCTTAATCATTATGAAGTGACCATTTTTGTCTCTGAGTACTTTTTCTGTCTTGTAGTCAGCATTATCAGATATGAGTATTGCTACACCTGCTTTTTTTTGGGTGTTGTTTGCTTGGAGTATTGTTTTCCAGCCTTTCACTTTGAATTTGTTTTTATCCTTGTTGCTTAGATGTGTTTCTTGTAGGCAGCATATAGTTGGATTTTCTTTTTTAATCCATTCTGCTACTCTGTGTCTTTTTATTGGTAAGTTTAATCCATTTACATTTAGTGTAATTATTGACACTTGTGGGTTCCCTACTGCCATTTTATAAATTGCTTTCTGTTAGTTTTGTATCTAGTTTGATTCTACTCTTTTGTTTTTCTGTCATTTGTTTCTGTTTGTTTGTGTTCCATACTTCTTTCCTCTGTTGCTACCTTTTTTAAGTCATGTGTTTTTGTGGTGGTTTTTTCTAGGGTGGTTACCATTAAGTAATGAAAAGGGTACCTACCATATTCATTGTAGTACCCTATCTTATAAGTATTTCTGCACTTCATCGTCCTTTGCTACTGTTAATCTCCATTCTCTCCCCCCCCCTTTTTTTCCTTTGTTGTCACAGTTTAAGTTTGGTTTTATTGTGTTCTTGGTGGAGCTGTTACTTGTGGTGTTGTTTTCTTTTGTTCTTTGAATCTGGTTGGAAAACCCCCTTTAGTATTTCCTGGAGTGGGGGATTTCTCGTGATAAATTCTCTCATCTTTTCTGTATTTGTGAATGTTTTTATATCTCCTTCATACTTGAAAGATAGCTTTGATGGGTATAGTATTCTTGGGCTGAAAGTTCCTCTCTTTCAGGGCTTTAAATATTGGGGTCCACTCTCTTCTAGCTTGTAGAGTTTCTGCTGAGAAATCTGATGATAATCTAATAGGCCTTCCTTTATATGTTGTACTCTTCTTTTCCCTGGCTGCCTTGAGAATTTTTTCTTTGTCATTGGTTTGTGTCATCTTTATTATGATGTGCCTTGGAGTGGGTTTGTTGGGGTTAAGAAAACTCGGTGTTCTGTTTGCTTCTTGAATTTGAGGCTTTAGTTCTTTCCACAGGCTTGGGAAGTTCTCGTCTATTATTTGTTTGAGTATATTCTCCATTCCATTTTCTTTCTCTTCTCCCTCTGATATACCTATTATTCTTATGTTATTCTTTCTGATGGAGTCAGATAATTCCTGTAGGGCTTTCTCATTTTTTATTATTTTTGAGTCTCTTTCTTCTTCTCTCTGTTGTGCCTCAAGTTGTTTGTCTTCTATTTCACTAATCCTATCTTCAACCTGGGCTGTTCTGCTAGCTAAGCTTGTTACCTCGTTTTTCAGCTCGTGAATTGAGTTTTTCATTTCTGTTTGATTTGTTTTTATAGTTTCAATTTCCTTGGTAATATATTCTTTGTGTTCATTGAGTTGTTTTCTGATCTCCCTATATTGCCTTTCTGTGTTTTCTTGTATATCTCTGAGTATTTTTAAGATTTCTATTTTAAATTCTCTGTCATTTAGCTCCAAGGCTTCCAATATGTTAAGTCTTTTCTCCATAGATTTTTCCACATCTATTTGTGTTACCTCTCTTTCTTTTGTATCCATAATATTCGATTTCCTCTTTCTTATTGGCATCTGAGGGTGGTCTTGTTGATAGCACTAATTAGAATTAATAAAGAGTAAAAAGTAAAAAAAAAAACAAAAAAAAAACAACAAAGGGTAAAACACCCCACAAAAAAAAGCAGTAATAATTTATTATTTCCCCCTTTTTTTTCTTTCTTCTCCTCCCCTCTTCTCCCCTCCTCAGGGAAATATCGTGCCTATAATGGAGGGCCTGGTTTGCGGTGAAGAGTTCAAGGGGAAAAAAAAAAGGGGAGTAGGGACCTACTAAATGCAAAAAAAAAAAAAAAAAAAAGGAAGAAAATCTTAGACAAGCATAAGTTGATCTGCCTGCGGGTGATGGTCAACTAAGAGATATAATGAGAGGGATAAGAGGGAACCAGAAAAAAGGACAAAAAAAGGAATAATAAAGAAGAAAAAAATAAAAATAATAAGTAAAAATATGTTGTATTAAGTGGAGCAAAGACCAAATACAATGGAGACCTTGGGTTGGGAGGGCCCAAAATGCCACAAAAATAAACTAACAAGAAAAAAACAAAAACAAAAGCGAAAAAGAAAAATAAAGCCAAAAAAAACCTTGAGTCCCAAATTAACTAATTTGTTCGTGATTGAGGATTAAATGGGAGGAAAGTAAAACGAGAAAAGAAAAAACGAATAGAAAGGAAAAAATAAGAAAAAGAGAAAAACGAAGGAAGAAATAAAAAAGGAAGAGAAAAAAAACAAAATAAAGCAAAAACAAACAAACAAAAAAAAAAACAAAAGAGGAGAGAGTGAGAGTTAAGTGTCCTGGAGTATAACCCCAAAGGAGGGTGAGGATGAAGAAGAGAAATAAAATGTAACACTTATGGGTAGTGTAGTTCAAGAAAAGGGAAGCATAAGATGGGCAGAAAATAGAAGGACCGAGGTGGAGGAAATAAAGGCAATAAGATAGAAGAAACAAACAACAACAACAACAAAAAAAATTAGTGGAACAAGTTGTAAAGTCTGTGGATTTTTCTTGATTTTGAGATGTTAACTTCTTCCTTTTTCTTTTCTCTCCCTCTTCCTGGTCGGTGACTCTGTACCCCAGGCTCTGCCCCTGTGTCACATTTAGGTAGGGATTTGCAGTTGATGGGATTCTATGGCAGTGTCATATAATTGGCTTTAGTCTTGCTGGTAGTCAAGGCTTGTTGGCGTTTGCAGGGTCCAACGATGAGAGAGTTTGCTTTCGTGGATTCTCTCTCCTAATCCCCCCTTCCTGAATTAGCAGCCTGTTGATCCAGCTATAAGGCTGCCACTGCTTCTGCCTGGGGAGTAAGAGGCTCAAAGATCTGGAAAATCCCCACTCTATCCACACTCAGTGCAAGGCTTTGGGAAGGGCTCTGACAGTCAGGGCCTCCAGTGTAATCAGGCGGGGGTGGGAGTCAATTGTTGTCAAGGTGACTGTTCAGTGCCTAGCATTCAGTTGGACCTCTCAACCCAGGCTTTCCACACTTTGTAGCCTGTTTTGGCTGGTAAGAAGAGGCACTAGTCTCTGCTTGCGACTAGTGTGGTATAGATCTTATTATCTGCCAAGTCCTTCTTGTTAGCGTTTATCCCTGAAAATGGAGGCTCTATCAATCAGAAGTTGCCCCCACCCCTTTAGCGAGAGGCACTAAAAAATATCATGCCTCTTGTCTTGGGTCGGTGAACTGAGAGAGATCTTATCAATTAGAACCGAGGGTGCGCAGATTTCACGGGTTAAGTTAATTTCAGTAATTGGGTCGCAGCTGTGCTCCCGAAGGTATTTCAGGCTGCCTGCGCGCGCCCCTTTCCCAACGCTTGATTGTTAGCTTGAATGGCTGGGTGAGGTGCCCCGCCCGCGGAGAGAATCTCCCAAGTAGGGAATACCGCCCTGGGGCCTCTCCCGCTCCCCGTGCGCGGGCCGCTGGGAACGTTAGCGGTGCTCGGTCTGCAATGCTCGGTCTGCAACCAGACCGGGCGCGCGCCAGCGGCTGCTCGCCGCTCCGGAGTGTGGGCGGTGCTCGCTCTGCAACCGACCCGGGCGCTGCTTGCGGCGGCTGGCGGCGGCGGCTGGCGGCGTCTGCTCGCGGCTGCTGCTCGCGGCTCCCGAGTGCGGGATGACTTACCACAGGCGCACTTCCTCGCGGCTTGAATGAACGTCCCTGTGGTAGCTTCCTCCACACCCTCGTCTCTCAGATTCAAGTGATAACAGTCCTTTTGCTTTCAGTTTGTGTGGAACTCCGTAATGCTCCGAAGATAAATTTTCCTGTTTCTAGTTGATAAGTTTGTTGTGATTTTGGGGAGATCTGTCGGACGCGCTGCTCACGGCGCCATTTCCGTGACGTCACCTCGATCAATTGATTTTCAATTCATTCTAGCATTCTAGCTCAGAATCAGAAACATCCCCAATGTCCATCAACAGAAGAATGGAGAAATGAATTCTGTTACATTTATTCAATGAAATTCTATCAACAACAGAAAAATGATTGAAGTCTTAAAATACCTTATGATACAGATGAATCTCTGAAACATTATGTTGAGCAAAAAGATCTAGGAGCAAAGACAATGTGCTATGTAACTCCATTGTATGAAGTTCCAGAACAGGCAAAACTACTCCTGGTGAAAGCAGTCAGTCATCTGGCTGCCTCTGAGCATGCTCACTGTTGGGAGAGGCACAAGCGGTCTTCCTGGCATGATCAAAATGTTCTATGTTTAGATTGAGATGAGTTTCATGTGTGTATGCATTTGTCACTGACCTGTAACATATTTAGTTTGTACCCTTTGCTGTATGTGAAATACACTTCAATTATTTAAAGATATTAAAAGATGAAAAACATGAGTGAACAAGAAAATAAATGATGAGAAGCAGACATCAAAGTATTTAATCTAGAAAAGAAAGTAAGAAAAGCAAGGATGGAACAAAATGTTATTCAATCTATAGTGAAGAAAATTGAGGATGCTAGAGATCTAATATATATCTACCAAGAAAGTAAGCTTTGTTTCTTGCTTATTTTATAGATTTGAAAGCTCAAATATATTAAAAAGGTTTTGACAGTCTAACAGGAAAAATTACCATCTCAAAGATAAGCCATCCTCAGATTCTTATCAAGACAATTGTATGTATCAAGCAAGGGAGAGAGAACTAGTGGGTGGGAGTGAGACTCAGAATGTGGGGAGATGGAGTCAGACTTCCGAATGTTAGGCCCAACCACACCTGCTTCAGGAACCCAGGGTGACTCAGTTTACCCAGGATGATGACTTGAGAAATTGTAAAAAGGTCAACATTTTTGGAGCCTACTTTTGTGAAAGCCATTGCTTTCACAAACTATTTTGTTTATAAACAATTTATCAAACAGTTTTTAAAAGGAAGATGAAAAATTAAAAAAAAAGTCATTTGGTGTGTAAACTCGTCAGTTATCCAGAAAATCCATGCATGTGAAAGAGTGTATTTGCTAGAAATTTTAAGAAAATCTGTAATTTAAGAGCTTATCTGTGACTACCCGAAGGAGTTGAAAATTTATGTCCACATGCAAAAATCTGCATAGCGATGTTTACAGCAGCTTTATTCATAACTGCCAGAACTCACAAGCAACCCAGATATGCCTCAGTAGGTGAATAAACTCATGAGCTTAAAGCAAAACCAAAACTAAACCAAAACATTCTAATTGCTAAAATATCCAAGGACTTGATCTTATACTCTGCTTCCTGAAAAGCACTAAATATTTCATGGAATAGGTTATTTGAAGAAATTGCACACCTTGAGCATTTTGTTTCTGTTCTTATTTCAACAACTTAAAGTCAGGTTTTGTCCTATGTCTGTCTTTTGTAGGCCACACACATTCTACATCTAGCTCAGCTGAGCTGTCTTGAACATTTACGTAACTCGAAAAGAAGGTGACAGTCGGAAGCCACAGAACTCTGTTGGTACCTTTGGGCTACAAACCTTAGCCTCTTTTATAAGTTCCCTTCTTCTGTTTTCTCTTTGCCCAGATGCACTCTGACAGATGGCCTCCCTCAAGCTTGACCCACTTTCTTTCAAAACCGTATATTCTAATCAAACCCAGGTATGTGTTAACAAATGCAGCTTCTACCCAAACACGAACACAAATCAGCTTGAACAGGTGGGCTACGCTGGGAAGCACAAAAATAATTACCCTCCATGCAGGCAGGAGAAAGGAATAATGTTTTGGAGTACAGGTAAAGAATTTTTCTCACAGATTTTCAGGAACACATATTATACCAAACACTGTTTTCTAGCTGCCATCCTATGGACCACGCGGGGGTGTTCAGTGGGAAAAAGGTTCTGAGTCTGCACTGAGCTTCGTAACATGAGAAGGGTTTGATTTTTACAAGAAGGTGGAGATCTCTCAGACAGTTTCCAGATGGATGAAACTCATGAACTTGGTTTGAAAGATTCCAAGTGAACAAGCTGCCAGCACGCACTAGGTTATCCCTTCATTGTTAAGGGTTGAATTGTGCCCTCCTCCAAAATTCATGTTGAAGCTCTGACTTCCAGAACCTCAGAATAAAACTATATTTGAAGATGGGTCTTTAAAGATGCAGTTAAGTTAAAATAAGATCTTTAAGCTGGGCCCTAATCCCCTAGGACTAGTGTCTTGTAGGTAGCAGAGATCAGAATGCAGACACACACAGAGATATGACCATGTGAGCACACAGGGAGAAGACAGCCATCTCCACACCAAGGGGAGAGGCCTCAGAAGGAACCAGCTCTGCCCACACCCTGATCTCAGACTTCCAGCCTCCAGGATGTGAGACAATAAATGTCTGTTGTTTAAGCCGCCCAGCCTGTGGTATTTTTCATGTTGGCCAGAGTAGACTAATACATTTAGAGAACAAATCTTTATTGAATGTGGATAATCACACACACAGTTAATAATTCAAGGTCTGAGGTTAAGAAGAGATAATGCAGAAAGAGGCCATGGGGACCACGTGTCAGGGAGTCATCTTTCAGGAAGAGACTGGTTAGCTGAGACCTAATAACTGATAATATTATCTACCATTGATTAAGCACAGACCATCTTTGATCCAGGTAGCCTGGGTTCAGAGCTGATAGAGTAAGTATAGGTTAACCGAGTTAAGGGAAGGGAAGTCACTCAAGGCAAAAGGACCAACATGGGCAAAGGCTCTGAGAAGTCCCCCAGGATCTAGTAAAACTTCTGAAACTTGGCGACACTGTCTGAGTGGCTCCCCACTACCTTGGGTATGAAGCCTTAGGCGGTAATATAGGACTTGACTCTGAATTGGGGGCCCCAGGAGACAAGCACGTAAAACTCTGGATTGTGAGAAATGAGCTGGAGGGAGGGTGGGGGCCAGAGAAAGAGAGAGAGAGAGATGTCCTTTAAGATGAGTCTGAAACCCAGACATGGTCCTCAGAAGAACCTCACACTTGCTCCATGGGATGACCAACACTTGGTTACTGAGGGGGCACAATGGTCAGTTCGCACCTCAGGGTGGACACACGGCAACCTTGGACAATTAAACAGAGATTCTTTCCTCCTATTTCCCTCTGCCTTGGATAGGCTTGGGACTGGTTGTGAGATGGTACATTTCAATCTGGACTATGTTGAGTTTCACAGATTGAGAATGACCTGAAGTCATGGGCTCTGCCTGGGAATCCCTGAGGGATAGTAAGGGAGGAAGGAATAGACTGCGGTGAAAAGGAGAAAAATAGAAAAAACACACTAATTGTTCTGTATTTCTACTCCAGGCAACTGAAACTTGAGAAAGAACTGGTGAGATTTGCTCTATGAGGCCCCACATGCTGCCTTGCTGCCCGGAGAGTAGGAGTGCTTTTTCATCCTTTAAAGACCCAAAGGGAGTCTGGGAACATATGACTTGTCAACTCCCCTTCAAAGTTCCTCAATTGTGTAGGAAGTAATACCCAAATGAAGGTTGCTGTAAGCTCCTGACAGCTCTGAGAGCTACAAATAACCACAAGTGAATATACAACTTCTAATTCATAGGAATTAGAAGCATGGTTCTCAATGAGCTGTTTGGCAAAATTAGGGGTGTCTTAAGAAATCCATCCTTTTCTCACGGTTTAATTTCTAAGTCATGTTGTTCTCTAGACGGCTCTCCTTCAAAGTCACAGCACTCAGATATTCTTGTACCAACCTGGGACATGTCCCAGGGTAGATTTTCTGATAAAATTATGATCGTGGTGTCATGAGCACTCTTGTAGACCATATAGAGATTTTGGCTTGACTACGTATGTCACATTACAGTGAAATTTGGTTTAATTTGGAAGTAAAGGGGGAAAAAACCTAAGAACAAACAAGCTTACACCAGATTGCTCTATGTCTTCTTCCTGACGTGAATGGCAGGCAAACACTCGGATGGTTTGGCAAGTGATTGACAGAGCAAGGTGACTCTTTGCAAGAAAGTGTATTTAAATACAAAATACATCCAACAGTGTGTGTTAAGACTTCACTTAGACTCATAGCTTTCCACATTATCTGCCAATGTACTCAGTGGCTTTGCCAAGTCTAAATGATTTTCATTTTATGCTTCATTTGGGAATGGATGCATGTAGAAAGTGGATGACATCGTTTTCTAAGTTGGTTTAGCATCCTCCATGAACTTTGAGGTGTGAGGGCTACTTTAAGTTCTGTCACTTTACTGCTAGGACAGTAGGTCATGCAGGATGATCAGTGGTTTCAGATCTATCGACCATCTAGCCTGGACGTGATTGTATGCCGATTCTCTGTTTGGGGCACAGAAGGTCCACCCCAGGAACAGATAATGTGGTGAGGTGAGAAGGTCAGAGTTCAGCAGTTACACTATTTGAGGCCACCAGACTCTGAGACCAGACAGAAAAGTCTGCAGCTTCTTCTAAAAGATTTTTCTTCTACTACCAGTATAATCGAGGTTCACTGGAGCCACTCCTTCAACAGACAACTTCTGAGGCAGTCCACATGCCAAATGCATGGCCGGGTGGCAATCTGTTTTTGGTTGTAACTGCATTCTAAAATTTTCTGGGAAGTTAAGAAATTGGCAAAAATTAGAGATCTCTTCAGTGCATGTCTCAAATTGGGAAAATAGATGTGTTCTTGCTTTATTTAACTCATTATCCACTTGCCAGTCCTCACACACTGATGCACACAAAATCACCCTCATGACACTCACTTCCATATACACTTCCCCTTTCTGAATTTGGAGAAGGACACTGCGTCTCATATAGAAATTCCTCACAGTCTGGGGACATTCTCCTTCTTAGCAGTCTGTAGTGGCAGTCTCTCACCTGGGACAAGGTTGAGGTCAGCTTCAAAGAGTTTGAGACTAAAAGAACAACTTTATCGTGTTTATCTCTGATGCAGTGAGTTGTTGTTCCCATTGCCAGACTGTTTGTGGGAGTTAAGAGCATTTTTAGTCAGAGAGAGCAGGTGGCCAAGGGCTCCAGTGATGGATTAAAGAGAGGGAATTTAAGGCTGAAATGAAGAGCTTCCATTGCTTACTTGGCTCTGAGGACCAACGAGTCAACGAGTAAGTCTGGAAGAGTTGCTCGGGCTGTGATTTTGGTCAGGCGTTCTATTAGAAAACCAGCTCAAAGCTGGACAACCTCACGAAATGAACATTAACCTCACAGACCTATTAGGTCCACTGAGGACTGTGGTTAGTGAACCACTGAGATAATGAAAAATTTAAGTCTCCACATAGTAAGTGCTAATCCTACATTGGTTTTAAATTTCTTGTCTCTATAGACCAGTGGTCCCCAAACTTTTTTGGGCCACAGACCAGTTCAATGTCAGAAAATATTTTCACGGACCGGCCTTTAGGGTGGGATGGATAAATGTATCACGTGACCGAGACAAGCGTCAAGAGTGAGCCTTAGACGAATGTAACAGAGGGAATCTGGTCATTTAAAAAAAATAAAACATTGTTCAGACTTAACTATAAATAAAACAGAAATAATGTAAGTTATTTATTCTTTCTCTGCAGACCGGTACCAAATGGCCCACGGACTAGTACCAGTCTGCAGCCTGGGGGTTGGAGACCACTACTATAGACATGTTTCCCTCCAAAGTCCTTCTTCAATATCATTGGTTCCTTATAGGTCCTGTAGCCTCCTTGCTTAGCATCCTCTTACCTCCCTGCTCTCTTTTTTTTGGAAATGTGTTAAATTCAAATACTTTTATTTTACAATTCGATACCCTATTACTTCCCATCTTTTTTACACTAGAAGCTTCAACTGTAAATCATTACTCTTGTCAGTCAGTGAACAGCTGCATGAGTGTCTGATCACTCACTCTAGCTTACCAGGTTCCTAAGAAGCTCCAAAGCTCTAAGTCATGTATTTGTGGTGGTCAATTTTATGTGTCAACTTGGGATGCTATAGGCCAGGAGTAGTCAACCTTTTTATACCTACCGCCCACTTTTGTATCTCTGTTAGTAGTAAAATTTTCTAACCGCCCACTGGTTTCACAGTAATGGTGATTTATAAAGTAGGGAAGTAACTTGATTGACTTTATAAAATTTATAAAGCAGAGTTACAGCAAGTTAAAGCATATAATAATGATTACTTACCAAGTATTTTATGTCAGATTTTTGGCAGAATAAATCTTTATAAAACAACTTACTATAGTTAAATCTATCTTTTTATTGATACTTTGGTTGCTCTATTACAGCCCACTATGGAAGCTGGAACGCCCACTAGTGAGTGGTAGGGACCAGGTTGACTACCATTGCTATAGGCTATGGGATACTCAGGTATTTGGTTCAACATTATTTCTGGGTGTGCCCATGTTAGTGTTCCTGTAAGAGATCAGCATTTAAATTGGTGAACTAGGTAAAGTAAATAGCCCTTTCTAATGTGGGTGGGCCTCATCTAATCCACTGAGGGCCTGGATAGAACATAAGGTGGAGGAAGGAAGGACTCTCACTCTGCCTGGCTCTTGGATTGGGATGTCCATCCACTATTGCTCTCCTGGTTCTCAGGTCTTCAGACCCAGAATGAAGCCTTGGAATCTACAATATTGTCTCCCCTGGATTGTCAGAACTTCCAACTATTCCACCTGGGTCTTAGCTTGCAGATGGCAGATTGTGGATTTTCTCAAACTCCACAATCAAGTGAGTCAATTTCTTACAATCCACCCCACCCCTTATTCTATTGGTTCTGTTTCTTTGGAGAACCCTGACTAATCCAGCACTCATATTCCTGAAATAAGGTTCTTTTATACACTAGCTATCACAGCGTAGTAGAGCCCAGCTGTCAACTATAGCTATCTCCTCCTCTTCATAACTCATCCTTTCCCCACTCCTCACACCATAGTAGTTCATTATTGTCCAAGTCCTGGAACTTGTGGGAATTGGGTGTATACTTCAGAGAGCACTATTCACTGCCCTGGATGGTGGCCAGTGGGAGAGGTATCTTTAACTTTTCTTAACATGTACATATCTTTTTCTATTATATGGGGTGCATTTCTTCATTTGAGTGTGGAGTCTGGGCATAGTGAGGGTGGGTTTTGGTGAGCAGCATCTCCATAGCTTTGCTGCCTTGCTCTGCTTTACCCAGCAGATGCTCAGTGCTAGTCTACCCACTGTGCCCGGACCAGCCTCAGTCAGTCCCTGTAAATATGGTGCAATTATTAATGACATTTGTTCATTCACAAGAGTGGCCCAGTTTGGACAATCAAGCATTAGGTCACCGACCTGACTAACAAAGCTCTCATTTGGAGGAGGGTAGCCTCGAGGCAGCCACACTCCTTAATTTCTAACTCCCTTCTGATTCAAAAGCCAAATCCCTCTTTTCCAACAAGACATTATACTGGATTGTTTTTAGAGGCATTTCTGAGTCCATCTGTTCAAACTGGATGAGTGTCTCCTGTCAAGACCTAGCATGTTCAGTCTGACCTATTTGCTACCACCCACCCAGGGGGCCAAACTGAAGCCCTTGAGTCACTCTGAGTCATCTGTTTTCCTTTCTTCGCATGTTAAGTGGGTCTCCCAGGTCTCTAGAGTATTCATTCCTCCTGGCCATTTCTTACTTGCCCACCCCTGCTCTTGCTGCGTTTGTTCTCATATGGGTTTCTGCAGTGATCTTCCATCTATTATATATCACCCTCCTCATCCTCCTCATCAGCAGCACAGGGCTATGTGAGAATTAAATGAGATGGGCATGGTGCCTAACATGTGGCACACTCAGTTCAGTTAGCACTGACTGGTGATCATGTTGACTAACCTCACACATTTCATAGGATATAATCACTCTTTTCAACCCTTCAGGTTTACAGTGATATTTGTTGCCTCTAGATCCATTGGATCTAGTATTGTTTTTATTTTATTCTCTAACATTACTTTTATTACTTAAGGTATTGAATTGAGCTCATTCGACTACTAGAAGTAAGATGTTACAGAGCCTGCAGCGGGTTACACTGTCCTCCATTTACTCTGACAGTGGACTCATTGTCAACAGAAATGTGTCCCTCAGCGCTATTGGAAGTTTGCTAATTTATCATCTCTTATATGAATTAGATACTCTGTAAGCAAAAAAAGAACACCGGTCACATAAGTCATTGTCTAGACTAAGGTCAAAGTGTTAACATCTGAATTTATAAATCTAAATTTAATTATTTCCCTTTAGAATGGAACTTCTGGCTAATGTATGAAGAAAATATTTATTATTGTTAAGTTCCCTAATAGACTGGTAATTTATGCACCATTTTAGGCCAAGTGAGCACTGCTAATTTATCTTCCCAGAGGTTAACCACAAGATTAACAACCTTCTGTTGTTTCTTTTTTCTTTTCTTTTCTTTTCTTTTCTTTTCTTTTCTTTTCTTTTCTTTTCTTTTCTTTTCTTTTCTTCTTTCTTTTTCTTTCTTTCTTTCTTTCTTTCTTTCTTTCTTTCTTTCTTTCTTTCTTTCTTTCTTTCTTTCCACATGCGTCTCTACCAGGATCCACTGGCAACCCCATCTGGGGCTGATGCTCGAGTACCAAGCTACTTTTAGCTCCTGAGGTTGATACACTCTAATGGAGCTATCCTCAGAGCCTGGGGCCATGCTCAAACAATTGAGCTACTGGCTTCAGGAGGGAAAGAGAGAGAGAATGGGGGAGTGGGAGGGGGAAGAGAAGCAGATAGTTGCTTCTCTTGTGTGCTCAGACAAGGAATTGAACCTGGGATGTCCATACACCAGGCCGACACTATACACTGAGACACTGGCCAGGGCCACCCTCTGTTATTTCAATGTGTTTGATGATCTATGATATTCATATATGCAATCTTTAAATGTGTTGGAAAACACATGGTCCTACAGAATGCTAAGAAGACCTCTTCAATCCTGGCCTTCCAATCTACACCGACTACTCTGCCACAACTGGGTGTGTATCCTTCATGTTAAGTACAATCCGTGGTCAGTTTGGGCTACTTGGACCCAGGGTGGAAACAGCCTGTCATTCATTCATTCCTTCATTGTTTATTTACTTACTGTGCTCCAGGATCTAGAATAGCCTAGAACAATTCAAGAACACCCCAAAACAGTCTAGAACAGCCTAGCACTTCTTGTTCTTGCCTTCTTTTCTGCACAGCCTGTATCATCATTTTCAATGCTGTGCGTCAGACTTGTCTAACTGCTCCCCTCCCTGCCTGTCCTGAGCAGAACTCAGACTTTATGCATGCAGGGTGTTCTGTCTACTTTCATTGCTGCTTCTGTGCCCCCAGAGTCTGCCACACTGTCTGGCTCGTAGTAGGTACACAACAATATTTTTTGAATGACTGAATAAATGCTGCAGTAGATATCTGGCCTCGAGTTAAACACATTGGTCTCTTGATCTCTCCCATCTCCTGTTTTAAACACCTTACCGCTTGTGCTGACTGTGTCTCCTGGTGTGACGTGCCATCTCCCTCCCCTGCAGAGTGGCGCTCAGGTCTTATCCATGAGCCTCCCAGCCTCGTGTCCCAGATTAACCTTCCTTGATTTCTCTAAAACCTGCAGAACCCAGTTCTAGAATGTAGGTAAAACAACCACAAACCTATTAATTTGTCATTTCTTCCTTTGAGATATTTGAAATAGAATAGAGAACAATGGATTAATGGAAGTAAATAAGGTTTCCACAGTGGACTTTCAAGCATTGGGATAGGTGGTGGAGAGATGCTGCACCTCCCTGCAATCCTCATGCCATTTGCACACGTGACTTTTGTGCTGGTCTGTGTCCTAGTTGATAAGAAAGGCCACGCTTACACCCGGGGAAGAAGAGCTTTTTCTCCTGCATCGGTAGTAGAACCTGCAAGAGTCTAGCTCATGGGAAAACAGGTAGTTTGTCACAAGGACTCAATGGGGTACAAGGTGCTGGAGAACCATCTAGCTAACACCAGGAATGCAAGCCAAGCACAGTTTCCCCAGAAAAGCTTCCCTCAGAACCCAGTACAGATTCAGCATTCAGCAGGGCTGCAGGCATGTTCCCCGAATAAATAAATGAAAATTGGGAGACATAAAAAAATGATTAAAATGAATTAAGAAGGTTCCTATTCATTGGTTTTGAGTGCTTTTGTTTTGCTGGAGGTAGCAGCCTATCTGCAAAGACTACAAAAAGCCCCAACCTTTTGCATGCAGTCTTGGAGTCCAATCACAGAGTGTAAGTGCCCCCGCACTTTCTGAGATTTCCATAGGGTGGTGAGTCTAGTTCAGGAGTGAGAAGGGGACTAGGAGAGCTCTGTCCGCTCTCAGATGGCTCCTTTGCCATTAGATTCGGAAGAGGGATGATCCTTGCCCACCCTTTGCTAAGACGCCACCACCTGAGGGAGGAGAAGACCTGCCTTTTGCAGAAGGGACTATGTCACAGGACGGTGGAGGCTAGTTGAGTGCAGAAGGGACTATGTCACAGGACGGTGGAGGCTAGTTGAGTGCAGAAGGGACTATGTCACAGGACGGTGGAGGCTAGTTGAGTGCAGAAGGGACTATGTCACGGGACGGTGGAGGCTAGTTGAGTGCAGAAGGGACTATGTCACAGGACGGTGGAGGCTAGTTGAGTGCAGAAGGGACTATGTCACGGGACGGTGGAGGCTAGTTGAGTGCAGAAGGGACTATGTCACAGGACGGTGGAGGCTAGTTGAGTGCAGGAGGGACTATGTCACGGGACGGTGGAGGCTAGTTGAGTGCAGGAGGGACTATGTCACGGGACGGTGGAGGCTAGTTGAGTGCAGAAGGGACTATGTCATGGGACGGTGGAGGCTAGTTGAGTGCAGGAGGGACTATGTCACAGGACGGTGGAGGCTAGTTGAGTGCAGAAGGGACTATGTCACGGGACGGTGGAGGCTAGTTGAGTGCAGGAGGGACTATGTCACGGGACGGTGGAGGCTAGTTGAGTGCAGGAGGGACTATGTCACGGGATGGTGGAGGCTAGTTGAACGGGATTGGGACAGAACTTTGGTCAGCAACGTCCTTTTCCTTTGCTCCTGGTTTTCACCACAGTGCAGTATGTCTGCTTGAACTCTGGACAGAGAGCAGGGTCACCTCACTCTGCTGTTTGGGTCCCTGCCCCTCAGAGATCACAGAAGGATATTGTCACCATTCTGCTGAGTAGATGGATAAATCATGCCCTAAGATTGATGGTAAATATCAGCTTTCACATGTCTAAGGGTTTTGTGTCATTATTTGGATGTGTACCGGCCTGACCACCTGTCATTGGCAAAACTGGGGAAGTGATTCAGCAGATAAAATCTACCCCTGTGGTGTAATCAGAACTGAAAACAGTGAGTGTGAGAGAGAAACAGGCAGGTGCCTGCCCTTAGGGAGCACCCTACAAATAGGGGGTGCACCGAAGGAGGTGGCTACGCTCATCCACATGAACTGACAACATGTTGGTAGAGTGGCCGTGGCCGCGGCCCACACGCCACCTGCGTCAAGACTGAGACGCTAGCACCACAATGCCTTCTGCTTCTGGTTCTGGTTGGCTCTGAGGGATGGGGAAGACTAAAAGCAGTGAACTTAGCCGGTTTGGGTAATTGGAGAAGAGTGTGTGTGGCGTGCGCCCGGCAGAGATGACAGCGGTGAGAGGCGAGGGGCCTGCACACAGCTCAGCCTGGCACGGACGTGCGATGGTGAGAGAGGATAGTGGTAAGAAGGAGATGGCAGGACTACAATGGCTCCACGGGAGGTGCCCCTCTGCTGACCCCACAGACGTCTCTGTCTGGCAGGAGGACAATGGTGAACCTGGCCTCTGGAGCAGACCTGCCTCAGAGGCTGGTCCAGGCCCCTCAGGATGAAAGGAGGTTTACAGGACAAAGCATGCCGCCTTGTGAAATATTAGTTTCTTATTGCTTCTCGTGAACAGCGAAGTGAGTGGACAGCACTGTGGTCGATGGATTTTCTGTAAGACCGGCAACGTGTGTGCTGTTCTCTATTAGGTTCCATGAAAATCAATCTGCAACCTCGTTCAGCCTGGTAAAATTAGATCTAAACTATTTAATTTTGTTTCAGGAGTGTTTTTTCCCATCTGATGCCTAGCCTGAGGACACACAGTGATAAAATACCTTGAGTCATTGCCGACTCCGCGCACCTCTGTCTGGATGAGACGCACACAGTGTCGCGCGTTTTCTCAGCGGTCCGGTGCCCGGAATGAAGTATAAGCCTTCCCCACACTGAAAGGATCACTTTTTATGCTCTTTTGCATTCCACATAGTTTAGTAATCAGATGTGGGAAATGGATAATTCTACTTTGCTGGAGGGTGTGTTTTTGCTTTTGGAGTCAGACCTTCTAAGTCAGGGGTCTCAAACTCAACTCAGCATGTGGGCCGCAGAGCAAGATCACAGCCGTTCGGCGGGCCGCACTAGGTCTACAAAAGGCAACTGTTACGCAACACTTTTCTCACTGCAGTTGAAAACAAAAAAAAAATCAGTACAACAAGCACAATCATACATGCAGTTTACTCAGTGTCACAAAACGACCAGAAACTGTAGTTCGCATCACAACTGCTGTTAACTAAGCTAATATCTAGCTAGGATGCTAGAGAAATGAAAAATACAAGTAGGCCCCTAGGCTTACTTAATTTTATCCAAAATATTTTGAACTTCGTGGATTAGTCTGCGGGCCGCACAAAATTGTTCGGCGGGCCGCGAGTTTGAGACCCCTGCTCTAAGTGGTGGAACGCTCTAGAGAGTGACGAGTTGGGGGCTGGGTGGTCGGGTGGCTGCACAGGGCTCAGCTGGTCCAGCCCGGGGATGACACTTACAAACAGGAGGAAGGATGATTTCAAACTTCGCTTCTTCAACAGGAAACTTCTACATTTGAGGCTCTGACAAGAATTAAATGACTGGAGCGCTCCAGGAACATCAGTCATGTCACAATGAACATTACCTTTTGCTAGGACCCCAGGCCCTGCAGAACCTCTGTGTCTCATGGGTGGACATTCCCCAGCCCTGACTGCGGCCAGGCCGGCAGCACCCTCCTGCTTCACAGGCGGGGAGGCCCCGGGACAGAGGTGACTGTCGGGCAGTTGGAGGGGAGGCAGCACAGGAGTGGGCCTTGGTCCTCCAGTTTTCAGCTTCCCAATGAGGTGGTCATTCCGAAAGAGTGTGAGCTGTAATGAGGAAAGGTATCGATCCTCACGGGTGCCAGGAGGGCTTGGGGCCTCAGCTCTAACTGGTGGGACGATGGCCCTGGTTTACTCACAGTCCTAGCAGACATTGTTTGTGAGGCACTATGCTCATGGCCTGTTGTGTCCTCACCAATTTCCCAGCCATACTGCTGGGTTCAGCATACCCATCTCTGAGAGGGTAGCTGTGTGCCGAGAGGGGACAATGTGACTCTCGGGTGGCACAGTTAGCCAACGGGGCACCACCGGTTCCAGGACCACCGATGCTGGGGTACGCACTGCCCGGGCGCCTCCACTCATCACCACAGCCCTTTCCACACAGCCTCAGCATCTTCTCGACACAAGGGCCAGCATAGCCCACGCCAATCAGCTGGAGCTGGCATTTATTAAGACCACACTACATTTTAAACTGCTTAGGGAAATCGACTACGCATTATTGAGCTTTATGTCCCCAATTTATACCTAGGACTAGAAACTCCATCAAGTTTGCTGGACTGGGCTGTCCTGGCATGGATGTGACCCTCTCTGCTCTCCACCGGTCCTGCCCTCACTCAGACTGCGTGAGCAGAAGCTAAGTTGCGTTTTCTTGTTTGTCTTTGGAAAATTACCATAAGACTCGGGGTAGCCATTCTGCCAAACAGAGACAGGTATAATTGCCAAAAAGATTCCATGTGCAAAGACACTTATAGAATGCTAGTTTTCATGAAATTAGGCAGATTTCTTGCCTGAAGGGTGTCTGAGGGTTTGTAATGTGTAACATGCTCACATAACTTGACGTTTTCCAAGATGGATTGAGCAACCAGCCCATCTCCTGGCCTTGGAGCAGGCTTTCCACGGAGTGCTGACAGACGGGGTGGTGGAAGGCCTTGCCTTGTGTCCTTGGCACTGCCCTGCAGATACGTCCTAAGTTGTGCCGTGGAGACACTCCAGGCAGCTGTGCGCCTGAGCTACAGCACGAGGGGCAGGCAATGGAGCCTAAGTCATTTGCGTTTGGTACAAAACCTGGACTGCATGTGCAGATACCTGGTACAGTCATATATACTATAGAGCGTGTCTCTAATCTCAATGGTCAGTGCTTCGTTCATCAGCAGTCACTCCATGTGTGTTTGTGGAGGCCTGCCTCTGTGCCTGCTGTGTGCAATCAGGGACCAGCAGAAAACAGAGCAGAGAATGTTCTTCTTCTCCGGAACTGACACCCTAGTCTGTTTACGCTCGGGATATGTTTCCCTTAGCAGCCACGCAATGCAGATTTTGGCCCAAAGGTTAGTACCCACACGTACCTGAAAACTAATCTGGATACTGTCGTGTCTTTTACATCTAACCATTATGTATAAAATATATTAATTATTTACAGACATCTGCTGAAACAAACTAACACAGAGGAAAGAGCTCACCTCATCAGTCATATATGGGCTCTCCTACTTTAGTGGGGTGCATTGTCTTTCCCATTTAGAACCCATTGCCTTCCAGCAAGCAGAACCCCGTGTCCTTGGGGAAACACATTCCCAGGTTTCAGCCTACTGGTTGGGTGAGGCCAACCCCCTCTCAGCTCCAAGGGGACTCTGATTGGCCTGGTCACCATGGTCTTACCCTCCTGGCCAAAATGGGCCACAAGATTTCCTGAACCCAGTACAAAATGAAAACATAGGGTTTCTTGCTCAAAAATCATTTCAAGTTTCAAGATGGTGACTACAGAACATTAAGCCAAGAGCAGGCCTTTCTAAGTGCGGGGTGCTATGTGACAAGGGGCCCATGCCCACGAGGCCATGTTTTCTCACTGGAGGGCTGTTGTACATGAAGCACATAGCTCCATTCAAGCCAGTGAGAGTGGGACTCAGGGTTCATTTCTCCGATGGGCAAGAGCAGCCCCTTTTCGTTGAATTTGGAAGTGAAGTTGTGAGTCTGGAGCTGATATTCTGCAACAGGATAGGAGGGCCTGGGACCTTTAGGTCACTGTGCCTGGCTCACGTGAAGGAGGGGTTCATACCAGAGAAAAGAGGTCACCACATTGCTGGTGGACTCTGACTTCAGGTGGCTGCATTCAGCTCACCACACTTTTCAGTCCCATGAGCCACTGCTGGTGTCCTGACACAACCAGATAAATCTCAACTCACAGAAATACCTGTTACTAAACCAATCACACTTTTTCTATTGGCTTCACTTCTCTCATTCATAAAATGGAAACAAACTGTCCCTTTGGGTCACTACAGTGTCCCAACGGCAAGCAGATATGAAAGAGTTCTCTAGCAGGCCAGTTCGTGAGAAATGACTGTGTCCCGATTACGGCAATTCCTGGGAAGTCTGTTGAATTCCCTGTGTCAGTGTGAGGGAAGGGCCCTGTTTGGTCCAAATGAAGACTGGAACCTCAAATGGAAATGTAGGAATAGTTGCTGAGTCTGGCTACTATGCTTGAAATGGTGATGTATTTTTTAAAAGAACTTTTTGCTCCTGCAATCAGGAAGGGGGCTGGGGGAAGGGAGGGGCACAAAGAAAACCAGTTAGAAGGTGATGGAAGACAATTGGACTTTGAGTGATGGGAATGCAGCATAATCAAATGTCAAAATGACCTAGAGATGTTTTCTCTGAACATATGTACCCTGATTTATCAATGTCACCCATTAAAATTAATTTAAAAAAATGTAAGGGGCTGTGATCTTTTATTTCCACCTTCATTTGTGGATTATTCATGCCGGAGTGAATAGAATTGTGTGGCTACTTGGGCCGAGCTAGAATGAGAAGCCAGTTTGAGGCGCTCTAGTAACACACAAAAAACAAGGGCTTAGCAGCAGCCCACTGTCTGGAGACGATGGAGGTGTTCTCACAGCTGCCGACGGAGACCACTCCGTACGGCTTGGGCACTTTCCTTTTGTCGTTTATTAATGCAGTATTTGGGAGCATGTCCCTCCCCTGGCTCCTGTAGCATCCTATACTCACCTTTATCAGTGTGGTTGTCATATTGTCTGTGTCACAGGGATGGCCCTGGGCCCCGCTCACCCGGTTCCTAATGCACAGGTAGGTGGGTCACGTGGGTGTCATTGGGTATGTTTGTAAGGCTGCTGTCCCAATGATATTAGTCAAAGATGGTGATCACGGGTGCCATGTTATAACCCCAACTGCTCATGTGTTGGGGTGCTGGTCATCCTCAGGACTCACAGAAAACTGGAGTCCTAATCCTCTTTTTCAAGAATGGAAGCTGGAAGCTGGCTGGGAAGAGAGGTACCTTCCAGCTAGTGGGCTCAGACTCCATCAGTGTCTTTTTGACAACAAGGTCTAGAATGCCCTACATCTTATTCAATTAAAACATAAGTGTTTTGGTCCAAAAGGAAAAATAACAAGAGGAAGATTCTTTCTTCGAAAGGAACAAAGTGTTGCCAGGAGCTGCCTTTGAGCTTGGCTGTGCAGAAAGCCGCAGCACAGGGAGGGCTGTATTTGAAATTTGAAAGATTCACATGGGAGAGCTCAGCTGAAGAGCTTTCCCCGGGGCTTCTGGGGACACATTTCTTTTTTTTCTTTTCTTTTCTTTTCTTTTCTTTTCTTTTTTTTACAAGGACAGAGAGAGAGTCAGAGATAGGGACAGACAGACAGGAATGGAGAGAGATGATGAGAAGCATCAATCATCAGCTTTTCGTTGCGACACCTTAGTTGTTCATTGATTGCTTTCTCATATGTGCCTTGACCGTGGGCCTTCAGCAGACCGAGTAACCCCTTGCTTGAACCAGCGACCTTGGGTCCAAGCTGATGAGCCTTGCTCAAACCAGATGAGCCCGTGTTCAAGCTGGCAAGCTCGGCATCTTGAACCTGAGTCCTCCACATCCCAGTCTGACGCTCTATCCACTGCACCACTGCCTCATTAGGCCAGGGGACACATGTCTCAGTGTGCCTCATGGGCCCTGTCTTGCTGTAATGTGCATCAGGAGTGATAATGGGGGCCGTGTGTCTGGGTCCCAGGGCAGCGAGCTGACACCTGCAATGACGGAGCTGCTCATTGGCTGAGCTGTTATTGCCTAGCTGGTACTTCCCAGAGTCCTCCTTGCACGTTGTGTTAGGTGGGTGTGGCCAAGGAGAGCGCCATGTGTTGGGGGGGAAGTGTTGGAAATATATGTATATTTCAGAGAATTGACTGCTTCTGTCACCTCTGTGTTTGGTAAAAATGCATCATTGTCAGCCCTGGCCTGTTGACTCCGTGGTAGAGCATCGGCCTGGTGTGTGGATGTCATGGGTTCAATTACCAGTCAGGGCACACAGGAAAATCACCCATCTGCTTCTCCACTCCTCCCCTTGTCCCCTCTCTCTATCTCTCTCTTCCCCTCCTGCAGCCACAGCTTGATTGGAGCGAGTAGGCCCTGGGCACTGGGCATGGCTCTACAGCCCCTGCTTCAGGTGCTAAAGAAGAGCTCGGTTGCTAAGCAAAGGAGCAAGGCCCCAGATGGGCAGAGCATCACCCCCTAGTGGGCTTGCTGGGTGGATCCCGGTGGGGGCACATGCGGGAGTCTGTCTCTCTGCCTCCCCTCCTCTCACTGAATAAAAAAAAAGAAAAAAGAAAAAAGAAAAAAAAAATGCATCATTGTGTAACTCAGCAGTCTACTCTTTCATGTCCACAGTGCTCAGATGGCATATGCTCTGGGCTTCATTGTGAGTTACTAATGCTGCCCAGAGCCCAGTGTCTGGCTCTGGTCACTGAGGGAGACTTGTTTCATTTCGGTGAAATCTGTGGACCCAAAGGGATGTTGAGCAGACCCCCAAAGGCAACGTGGTGAACAGTTGTGAAATGTGAGATGCAACAAAACATACTTAGGAGCCTCATCCTCATCCCCCAGGAAGAAGTGGATTAATTTCCCTGAGCATGTATTTCTTACTGGTTCTTTTCATTTAAATCATTGTAGAATGTGTGGCTTGTTTAAGCCGCAGAAACCTGCTTCCTTTTTAGCCCTAATTAAATTAAATTAAATTAAATCTCAGGCAGAAGCTTCATACACAAAATTTCTGGTGTTGCAGCCCAGTAGGGGGTGCTGAGCTCTATTTATGTCTCCTGCATCTCTTGGAGAACGCTGCCCCCAGCGCCTGGCCAGAGCCCTTGGGGTGACATAGGTATAGTGAACCCCTGACCAGAGAGCACATTTCTCATGGTGCTCCATGTCTGTGACAAGCAGTGCTCATCATCACCAATATCTACTGCATATTGACTATGTCTCAAGAAAACATGTAAAGCATCAATTCTCATGTGTTACCTCAACTAATACTCCTGACGACCTTCTGAATTAGCCACTATTATCTTCCTTTTCATTAATAAGAAAGCCAAGGGTCGAGGGATTAGCAATTTGCTAACTCCTGGCCTCCACAGAGATCTCTGCTAATAGGACTCTGTGAGTCAATGTACTTACACCCATATGTTCACAATGCATATCAGAGCCTCTGAGAATCCATGTACCACAGTGAATGGTTTACCAAACCCCCTGCTTATAGACTTTGGTTACAAAGAGTTCTTTACACAACTGCCTGCTTTGGTGAATCTATCTTTATGAGTGGGCTGAGTGTCTCATCCAGACCCCAGTGGCTCTGTATTTCATGCACTGATTGCTCTCACTGAGGGCTGATTGCCAAATGTATATCACTACTTTTGATGCTCACCTGCTCACGCTGCTCGAACATGGAACTGACAGAGATACTTTGCCCTCAGGATAGCACTGTCACACCTGCTTCCAACTCAGTCCTATAGCTTTGAGCACAGGCTCCCCGAGATGCAGGGAATGGTGGTGGGTGACCTCTTGGTAGGTGTAGGGAGGCTGATTAAATGATCAGATGGTCATCTTTCTGCAGGATTCCCTTTCTTCTTAATCTCTGCAGCTTCCCTACATTGATGTGAGTTCCCAGAAATAAACACGGTCTTGAGTTTTCCCTCATGGATTGATGGTCTTTCAGACTTCGGAGAAACTCTCAGATTATCTGATTTTTAGGCCATATTTATGTAGGACAAAGCAGGGTGTTGGGAAGTACTGGGTGAGTTTAGGGGACCATGGGTAAAGTGCTATGTTCCATTTTCTTGTTTTTTCTGAAATGAAGATTTCAAGCTGAACAGGGAGCCGATGTCCACTGCGACTGGTGTGGAGGCCAGCACCGCGGTCAGTTTGAGGCCACCGAGGGAACGAGAGCTCACCGTTTGCTGTTTCTGAAGCTCCATCCGCCCGTCTGTCCCTGCAGCCAGAGCCCTGGTTCCCGCCACATCCTAGGCTGAGTAAGGGGTTATTGGCTTTCTCATTTGAACAAACAAGGGACAGAGGAAGGAGGAGCCAGGGAAGCTGTGTAAGATGGCAAATGGGAGCTCACCCTGCACAGGAAACCCTCTTCAGATCGCCTGGAGGGTCCCATGGTGACCTAGACCTGTGGGGAGACCCCGCCCTCTGTGAAGCTACTGTCTTAGTGACCTGGCCTTAAATTAAGTGTGTTATCTTTATACAAACATAGAGCCCCCCAAATAGCTCAGTAAACAGCCCATTAGTCGTATGTGTGGGGAACAGTCACTTAGGGACTCACTGGCGGGCAGTAGAGCACCACTGGCTGGGCCGTGGTGCTTCTCACTGTCCCCTGGGAAGCCAGGTGACGGCCTCAGGAACCCAAGCACCTGTCCTCTCTCTCTTTCTCATGTAGGTGCACTGGAAGGGGAGCTGGGATCTGCTGTCCAGGCATCTGCAGGGGCACGTTCACAGCTATTTACCAGGATGCTGAGTCTGGCTGGAGGCTTTGGATTAAACCCTGGTCACCACGGCTGTCTCATCTGTCACTGGCTTACTAAGGGCCTGTAAGCAACCCGTCCCCACAGAGCCAGCCCTCGGCTCCGGGTTCCTCGCAGCACAGGCAGCACAGGCTTTGGTGAGAAGCAACCCGTCCTCACAGAGCCAGCCCTCAGCTCCGGGCTCCTCGCAGCACAGGCAGCACAGGCTTTGGTGAGAAGCAACCCGTCCTCACAGAGCCAGCCCTCGGCTCCGGGCTCCTCGCAGCACAGGCAGCACAGGCTTTGGTGAGAAGCAACCCATCCTCACAGAGCCAGCCCTCGGCTCCGGGCTCCTCACAGTACAGGCAGCACAGGCTTTGGTGAGAAGCAACCTGTCCCCACAGAGCCAGCCCTCGGCTCTGGGCTCCTCACAGTACAGGCAGCACAGGCTTTGGTGAGAAGCAACCTGTCCCCACAGAGCCAGCCCTCGGCTCTGGGCTCCTCACAGTACAGGCAGCACAGGCTTTGGTGAGAAGCAACCTGTCCCCACAGAGCCAACCCTCGGCTCCGGGCTCCTCACAGTACAGGCAGCACAGGCTTTGGTGAGAAGCAACCTGTCCCCACAGAGCCAGCCCTCGGCTCTGGGCTCCTCACAGTACAGGCAGCACAGGCTTTGGTGAGAAGCAACCTGTCCCCACAGAGCCAACCCTCGGCTCCGGGCTCCTCGCAGCACAGGCAGCACAGGCTTTGGTGCAGACAAGGAAGGCCTGCCTTCCATGCCCATCTGTGGGGTGTGGGCAGCGGTCACGGCCTGCAGGGAGCCCAGGGCTTCCTTCCCTCATGGCACCTGGCTCAGGTCGTTCTTGACCGGGAGGCTGCCGGTTCTCAACACCTTCCACCCCCGCTGCCCATGTGGTGAGCACAGGTGATTATGGGAGGCAACAGCGGGGAGCCCAGCACATGCTTCTTCAAACCACCTGGGCTCCAGCATCAACTGGACCCTCTCCCCAGCCGGCAGGATGGGGCCTGACAACAACAGCTTCATCTTCCTGGGCCTCCGGGTTGTGGGATGGGAGGCGTTTGGGAAAATTAGTCCTTCCTGATACAAAGTTTTTCGAAATCCCAACTTATATCAGGACCTAAGAGTTTTTGAACCCAAAGTCAGGAATTTGACCCCTTTCCTCCCCTGGTAGCTATTGTCCCTAAATCCAGGATGTTCCTCAAAGCTCTGGTACCTAGGGTCTGGTCCTGGGCTGGGCATGGGACAACTGGTTAGTGCCATCCAGCTACACTGCATCCTTTGCCTGCGAGATGCAGGTACAGGCCTTCTCATGGGCTGCTGTGTTTGGTGAGGTGCTGCTTACCAGGGCCGAGAAAGTGCCAGGATCTAGTCAGTGCCATCGAAGTGTTTGATAAAGAGACGTAATTTTGCATCAAAAGCCATTCTTACTCACTTTTTTTCATTCTCCATTGAAATTTGGAAGCTATCACTTTAATGATGTCAGTATACTTTTTTTTTTTATCATAAAGATTCCAAAACTTCTGTTTAAAACAACTTTTATCTGGAACCAACCTAATGGTATGGAAATAATACCTCTGCTTCAGAATCCAATAGGGCTGGTAACTAACTTTTCCTTTGCTCGGCCACGTCTGGAATTCCAAGCGGAGTACTTGTTTTCTGAGAACCCGTCAGGAACTCCAGGGCAGACATTGCTCCCTGGGAGGTCTCTACCATGTTGAGGGCCCTTCTCTGGGTGGCAGGAGCCCAGACAGGCCTGAACCGGCTCGAGCCTGCAAGTGTGGAGCCAGTGGGGGCTTTGGAGAGGTGCCTCAGCGCTGGGGCAGCTGCTAGGTTTTCAAAGGAAAGTGGCAGAGCACCCCAAAGAGCCAGACCTCCCCAGTCCATTTCCTGCATCACCTGAAATGTTTACTGGGAAGGGCGGCCAGGAAGGTTTGCTAGCAGAAGTGTGGGCTGAACCAATGAAGTTTAAAAGCCTATACTGGCAAATCTAAATTAAATTTGAGCTTTTGCTTTATGCATTTGGGACTTTCTCTCTCTCTTTCTCTCTCTCTCTCTCTTTCTTTCTTTTTTTAAAAAAACTCTCCATTTTACTTTAAAGTTGTTATATCTGTACGTTCAAAAACGTCCCAAGCCAGAAGATATTCTTTAGAGCCCGTGCACAAAGCCCCCAGTAACCGCCTGTCCGAGAGAATAGATTAGACGGTGTTTCAGGAAGCAGCTTGGATTCGAAGAGGAGTGGGCTGTGGAATTGGGCAAGTCCACAGTTGCTAAGGGCCTTGGGCTCTGCACTGCGGGCAGAGTTCAGGGTCTCTACTGAAACACAGGCATGGCCATCAGCTTCACTGCTCGAGGCTGGTAAGCCCAGTTCCCTCTGTAAATCTACTTCCTTTCCTTTCTATTAAGAGAGCAGCTATCTCATAAGTTGTCACAAGCGTCAAATAAGGCAGTGGTTCTCAAACTTTTTGAAGTCAGGGCACATTTAAAATCCTACAAATAATTTTAGGCACACTACATACAAATTTATGAGAAATGTTATAATAATTAAGTCAAATATTAAATAAAAATATAAAGTCTAAGTGTGCTTTTATAGTAATTAAATGAAATAAATACAACAAAATTAAATTTATTCTAACATTAAAAAATATTTTTATGTTACATTTTTTGTTATGCTTTTTAGAATTTGTAAAATAGAGGGGTTAAAAAATGACAAAAAAGTTATCTATCTCTCTATCTATCTATATATTCTTAGTAAGATTTAATAAATTCAGCAGGTCCTGGTGCAAATGTGTTGTTTTTTCATTCTTTGTTTATGAAAAACATAAGCCTGATGTGTCCTAGCGATTTCTTCAATGTTTGGGCATATATTTGAAAAACAAACTCTCATTTCCTCATCAATACATTGAACAATTCCTCTCTTTTACTCTTAATTGTGTTGAGTGCAGAAAACTCCCACCATACATATCATCTTAACTTTACACCAAACAAAAGGACAGAAGAAACTTGCTTACAGTCTTTCCAGGGGACATAGGGGTAGTGTAAACAATCCAGCAACACAGCTTAACAGTCTTTTGTAACCTAATCAGGCAAGTGAGGTGGGGGGTTGGGCAGACTGTCAGCTTACAGCCAATTCCCCACACCTCTGTCCCCCAAAAATCTATTTTTCTGGAATACCATAGGGCACACCTGGAAATCTTCTAGGGCACACCAGTGCGCCCTGGCACACACTTTGAGAACTGAAATAAGGCAATCCAGTCTAGTGTGTGGTGGTATTTTTTGGAGACATTGTCTCCTTTTCCTCCATGCTTGTCCCTGTATTCCCTTCCCTGACCTAAATCCCACTCCTTGGAGATGGGCCTGCTCCTTTTCTCAGGCAATGGGAGGGCACTGAGGCCCTCCTGGGGTCATGAACTCTAGGGAATCCTCAAGGCATGGCTGCTTCTCAGCAGGTGAGGCAGTGAGCCGTTTAACTGAGATCCCGGTGCTGAATAGTCTGGAAGCTCCAGAGACCACCCTGTGACCGCCACTGAGGAGCCACATACAGGAAAGGGGTGTCAGAGTGACAAGGGGACTGACAATCTGGCCCTCAGCAGAACCCAGGGCGATGTGTGGGGTTACCGAGTGCAAGCCCTGTGTTTGGGAAGAGCAGCTGTGAGGCAGCTCACTAACCCTAATACCTCCTACCAGCTAGCTTTAGATTGAACAACATTCATTAAAATAGGGATTTTTAAGTAAAAAAAAATTCAAATTTTCGTAAATATATGAAGTCTTCCAAATGCAAATAAATATGTTAAGTTTTTGAAGGCATCCTGAGACATGCAACAGGATGCTGGTTGGATAATGCCTGGTTTCAGTCATTTTATTTTTTAGTATATTTCAGGCAGTCTAGGAAAAAAAGCCCCACACCTCAATTTTTGTGAATTTCCATGGGAAATGTCCTTTTCTGTGGTGTGCATTTTATGCTGTGAGCCAGATTGGATGCCCCATTTTTCTTTCCTAAGTGTAGCCACATACTCCAGGAGAGAAAGAGGCTCACCATGAACCCTGGACCTCGAGCAAGTGATGGAGTTCAGAAAATGGGTACACAGTCAAAGCTGGCTTTATGAAAAAGAAGACAGAAGCAGGGTTTGTAGAGTCAGAAAAATGTCAGGTGATATGCCATTTGGCTGCGTAGCATTTTGCTTTTTCGGCGTCGAGGAATCAAGTCTCCTTTTAATATACAATTTTAATTTAGAATTTAGCATGTGGAGAACAGAATATCATTAAAAAAGTACACTTAGAAAATCAAGTGGGAATCAAAGAGAGGTTTATCTTGGCTCTCACCGAGTGGGCTGCATTCTAAGAAAACCGCAAGCCACTTTTTGGAGGATACGGCTTCACCAGGCATGGTGTCCATAAGGTCAAGGGTGCAGCTGCTGCAGTAAATTAAGATTGATATGGAGATGCTGCTGGCACTATGGTTTTATTAACTTCTCATTATGCCTCTAAGCAGTTCTTGTTATATAAGCATGTGAATTATATTGTCCAAGGTTATTGCTCAGGGAACCTACAGAAAATGGTAGTTTTCCTATTTTATCACATGGATCTAAATGTTATCTAAGTGCTTGTTAGCTTTTCACATTACATCGGAGGCATTCATTAACTCTGACATCTCTGAGTTTGTGCTTTAAGACTCTTTAAAGATGAATCAAAGCGATTCAGTTGTGTGAGTTTCGGACGAGAAATCAGTGTCTCTCTGGACATCATCCAAGTGTAAAATGTAGCACAAATTGCCTTTAAAAATTAATAATTCACAAAATCTATGGGCTAAGCCCAGCCTGGCTCAAGAAGATAAGTAAAATAAATATTGCAAAGTCAATTTTTAATAATCTGTGGCATGGAATTTAAGCACAAGAGAAAACATTAGCAATTAGGCAGGAGCATTGGGTGCATGCTTAAATGAGAATAATAATATTTAAAAGCCCAGTACCTTTCTTGTTAGCAGGAAATATCACTTAAAGTTCTAATCTGGTACCTCGCACAACTCAAGCCATTTTTCTGTTTAATGAGATCCTGCCTTGAGGTGTTCATGTGTGTGCAGTTACTTTTATAAGTATTTTTACATCAGCAGCTACGTGTAAGACTGACAAAAAGTAGCAGAGACATACGTCTCATGAGGGACTGTCAGGCCAGCACAGCCATGGACGATAATGTAATTAGATCTGTCACTAGGCTGGTAACCAGAGGTCAGGGTATTTATCTAATTATTGAGACAGCACATTTACATCGGAGGGGATTTCATTATAAGAGGTTTATAAGGTTTGGAGTTAATGCTGCTCTCTCGACTCTATCTACCATATAGAAGCTGGCCTCTGGGCTGTGGTTTTTCACGATGAAGAATAAAATCCCTGATGGATGATGGCAGGTCCTCATCTTTCAGAGAGAGAGGTATCAACATAAAACGCAAGGAAATGAAATAGCCCAGCTGAAAAATGTGGGGAGAGAGACACCGTGTTCTCCACTGCGTGGGGCAGCCGCTGCTGGGAAGTGCCCTGCTCTCGGGATGGGGCTCTGGAAAGAGAAAGATGCAGCAGGATAATGTGATTTGGGAAGACTATATTAATGAACAGCTGCCAAGGGCCAAACCCAAATTAGAACAATCCTCAAACAATCAACATTCACGTTTCCTCTCTGCGTCAACCCCAGTAACTTATGTTTCCCAGGAGTTTGCACCACACAGCTATTCTGAGTGAGTCTGTGTGGAGATAGGGATGAAAATGTCTTGTCAGCTCGAGTCACTGTTTTCCTCTTTGCCTTCACAGCACCGTGGTGGCTTCTGCTGTTCCCTACCCAAGGTGCTTATGAAAGGCCCCCAGGCTTCCAGGAGGTGCTTAAAGCTCACCCTCTAGCTTTAAGCATAATGGTGGCCCAGTTCACCTACACATGTGGGACAGTAGGTAGTGAAGGAATGGAGCTTGGCCACTTCCTTGGACCTGCCTTGATTTAATCCAGACAAAAGGAAACTTCCACACTGGAGTATGAGTCAAAGTTTTGTTACAGACTGAAAGTTTGTGTCCCTCCCAAATTCATATGTTGAACTCTCACACCTAATGTGATGATGTTAGAAAGTAGGGGTCTTTGGAAGGTGATGAGGTCATGAGAATGAAGCCCTCATGATGAGATTAATGTTCTTAAAAAAGAAGTCATATGGCCGTGGCCAATTGGCTCAGTGGTACAGCATTAGCCCAGTGTGTGGAAGTCCTGGGTTTGATTCCTGGTTAGAGCACACAGGAGAAGAAAGCATCTGTTTCTCCATCCCTTCTTCTCCCCCTCCCCCTCCCACAGCCATAGAACAAATAGTTGGAGCAAAGTTGGCCCCAGGTACTGAGGATGGCTCCATGGCCTTTCCTCAGGTGCTAAAAATAGCTTGGTTTCTGAACAATGGAGCAGCAACTCAGACAGACAGAGCATGTGGGAGCCTGTTTCCATCTCTCCACCTCTCACTTAAAAAAAAAGAAAAGAAGCCATAGAGAGCTCCTCACCCCTCCCATGTGTGAACACAGTAAGAAGATACCATCTATATACCAGTAAGAGGGATCTCACCAGATACCAACATGACCAGCATCTTAATCTTGAACTTTTAGCTTCCAGAATTATGAAATAAATTCCTGTTGTTTAAGCACCCCTCCTCTCTACCCCTAATCTATGGTGTTTTGTTACAGCAGCTTAAACAGACTGTGGTTTTTCATGATGAAGTGAAAGTCTCTGCAGTATTTGTCTATTGCTCAGGTTTGTATAAGACAATGGTCAGCAAACCATGGCTCATAAGCCACATGAGGCTCAATCAGATTGAGGACGTTTTTAGCAAAGGCCAGTTTAGTAATACCCTGATTAAGTTAATAACAATGTACCTACCTATATAGTTTAAGTTTAAAAAATTTGGCTCTCAAAAGAAATTTCAATTGTTGTACTATTGACTAATGAGTTTACTGACCACTGGTATATGAGACATTAGTTTTCAGATGACATGACTGGTTAGGATTTGGAGATTTTAACTACAGCTACACATGTTGGCCTGGCGTGTGGATATCCCTGGTTTAATTCCTGGTCAGGACACACAGGAGAGGAGTTCATCTGCTTCTCCACCCCTACCCCTCTCACTTCTCTCTCTCTCTCTCTTCCCCTCCTGCAGCTATGACTTGAGTGAAGTGAGTTGGCTCTGTGGCTTCTGCCTCAGGCACTAATAAGAGCTTGGTTGCTGAGCAGTGGAGCAATGTGCCAGATGGGCAGAGCATCACCCCCTAGTGGGCTTTCTGGGTGAACTCCAGTCTGGGTGCATGCAGGAATCTGTCTGTCTGCCTCCTCTCCTCTCACTGAATAAAAAATTAAAAAAATTAAAAACAAACAAAAACTCCAGCTATAGTCACCATAACAAAAATAATGGATCTCAAGTGACCCAGCTCTAGTGTCACGGTTGTTATTTTGTGATGTCACAAAAGCCACTGAATCTTTCTGGGTAACAAATGGCTAATTTATAAAAGCCATGGGAGCTTGGGAGTTGTGAAAGGATATGAACTTTGTCTTCTTTAGGATCTCTTTATTATAGATTTTAGTTATGTATAATATTAAATAAATATGTATTGACATGTACTATGGGTCAGACACTACTCTAGGCCGTGGGGATGTAGCAGGGGAAAACATTGGCACAAGTTCCTCTGTGTGAACTCACATCCCCTGCACGAAACAGGTCAAGAGTGAAGAGGCATGATATTCAGGCAGGACAGCATGACGGTAGGGAAAGTAAGGGTTAAAGTGCTCATGGCTATTATTTAGTGTGAGCTGTTTTCTTTGTCCTTTCCACTGTTGGACCCACCCCACTGTCACCAGGACAGGGAAGTGTTGATGGGAAGTGTTTGGAGGATGCAGGGTCATTGTCTAACCCTAAGCCCAGCCGTAATTGTCTTCCTGAGGGAACGGCAAGGCACAGAGAGTCCCTGGTCTGAAAAGGGAGGAATGAGGCACATTTTGCATTAATGAGCTTTCTCTTTGATCTGCTACTGCCAGTTCACCAATGAGGGCATAAGATACACATTCACTGATGGGCAACTTTCCTCTGAGGTTATTAGAAAATAATATGGTGAGAAAAGTGGTTTGAGGCTTCATGTTCTAATAGTGGAGTTTCAGGCTTGAAATGCCTGAGTTTGAAAGTTGTTCTGTTGCTAAGGAACCCATCACTCAAGAAGCCCAGTTGTGGGCCAATGTCTTCCACCAAAGCCCTGGACCTGTCCATGGAAAAAAACCTTAGTTCTTGGCTACTGACAAGAACTGTCGGTAGTTAGCAACTGTCATCCAAAGTTAGCAAGCGGAGTGGAACATGGACATCATGGTATACAAAAGAACAATGAAAAGGGATATGGAATCAATCAAGTCAAGAGGAATATTTCAGCTTCATGCTTTTCCATAGGTCAGCATTTGCAGGTGCTCTGATGCCATAATGTATTCACAAAGATTGCTGGGCTAGAGTCGACTGAGTGTTCGTGAGCGAAGGAAAGCCATTGTCAGCTTTTCCAGGCCAGACAAGCAGCTAAAGCTTTAGGGGGAGAAACTCCAGGCTGGTGGCACATGCAGAACTGGACCCAACCTGGGGGTCCACTGAGAAGTGGCACGTACCTGAACCTCAGGTGCTTATCTGGGGGGGGGGGGCACCTAGCTCTCCCACCCTGTGTTAATAACACTGCTGAAGAGGCAAACATGTTTCTAGTGATACCAAATCATGGTCCCTAGTCATGAGTCAGTCAGCAGGAGCGTAACAACTGCAAGCCACTGAAACTCATACATCTCCAAAAAGTTGACTAACTCACCAGTTACTATTTGGTGGAAGATGACCAGTGAACTCTGAGCAGTAACACTGACCATTAATGGTTAATGTGAACCAAAGAACACAAGCGCTACAATTATTTGGACTGGAGGGAACCCTGGCCTTTTGTGAGGCATTCACATTTAGGTAGTTTTTGGAGTAGCAAGGGCATCAGACAGCACACTTCTCCTACAGCTTCCTCCGCTCCCAGTCCATTCTGCAGATACAAAACAGATAAGTCTTCCTAAAAGTGACCACATGGAGCATGGCAACAGTAACGCCCACCTTCCTGGTACTTACAGCTGACAGGCCTGCAGCTTACGCAGGCTGTGAGATAGGCAGACTAAGTATGTCCCCCCTTACAGAGCTTCCAAGAGCCACTCCAAGGCCACCGGTGGTTTTGGAGTCTCCAGCCAGGACAAGGCCTCTCTCTGCTCAGAACCCCTGCAGTCTCCCCACGGTGGCCCATTTCCATCACCGGGATCTGGCTCACCTCTCCAGCTGTGCCCTCTGTTATCTTCTCTCTGGCTCCCCATCAACGTTTGAGTCCCCTGAGCACAGCCCTGTGCTTCCTGCTGCACACAGTTGCTCTTCACTCGCCCTCCTCCTCTAGAATTGCTGCCCTCCTTTTCTCCACAAATCTGAACCCCACTCATCTTTTAAAATCTAATTCAATTCCTGTGCCCTCTCTGAGGGATTTCATGAGCCTTGCAGAAATCTCTCCATCCTGCTCTCTCCTGAAACATCTATGGTCTCAAGCATCCAGCTGGCCTCATGCAATGCTTTGCATGGTAGGCATTTCTTGTGCATGTTCATTGTACTTAAAGAGATAGTGAGCTTATCGAGGAGAAGGAGGGACTATTTTTTACTCATCTTCACATCTTCTTAGCACCTAGTGGGGCTTTAAGTATACAGTAGGTCCTCAAAGGTGTTGTTGATTGATCTCAACTGAGAAACAGAGGAGAATATTAAACATGTTTGTGTGACTTTGGCAATAAGAGGAGTCCAGTCCAACTTTCTAACTACCTGCTAATGTAGTGGACACTCTATTTGCCTGTCTGAGGGCAAGAAGAAATGCTGTGATCCCAAATGGGAGTGTGTGTTGGAGCCATTGTTCCAACTCTCATGAGAAGCAGTAAACACCCTTTACCATGATAAAGCTTCATGTCCTATTGGGGTATTTATAAATGACTTTCCTATGCCACTGGAGAGTTCCTTCAAAGGTTGGCCTAATATCCCTGGATTATATCCTAGGAAAGTTTTAGATCTGGCAGTAAGGCCAGCTTCTCAACATGTTCATTTACTGCACATGTAAACACAGGGCTTTTAACTTTATAACAGTGCATCGGGAGATTGAAAAAAATGAGAGAGCGAGAAAGAGAAAGAGAGAGAGAGATAAATAAAAAATAAAAGGCACAGATGGGGCTTGGACAGTTTCTCATTGCTGGTTCCATATGACAGAACTCAACACATCTGGTCTGCTACGAAAAGCATCTTTGCACTAATTTGTTTGTCAGTATCCATTGAGAGGACAATCTGTCATCCTGTCGCGTTTTGGTTGCCCCGAGATGTTTGAAGACAAGGCTAGCCACAAATTGGAACTGTGGCCACCCGGGAGTGAGTGGTGGAAACCGCCAGCTGTTCTAAGGAACATCAATTGGGACATTTTTAAAGCTGAAATTTCAACCTAACCTCTACAAAGGCATTTAGCAGCTGCACGAAAAAAGCTAGTCACTGGAACAGGAGAATGAAATTCCTCTTCGTGTCCTGGTGTGTGTGTGTGTGTGTGTGTGTGTGTGTGTGTGTGTGTGTGTTCATATGCATGGCTTATTATTGGCTGAAAAACAATAGAATGGGTGGCCAGACTTCAAATAGAGGGGACCTCTGTGTTGTTTCTGGGTATTTTAAGGCTTTCTGGTCAAAGGAAACATTGCATTATTCCATAAATTGTCTTGGTTTGTAGACACAAGAATTGAGGTTTGATTACGGTATGTTGCTTCATTTGGTTCCATGATGATGTAATCTGGTCATGACTGTCCCCTCTCCATCTGACTGTAACTCATTCAACACCTGCTTCTCAGGACATATGCTATAAGCCATTCATTTGTTTAAATCTTCCCAGAGCCCAGAGACTATGCTTTGTCTTAGATAGATATACTTCACCAATGTTATTTGGGTTGAGTTAATTTAAATTTACATCTTTTGAGCAACATGTGAAGTATGTTGATTTGTTATACCTAACCAGCTGCCTGCCTTTCAGAGTTCCAAAGATTCTTTTGCATCTTCCTGTTTCTTTACTCATTCGGTGGGTCTCTGTTGTGGAAAATACTGGGCTCATTGTCCTTTGTGTCTTATTGGGAATGACCAGGGTCTCTGGGAAGGATAGCCTTTGCTAAGTTTTTTGAGGTCTCTGAGTTGTCTACCAATGAAAGCCAGCCTTGTTCTTTACCTGGTGACCCTTCACTCTTGCCTTCCTCTTACTTTTCCACTTGTCAGTGGGTTTGTTTGTAATCTGAGCTACACCACTGAGTTGATACACTGTAATCTCTGTGAGGACATCCCTGAGCAGGTAGCACACATGCTGGAAAAGACCAGCAAATACCGACTCCTGCCAAAACCAAACTGTAGCCTTCCAGCTGTAACCAGCTGTTGGGGAAAGATGAGCAAAGAAGGAGCAAATAGGAGAACTTGGTGTGGAGCAGAATGGAAGGGGTGATTCCCCAGAGAAGTCTTACCCAGAAACGTTGAAACAAGTTCTTAAAGCCGTTATGTCATTTACTACTACTGCTAGGCAGGTCATTTGGAGGTGGGCTGCTCTTGTCAGTAGATTGTACTTATGTTTTATATTTGATCTAAAATGACCAAGCAAAACTAATATAGTGTTGTTTAAAAGAGCCTGTGGTTTAAAAAATGGTGGTAATTTGGGCTCCAGGGTCACGGGGAGAGGCCAAGCAAGGCAGCAGACACATTTCCCCCGCAGGACCAGGACCACAACCCACCGGGTGCTGGCATCATTAAGGCAGGGCTTACTGTACAGTCCGTCATCTTTGAATGAACCAGGCATTTCACATTAGAAAAACGAAGAAGGAGAAACACACCATCCTTCTGGGCATCAGCCGTTTAAAGCCCTTTTCTTTTTCTTTTCCTTTTATTTTACTTTGCCATTGCTGGTGTGGAATGAAAGATCGCTCCTACACAATGATTTGGAGAACTAATAAGATTTGTGAGCACACATATTGTCTTTACAGGTTGGGATGAAGACAGGAGGAAAGTCCTTTCCTGTCCTTCCAGACTTAAAAGTCCTCTGATTTTGTCTCGATTTCCTCACTGTGCCCCCTAGAGTCCATTGTAAGGGTTGAGAGAAAGAAGCTTAGCTCTGAGCCCACATCCCGAGGAGAAGGGACAGAGCTTGTTACATTCACCACAGGAGACATGTGAAGCTCACAATGCTGAGGTTCTGAGATAGGAGGGGCCCTCCTTCTCACCCTACCTAAACTGTGGCCCAGAGCAGGGAAACAAGCCTGGCCAGAAGAAACAACGAGCCAACCTGTGTGCAGACAGGTTGTTCCTGGTAAACTCTTGTTTGCCCATATTTTGATCATTTGTCCTTTTTTATACCCATATTCTACTATCAAAGTCTTAAACAGTCAGTTTTGTGTTGGATAAAATACCAAGGTAGCCAGCAACCTAAGGCAGCAAAGAAAGAGCCAGAGCCCTGGTCTGTCCTCCAGCAGCTCCATCCTTAAGCCCTGTCCAAGAGGCTTTAGTGGTGGTTCCCACCTCTCCTCTTCAGGTCCCTAGAATCAGCCCTTAACTCCAGAATCCCAAACATGCCTTATCTAGCTGTTGATTTGTTCTGGGATATGCACATGTGTAACAGCAAGAGTTATCAGTAACTGGATGAACCCTCCCAACAAACCCGTGAAGAAGGTTACTGAGACCCAGAGAGTAGTTTGTTGAGTATACCAGATAATAAGGAGAAAACCCAGGTAATAAAGAACTAATTGATATTTATAAAATATTCACCCAACAACACAGAACATGTATATGTTTCAAGTGCTGATGGAATAGTCACTAAGAATAGACCATACACTATAAAATTAATTTTATGACCATAGGTCATAAAATCACCTCAACAAATTTCAAATGATTGAAATCATAAAGTGTGTTCTCTGACTGTAAAGGAACTGAACAGGAAATCAACAACAGAAAGACAATAAGAAAATCTTCAAACACTTGGAAATTGAACAATACACTGCTAAATAACCCATGCATCATAGCAGAAGTCTCAAGCAAAACAAAAATACATTAAACTTTATAAAAATAAAAATACAACACCACAAAATATATAGGATGCAGCTAAAGCTATGCTATGAGGAAAGTTTATGGCCTTACATTGGAAATGAGAAAAAGTCTAAAGTTCCTATTTTAGTAAACTACAGAAAAGAAGAGAAAAACTCAAAGCAAACAGAAGGAAAGAAATGAGAAAGATAAGAAGTCAATGCAGCTAAAAAACATGAAAATAGACAATGAATGAAAAAAACTGGTTTATCACAAAAACATCTATAAAACTGATAAACATCTTGCTAGACTGAGAAAGGTAAGAGAGAAACAAATCACAAATCTCAGGGATGAGACTGGGGACATCACTACATATCCTGTAGTCATTAAAAGGATAATTAGGGAATACTATGAATAATTTTATGGTCATAAACCCAACAGCTTAAAAGAAATGGCTTCTAGAAAACTACAAACTATAAAAATACAACCAAGATGAACTCACTAAACTTATGATCTTATAACCACCAAAGTCTTATAATTATTAAAGGAAATAAACTTATAATTAAAAGCCCCCCAAAGAAATATTCACCCCCTGTGATACCTCAGATTTGGTCAGGTACCTGTCTGTACCTTACATCCTCATAACTCCTACTCTTTCCCTTTACACACATCACAATTCATTATACCATATTTATTTGTATGGTTGGTTTATTGAAGTTTCCTTCTCTTAGTCTTGTAAGTCCCATGACTATAGTACTTTATTCACAATGTACTCCCAATACAATGCCTGATACCTCATGGGAAATGCACAGCTATTACATGAATGAGCAAATGCCACTCTTTGGATGACAGACACATAACTGTTAGGTTGGCTTATTTAAGTTATGGCATATTCAGAAAATGCTTGATAATATTTAAAGTTATTTTGTTTTACTTAGCAATGTCTTTGTCATTAGCAAATGTTAGGTAATGGGAACAATCAGTCACTCCAGCTAGTTAGAGAAAAAGTAGCTGGAGGTAAGAATAAAGCATACGTCCTCAATTCTCTAAAGTTTTACAAAATGCATAATTTGTCTACCTTTTCATGAAGTCTGAGCTATTTATTGATCTTTAATTCATATTTTTGCTGAGTATTTTTCATTAGTGTATTTTGGTCCAGGGTGATCACTTTTTTTCAATTGAAAAGTCTCTCTGTCTCTTTTTTATTAAGAGAGAGAGAGAGAGAGAGAGAGAGAGAGATGAGAAGCATCAACTTGTAGTTGTATCACTTTAGTTGTTCATTGATTGCGTCTCATATGTGCCATGACCAGGGGGCTCAAGCTAAGCCAGTGATCCTTTGCTTAGCCAGCGACCTTGGGCTCAAGCTAGCAACGTTGGGATCATGTTGATGATCCCATGCTCAAGCCATCGAATCCGCACACAAGTTGGAAACCTTGCAGTTTCAAACATGATACCACCACATACCAGGTTGACACTCTATCCACTGCACCATTACTGGTTTGGCCCAAATGGAAAATCTTAAGTCACAGAGCTCCAAATCTCTGTCATGAAACTAGAGAATGTTGTTCCTTCCCTTTGTCTGGCAACCTAATCTTGTTGTCTGGCTCCTCGTAGAGGTTTTAAAAAAAATTATTATAAAATAAATGAAAAGGTCTCAAGGGTTCTACCTTCTCCTCTGTCTCACCTTGTTATTGATTATTGTCCTTACTGAGTCAGTCACCTTGCAGACCCTCAAGGTCAAGAATGGGTCTTTCTGCTCCTTGTTGTATACCAGAACATTGCACAGTAATAAGGTCTTCATATACATTTCTTGAATGAATTGCTGGTAATAAATAGCTGAGTGAACAATTAATTTTAAAGGTGGTCTTAGATAGAGATAAACTGGCTGATAGCCATACTTTAAAAAGAAGAGAAAAAACAAGAAAGTAAACAAAATAGTCCTCTGCTTTCTAATTCAGCCAGCTTTAAAAATGTGCTATTTTATTTTTCATCTGGCCTATAAAGAATTTAAGCTAGTATTTCAGTTCTAATGTAAGCTTTGAGAATGGCAGTTATTAAAATCAAAGAGGAAATAAAATAAAGAGAGAATAATGAAAGAAGTTATACAAGAGATAGATAAGTGTCAAGAAAGAACAGAAATAAGGTAACCATGATCCTGATAGTCTCTGGGTGATAAAGTTTGAGTTAAGATTCATATATCTCATGTGTCCCCCTTTATTTTTTGTATGGAGGGTAGTACAGATCTTTAAATGTTATGTCCCTATTGTTTAACAGCCCAGTTAAAGATCATATGATTTGTGATTGATTTTAAAGTGCTTGAGGAGCAGAAAAGGAAAGGCCAACAAGTTATGTTACCAGGGGAGGAACTGGTTTGAATGCATGGATACCCTATTGCATGAAAATCTCATTAATTCTGATAACTGTCTTGTGAAGAAAACTGTTGGTTCTGCTTTTTTTTTTTTTTTTTGTAGACAGAAACTGAGGCAGCAAGATGAAGTCATTTGGCCAAGTTTGCCCGATGATAACTGGAAGCTCTTTCCAGAGTCTTTTCCTTCAGGACCATGTCCTACTGACCATGTTTTGGCATCGGTACAGTGGCTCCATCACACCAATGGGGACAATTTCCAGAAAAAACAAACAAGGTTTGAAATACAATGCAGATATCATTTAAAGGATGAGTAGTGGATAGTTCTATTTATTTATGTGTGCAGAATGTCTGAAAAATTTAAATGAATCCTTGGGAACTTTAATAGTTCTATAAATATAAGTCTAAAGTATGTTTGGAAAATGAATAAAATATATCTCAGATGAGCCTCAATTGACTTCTCATATCAATATGTTTATTATACTATTAACTCTGATAGTGATTAAATATGCAATAATTTAATCCCTTGACAAATTGATGTATATTGAACAGATACTAAAGAATAACATGGTTATTTAATATTTAGTTACTGAGTTCTTTTTTTGCAAACAGAAAGGAAAATTAATATTATCAAGAAGATGTTAAACAAACAGTGTGAGTTTTGGATTAAGCTATTATATGGAAAGTAAACTGATGAGAGGAGATTTCAGATGACATAAGCAGGTGATATTAGCAGAGGCCAATATCAGAAATTCCCATTTAAATGTAATTTGGAAATGTTTTACTTGCTGCTGTTTTTATCTCTTTAGATGAATATATTCGGCCAATGTTCACTGAGGCCATCTCTATGTCAGGGCTCAGCCTGCTGGGGAATCAGAGGTGAGCCTCTTGGCTCTGCCCGCCTGGGAGAGTCACACACATGGGAAATGAAAACAAAACGCCTGTGACTGCAGCTCATCTGAGAGCCCCTGAGGGTAAAAGGACAGACACATAACCCACACTGACATGAGGTCCAGGGTGCCTCCAACAAAAGGTGTCCCTGGGCCAAAGGATCTCTTAGAGTAGGTGGACCAGTAGGATGCGCAGCACTGGCTGAGCGATGGTGGCGCCCAGGCAAGTGGCCGTTGGGTTGTGGCATCTAAGTCATTGCCTTTGAGTGAAACTAATTCGAGGACCTTCTTTTAAATTGGGATGGAATTGACATATAACATTATATTAGTTTCAGGTATACGATTTGATATTTGTGCACACTATGAAATGATCGTCACAATCAGTCTAGTTACCATCTGTTACTACAGGAAGTTACAAAAGCCGTAGTTCTCTCAGCTTATTTCTGGTGGAAAAAACTTGTTAAATATCCCATAGTCGGGCTGCTGTGGAAACCGAGGCATTTAGCTTGTGGAGCTGTGTGTCCTTTGGCGTCCTTGCGGCAGGCCTTCTGAGCCGCCTATGTTGAACCCTCACTCTGATGGGACTCTGTGTCACCACCATTCCCGGCACCTTATGGGTGAGACAGCGTTGCTGGCACCATTGGTCCAAGTCCGTGTCTCTAGCACAGACTCTTGTCACTGGGCAACCCTCCTGCCTCCTGCTTGACACTCTCCATCACAAACAGGAAATGAGGGGCTGGCACCATGAGGATGAGCTTTAGAGAAGGTTCATTCACACTAGGAAAATTAACAAAACATGTAATAATGCTTTAAGAGAAAAATTATCTCATAAGGAGGGTAAAGGGCCGCCTTTTAATAAAGCCACTTCAGTTAGGGCACGTGGCCACCTTTCTCCTGGGTAATGTGTCTTTTCTTACTCAAACACAGGAGCTGAGGTGAGTGAAACTAAATAAAAACTAGAGAAGTCAGGAGGGTATTTTAGGTTCAAATCCCAGTCATCACCTTTCTTAATATGACCTCATTCTGGTTCTCATTGTGTGTGTGTCTGTGCACATAAGTATACAGAATGAACAAGTTTATTCGCACATAGCAACTCATCAGAAACCACTTATATTTACCAACTGTCTATTACTCTTCTAGAATTTTACAAAATGGTGAACCATTATAAGGAAAACCTATAATTTTCTAACAGTTATTATTTTTGTATTACTGCTGTAATTATCCCAGATCACTTTTTGTTTTAAAGAAACTCTTTGTTGATTTTCAGCAATCACATTTCTTTCTTGTACTTAAATGCTGGTGATATTGGTGGCTTAAAAGGCAATTATGCCTGGTTTTTCATTCAAAAACTACTTTGATATTACAAAAAATAATATGTGACAATGTTAGATTGAAACTGGGTTATTCTTTATATAATACTTTGTAGTATTGTAAACATCTTTACCACAATAATTTAAAAAAGCATTTATATAATGAACACAATTTTTATTTTCTAAAAATTTGTGCCTTCTAAAGCTTTTAGAGAACAGAACATTAACAGATAAGCACACAAATGCATCAGAATTTCCCTTGGGAATGCCTTAACTGCCATTTCAAGTGTTATATTATTTCTCTAAAGGAATGATTTCATTTAAATAAAAAGGTCTTACTTTTTGTGATGAAAATTCATTGGCTTCATGTAACTCTGATGCATCCTGATTTATCACTGACTATTGTCTTTCAAGGAGAATGTTCTTCTCATAGCAGCATGCAAGAATCCTTGTCTTTCTTAGTTTTTGGCATTTTCTGTTGATCTCACTATATCTGTGTTCATGCTATTTGGGTAAAAATTAGAACTATATAATAGTTACCTATTTGGATAAATATAATTTCAGAAACTAATGTATTCTGTCCACCTGAGTGAGCCTGTCTATTGCATGCAGTCAGCTGTGTGAAGGGACTCTCAGGGAGTTAAGAAGCATTTTCACTGGAGACAGGGAGGATATCAAAATAGTTCTTTTCCTGTCCTCTAAGGAAAAACAGTATAAAGTTTGTTAAAATAAATTTTAGAAATTGTTTTTGTAAAAGATATAAATAAGGAAACTTTTTTTTTTTTGGACAAATAAACACACCCATCTAGGTATTGTAGATCCTGAGAAAGAAGACGATACTAAAAAGGGCTCCTGGTGGCTAATAGGGCTCAAATTTTGAAAAACAGAGCCTAAGTCTTGTGATGGCAAATCTTTTTATAAAAACCACCCACTTTTGCAGTGCTAGTCAACCTGGTCCCTCCCGTCCACTAGTGGGCGTTCCAGCTTTCATGGTGGGCCAATCGCGGCAGCGTTTGGTTCCTCCGCTACTGCCCACCATGAAAGCTGGAACACCCACTAGTGGGCAGGAGGGACCAGGTTGACCAGCACTGCAAAAGTGGGTGGTTTTTATAAAAAGATTCACCATCATGGGTCTAGTTGTTATTTTTGCACAAGAGCCTCTCACACAACCTACAAGAAGCCTGCACTGAACTACTTGCCTCTACACTGGCCCGCCTGCCTGCACCGTGTTTCTGCCACCTGAGCCAATCCCTATAAAGGAGTTTCTGGACTCCTTTTTTAATCTATAGGACTGAGGCTTTCTTCATCCAATCAGAGCTGTGCAGTCGTAGCCTTATCAACATCTTCACCAACCAATTAGAGCAGCTCAATTTTGATGAATCAGGACAGTGCCTTTTGGACCAATCAGACTGTGAGGATTTGGAGCCCTGTATGAGGACAAACCAATCAGGGGCAGGGAGTTTTGTCTATATAAGTCAGCTCCATTCTGGCTCTGAGAGCATCGTTTCCCTTTCCACCACGGACTGTTTTCTCGGCAGAGCTGAAACTCTGAAGATGTCTGGTTGGCGTAGAGCGGAGCAGACCAGAGCTATCCAGCCGGAAGGGGTCTGATCCCAGGGCCACCTCACAGCCCTGCTGTTTTCACAGCCTTGCTGTTTTCATAGCTGTGCGGTATCACAATTGAGCTATTCTGCGCGGAATAAAGTTCCTTCTTCACCTCGTCCCAAGTTGGGGATTCCTGTTGGTGTTGAATTGGCACCAACAATTGGTTGACAGTATATGTAGTTGTAATTTATACATATATGCATAGTTTGAATTTATATATAGTTATAATTCCTATATATTATAGTATTAATCTATGGAGTTACAGTTCATATATATATTTATAGTACAAATATTATATAGTACATCAGAACCCCTGTCCAGCATGACATTTACAGATAAGCATACAGCTATTGGTTTACAAGCAATGTAAGTCTGTGCCCCTTGAAAAGCATTGTGTGCCCAGCACTGGGCTGATATAATAAAAGATGCTGATGAAGAAGATGTGTTGAAATAAATTTCTGGGCCTAAGATAAGGCCTATGCTGCCCAGGGTGTGATGTCAGCAAACAGAACTTAGATCATTTTTGTGTACCTGTGAATGCTGGGCTTGACCAGAAAGGCAGGGTCTCCTGCCAGCTAGTCCCCAAATGCCAAGCTTGTTCTGGCATTTACTACTTTCCTGGTTCCTTGTCACCCCACCAAGGCTGACTGTGTGGCTCCAGTTGTTCAGAGATTTTTCTGTTTGTCTCTTTCTCTGTCTCTCTCTGTCTCTTTTTATTCTTCATCGTATAAAACCATCTTATCTTTCACCTATTTTGCTGTTCTCAAATTGGAGATTGTTCACTTCATGAAGTGTTTGTATCATCCAAGTTGTCTTATTTAATTGTTTTTAAAAGATGTAAATAAAATATCTCCTGACTAAGAAATCTAAACTTTGAGAGAAGATGAGTAACCTGAGCAAGCTGGAAAATTATTAATGCCAGACTGTGTGAAGGAGGGAGGAACCAGAAGGCATCTGAGTGCTGGAAAGGCCTCATTGGGGACATGTGGTTTTGATGGGCCCTGAGGACAGTAGGAGGTTTAAGACAACCACTGTGTGTTCTGTGGGCAAGTGAACATTTCAGGTGGGAGCTATAGTAAGACCTAAGGTTTGCAGGTAAAAATTGACATGAAATATGCAGGAAAATGCAAAAGAATTAAAATAAGCCAAAGCTAAGAGGCCCATTATAATGAGTAAATAAATACTGAAATAATCTTATTCAGTTATTTTGAATAAATGTTTATTCTTATTTTTGAAGACAGTTTTAATAATAATAATAATAGCTAACATTTTCCTAAGCTCTTTACACACATTGTCTCAGTGAACTCTTACACTCCACCCTTCCTATTAGGTTGGTATTACTCTTCACAGGTACCAAATCACACAGGAAGTGAAGTCAATCACTTAATTATTTCCTTGAAATTTTAGGTTGTTCTTTTTTCCTTCTGTGACAACTTATTAATGTTGTAATAATCAAGAGGGATTTTAATATCAGTTTGAATGTTGACACTTCTAATGCTAAGTAACTTGTGCAGAGGGTCTCCTTTAATTTCTCAAACTGTTTCTGAAATAGTGTGTTAGCCTCTGTATTCTGCACAGATGAAGGAATTGAGCTCAGAGACATTAAGTAACCTGTGCTAATTGTTTTTCTGAATTTTCTTTTTATATAGTAAAAATAACAAAAAAGAGTCATTGGATTTTATGTTGTAAGCCAGTTCATAAGTAAATGGTGTGGATATTTAGTATATTGGCCTTGATTAACATTTCAATAACAAAAACAAACAAAAAACATTTCAAAAACAAAACAAAAGTCAAACAAATGATAAGTTGCATTTAAGGAATGCAAACTAAAAATACTATTGAAATAAGATCTTTCTATAACTTTCTCATCACTATGAAGTGAAATACTCTATAAGGATATCATATTAAACTAATGAAATCTACATCATGTAATTATATAATGTCTGGATTTTTCACAATTTCTGGAATAAACAGAGATTCATAGTTTCTCTTTACTGTCCTGGCCCAAGCGGTGCTCTCCTTTTTTCTGGAGAAGACTTCTTATGGGATGGTTGAGAGTCATGGACTTCTCTCTTGGCTAGGCCAGCTTTCCTAACGTCCTCTTGTCGAATTTCATCCGGCTATGTCTTGGCTGTGCCACCCAACTAAGCATATCCCTGTGAGGCTTATGTGCTGTCTTTGTGTTTTCATCTAAATTTTAAATTTCCTCTTGCTCGTGTTTCCTGTTTTAGGTAATAAGCCACAGCACAGTCCCATAGAGCAGGCCATACAATGCTTGAGACTGGCTGAAGAACCAAACAGATAATGGGAAACCAAACATTTTCATGTAGTGACTACTCTACTGGTTCAAATAATGATAGCATTCCTCTAAGCTCACTCTGTTGCTAGCCTACCGACGATAAACATTTTCATAGAACAAAGGAATCAGTAGCTGCCCTCCTGAGAGTAAAGTACTCTCTACTTGTGAAATTACATGAAAAGATCAATAAGAGCTCAGTCAAACATTATATTGTATATGGTAAAAACACAGAACACAGAAGAGTTCAGTTTTAACACTTTGTCTTTTAATTTTTTTTTTTCCTTACAAAACTTAGAAGGGCAACAAAGAGAACTCTGATCTTGTACATGATAGAAACAGAACCAAGTGGCTCCATGGGCGGAGAAGACAACAACAACAACGACACCGACAGGGAAGATGGGCAAGTGCAATCAGCCAGTCAGGAGGGGAGCTCATGGGCTCCCACCCAGGTGGAAGCAGCAGTGGGAATGAGGTGAAACCACTGCAGAGAGGGATGGACCACCTCAGCTCAGAAGGCTGACTGGGAAAAGGTCTGTAGCGAAGTGCATGGAAGATGAAGAGAAACCAACTTTCTGATATGAGACCAAGTGCAAACTAACTTAAAAATTTCCTCTAAGTTGGCATAGATCAATGGGGAAATCACCCCAAACCAAAGCTGATCTCTGTCCTTTTCTTGGGACTTATTTTTCCCATAAGAGCCCTTTTCCATCCCATGGAAGACATGCTGGAAACCCCCGAGCCCACAACCACTCACACTATCGGGCTTTCTTTGCCATTTATGGTCCCTCAAAACTCATCTGTCTGTCTCAGTGTTCTTCCTTATACGAGCTGAGTCCTACATGTTTGTAATACATTCCATTTGTTCAACACTATATTTTTTGATCTCCCATATATAACTCCTTTGATTCCCCTAACAAATTAAACCAACGCTCGCACTTAACCATGTCCTTCAGATTTTAACCATTCCAGCTGTTTATTGGAGGAATTGTCTGTGTGTGGAAATGAGAAAAAAGAGTGAGTCAGATAGAAAGTTGTGTGGATAGGACAGTTTAAAAACATAACTGACAAAGCCCTGGAGTGGGTCACTCGATATCTGAGGGGAAAGGGGAAACAGGTGAAAACCCTACTATTCCCTTTCTTTGACATTACAGTCCCCCAATCAGACTGTATGGAATCTCCGTCATCGCACACAGCCTTTGCTCTCTGTGGTAAGATCCTGTCATTTGAAGAAGAACATTTCCCGCTAGCCCTGTGAAGAGTGGTCTAAAAGTGACACTATGCTGCTCATTGCGATATCATATTGTAGGAGGGGAAATGAGAGGGAAGATGAAGAAAAAACTTAAAATTATTACTTTTTCAAAATTTATTAACTTTATTAAAAATAACTTTTAATTATGGAAAACTTAAAATATGCAGATGAAGAAAGAATAGTTTAATGAATTCTTACATTATTATTACCCAGCTTCACAACTGTTGTCACATACAGTCTGGTTTCAATCTAGATCCACGACCACACCCTTCTCCCCGTACTATTTTGAAGCAAATCCTAGACATCTTAAAGATCGTCGTATTGCCAAATCATACGTATAGCCATTAGTAATAATTCTTTACTAAGAATGTATTACTTTTGAAGAGTGAGATGCAGAAAGAAAAATGTAAAAGTGTTTACTTTTATTTAAAAATGGAAACTCAAAAACTGATTTTCAGCTTCAGGAATTAGAATTTTATATGACTACAAGTTTGTACACTTGTGTTTTGAAAAAAATGGGTGATTATTAAATTAGTGCTTTATGGAACCCTCATACACTGTTGGTGGGAATGTAAAGTAGTACAACCACTATGGAGGAAAGTATGGTGGTTCCTCAAAAAACTGCAAATAGAACTACCTTATGACCCAGCAATCCCTCTACTGGGTATATACCCCAAAACCTCAGAATCATTGATACGTAAAGACACATGTAGCCCCATGTTCATTGCAGCACTGTTCACAGTGGCCAAGACATGGAAACAACCAAAAAGCCCTTCAATAGAGGATTGGATAAAGAATATGTGGCACATATACACTATGGAATACTACTCAGCCATAAGAAATGATGACATTAGATCATTTATAGCAAAATGGTGGGATCTTGATAACATTATACGGAGTGAAATAAGTAAATCAGAAAAAAACAAGAACTACATGATTCCATACATTGGTGGAACATAAAAACGAGACTAAGAGACATGGACAAGAGTGTGGTGGTTACCAGGGGTGGGGGGAGGGAGGACGCAGGAGGGAGGGAGGGAGAGATTTAGGGGGAGGGGGAGGGGCACAGAGAAAACTAGATAGAGGGTGACGGAGGACATTCTGACTCTGGGCGAGGGGTATGCAACATAATTTAATGACAAGATAACCTAGACATGTTTTTCTTTGAATATATGTACCCTGAATTATTAATGTCATCCCATTAACATTAATAAAAATTTATTAAAAAAAAAATTAGTGCTTTATGGTGTTGGGGAGCAGGATACAGAGTCTAAAATTATAAAGCTATGTCCCTGCTCTTCCACTCTGAAGACAATACCTTGGGTAAGCCTTTGTTTTCCCATTTCTGAAATGGAAATATTATATTATTATTACTACTTTTATTTTTATTATTGTTGTTTCAGATGATTGCTGTGAGGTGAGAAAAGGACTCTGCAAACTATCCAAATAACGTACAAATACTGCAGTAATAGTAGCAACACAAATAAAACAGTTGGGCTTTATCACAATGTGCAAGCTACTATTCTAAGGACATCACCTGTATTAATTCATTTAATCTTTACAATAACCTTATTATTTTATTACTTATAGATTTATTATTATTACCACTTTACGAAAGAGCAAACTGAAGCATATAAATGACACACCCAGGTTTCATGGTAGTGAGTGGGTGGTGGGTCAGCACACGGCTGCCTGGTCTGGGGCCTGTGAGGGTGGCTGTGCCGCAGGGGCCAGTGCAGGGCACAGACTCGGAGCCATGGCTGGTCTGGGGCCTGTCAGAGCGGCTGTGCCGCAGGGGCCAGTGCAGGGCACAGACTCGGAGCCATGGCTGGTCTGGGGCCTGTCAGGGCGGCTGTGCCGCAGGGGCCAGTGCAGGGCACAGACTCGGAGCCATGGCTGGTCTGGGGCCTGTCAGGGCGGCTGTGCCGCAGGGGCCAGTGCAGGGCACAGACTCCGAGCCATGGCTGGTCTGGGGCCTGTCAGGGCGGCTGTGCCGCAGGGGCCAGTGCAGGGCACAGACTCCGAGCCATGGCTGGTCTGGGGCCTGTCAGGGCGGCTGTGCCGCAGGGGCCAGTGCAGGGCACAGACTCCGAGCCATGGCTGGTCTGGGGCCTGTCAGGGCGGCTGTGCCACAGGGGCCAGTGCAGGGCACAGACTCCGAGCCATGGCTGGTCTGGGGCCTGTCAGGGCGGCTGTGCCGCAGGGGCCAGTGCAGGGCACAGACTCCGAGCCATGGCTGGTCTGGGGCCTGTCAGGGCGGCTGTGCTGCAGGGGCCAGTGCAGGGCACAGACTCTGAGCCATGGCTTTCTGCTCCCGCTGTCAGTTAACAGCTGTGCCATTCAGGGCTGGGCACCGCAACTCTCCGACCCAGAGTTTGTATATTTGTTAAATAAATAAAATGCTAAATTCTATCTTACAGTGTTCTTAGGAAGGTTAAATGTTCATGTATGTGAATTCACCTATTGAGTGTTTGGTTCATGGTAGATTTGATAAGTGTTGCTTTCTCAAGTATTTGTGCACTTCCCCCCCCCCCCCCATTCCCTAGTACCCCTTTCAAAGGACTTGACTTACACCCGGGAGGATTGATTGTCTCAGACGGTTTTAAGCTATGCAGTTGTCAAGTCTCCTATTTCATTCTCCTTAATTACAGCACTTAGTTTCTTGAAGCTTATGTCTTTATTAAAGAAATATTTGAAAATTGATTGTTTAATCACTTAATTGTAAAGCATGAAAGGAACTTCTTAATTCAGGTTAGTTGGTAAAAGTTTAATTATAATTTAAATGGCAGGTTTACCCAGAGCATCTTAACGGTGGGACCACATTAGACATCTCTGGGTGCACAGGTCAGCAGGAGGGACTCAGAGCGTGGCATGCAGAGGCGGGTGTGACGGCGGGAGCACCAGGGCACACCCTGGGCCCCAACTTCTGAAGGGCCCTGCAAAACCCCAATTTTACACTTTTTTCTAATGTAAGGGGCCCAGTATTTTCTTCTACAGCTGGGGCCTCAACTGACCTTAATCTGCCTCTGACTGCATAGGGCAAGTTATAACCATTTAGAGAAAATCCTTAGCGTTAGAAATTGGGAGAACAGGATACTTGCTTTGGCTCTATAAATATTTGAGATGATTCTGAGAAAAAAAATCAATTAACCTTTTTGGGTGTCAATTTTCTATAAAATGGGATTTGTATACCTCTTCTAGAAGGTGTTTTGAGGATCAAATGATTTCCCCCTGTGATCCATGGCAGTGAACCACCACCTTGCACTCAGGTTTGAGGAGCCACATTATGAAGAGGTGCTATGGATTGAATGTGTGTCCCACCGAGTTCATATGCTGATACGTAACCCTCAGTGTGATGGTGTTAGGAGGTAGGGCCTCTGGGAGGTGATGATGCCATGAGGGTAGAGTTAGTTCATGATGGGATTAGTGTCCTTGTTAAAATACACATTTCTCTTTGCTCTCCACCATGTAAGGACACAAGGAGAAGATGCCATCTATGAACCAGGAAATGGGGTCCTCACCAGACATTGAATCTGACGGTGTCTTGGTCTTGGGCACAAATGTCTGCAGTTTAGAAGCCCCCCACTCCAGTCTGTGGCGGTCTGTTACAGCAGCCTGAATGCACTAAGACAGGATGTCACTGTAGCTCTGACAGGAAGAACAAACTAGGTGAGAGTGCAGAGGTCCAGCTATATAGCTTTTGCACTTTTGAGTAAAGAGAAATCATAGGTAATTTTTATTTAAAGAAAGGAAGCGTTAAAAACATACAGGCTAAAATTGATGTTCCGTTGTCAAAATGGTAGGTAATCATATGTCCTGTAGTGTTTGATACATAAACGATAGATGTTTGAAACTATTAAGAAGACAGTATAAACAACCACTTTAGACTGGAACTGGAGCTGCCATGCTGGACAAGCTGCCTCACCCATCTTCTATCTAAAGCTTTATTATATTTATTTATTGTATTTTTCTGAAGTGAGAAGTAGGAAGGCAGAGAGACAGACTCCTGCATGTGCCTGACCAGGATCCACCCAGCATGCCCACTGGAGACAATGCTCCGTTGCAACCAGAGCCATTCTAGTGCTTGAGGCAGAGGCCACAGAACCATCCTTGGCACCCGGGCCAACTTTGCTCCAATGGAGCCTTGGCTGCGGGAGGGGAAGAGAGAGACAGAGAGGAAGGAGGGGGGGTGGTGGAGAAGCAGATGGGCACTTCTCCTGTGTGCCCTGGCAGGAAATAAAATCCGGGACTTCCACACACCGGGCCGATGCTCTACCACTGAGCAAACCAGCCGGGGCCTTACCTCAAAGCTTTAAATGTTAAAACAGGGCCAAGTGACCTCTGACTTGGGCCTAAACAACATTGTTTTCCAAAGAACTGTTTGCAAAGATAACAGGAAAGCAGATATTATGAATACTGAACTGTTGACTGCTAGACTGGAAATTAAAAACATTGTTTAGAATTAGCATCACTGTATTACGTTACCTGCAGCGACAGCAAGGTCTTTCTTCTGTTGATGTAATTGTTTCCTGTCTCATCTATACCCATTGCCTTTGTCTCCTAATCGGAACACTGTTTGGGCTCCTGATCCAGTGCTTCCCAAATGGTTATTCTTATTGCTCTAAAATAAATGTTTGTTGTCTCTCACTTTAAAAGACCTTTTATTTTTCAGTAAACATGTGAGCTATGTTGGAGAACATGTGTGACAATGGCCATGATGAGGTGAGGGGAAGAAAATCAACTTTGAGTTGACATGCTTTTTACTTTCATATAAAACAAACCTCATTTGTAGCAGACTGGTTTGGCTTGTCCCCAGACAAGGAGGGTGTGGCCTCCTTTTTTCTATTATTTAGTGTTTTTTGTTAGATCTCAGTGGATGTTGGCTCCCAGATGTACTCTAACCATGATGACTGGTTGTATCTTAGCTCTGAGAGCACCCATCTGATGGAGTGGAATGGACTAACCTAACTTTCCTGGTGGAGGATGTGGCCAGCAGATGGTGACAATATCTCCCTGAGATGTGGGACCTCACCTCAAACTAGCCCAACCTCAAAGATTATTAAAAACTGGGAAGTTTACAGTTCTAACTCTCATTTCATATTGGAAAGATACACTAGGGTTTATGCTATTAGAAAATCTGGAGGACCCATTCTAAATCCCAGTTGATGACAAAAATTATTTTTTTTAGTAAGAAGATGGCACAATAGTAGCAATTAAAAACCAAACTATTCAGTTTATCACGTGGCTTTTCACTTCATTTTTCTATTTTCAGAATCTGGAGCTTATCCTTAGAGCTCTGAAAACTAAAATTAACACAACAGAATATTTTTGTCAAATGCTATAGAATGTCATGAGGCACACGATGGGCTGTGTGTATTCTTGTTAGACGTCCCGTCCAGGTAAATGTTATGTACCATTGGTCCCAGCATGAGCAATTACTAGCCTTATGGGGAGCTGCATGCTTTACTTAAAAACAAACAATCAAACCCAGAAGAAATAAAAACAGTAAAAGCGAACAGGAAATGAATGGTGATATCTCCACCATATGAACAAATTGCCTCCCAGGAAAACTGATAACTTGCTAAATTCTCCATTGCAGGGCCAAGGGAGAAATGGTGAAGTACTCAGGAAAACAGTATTAACAGGGTTCGATTAAAGGAAGACAGGGCCATAATCCATGGAAACATTCTGGGGGAGTCATGCAGCATCTGTCAGCCCGCAGTTTCCGACCACCCGGGAGTCCTTGCTCAGCTTCCCAGCTTGGTCCGGCTGTCTCCTCCTTACTCATGCCCTGCCTTTCTCAATCCCTTCCCATCACCACGACACCCACATCACACAACACACAATTACACAGCCTAATCTTCCCACAAGACTCCTGGGAGAGCGAGTGTCTAAGAGAAGGCTTTGGGTCTGTGTTGGGAACATGTGTGTCCCTTAAACAGGAGTCAAGGATGGAGTGTTTCAGCTCTTGATAGCTGTCTCTGTCTTTTTTTTTATTTTTTAACAGAAACAGAGTGAGAGTCAGAGAGAGGGATAGATAGGGACAGATAGACAGAAGAGAGATGAGAAGCATCAATCATCCATTTTTCGTTGCGACACCTTAGTTGTTCATTGATTGCTTTCTCATGTATGCCTTGACCGTGGGCCTTCAGCAGACCAAGTAACTCCTTGCTTGAACCAGCGATTTTGGGTCCAATCTGGTGAGCTTTTTTGCTCTAACCAGATGAGCCCGCAATCTAGCTGGCGACCTCGGGGTCTTGAACCTGGGTCTTCTGCATCCCAGTCAGACACTCTATCCACTGCGCCACCACCTGGTCAGCCTCTGTCTTTGATCTAGATATCACTCTAGATAAGACAAAACATATTTCACCTGAAGTGACTCCCTTTTCTTTCTTTCCTTTTTTCTGTGTGTGCTTTTCTTAAGCAAGAAGCAGAGAGGCAGAGATAGATTCCCGCATGGGCCCGACTGGGATCCACCCGGCAAGCCCACTGGGGGGTGATGTTCTGCCCTATCTGGGCGTTGCTCCATTGCAATGGAGCAATTCTAGTGCCTGAGGCAGAGGCCATGGAGCTGTCTTCAGCACCTGGGCCAACTTTGCTCCAGTGGAGCCTTTGCTGAGGGAGGGGAAGAGAGAGACAGAGAGGAAGGAGAAGGGGAAGGGTAGAGAAGCAGATGGGTGCTTCTCCTGTGTGCCCTGGCTAGGAATCGAACCTGGGACATCCACATGCTGGGCTGATACTCTATCACTAAGCCAACAGGCCAGGACCAGTGACCCCTCCCCTTTTCTTTATTTCTAGGAACAGTTCACCCTGTATATTGTTATCAATTACTGTCATGTTCCCTCAATTATTTACCACTCTACCCCCACTTGTTACTTTCTTTTGGCCTGTAACCCATTATTCCTTATTTTTCATACTTGGGTCCTGTGTCCCACCCTTTATCATTAATATTATCCAGCTCCCCTCCTTCACTCTGTGTAAGTGTGCTCAGTTTATCCCAAAGTAAAAATTTAAAGAGTTACATTTCATTGATCCTCTCCCAAACTTCTCCTGTGACCTCTATTTATTCTCTATACTAGCAGTTGGAAATGCTCTATGAACGAGTCTTAGAGCAGAAATCAGATTCTTATCCTAAAAGAATTCCCAATGGGGAAGCCTAATGGAGCACACACACAATTAGGTTCTTGTTAGCAGAAATTAAAGGTATTATATAAAAAGAGGGGACTTAGTGACCTACCCTGGGTGCTTTGTGCAAAGTAGTTCTCACAAGATTGAAATGTAGTCGGTATCTCCAGGTCTAATTTCATTTCTATTAGACACTCAGAGGCTAAATTAAGAACTTTACGGATACCTAATTTAGATAAACCTTTAACTATTAACCTCCAATAATGTCATCATTTCACTGAGTAGAAGAGAAAACATGTGGGTAAGTTCAATTAGCCAAGGGCGTGGATACAGAGTCCTCTGCATTCTAATTGCGTCTCACTGACCTTGATGGATGGCGTCAGCCAGGAAGAGGGCTCGTGGCTGTGATGACCATTCTGGAAGTGGCTAGGGCTCTGCCTTTCTGTTAACAGCTTTTAGGGGAACGTCTGTACTGAGGAGGGCAAGGAAAAGAAAGCTTGTCTCTTCGTTGCAAGGAAGGAATACTTTATGCAAACCCTCAACTCTCAGTGATAAGCCCATTTTTTTTCTGCCCTTAAATATTGGTGATGAGCCAATACCTGGATGTGCATGGGAGACAGCACAGAACTCGCCTCATTTGTTCTACTGAAGAGACCATTGTGTGGGGTGGTCATCTGATGCCCCATCACTGGTCAGGGATGCTGTGGGGTGGTTGAGGGGGTGCATCTCCCTGGTGCATCTAGCTGGTGCATCTCCCTGGTGCATCTAGCTGGTCTGTCCAAAATGGCCAGGTAGAGTCAACACAGAGTCAACAGTTCTGACAGAAGAGGCAGCTGATCCTGTCTGTTTTGTGTTTTCGTGAGACTGTTTTAGGGAAAATAAAAAGGTTGGTGATCAAATAAAATTTGGAAAAAGGCTATGTTTTCACCTCTTGGAGAGTCTCAACATATTCTTAATAAAGGCTCTGAGAAGTCCTGTAGTAAAGAAAAAGAAACTTACCCTGGTTAACTTTATTTAACTAGTATTTTTATTTTTTCAGGGGATACCTAGTAATTACATAAAATGCCTCATGAAATGATATACTCTAGTGATCCAGGTAAAAGTGATCCCACCCTTTTTGTGTGAAAGATGCAGTGTCACGTCAACTGGATGTATCAGGAGAGTCTGTCCTCCAGGGAAGGAGAAAGCCCGACTGCAGCCTTTCCTCAGCCGGGAACACTGCCTGTTACTCCGACATCCTGACTGGCTGTGTCACAAGGCCACATGAAGTTCGCAGTTGGAGCAGAAATAGGGCAGACTCCTGGATCCACACACAGGAGCCACAACTGTGCCAGGAGGAAATGTGCTTGACCAGGAGGGGACATGTTTGCATGAGAAGGGGACACATCTACAGGAAGAGGGGACATGCCTGTTCCTGTAGGGGAGCGGACATGGATCAAGAGACCAGCGGGACCTGCGACCACTATAGGGAGACACGTGCAGAATCAGCACGATCTTCTCTTTCATAGGTGAGAAGGATGGGAAATTTGGGCTTTTTGCTTACAGACTTATGAAGGAGAAATGATTCAGGATTTTTTATTTTTTAGCAAGGAGTCACAGATGATCTCAGATGTTTGTTAAAGAACAGGTGCATGAAAACCAGGATGAAATGATAAACCAGGACTCGCAGACAATGGGAGAGCTAAGGTCCAGGCTCCCCTGCTGAGGGCGGTCCCCTGGTTGTTAGAGGCAGGTGCATGGTCTGCACGCCGACTAGCCTCCTTCAAAGTCGGAGTCTCTGCCTCTGTCCGACAACAAAGTTTGCTTTAATCTGTGATTATAACTTTCCAGCAGCAGAAACCTGGTGACATGATGACTTAGCAAATCCAGACAGATAACAGAGGTGAAAGCACTGATCCATTGTGACACATCCGATAAATTTAAGTTCATGTCCACAGAAACCATGTGTGTGCCCCATGTTTGAATTAGTGAGGGGAAATAGTTTGACTTTATCTCTCTCCAGGCCTTCCTAGTTCTTTTTTTAGCCTAAAGAATTTCTAGGAAATGAAAGTTAGTGACAGCGGTTCTCAGAAGTAAGCCTGCTTCTGAATCACACGGAGGGCTTGTGTGCCTCCCCCACAGTGCCTGGTGCAATGGGTTGGGGTGGCCCTGGGAATCGGCATTGCTATATGTCAGGTGATGCTGGCACTGTGGGGCAGGGCCACAGTTTGAGGACCACTGGTCTGTACTATCTTGACTGTTACGTCGGAGGAGTAGTGTCAGAAGGATGGTGGACCATGAAGCCTGTTTCCCCACAGAAACACCAAGCCAACAACAGTGCACGAACTAAAATAGCTCCAGAAACAGTCCAGGCCTATGGCAACCAAGCAAACCCCCAACCCAGAAAAGCCACACTTAGAGCTATAGATGTAAAATGATAAAAAAATGGGCAAAGGATTTGAATAGTCACTCTTCCAAAGAAAGTATATAACTGGTCATTTACCACATATGAAATCAATAACACCAATCATTAAGAAAATGTGGATCAAAACTATAATAGGAAAATGCCTCTCACCCATTAGGATAGATACTACTACAAAAAGAAAGTAAGAAATATTGGCAAGGATGTGGAGAAATGGAAACCCTTGCGCACTGGTGGGAATGTAAATTAGTACAACTGCTGTGGAAAACAGTATGGAGGTTTCTTAAAAAATGAAACTGAATTACCATATGGTTTAGCAATTCCATTTCTAGTTATATACTCAACAGAACTGAAAGCAAGAACTCTAAGAGATATTTGCACACCCATGTTCATAGCGGCATTAATTATAATAGCCAAAAGCTGGAAGCAACCCCAGTGTCTGTCAGTGGACGAGTGAACAAACAAAATGTGGTCCATACATAAAGGAGTCAGTCTTACAAAGGACTATCTGACACATGCTACAATATGAATGAACCTGATGTTAAATGAAGTCAGCCAGACACAAAAGGGAAAATACTGCAGGGTTCCACTTATACGAGGTACGTAGACTAGTCAAAATGAGAGAGGCAGAGAGAATGAGGGGGCCACGTGCTGAGAAGGGGAGGAATGGGAAGTTCGTGTTTAGGGGACAGAGTCTCAGTTTGGGAAGATGACAGGAGTTCTGTGGATGAATGGTTGTACAGCAATGAATGTACTTAATGCCACTGAACTGTACCCTTAAAAAAGGTTAAGACAGTAAATTCTAAGTTATGTGTATTTTACCACAATTAAAAAAAAATAATGAAAAGAGAGAACAACCTGGAAAGGCCAAGCTTCAAGAGAGATTCCTTTTTGCAGGAGTTCTGATGATTCCACGTGGCTGTTTAAATAACGACCAGCTACAGAGGAAGTCCTAAATGAGGTTAATCACACTGTAGAAATTTGCTTACAAAACCTAATACTGGCATCCAATTCCTCAAGGGCTTTTTTTTTTTCTTGATAGAAAGAGTGAATCCATTGTTACTGAATGGCGTGATATTCACAGGTACAATTTATTTACGAGAAAACTCTAAGTCCTGCTAACATGTACAAGGAGCCCACAGATGTTTCTAGACAGGACTGCAGGTGAGAAGAGGACAATTTGTTAGGGAGCAGATGCTCCCCTGTTCTTTTGCCAGATGCAAACCAAGCACCACCTGGAAGAAGTTTAATCATTTGATATGTATTTAAAAATAGTCTCTCTCTGAATTTAAAATTTTAATTTAAGATGACTATGATGAGCAAAATGATTAGGAAATACAGATTTACTAACATAGGGTGCCAGGTAATTCCAACTAGGATAATATTGACTTACATGTATATCTGTGGATTAAGCAGCTGGACGTAAGAAAACAAAACTTAAAAATAAATTTAACAAAAGTGAAACAGAAGTACTGATTGAGTAATAACACATAGATAAAAGCAATTTAACAAATTTTTAATGAAAAGTGAAGCTCTGTTCAGAACTGACACTATATTTGGGTATTGCCTTCTGATTCCTGAGAAAGGTTGAATGTACTGGAGCCATTCTTTTTAAGGCATCCGAAAGGATTTTTTTATTGGATTAACATTTAAAAAATTAATATTTTTACTGCTATATTTTAGGGATCTGAGTCATTTATAATTGTCAATTTTTGAATTTATTAATGGAAACAACCCTAATTAATCCAACTACAGACTTATTTTCATGGTATAGAATTTATTAAAAGAAAGCAATATTCATACATGGCAACTAACCCCTTTTACAATCATCATCACCACACAGACATGCTGCACATATATGGAAACAAAATAATACACACTCTTAAGCTAAAACAATTTTTTTGAAAGGATTGTGCCAGTTCTTAAGTTGATCAACTCATTCATAAATGACTGATGGCAATGTTTCATTCATAATAGGATATTCAGAATAAATACTTTGGTTATAGTTGTTTGTACACCAAATTCACAATTGAGTTGAAGTAAATATATGTACACAACTAAATATTTTGAATCAAGGAAACATACCCTTTATCTAATTTCTTTAGGGACCACATAGAATCTTTGAAAACATTTTTATATATTTAGCGGTGAGAACAGAAGCCAATCTAGTTCCTGGTGTGTGTAACAACACTGGAAGCAAGCAAAACTAACCTGTTGCTTTCTCCAGGAAACAGCTGATCCTGGGAACCAACTAAATAGCTGACTTATCCACACCAAACACTTGCCCACAGAGAATCGACTCCAGACCATTGCCTGGCTGTGCCCACCAAGCTACAGTCATGTTGTGAATGCTACCTCATCCCGACAGTTCTTGGCTTGCAAGGTCTGCTTTAATGTCTCCTTGCCTGGTCCAAACCCTCTCAATAGCCTGCCCCAGTTTCTTGCTGTGAGACACAGCTGGGGCTCTAGTAGGGTAGCTTTCCTTGGTCAACAGATTATCCTAGAGGGCATTTTGGGGAGTTGATACTTGGCACTATTAATCTGCAAGGTGAACTCAAGACATTTGAGGGAATGGTGGTAAAAAGGTCACTAGTTGCTCTTTTTTTTACCCTCCCCCCCCCCATCCCCAATATGTACCTATTTAACCTTTCACTTTGGGTGAAATGAAGGACTGAGACTTCTTTTAAAAAAAAAAAAAGACTTTTTTTTTTGATTGCCTGAGAAAGATCACTTCCTTTCTTGGAAAGAGATTGTATCTCCTGGTCTCCTAGGACAGATTTAACCCTAAACAATATATTTTGCCTGAATGAAATGAAACCAATCCCGAACTACAAAAAGATTTCATGAGAATAATTTTTCTGGCATTGAAATAAAACATAAATTTAGAAAGATGTAAGGCTCAGCTTTGCTGTGGGAGATTAATAACCATGAGGACTGATTAGAGTTGTGGAAATAAGTGATTATTAGGCATGCTGTAACGATAAACCCGATTCTAGAGAGATTTGGAGTTAGGTAGGATGAGCAACCATGGCTGACTTCCCTCTTCATGTTCTCTTTTCTGATGCTGAGGCCTCTTCCAGCTGGGGATGGAAGACACTTCATTAGCTCACACACATAAAAGCATCTCACTGCCTCTGGGGGTCTCTGCTATGTCTCTAATGTATATACGAATATCTATATATCTGAATCTCACAAGTCTCCATAGGAAGAACAGTGTATGTATACAACATTGAAATTTCTTGCAAATACTCTCCATCTGCAAAGCACGCACTTCGTCTCCAACCTACAGTTGCCATAAATCTTTGGGCAGAGGTAAGTTACTAAGTGAATGAGAAAATGTTCCCCTGGACAGTAAGCCTTTGGAGTCCCATGCAGACACATCTCTTCCCTGATAGAACAATGAATCTAGGAAATTAGCTCCTCTGCTTTTTGGGATTAAGCAATGTTTTTATTGACTAATGGAAGCAGTGAAGAAAAGAAAGCCAAGAAGTCAGTCCCCACTCAAGAAGTGATCATGGCCCTTTGTTATCTGGTATCCCCAAGAAAAGCTGCCCATCTCAGGGTTGGAGGCCCTCCATGAAGGAGCCCCTTAATTCTCCTGCTCTTATGTCCGTCCTCTGTAACCATGGCGTCCTCAGTCCTGACCTGCCAACTCTGTCACCAGCATTCCACGTCATTGTGCACGCTGCACTTCTCCTCTGCAGGCTGCCATTCCATTGCTCATGCTTCCTTTTATTCCATATTATGGGATGAGTTGTGTCTGCCATGATTCCAGTGTTGAATCCTAACCCTGGGTACCTCAGAATGTATTTGGAGATGGGGTCTTTAAAGAGTTAAAATGAGGTAATTGGGGTGGGCTTATTCCAATTTCATTGATGTTCTTATAAGAAGAGAAAATGAAGACACTGACACACACGGATGGACACAACCATTTGAGGACACAAGGAGAAGGTCATCTACACACCAAGAAAAGAGGCCTCAGGAGAAATTAGCCTTGCCCACAGCTTGATCTCAGATTTCCAGCCTCCAGACTGTGAGACAGTACATTTCTGTTGTTTCAGATGCCCTGTCTGTGCTACTTGTTACAACAGCCTGAGCTGACTCACACAATCCAGGGAGATTTTCTGAATGCATGGTCCTGAGCACTGACCATTATCTTTTGCATAAAGCTTTCCATGAATGTTTTTTTTTGAATGGTTCTTCTTTATTCTTCACTCATATAAGAACTTTCTCTGTGCTCAATGTATTTGACCTATTGAAATGACAGCCGCATCTTGTCTCATGCCTTCCTGAAAGATCCCATCATCCTTTCACTGGCTCACATCACAGCATCAGGGACACTCTGTCTCTATGCTTAGAGCTTTTACTAACAACACACCCTTACCTCCACATTGTCTGCCTTCTCCTCATTCTTGCAATTAATAATTTATAAATACTTAAGCAATTACTAACTCCCACCTAAAAGAAACTCATGGTGAATGCTTTTGCATTTGGCAATGCATATAATCATTCTGTAATGTATATATAGAAATAGTTTTTAAAATTAAATATTAGATGCACTTAAAGTAGAATAGATCCAATACTCAGTGGACCAGACTTAAAGAAGGAAATTTTGTGTACAATATGCTGACAGATTTTATGACCAAATTTAAATGTTAATTTGAACATAATATATTCTGTTCTTTTAGATTATTTTTACCAAGACAGAGAAGAGTGGTTATTTTCAACTCAACTGAATTACCTTCTCTGAAATCAGAATCTGCTGTATGTCGTGGGTGGAATATGAGGAAACCATTTCAGCAACAGTTTTACCCTTCAAACCTCTACAAAAAATGTTATATCCATGACATCATAGAAAATGTCTCAAAACCAAATTATTTCTGTGTCAGAGCTGCTCACGAGAGCTCTTGCTTTCGTGGGCCATCTTCCATTTCACATATCTCATTCCATTGTCTTTATAAATGCACATGTTCTTGTCAGGCCGGCCATCCTCACGTTTGGTCCAGAAAATATGGTCACTGTAATTATAGTTCTTCCCAGGGTGAAATGAGAATCAACTCATAACCCTTTTGTCATGCCACTGGAGGTTTTATTTCTCACCAAAGGAGAGTGGAGAAATTTCAAGGGCAATTTATCTAATTCTTTACCTGCATACAGTTTTTTTAAAAGAGACATGCCCTGATGAGAAAAAGTATGTTTTTTAAGAGGGATTCTTTAAAGATATTGATCACTTGTGCATTCCCTGACCTCAGATAATCTGACTTTCATTAATTGTCCCAGTTAAACAGTGAGTTTCTTTGTCTTTTTATCTTGAGATTATTTTAATAACTACTTTGTCATCAAGCTTCTATTTCCCTAAACAAAACTATTAACATTTTATTATTAAGGTTTTATTTCAGCTTTTCTGTCCCATGTGTCATGGCCGACTCGCCTCTCTCCTTCTGCCTGCACCTGCTGCGGGCTCCCGGTGGCAGCCTCAGTCTGAGCGCACCTGTGCCTTTCTCCAGGCTCTGCTTGGCTCAACTGCCCAAGTACTTATGTGAGTATTTCACATGGCTGAATGTCTCCCAAAATTTTGGGGGAGCTATAGAGAGGAAGTCAAATACTGGATGTTGTGAACCAAATGCTTGTGTCCCCTAAAAGTCATATATTAAAACCTAACCTCAGTGTGATGGTGTTAGGAGGTGGGGGCCTTTAGGAAGTGATGAGGTTATGAGGGTGGAGCTCCCGTATGGGATTAGCGCCTTTATAAAGAGACCCCAGAGACCTCTCTCACCCTTTCCTCCAAGTGAAGTCATAGGGAGAAGACAACTATAGACCAGGAAGCAAACACTGAATCGGCAGGTCCCTTGATCTTGGACTTCAAACCTCCAAATTGTGACAAATGAATGTCTGCTATAAGCTCCCCCCACCCAGGCCATGGTATTTTGTTATGACAGCCCGAGAGAACAAAGAGACACTATATGTATGATTATAGCTTCTGCCAGGAGCTGGGACAGACATGTAGAGCCTCTGCTTACTCTGTGGGTTGTGTCCAAACTGAAGAGACTTGTGGTTATGGTGACTTACAGACTGGGTGTAGGTTTGTGGAATGCAGAATTACCCAGTTTGTATGCACGTGTGTAGGTGTATTTATGCACAAGTATGTATAAATTAACCTACAAATATGAGTATTGTTTAAAATGAGAAACAGAATCATAACATACTTCTGACACTGCTGAGCTTTCCAGAATATGCAATTTGCAGAAATGTGTGTCTGACGTGCTCCCTGATGGCAACCCAGATTCCCTCTCAATGTTCCATGGTCAGTTTTAAGACTGTTTTGGAGACACGGCCTTGGAGCAGTGTGTGTAAGAAACAGGATGTGGGCTGGGTGGGAGGTGGCGGCACTACGTGGGAGTCTGCATGAGGTCACGAGCCCAGGGTGAGGCTGAGAGTGGCTTTGTGAGTCGTTGAGAGGGTCTTGATGTCTACTGATTGGTGAGGAGTGGAACTGGGGTGCTGGAGATGACACCTGCTCCTGAGTTGAAGGAATGGGTGGTGGTGAAGCCACTCCATGCAGATCAGGTTGATCGTTGAGTTGTGTAGGTGCCTCTGCCAAGCTGTCATCACATGGTCACCTCGTATGTGCTTCTCATTGGAAGCGGACGTGTCTTTGGTTCAGGGCCCGGCACAGAGGCCATGCCATAAATGTTCAGTGTATGCATCAGGTAATGGAAAATGTTTTTGTTTCTTTTTTTAATTTTTTAAAAATATTTTATTTATTGATTTTTAGAGAGAGGAGAGAGGGAGAGAGAGAGAGAGAGAGAGAGAGAGAGAGAGAGAGAGAGAGGGAAGGGGGAGAAGCAAGAAGCATCAACTCCCATATGTGCCTTGACCAGGAAAGCCCAAGGTTTCGAACTAGCAACCTCAGTGTTCCAGGTCAACGCTTTGCCCCACTGCACCACCACAGGTCAGGCTAATGGCAAATGTTTTGAGACTCTTGTTCTGGGGAGGACACTGATGACAGTCCCAGCAGATTTAATGTCATCGACTCTGCCACTGAATGCAGTTAACCTAGACTTAATACATGTTCATATTCATATTATTCATATCAGTAATGATTCATTTCTGTCTGACTAGTAAAATGTCTTCACTTTTTTCTAGTGTAGACAACCCACAAATGCTCTGTTTTATTTTTTATAATAGACTAAAATGATTCTGTATGAAATCGTGTGGCTGAAAGAATTTTTGTGACAGAGTCACTTTAAATGCAACTTAAATAAATTGGATTTTATTAAGATTAAGAATTTACAGCTCTGGCTGGGTAGCTCTATTGGTTAGAGCATCATCCTGAAATGCCAAGTTTGTGGGTTTGATCCCTGGTCAGAGCACATACAAGAATCAACCAATGAATGCACAAATGAGTGGAACAACAAATCGATGTTTCTCTCACTCTTCCTTACTTTCTCTTAAATCAATAAACAAACAAACAAAAACGATTAAGAACTTATGCCCTTTGACATGTACTTTTAAGAGACAGACAGAGAGAAAATATTTGCTAATCACAGATTTAACATAGAACCAATGTCCAGAATATACAAAGAACTTTCAAACTCAGTAATAAGAAAATGAATAACCCCATAAAAATACAGAAACTTTGCTAAAGAAGGGATTGAAAGGCAAATAAATACAGGAGATGATCAATTTCATAAGTCATCAAAAAAATACAAATTTTAATGAAATTAAAGTGAAAATGAAACCTCTCCACACCTATTAGAACCAATGTTAAATTGACAATAGTGAGTGTTGATGAGGATGCCGGAACTTTCCAAACCAGAATAGGCCTTTGGCAAAGAGTTCGGTAGCTTTTTTTTTTTTTTTATGAAGTTAAACCTAGCCCTCTCCAGGTGACCCAGCAGTGCCAAGCTTGGGTAATTACACAACGGATGTGAAAATGTCCCTTCACACAAGAACCTGTGCATGACTAGTTGTGGCAGTTTTGTTCATAATTGCCTCAAACTGCACACAATTCTAATGTGTTTTAATTAGTGAGAATGGATATATATTCTCACTAATAACTAAATAAACACCTCACATCACATAACAAAATACAACTCAGCAATGGAAAAGAAAGAGCTCCTTGCACTCAGGAGAAGAATCCAGTCTCACCGGTCACCTGTGGCATGATTCCATTTGCAACATTCTTGAAAAGGCAACATTACAGGGACAAGAGTCAGATCAATGGTTGGGATTGGGGGGAAGGAGTTGCTTGCAAAGGGCCATGAGGGGATGTTTTCGGGGTGACCAAACTATTTTATATTTTGATGGTGCTTTTAAGACTGTATGTACTTGTCAAAACTTGTAAGAGTGCATTAATAAGAGTGAATTTCACTGTATGTTAGTTACATCTCAATGGATGTGATTTAAAAAAACTCAGCAAAGGTGAAAGAAGCAACTATGGCTTTTTTTAAGATTGAAAATCTCAAAAACTGATCCCATTTCTCTCCATGCACGCTGAGTTCTTCATGATAAGAAGCAGCTCGAAGTGAGGTTTCCTGTCATTTCTATTGAACATTTGGTTTAATGCTGGCTTGACAATCTTCACTCTACCCTGTAAACAATATTTAAGTGGAGACACTTTAAAATGGAGCCAGAGCTATGCCATCACAGAGGGACTGCCTCTCATGTCTCATACCTAAAACCTGATTGTTAAGACAGGGTAAAACAACCTTAGAACAGGGCCTAAGGCAACCTTGTGCCCCAAAGAACTGCTTGCAAAGATAACAAGAAAGCAGATATTATGACTACTGGACTGAAAATTAAAAACATTGTTGAGAATTAACATCCCTATGTTATATTATCTGCACCCAAAACAATGCCTACTATCTATGGATATAGTTCTTCCCCTTCTCCTTCTCACAAATATCCCCTGGACGTTATCTCCTAAACAGACCATTATTTGAGCTTCTACCTGAATCAGTGCTTCCTGAATACCTATTCTTAGTGCTCTTAAATAAATGCTTGCTGACTCTCACTTTGAAAGGTCTTCTATTTTTAAGTAAATAATTTTCACTGTACCACTTGGAGAATAGTGCTCAGTGGCTTATTAGGAAGGCCCACAGGGGAAAAAATCCACAAAAATCATGGGCTCATGGACACAGATGGAGTACAGACACTGGAAAACACATTCTTACTTTTTTCTGTTAATTTTTAATAACAGGAAAAGAATAACTGATGGGATTATAAACTGATACAACCATTATGGAAGAGAGTATGGTGGTTCCTCAAAAAATTAATAAAAGAACTACCATATGACCTAGCAATATCTCTACTGGGTATGTACCCCCCAAAACTTTAGAATATTGGTACATAAAGACACATGTACCCCCATGTTCATCGCAGCATTATTCACAGTGGCCAAGACATGGAAACAACCAAAGTGTCCCTCAGTAGAGGATTGGATAAAGAAGATGTGGTACATATACACAATAAAATACTACTCAGCCAAAAGAAATGATGACATATTGCCATTTACAATAACATTGATGAACCTTGAGAATGTTATATTGAGTGAATTAAGTAAAGCAGAAAAAGCTAAGCACTATATAATTTCACACATAGATGGGATATAAAACTGAGACTCATGGACATAGATAAAAGTGAAGTGGTTACAAGAAGGAGGTAGGTGGGGGTGAGGGGAGTAAAGAGGGGCAAATCTGTGGTGATGAAAAATGATTTGACTTTGGGTGATAGGCACACAATGCAATCAACCGTTCAAATGCTATAGAGATGTTTACCTGGAACCTATATATTCTCATTGATCAATGTCACCTCATTAAATTTAATTTTCTAAATTAAAAAAATAAAAGAAAGGAATAACCAGGATGAACTTTAAGGACATTATGCTGAGTGAAATAAGCCAGCCATAAATGAAATGACAAAAACTAGATAATTTCACTTAGATGAAGTTCTTAGAGGAGTCAAATTCACAGAGACAGGAGGTAAGATGGTGGGTGCCATGTGCTGGGGGGCGGAGAGTGGGGTGTTGGTGTTTAATGGGGACTGAGTTTCATTTTGGGATGATTAAAACAGTGCTGGACATGAAGGTGGTGATGGTTGTTCAATAATGTGAGTGGAATTAATGCCACTGAGCTGGGCACATAAAAAGGGCTAAAATAGTAAAACTTATGTGCATATGTTTAAAATTTTTTTAAAAAAATTTATTATTATTATTTTTTTATTTTTCTGAAGTGAGAAGCAGGGGGTGGCTGATAGATTCCTGCATGCGCCTGACAGGGATCCACTCAGCATGCCCACCAAGGGGGCGATGCTCTGCCCATCTTGGCTGTTGCTCTGCTGCAACCAGAGCCATTCCAGCACCTGAGGTGGAGGCCATGGAGCCATCCTCAGCACCCAGGCCAACTTTACTCCAGTGGAGCCTTGGCTGCAGGAGGGGAAGAGAGAGATAGAGAGAAAGGAGAGGGGAAAGGGTGGAGAAGCAGATGGGCACTTTTCCTGTGTGCTCTTGCCGGGAATCGAACCCAGGATTGCCACACGCCAGGCTGACACTCTACCACTGAGCCAACTGGCCAGGGCTGTGCATATGTTTAAAATAAATAAAAGGAAAGAATAAAAAAGGAATAAGTCGTCACCTCTGATGCAGTACCAGGGCACTGACTCTCACATGTGTGTACCTTCTAGAATGGTCTTTTTAGAGCTGCCTGTGAACTCCAAACAGTAGTATGATAATAAGCAAGTGTTCTCTGCTTTTGTGGGTGCTCTGAGCTTTCCTCCAAAGCTCGCTCTCTTTTGAGCCCACAACAGCTGCTTTGGGAGCCCTGGTGCCAACAGGGGCTCCTGTGTCAGGAGGCAGCCTCTGCATGCTAGGCAGCCAGGCATGAGCCACCATATGGGGCTGGCAGTGTGAGATCACAGGTGAGCAGTGCACCTGCTGGGGCTGTGCCTTGTCTGTGAATTGTGAGTGCCACCTGTTAAGAACATGGCAGGGAGGAAGTGGCGTCTTCCCTGTAAAGCACTTTGCAGGGCGCCTGGCCCACAGTGAGCATCACAAAGGTGAGCAATCGATGCATCAGCTAGACACCAGGTGAACACGTAGGTGAAAGTGTCCTGGCCGGATACCAACTCTGTGGCTCTCAGCCAGGAGCGAGTGGGGTGGTTGAGTGCCCTCCAGAATCCCGCTTGGGAGGCTCACCTGTGGTCTGGCCAGCCACATCGGGTCCTGGTGAGGAACCGGCTCCCCCGTGGGAATTTTTTCCTGACCTTCACTTGAAGGTCACTAGTCTGTGTACAACTCAGATTCTAGTTGGAGCATGACTGGCTTTGTCTTTCATATACTTTTGACTGTCTTTTGTGCTAACGAAGGTGTTAGAATCACAGGTCTGGGGCTCAGAGCTTGTTTTCCTTAGGGTTGGGCTCAGGCTGAACACCAGAAAGCAATGTATATTAAGTTAGAACTCAAAACCCCTGGCTCTGTGGGCTCAGAGGAAACGGAAGAATAGACAGCATTGGGGTGGGGCTGCTGACCAGACCCGCACCCCTCGCTCAGGTAAGCAGGGGCGCCACCTGCAGCTTCCTCGTTGTGGACCTTTGTGCACCTGGGGGCAGGGTCCTTACAGTCCATCTATCTGTTCACCGGACTCCTGACCTTTCTGTTGGGATCCATCACCCCAGTTGTCTCAAGGACTCCAGAGAGAGCTCAAGTTCAGATTCCTTACCTACCATTTGCCGCTGACGGCTTTAGGTGAAGGAGAGAACAAATTTCAGATGGTTTCCTCCTCCCTCCTCCCTCCGAGGTGTATGTAGGTCAGGAAATTCTGGGTAGCTCAAAGAGACCATGGTCCCAAACAATTTCACGCTGTTTCATCCAAGTGTTTACCAGTGTGTAAGCTCTTTCTAAATAGGTCGAGATGATTTGAAAATGCCACACACACAGGTGAATAACACAACACTCATTTACTTCTCTTGGGACTCCTGGGGTGGCAGCTCTGTCTCAGTGGTTAAGGTGATTTAGCCAAGGTCACACACAGGGATGGAGTCTGGCCACCTGACGCTCAGCAGAGTTGCTATTGTCAGAGAACACAAGGCCGGTGGCAGGCAGATTAATCTGCATGAAAATATTTCCCTTAAAGTTGTGCCACCATGACAAACAGTTCCTGTTCTTTGAATCCAGTAGGCATTTCCAGTGTCCTGTTTGGGAAAGCCCAACATAAAGTTCAAATCTGTCTCTGAAGGACTGGGACCTCCGACTGTGATGGGCCCATCAGCCCAGATGTCTGAGGCCTGCAGTCTTTGGCACAGGTTAGATTTTAATGTAAATTAGAACCCGGGAAGGAGAAATTTAGGCACAGTCCTTGAGTGCTGATTGAGTATAGATTCTAAGGAAAAGAAGAAAATTTGGAAGTGCTGAAAGCAGGTGTCAGTTTACAACTTTTGAAGGCTTGGCTTGACTCTCGATTTTGGTGTCAGATCTGTTTGCTGCATCTCTCTCTGTCTCTTCTTCTGCCCTTTCCGCCCGGCTCCGATCCGCTCTTATAAACCAGGGGAACTGCTTCGTGGTTTTTGTCCACCATGAAGCTAGAGTATCTTCTGTCTACACGCAGCAGCCACTTTGTCTAGATCTGTCTTTAACACTTTAAGAGCATATATATCAGTTTAGCTCTTGGTTACAGATTGAGAGATACAAAGCTGAAGAAGAACTTTTGTGTAACAAGGCATTAGGGCATGCTTCTGAACAAGTGTCTTTCTTTCTGATGGAACCCCCCCCCCCCCAAAACCCAACCAATAAAACAACAGAAAAAAACCCAAAGAGCCCAGTAGGATTTTTGTGAATGAATTAAGGACTGTACGGCTTCTTGAGAAATAGCTTCCTTCTTCCTTGTCTTCTTCTTGGAGCCTTGAAAATTAGACTGAGGCTGGCAAGCACATCAGAAGCTGTTCCGACTGTGTTTTTGTTCTTGGGCTGTGTTGACATGTTAGAGCCACGTGGCTGCCACTGTTGGCACTGCAGCAGGATGTAGGCTCAGAGAGAGGGTGAGGTGACAGCATAAAAGGCCACCTTCCTGTGGGGATTAAATCCACTGCTGAAACACAGCCCCAGAAACCACACACACTATCTATTAACCGGTCAGCGTTGTGCCCAGGGGCATGGAAACCAAAAATCAAAATGAATAACAGAAGCATTCCCATCCAGTTCTGGCACTCCATGCTTTGTGAAAACAAAAATAAATGTTTATGCTGGCAAAATGTAAAATCTCCTACTACATCCTTTATTCCATCTTGTGCTTTTGAAGAGAACACATTAAGCTCGCCAGGGGTAGCTGGCACTGAGTCGGTGCTATGTCCCTCTTCATAAAATGAAAGCAATCTGTCTGACTAGGACATTGAAGTCCAGTAATTTACCACCTCAGCTGTAATTTTCAGTGCTCCTCCACTGCACGGATTGAAGCTCTCTTTCCATAATTATAGTGGAATCAAAAGACTAGTGCACTAATGCACTGGGCTATGATGCCGCTATTTATAAGAGTTGCTTCTCAGCCAATATGATTTTAATATGTCGTCCAAGAAAGTTGTCGGGATCGATCCTGTCCTTTTCGTCTGTGTTTTTCTTTCTAAAAAAATATTATCACTTGAAAATTCAAATATCTGTGAAACTGAAAAGTAAAACAGCACCAAACAAAATTTAAAATAAGCTGAACCCAGCTGCCTCTTTAGTCTGTCCTGAATAACACTTTCAGGCAGTGACCCCCGACTCACTGTCAGCGGCCACCTGAAGCTGAAGTTGGTTCTGTGATGAGAACTGCTTTTCTTCTTTGTGTAAAATTGCTCCCTGGTGGTGGAGAGTCAAACAGAGCTTGCCACCTGTGGTCTATCTCACTTACATAAGCAAGCTCTATGATTATGTCAGGGCACTTAATACCTTTCTAGTATCCAAATAGTCTAAAGTCGAAAAGGCAGAAGCAACTAATGGTGGGAAATAGTGGAGACACCTGAAGTTGCCCTGAAGACAGGTTGACCAAGGCCAGTAGACTGGCACCAGTGTAGCAGCACCGTCTGCTCTTGTCCAAGGACAAAGGGAACTTTTGTCTAACGGCCTACAGTTTCATTTACTTTTTCTTACAAGTGGAAATGGTCACCATGTTGGATAAATCTTATGCCAAAAATAATTTGGATGATTTTAAGAGATGGATGTTCATGCCCAATAAAAACACATCTTATACTTTCTTGAAGTATTGAATATGAAAGCTGGCAGGTGCCTGCAAAATAAACTCCAGAATTATTTTTTATTCAGTGAGAGGAGGGGAGGCAGAGACAGACTCCTGCATGTGCCCCTACCAGGATCCACCCGGCAAACCCACTAGGGAGTGATGCTCTGTCCATCTGGGGCACTGCTCCGTTGTGCAGCACCTGAGTTCTTAGTGCCTGAGATGAAGGCCATGGAACCATCCTCAGTGCTCGGGGACAACTTGCTTCAATCAAGATATTGCAGCAGGAGGGGAAGAGAGAGAGAGACAGAGAAGCAAGAGGAGGGAGTGGTGGAGAAACAGATGGGTACTTCTCCTGTGTGCCCTGACTGGGAATTGAATCCAAGACATCCACAAGCCGGGCCAATGCTCTACCATTGAGCAAACCGGCCAGGGCCCAATTTTGTTATTTTATAGATGAAACACGATAGTTCAGAAGGTTGAAGCAACTTGTGTGAGCTGCACAGCTGGGTTGATGCACAGCTTGGAGGACCATCCTCTGAGCAATGCTTCTTGTTACCCAATCTGGTACGATGGCATTCTAGGAATTGGTGGTGGCCTCCTGCAGCATCCATCTCCTTTCTTTCCGACAGAGCATGCTGATCGCAGACATTGAGAGAGTCGATTCCATTAGAGATGGGACTGCAGGCTGGTTTTAATTTGGGTGCTTCTCTAGCAGAACACACATGGACAACGACCTTTTTCCTGTTACTCATATATAAAACATCTTGTTAACTACTTACAGCTACTGAAGGCTATGACCTTCCTTTAATTGCAAAATGCAAAGTTTTCAGATAACATTTAGTCATCACGTCTTGACTTAAGTCATCTTTATTCCCTTGCCTGATTTTAGAATTATTATTATTGTTATTATTATTTTTAATATTCTAACCTTAGAATTTGTCTTTAAAATTGTGCAAAAAGTTTTGCTAACCATTAGCTTCTGCAAATGTTACTTAAGCGATCTGGTGGTGATTGCCAATTTTCAACACCACACTTTTACCTACTTATACAAGTTAAATTTGGGGGCTTATTTAAAAGTCCCAAGTAATGAAAATTTTCTAGAATAGATTGGTGGAACAAGGAAGAAATAATCAAGTAAAATAACAATTAGCTCAAGAATTCTGGTATCAACTTTATAGGAATGATCATTTAGTCATTCCTACATGTATCATATATTTTTATTTTAAAAACATTTTTAATAGAGTTTATTTTTATTATTAAATTTTTTCTTTATTGCTTTTAGAGAGGAAGAGAGAGACAGAGAGAGAGAGAAAAAGAGATAAGAGAAAGACATTGATTTGTTGTTCCACTATTAATGCATTCATTAGTTGATTTTTATATGTACACTGATTGGGGTTTAAACCTGCAACCTTGGTGTGTTGGGATGACACTAACCAACTGAGTTACTGGGCCAGGGCTCATGTATAATATATTTTTAAAACAGTTTTATTAAGCTATAATGAATATAGAAAACTGGACATATATAATGTACACAATTTGATGAGTTTGCAGATATGCATACACCCATGAAACCATCACCACAATCAAGATAATAAACATATCCATCACCTCCCAAAGTTTCCTCCTGTCCCTGCTGTTTTTGGTGGTAAGAACATTTAACATGAGATTCAATCCTTAACAAGGTTTTAAGTGCAATACAGTATTGTCAACTATAGGCACCATGCTGAACAGCACTGGTCTCTAGAACTTGTTCATCCTTCATTACTGAAACTTCATGCTCATTAAACAATCACTCGCCATTTCCCCCTCCCCGAAGCCCCTGGTCACCGCCATTTTACTCTCCGGTTTTATGTTTGACTATTGTAGATAGCTCATGTAAGTGGAATCATGGAGTATTTGTCCATCTGTGACTGGCTGCTTTCACTCAGCAAAATGTCCTCCAGGTTCATTCATGTTGTCACATATGGTAGGATTTCTTTATTTTCTAAGGCCAAACAATATTTTAGTGTATGTATGTACATATTTTCTTTATCGGTTCATCCATCAGGGGCACTTAGGTGGTGTCTGTATCTTGGCTATTGTGAATAAAGCTTAAATAAATGTCTTAAACGCGTCCAAAAATTTGATTAAAAAGGAGCACTTTCTAATAAATTTTATGAGGCCAACACTACCCTGATAACAAAGCCAGTAGGCACTACAAGAAGACTATAGTTCAAGGTAGTCCAGACACTACAAGAAAACTATAGTTTCTTGTAAAGATACATGCCAAAATACTCAATATAATATTAGTAAACTGAATTCAACAGCACATCAAAAGGATCATGCATAGTAATCAAGTGAGATTTATTCCTGGGATGCAGGGATGGTTCAATATCCACAAATCAATAATGTAATGTACAATTGGCCAACAGATACATGAAAAGATGCTCCATATCACTAATCATCAGAGCAATGCAAGTCCATACCATGATGAGATATCCCTCATGTCTGTTAGAGTGGCTATTATCAAAATGACAAGATATAACAAGCGTTGGAGAGGATGTGGAGTAAAAGAAACCCTTGTACACTGTTGATGATATTGTAAATTGGTGCAGCCACTATGAAAAACAGTGTAGAGGTTCCTCAAAAAATTAAAAATAGAACTACCATATAATTCATCAATTCCAATGCAGGGTATTTATCTGAAGGAAATAGAATCGGTATGTTGAAGCACTGTATGCACTCCCATATTCATTGCAGTATTATTTACACACACACATACATCTTAAAAATTATATATTTTAAATGAGAGGAGAAGAGATAGAGAAACAGATTCCTGCATGCTGCCCAAGCAGGATCCACCTGGCAACCCCTGTCTGGGGCAGATGCTCTAATCAGCCGAGCTATCCTCAGCACCTGGGGCTGATGCTTGAACCAATCAAGCCATTGGCTGTGGGAGAGAAAGAGAGAGAGAAGGGGAAGAGGGAGTGGGAGAGAAGCAGTGATCACTTCTCATGTGTGCCCTGACTGGGGATCGAACCCAGGACGTCCACATGCCAGGCTGACCCTCTCCCCACTGAGCTACTGGCCAGGGCCCAGATATTGAGAGAGAGAGAGAGAGAGAGAGAGAGAGAGAGAGAGAGTCAGGAAGGGAGAGAGATGAGAAACATCAACTTGTAGTTGTGACACTTTAGTTGTTCATTGATGGCTTTCTTATATGTGCCTCGACCAAGGGGACTTCAGCTGAACCAGTGACCCCTTGCTCAAGCCAGTGATGTTTGGGCTTAAGCCAGCAACCATGGGGTCATGTCTATGATTCCACACTCAAACTGGCAACCACTGGTGAGCCCATGCTCAAGCTGGTGACCTCGGGGTTCGAACCAGGGTCCTCAGTTTCCTAAGTCGATGCTCTATTCACTGAGCCACCACCTGGTCAGGCTAAATAGCATACTATCTGTAAGTTCTAGTAAGGTACTTCTGGGGAGACAAAGAAATAAACTAACTGCTGTTATCCTCAAGGGACCTGCAGTCTGGAAGAGACTGCAACTGTTCCAGCTTTAATAATAAACAGGAAAAGATCACATAGAGCAGAACAGATAAAGTGCTGAGGAAGTTCTAGGAAAGGTTGAATCTACTATAGATTTAAAAATGGCTCTCACTGACGAGATAAATAAGCATGGATGGAAAAGTCAGTTTGATGTTGTGGAATAGATCCAACCAGATGAAAGAAAACAATCAAGTCTTAGAGACAAGAATGAACAGGGCTTGTGTGGGAATAATGAGCAATTTTGTTTGGCTGAAACAAGTGTTCTTCAAGGGGATGTGAGGTGGCAACTTGAATGTGATCCCAAGTAGTCTGGACTTTTTCAAGGTCACAGCAGAGAGCTGCAGGCACTTAACACTGAAGACCCTTCAAACGTGTCTAGCCTGACCTTCTCCCTGATGCATAATTTTTTTCTCCAGCCACAGTCCTCTTAGGGGGCAGGTACTCTGACACGCCGAACAAACCCAGGTCTGCTTGTCAGCAGCAAGATAACTCAGATACAACAACTGCTTCCAATACAAGAACATTTGAAGGGCACTATGTGCTTGCCTACTTTATCAAAAGGTGTATGGGTTAATCACAGTTGAACTGCAATGCATACAGCTTTCCAAATCCAGCAATTGAAAGTGATAAGCCAAAATATGATTGATAAAAATATGCATTGCTAAAAACGGCATCCCTGTAGGGTTAACAAATGACATATAACAAAGATAATTGAAAACGTAAAGCTAAATTAGCAGAACTTCACACTTCACAGAATGGAAAGTGGCCCCTTAAAACCATGTCTAACTCAAAATAACATTAAAGATATATTTCTAACCAGTGTTCTTTCACAGATTGGGGGACCCCACGTACCTGTGTGTGCACATGTTCACAGGAGCTTTGCACCAGCCAGGGATTATTGTAAACACATTATTTCAGCTTTCATGAACACTAGAACAGCAATTTTTAGCAACTTTTACAACTCATGTGGTGATTTATGTGTAAATAATCTTTAGCTGTAAATACAGATAAAAACCTATGGGATCAGTTGCTTATAAGAACCAAAGACAAGAGAACCCGTAGACATCCTCACATTTTTTAATCGCTGAGCACCCTACTATGAAACGATCCTACAGGAGTGGTTTCTCAGCCTCCAAAGAATGTGCACTCGCTATTCCACAAAGAGTTCACCCCACAGCCAGAGCTCTCCACAAAGGTCTTCTTATATGATTATAATCTACCTCCTTGTAGAATCTGCCATCACTGTCTTCATTCTGACACCCCACAGGGCTAGTGGGACTCTATTTCTTTAACTATCTTCAACAGTCTTTGACTATCAGATGAAAACATTCTTCTATTTTTTTATTATTCTATTTTATTCTATGATTCTATTCTATTTTCATTATTCTATGTTTTCATTTTTAGGGTGGGGCAGATGAAACTAAGATTTTACATTTTCTTGTTAAACTTTATGTTGCTTAATTGTTTACTTTATTGCAGCCCGGTGATGTGTTTTTGTATTTCAATTCTAATACCCACTGCATTCCCCATGCTTTCCAGATTTGTGTGCCTTCATAAGTTTATAAACTATATACACATTTAAAAACTGTTGGACAAGACTGACTTGAGGACAGCAGCCTCCATCTCTCCATTACAGATCATCTTCCTGTGAGTGGTGGTCTCTGTGGATGATCTTTGAGCAAAGCAATTGTATTTGGTATGGTCATTTAGATGATTGCAAATCAAGTTTATTTACACCATAATTTAGTACACACTTAATCACCTTGCCCTCAAATAAACAATTCTGCCTAAGAGTCAGCAAATGTATTGGGCATTTATTGTGTGCCAACAATGTGAGTTCTGAAATGAATAAGATAATAGCATGTTCACTTGAGATACTTCTTTGAGACAATGGATCAAACAGCTTGTTTCAAAACATTATAGTGAGGGCGATGGTAGAAGAACGGGAGAACTTCAGAGGATGAAAAAATAAAATAATTAGATTTGTGTTTTAAATAATCACTCTGTCACCAGATTTGGCAATGTCTAGTAAGAAATGAAGGCGAGAATTGAGGTAGTTGCTATGGGGATGGAACATTCAGGAAATGCACATGTGTAGAACCTGTTGACTTGAAACTTGGGCTCCGGAGAGAGAGAGGTTTCAGACTGGACAAGGTGGTTGGATCCTGGTGGTGTTCACCAGGATGGAAAATGTAAAAATAGACCTGAATCTGTGGAGTAAGGGAGACAGTAAGCTGAGTTTTGGAGCTTTGGTGCACCTGTGGGTCATCCAAGGGGAGCTGTCCAGTGGACAGGGAGGTAACTTATTGGAGTTGGAGAACCTGGGTGACGTGAAAGTGTTCAATCCTGGTGTTGAGTCCTACTAATACCTGCTATTCTGTCGATGTTGTGTTTATACTTATGAGTCACAGTCTCAAGCTCACTCTCTTATTGTCTGTGTGTGTATCTTTCATTGCGTCAGTCTCTTTTTCAATGAATACTATCTCCACTGACACTCTGCTCCTACATCTTGAATGCTGAGTATCACTGTGCAAATTCCAGGGGAATAAAGGGTGTAAACCTGGCTCCTGGCCCCTGGGAAGTGACAGTCTAGGATGGGAAGACCAGCTGACCAGAAGCTGCAACCGACGGTGTATTGTATGATGGGAGTGTGCTTAGATACACAGCCTAGAGGAGAGGTAATCACCTCTACATTGGCAGTCAGGGAGGTCTATGGAGACTAAATAACAAATAGCCTTCTCTGGGAGATGGCAGACACAGGGACCTGAATGATATGATCAGAGAAAACAGGAGGCATGGCAGAAGGTCTGGCTGGAGAAATCTGAAAAAACTCTTTGCTAAGACACTGCTTGCTCATGTGTTCTAGGCACCTGGGAGAATGTCTAGTGCTTGGCAGGCCCTCAGGAACCATTCGCTGACATTTTTGTCCAGGGAGAAAGGTCTGGTGAAGGCGATGTTTCCCTCGAGCCCAAGGTGCAGGCGGGGAAGGAGGGGAGGGGATAGACAAGCTCCCTAGGTGGGTGGGTGGAGGTGACACCTTCAAGGAGATAAAGTATGTCTATTCACAAATGTGGATTTGATGTGTGTGTCCTAGAGTGATGAGCTGAGAAGCCAGAGAAGGGACAGGTTCAGAAAGTCAAGGATGATTGGTTGTGTCACATTTCACAGAGGGTCCAACACAGCAAGGCTGAAACAAACCCACTGTCTTGGGCAGCATGGATGTCACTGGTCATCCTGGACGCAGTGACACTGCACATTACTGCATGGTTTATGGCATGTTTGTTACTGTCTGTGCCTTCCATTATGGCAGGCAGGGCTCTCATTTGATCACTGTGACATCACAGTTAGGTGCTTTTCCTATAGACACTTGGTCAGTATTTGTGGGACTAATAAATGGATATGTGTATTTCAAAGAACAGTAAGAAGGAATGACTCATCCTCCAGGAGACTGGGGGTGGATGCGATCAAGAACTCGAATTGTCTGGAGAAGGAGGGTCCCTCTCCTAGAGGGCCCAGGTTGTCCTGATTTCTGTTCTTTAGGGGCTTGTAAGTTTAGAGTAACCAGCATGGCGACAAGGAAAACAATGTCCACAGGCTGGTGCTCCAAGTTTTTCTGAGCAATTTACTTTCTTTCTTTTCTGTTTTATTCAGTGAGAGGAAAGGAGGCAGAGAGACAGACTCCTGCATGCATCTGATAGGATCCACCCGGCAAGCCCATAGGGGGCAATGCTCTGCCCATCTGGGGCTGTTGCTCCATTGCTTGGCAACCGAGCTATTTTTTAATGCCTCAGGTAGAGGCCACAGAGCCATCCTCAGTGCCTGGAGCCAACTCACTTGAACCAATAGAGCCATGGCTGCAAGAGGAGCAGTGAGAGAGAGAGAGAGAGAGAGAGAGAGAGAGAGAGAGAGAGAGACAGAGAATGAACAGAGAGAAAGAGAGAAGGTGAGGGGGGGAGCAGATGGTCGTTTCTCCTGTGTGCCCTGACGGGGAATTGAACCTGGGGACATCCACATGCTGGGAAGGCGCTCTACTACTGAGCAATTTTCTTCCTTGGGGTTTATTGATTAATTTTCTTATATATTTAAGGTAATGTAATGAAAACCTGAAACTTTTGTTCCAATCTTCTGCATTTTGTCCCCAAACTACACATTGCTGTTCATGAAGCCTCAGTGGCCTTCCCTATGAGAGGGGAAATAATATCGTACTTGCCTCTCTGACAGGATCAGGCCCTGCAATCTGGGCTACACTCCACAGACTGGCAGTCTTTTAGAAAATTAATTAAAAATATTATTTTCTATTGATTTGAGAGAGAGGAGAAGGGAGAGAGAGACAGAGAAAGAGAAGCATCAACTCTCTGTTCTATTTATTTGTCCCATTTAGGTGTGCAATCATTGAATGCTTCTTGTACATGCCCTGACTGGGGATCCAACCAGTGACCTTGGTGCAGCGTTATCCACTGAGCCACCTGGCCAGGGCTCAGACTGGTAGTCTTAAAAAAAAAAAAGTCTTCTGGAATTGCCTCACAGCATGAACAATCGTGAAAAGGAGGATTCAAAGATTAAAACAGATAAAAGAGGTCAATGCCTTATTTTTTTCACCAGGCATGTTCCTACATAATTTTAAAAAAAGTTTTAGTTGTGTGAGAGAGAGCTTCCTACGGGAATTCTGTGATGTTTTATGGATGAATATTTTGCTTAAATTTGGAACTGAGGCCAGAAGAGATAGAGCTGACCAAAGGAAAAAAATATGTGTAAATAAATTAGCCTTTTGTGTTTGTGTTTTATCTTGAGAGGTAAAGGCCACTGGAATAATTGCACAAGTTTTATGGGCACAAGAGAATGGCATCTACTCACTCTGAAACGCAGATTTTTGTTTCTCCTCAAATCTGGGTGAAAAATCATTTGTCCTAGGGGCAGTTAATCAGGACTGTGATAAATTTCTCAACTGTTTGAAGACAGTGAAAACACTTTGCATTTGCAGCAAAAAGCGCATTTTTGAGGGTGAGAAACTGGAATCAGGATTAAAAAGAAAACTGCAATAGTAAAGCAGCCTTTGCAGGAGAGAGAAGGAGAGAGAGTAAAGAGAAGAGAGAGAGAAAAGAGGGACACAGAGAGACAGAGGGACAGAGAAAGACAGAGAGAAAGACACACTAGACCTGAAAGCTCTGGGTGGGGCAGGTGAGGATGAAGTGAGGGAGGTTCAGTGGTTAGCAGAAGAGAGACCAGGGTGGTGAGGGCCCAGGGCCCAGGGAAAGGATGGCTTCAGGAAGCAGGGGGGGCAGGGGGAACTCCAGGATGGGAGTTTGAGAGAAAGGCCTCAGCTGCGCCCTCTGCTGGGCTGTCCTCACTTGGGAGAAGGAAAGAGCCTCAGGGCCTGTCCAGCCACTAGAGGGGAGGACTGCACACCTGGGCCCTGGGTGGTTTTCAGGGTCTCCTCTTGTGAAGGCCTCATAAAACATCCAGCTCTTACATTTGAGATGAATTCAGGGCTCCTGAAAGGAGACCTGAGGCTGTCTGACTGACAGCTCCGGAGACCCAGGTCCCCAGAACAAGCCTGGCAAGTGGTTATTGCTCCTGCTTCCATGGAAACGCACAAGATTGGGGGAGACAAGGTAAGGGTTTTAAGACAACCTTCTTTTTATAACTTCCCGTACCTCACCCTCTTCCATCTGCCAGCTGTTCCCATGGCAACCAGATCAGAAAGGCCATCAGCAGCCAGAACTCTTATTTGCACAGTGGATTCCGCCAAGTATGAGAGTACCTGGCTCATCTGGGTGGGCAGGCAAGGACCAGACGCCTGGCCGGTGGGAAGCACAGGGAGGTTCCTGGATGCCATGGTCCTCTGTAGCGTAACTGAAACTTCAAATGCTGCCTCCAATTGGGGGTCCGTGGGCATGCTGACCATATCAAATTCACCAGCTGCAGACAACTTGTAGCCCACAGTGATTTCCTGTCTTAACAATCAGAGGTAAAAGTCCTGGGCTCTCTATGGGTTGAAGAGTAGTAATCTTGGGACAAATCATAGTAATTTTCCCTAGAATGCGTCTTTAGCACATGGGTCAATAGCCTAAATCACTTTTATTACCACTGGAGGACTCACTGCTTGTTATGATGGTTCTGCCTCTTGTATTTGCCACTTGCATGAACTTGGGGCAGTCACATTTCTCTAAACCCTGGTTTCCTCCTCTGACCAGTGGGGCTAATAATCCTTCTTTATGGGGCAGGGCTATTGTACTGATGATGTGGCAAGGTTCCTAAAAACAACAGAATCAGCATGTAACTATGTGTGGTTATCCTCTTTTCAATAAACACGTGGACCAGTATAAGATGTTGCCCTGAGAATCTCTTCTTGGATGAGAAGTATGATATTTAATTTTTAAAGAACTTCTGCTTCACTACAATTATCCTTGGTCTTAAATAGACTAGACCCACAGATTAATTGTATGCTAGATTTAAATCTAATTTGGGATTTATGTGAACCACAAATGCCTTTGAAAAGCTGAAGGCAGGTATAAACCTTCTCCCCAGAAAGCACTTCCATCCCTTGGGAGGGGCTCATTCTCTGACTCCCACCTGAAAGAAGGCCCATCCATGAGGGGATTTTAAAAAGTTCTATGGAAAACATCCTTATTCCCAGGTAGCCCATGTTATGATGTGTCTGTGTTCGATTTTTCTTTCAGTTCAGTGAAGAATCTCAGGTCAACAAACTTTCAGGACATCTTTCCAGAGCTATGAGTAAAGTTGTAGGGTCACAGAGATAAGATACAAATGCCACCCAGACAGTCTACAATCCAGTCATGTATGAACCCTTCCTAACCCCAAAATACTGTGCAAAGTTCTGTCAAACGTGTAACCTTTAACATTATTTTTAATTTCTCAGTAAATCTCTGAGCGACACAGACAATGCAGCTGATGCCCAGGAAGCAACACCACAGACTTCAGATTGAGGTGTTACTGCAGTTCTCACACGGGCAGGAGGGCTGACTCTCACTCGGGCAGGAGGGCTGCAATTACCCGCTGGAAGTGAAGGGATGAGAACTTCTCTTTTGCCTGTTCTTTGTTTTCTTAATGTTCCTGTTGAAGTGGCTCAGTACCCTGGATCCACCTGTTAAATCTTCTGGGTGAAAATGTCATATCACTATACATTGTCACAGTGTGAGAGATTTCAACTTTATGATATGATGACGAGCATCGCCACCAGCTGGGAGTCCTGATGCCCACAGTGTTGTCTGTGAGACTCCTGGACACTAAATGGGACCCGCAGAGAAGCAGGAGGACTGAAAACAGATGGGTCCCATACAGAGGGATTGAACAGCCAGTGGAACTGTCCACAAGGGACAGGCAGGAGGTTTAGCTTAGTAAGTGTTAGTAGGTGTGGACTAGGAATCTTGCTGTCTGGGTGGTCACATCTCAGCACCTCAGCTACAGGACAGTCTCTCTGTCTGGGTAGATCAGAACTCCGGTTGGTAGCAGGGGGTACAGAGCCAAGTTCTTACTGCAGGAGTCAGACCAGAGGCTAGGACCCAACTTCAGAAGGACTTGGTTCAGGGCAAGGATCTGGGATACAGACCAGAACCTAGACAAGCTACCTGCCCCATGGACAGAGGTGAAATTGGGAAGTACTCTTGATGCTTGAGAGGTGTACTGGAATATTACATTGGCAGACAACCCATGGTGCATGGGATAAAAAAAAAGTTGGGGCAATTTTCTCCTTGGGGAAGATGAAGCTCCTCATATACAGCCAGGCTTGGGGCTTGCTGGCATAAGGCCTGGGCAACCCAAAGACTTGCAAACGAAGAGCTGGGAGCAGACAGGGTAGATGAGGTCTCAGCCTAGATTGGGACAGAAGCCTTAGACCTGAGACAGAATGAGACACAGTGCGCTGGAGCACGCACGGACTCCGGGCTCCACTTCTGCCGCCATCGCTCATCACCCGAGGCACCACGTTTGCCTGGTCTGTAAGTGAGGAAGACAATGCCTCCTCCATGAAAGGATGGTGGAGGATTGAAACAGAAGATTAATCTACAAGTATTTTTCATCACATGACGATTTTTAGGGAGTATAGAGTTAACGCTAGAAAAACTTTATTTTAGTAGACAAAGTGTGTATTTGCTGTTTCCCCACCTGTCTCTCACATCCGTATTCTTACACCAGGTTTTCTTTGCTGTCACCCAGAGGGGATAGTCTGCAGACCTGCCATGGCTTGTCCCTTGAGGACACAGCTCTGTGACCCCACATTCTGAAATTCTTTGTATACCTGCCTGCTAGGGCTTTCTCAAGTGGTCAGAGACAAGTGTATGGTTTGGGGAAGTCAATTCTATTTCCTGGGCCCTGGTTTGTACTGCTGGGAAATGGGGTTAAAACACTACCTTTCTAATAGTAGAATCCTAGCTATGACCTCATAGCACATTTCCTTTTCTGCAAGTATTTACAAGAAAAAATTCTTCGTTCTCTAGTGAGCAAGTAGTATTTACCAGAATTTTGCTTGAGAAGAAACAAAGATCTATCTGGCAAACTCAGGGATCTCTTTGTTCCTTTCATCACAAGATACTGTTCCTCATTTATTAATGGTGTTTATTACATGGCACCCAGAAAGTCACTTTGACTATTGCATGATGCCAATAAAAATTAAAAACAAACAAACAAACAAATAAACAATTTTCAAGCTCCCTTCTTCCATTTCCAAAGTGGAAAAACTAGTGGAAAAAGCAAATCACAAGAACAAGAAAAACAAACCTGGAATTGGCTTAGTCTAGCTGTGTTATTTCTGACCTGTGGGTGACTCTTGGTAACCCTTTGATTGTCATTTGTGTCCAGACTTTGGGTGTGTCCTCTGTTGTTACCCTCTCTCAAGAGAAAATTTATGTGTTTAAGGAGGTAGTAAATACACAGGCTATTGTAATAAGATGTTCTTTAACCAAGTTAGGGCTGAGCTTGTAATAACCCTCTCGACTTTCCCTGTATTTACAAATCGGTGGTGTTGAAATTTCCCTGGTCTCAGCTATGACACAGAAGTAACTTAGATGAAAACATCTCTTCTTATTCCACTGGGTGTCAGGGGATTTCTCTTTTCCTGAATGAAAAAGTCAGCCTTCATTTATTAACTACACAGATACACATCAAAGCCACTCTTAGATCTGTCTCTCCCCATTTATTCTGCCATCCCTATATTTCTTGTTTAACAAATTGTTCTTGAGGTGACGTATTTACAATGAGCCCATAAGCACGGCTGAAACACCATTTCCTGCTAGCTCCAGACAAAATGCATTAATCCTCTGGATATTTCCCCAGGACAATATTATCTCTCATGTGCAGACTTTATTTCTCTCATTCGGCTGCAAAGGAAACAAATCCTTGAAAATTGGTTTGAAAAGTGACACACAAAACAGTCAGGGCAAAAATTCTTGGTGTGCACAATTTTCCTTAACACCCCTGTTTTCATGATGCACCATTCCTTAAACACTCACGTGTGAGGAAAATAAAGAACAAGAAGAGTCACCCCATAGCCAAGTTGCTGCATGGATGTCTCCTTGGAGCAGCCCAAACAGGGGCTGGACACAGAGTGACCACATCAGCACCATCTGTTGTCCTGCACTAGGTTCTGCTCTGTCCACTTACGGCTCCAGGAAGACCCAGCACTGGGCTCAAGGGGTAGGAAGCATGCAGTGCTGTTTTTAAATAGATTTGGGCATCTAAACAGTTTATTCTCCTGACTGTTCATTTGTGGGGACTTAGGTGAGCATGTTCTGTGTAGGTCAGAACATGAAAATCTGCCTTTATATGTAAGGTATGCATACATGCATGTATGATTTATATGTATGTGTGTATAGGTGGATATGCATATGCATATGTAGATATGCAAAAAGTATGTATGTATGTATATATGTAAGCATGTATATGCATATATATACAGGCATGCATATACATGTAGATTCCAGTACACATGCATATATGGGCACACGTATGCAGGTAGATATGTAAGTATGTGGTATGTGTACATGTGTGTGGGTAACTACATAAGTATGTAGGTAGGTATGTAGGTGTATATGTAGATGTGTAGTAGATGTGCAGTCACACATGTTGGTACAGATGTAGGTGTGTAGTAGGTACGCATACAAACATGTAGGAACAATGTAGTTACTTATCAATGACTAACTCTTCAGACTCCTGCGCTGCCTGCCTTGCAGGGAGAACAGGGAAGACACCATGCCCTCTGGCCACGTGGCGCAGCACTAACTTGCTGTTGCAGACTGTCACCTCGTCATGACACATGCTTAATGGGATGTAATAGTCTGCAGCTCACAGTGAGGGCTGGGCTTTCACACAACTGTGTGACGTGAGAATAAAGGTGGCGACAGTCTCCTTTGTTCATGCGACCCCTTGTCCTCCTTGTGTGCACTGAAACAATGAACACCTCAGGACTGGAGCCTTTTTAAACCCGACTCCCAGTGAGATACGAACGGCTATAATGGTGGCATTGGCTCAGAGCCCTCGAGCTTTATCTGATGAGAAATATGACTTTCCCTCTCTCTTCTGGCTGCATCTCCAGTTTTCGGCAGTTGGGTGTTTGAGTAGAGCTGGCAGGGAATTAAAATCTATTTCAGCTGATGAAAGCTCAGAGCTGCTGTATTTCGCTGGCACCTTGAAAGTCTGTTTAAGAGAGAAAAGGCACTCTTCCTGGAGGTGCCATATCTGCTAATCAATCACCTCAGACTTTGTCACTGGGCCACTCACCTCACACTGCACTTACGAGAGAAACCTCAGTGCAAGTGTGTGCACATGTGCCAGCGCATGCATGCATATGTGTGTGTGTGTGTCAGTGCATGTATATTAAACACCGACACATATCAAGTTGAAGCTATCTAGGCCACAACTATGACAGATCTTATCTGTTCTTTGGGACATGGTAAGTAGAATTCCTGAATGTTGCAACCTTTTCTCCAAATTTCAAAGCATTAATATTCCACATAGGTAACTCTAGATGAACAACTGAAGAAACCATCTGATAAATTGTACAATATAAGCAAATAGTTTCAAACTTCAGGTCCAGGGACTGAATGCACAAAGGTCTGTAAGGAGTACCTGAGCTGGGTCTATAATACAGCTTTGCTTTGATTGTGTATTAAGAAATTAAGACTGCTTTTCTATAATAATATTTGACTGTATTTTTCTTGGTCTGTGTTTTGTTTTTTCTATTTTGAAAGAGATGGAGGTGTATGGGATAATTATCAACCTCAAGAAAAAGCAACAGAGCAAAAATAATGATGGATAGCACTTAACATAGGGCCTCAGAGCTGGGGGTCACAGAGATTGGTGAGGACAGGCCAGAGAACGCCTATTACCACATGGGAATATGGGCCCAGAGCTGCTGCATAATTCAAGAGGAGCCGGAAATCTAGGTGTGTGTATGTGAGAGTCTCATATTTAAAGTGCCAAGAAAATAGTTAATATTGTTGGAATTCATACATATATATGTATATGTATTAATTTTGCAGTGGGAAGAGGAAAAAAAAGAGAGACTACAGTGTATATTAAACTATTTTTTTTCTTTTTTAGTTTTCAACTTAAACCTTGCTAACTGAAATTTCTGTGGCTCCCTGGCCTGATGGTGTATCAGAATGGCCTGGAGGATTTGTAGGCACAGAGTTGTGGGTCTGGCAGCTCAGAGATCCCATTGAGGGGCTGTGGCTCTGGGCAGTGAAGGTGTTCTGGATTTCAACCTCACTTTCATGGCAAAGGCCTGGGTAGCAAATATCCAAGACCAAATAGGTGTAGATGAAGGGTTGATTCTGATGCAAAGGAAGAGTGAGGAAGACTAGAACATTTAAATTGCTCACCTCTGATTGCAAATAATTTGGTCTAGCAAAAAATAAAACAAACAGCTCCCCACTAAATAAACATTCTTCAAACACACTCACACACATGCCACTTAAAAACTGTTACATTTGGTGAGCTACCTGCTTGCTGGTGCAAATGCACAGGGGAGAACCCAACACAAGAGCTAGGTTTTCTTGGCTGCCCCTTTAATGAGGGGACACCAGTAGCAGTGGCTTGGCTGTGAGCTGCTCTGACATCCTCCACGCTCTGACAAGGACTGTAATTTCACAAGGGAAGGTCACAGAACTTTAGTTGGGACATCTAACTTTCTAAGACACAGTCAGATTCAAAAGGAAAAAAAAGAAAAGGATGTACATATTCTTTAACAGGCAGGATTTAGGAAAAACATTAAAAAATGTAAAATGTACAAAAATATGTTTGTTGTTCAGCTCATGTTTTCAATTCTGTGTTAACTAAGTACAGATTCACATCTCTGCAGAATCAAGAATAATCAGAAAAATGAAAGTGGTGACAGTGGTTCTCCCCTGCCGGGAGTCAAGAGGAGCTGTCCTTGGTACCGGAAAAGACTTGGCCATGTTTCCAGGGAGAAAGAAGTGGGGAAAACCAGAGAGGAAAGAATGTGTTGAATTTAGAGCGGAATGAAGTCTTTCTATTGTACTAATTTAAATACTAATATAGCAACCCCTCACTTTTCAAAAATTTAGAAATTATAAAAGGAAGTCACCCTTAAAAATTTTATTTTAAAATTTTTACTGAATTTATTGGGGTGACATTGATTAATAAAATTACATAGGTTTCAAGTGTACAATTCTATAATACATTATATCTATATTGTATTGTGTGTTCACCACCCAAGTCACATGTCTTCTAACCACATTTATCCCCCCTATATCCTCTTCTACCTTCTCCCACCCTACTTTCTCTCTGGTAATCACCGTACTGTTGTCTGTGTCTGAGTTTTTTTGTTTAATCCCTTTACCTTTTTCACCCAACCTTCCCAATCCCTTCCTCTCGGGAGAGTGTCAGTCCGTTCTCTGTATCTATGCATCTGTTTCTATTTTGTTTGTTATTTTATTTTGTTAATTAGATTACACATATAAGTCATATAATACTTGTCTTTCTCTTGCCTATGTTCATTGCAGTGCTATTTACAATAGCTGAGATTTGGAAGCAGCCCAAGTGCCCATGAATAGATGAATGGATAAAAAAACTGTGGTACATTTACACAATGGAACATTACTTGGTCATAAAAAAGGAAACCTTGCATTTTGCAACAACATGGAGGGTGTTGTATTTTTGTTTCTTCATTTGCTTCACAAAAATTATTCAATATATTCATTATATTATTTATATGTATATTAAACTCTCCCCCAACTGTATAAAATATTCTATAATTTATTACATGTTTATAGAATTTTGAGGCAAATACTTTATTTTAAAAGACACACATTATCTTCACTTCAGTGAAAAAGTAGACATGCAAAAATCTTACTGTTGATACTGCTTCTTTAATCATATTCAAAAAGTGATCTATAGCAAAATGAAAATGGTAATATTTTTTCACAGAGAATGAGTAGGTCTGAGTAGCCAATGATCTGTGTCTAGGTTGCTACAGTGTGATCTATAATGGGTCCTACAATTTTCTATAGGCTGGAATCTTAATTAAGGCCTCTCCTAAAGAGTGCCCTTCAGGGAGTGCATTGCCAAATTGGTGTAAAAATAGACAAATGGCCCAATGCCACCATGGAAACTTAGGATCCCAGTGAATACATATTTTTTTCCAAGACTGTGTTGTCAGTTAGCCAGAAAAGCTGCCCCTAGCATTGGAAGAAGTTGAGAGTGTCATCTGTTTCACTGCATGCCTGGTCCCTCTGTGGTTCACAGCCCTAACAGTGCTCTGATTGTGAAAGCAAACTTATTATTTCTTCTCCTAACCAGGGATCCATTTATCTGTTTCTGTCAGGTGGAAAAGACTAATAGTCTGGGGTTCTTGAAGAGAGTGCCTGACAGGCCTGCATTTTAGCTGATGATTTCTTGATCAGCAGACTGGGATGAGGGAGCACATTCTGGTCTGGTCATACAATGCTTGCTCTCCCCTTCAAAGAAAATGGGGGGGGGGCTATCCTCTACTTATAGATGGTTGTTCTGCTTTATGGCACATGGACCCCTGCCAGGGCCTGCCATATACTCTTAGGCTCACATTGGTCAGCTTCCCTCTCTCCAGATTCCTTGGGGCTGCATGAGATATCATGGCCAAATGTTTCCCAATCTGCTTCTTCCTTAGCCAGGTTTATTCCTGACAGTTTAACTCTAAGGCATTTGCCCAGCTCCTGTTTTACTCATGGACACCCATAGATTCATCTGACCTGATCTTTGGGCTGGAAATGACCATGCAATTCTGGGAGCTTCTGTGCAGTATGGTACTAGATAGGGCTGCATCATCTGGTGGCATTTGTATGTTCATCCACCTTTTGCATCTCTCAGTATGTATGTTCATCCACCTTTTGCATCTCTGAGGTAACATTTTTTTTCTGATTTCAGAGAAATATATATCTCCACAGTCCCAACTTAATAGTAACAGCAAATCCAAAAATTTAGTTTTTCTATCTGCATTAGCAGAGGTTTTAAACTATGAGGAAAATGTTTCTGAATAATAATTTTTAGATAAAAACCTGACTAATCTTTAAAAATGATAAAATCTAAATATCCCAAACTAGCATTTTTAAAGCCCTGAATGAGAATATTTGGAAAGGAGAGACAAAAATACAATGTTAGGATGGAAAAAATTACTGGGTGATTCTAGCATATGAGGACAAAAGGCATAGAGCCAGTGACTAATATTATTTTCTCTCTTAGCTTCTCTCTCTTGAATGTGATTCCCTGTGATACTAAATGAGATAGAAAATATCACAGGCATTTAAATTAAAACATATACTCATACAGTGAGGACTTATGAATTCAAGCTGCTGCTATGAATGCAAAGGTAGCTAAGACATTGCCCTTCCTTAGCTAACCAACAAGCTAACGGGCGGGGAACAGAAGCATACACTAGCCGGAAACACATCTGTGAAAGCACTGCTGCTAAGGAACTGGTGGGCGAAGAACTGTCTCTGTGGGTCTGGAGGAGGGCAGGAATTGGTCAGCGAGAAAAGCAAAGGCAAGGCATTAGGAGCAGGCAAGAATATGTGATAGATTATACAGAAATAATAATAAAGGAGAGTAAGCTAAACGCTAAAATAATCCTCTATCTGTAAGCACTCCACTATTTATAAGACATGTTCAAATTCATTCATTCAAATGATCACTGTAAAAAAATCCTTCAAAGTAGTTATTATTACCTTTTTTTTAAATAGCTGGTTAAATGGCTCCCTGAAGGTTACATATAAATTGAAATCAGATAACCAAGAGCTGACATTAGTTCTTTTGTTTCTAAAGCCGACATACACCTCCCATCATGGGACGTGGATGCCCAGTAAGTCAAGGGTTGGGATGTCAAGTTTAAAACCTAAGAGTTTGTAATGATTAAGGAATGGAAGCTTGAAGTCTAAATTATGGCAGAATGCTTAATATCTGTTAAAAACAGTGAAAAAGAACTTGGCTAAATTAATTGCCTTCCATAGTCTTCACAATTTTGCAACATCTAAGAACAATTTTGCAACTTCTAAGAACTGTTTTGCCTTAGAAAAACACTGAGACATAATTGGAAGGTAACATTGTGTAAGTTTAAGGTGTACAACATGTTGATTTGATATATTTATATATACTATGTTTGCATTGGTAGTATTAGTTAACACCTCTATCACATCACAATCCAATTAAAAACAGGCAGATTTATTAAAAACTAGATATTCTCCCAAAGAGGATAGCTAAATGGCAAACAAGTACATGAAAAGGTACTCAATGTCACTAATCATCAGGGAAATGCAAATCAAAACCACAATGAGATCACTCCTCAAACCCATTAGGCCTTCTCCAAAAAGAAAAAACAAACACCCAAACCAGAAAATTACAGGTATCAGTGAGGATGCAGAGAAAAGGCAATGCCTGTGCACTGTTGGTGGGAGTGTAAACTGGTGTAGCCACTATGGAAAACAGTTTGGAGTGTCCTCAAAAACTAAAAGAAATAGAACTACTGTAAGGTCCAGCAATTCCACTTCTGGGGATATAGACAATGGAAATGAATTTTTTAGATTTAAGAGTGGGCACCAAGCATTCTTGCTTTGCCCCTAGAATTGTTAAGAAACTCTTGATAACAAGGAAGAAAAGATAAGTCTTCAGTAGTGTGTCCTCACAGAAAGCCCATCCTTTGGTTCCCTCTCTCTTCAGTTGTCATCCTGCCTGACAATTAACAGGGCCAACTAGTGAAAGCCTCAAACTGAGATATGTGGTTTTCAGAGAGAAGGGGAACAGGTTGGGTGGAACCAGACTGAATGAACAGCATCACCCTGGGAGCACCTGCACAGCCCTCACCCGACTCTGAGCCTGTGGCCTGCACTCTGTCATCTGTTCATATGTACACACGAGCCCACCATAAGACAATGGGTTAGTTTGTAGTAAGATTTATGGGGAAAGAAAAGGGAGAGAATAGCAGAGTCACAGGACGATCCTCATGCTTCACTCTGCTGATCACAGCTGAGCCATTTGCCTTTCTGAATCTTAGGTTTTCCTGTTAAAAAGTGAAGAACATGTCCCTCGCTGTCTAACTGGACCATTGCAAAACCATAGGAAATAAGATGTGAGAAAGCTAGGTTTAATTTGTAAAATGTTACAAAATGAGAGTTATTGTTACATCTCTGTACATTGCCAATACCAAATATCATTGGCCTTTCATGTTGTTAAGTTTTATTTTGTGATGTCAGCATTATTCATTCATTCTCTATTTATTGAGTCTCTGCTTTTTGATTTTAAGAACTGAGCAGAGGACAGGCCAGAACAGGTTTTCATTCTTGTGAAGCTTACAGTTTAGTGGCACAAGACAGTAAATAGATAAATAAGAGTCAAGACATACCAGGTGATAGGAAGTGCTTCACCATGAAGTAACCAGGGTTATGTGATGATGATGGTAGGACAGGTGTGTAGATAGGGTGGTGTTCTGGGTTGAATTGTGTCCTCCCCAAAAAAGATTTAAGTCCCAGCCCCCAGTGCCTCAGAATGTGACCTTAGTTGTAAATAGGATCCTTGCAAATGTAATTCATTAAGGTAAATGCGATCTTAGTGGAGTAGGGTGGACCGAGATCTGAGATGACTGGTGTCCTGATAAGTAGACAGATACAGGGAGGACGCCACGTGAGGATGAAGGCAGAGACTGGGGTGGTGCCTGCAGCCCCGGGAGCTGGGAGAGGTAGGCAGGATCCTCCCCAGGGGCTTTGGAGGGAGCGTGGACCTACCAACTTTTTGCTTTTGGACTTTTTGTCTCCAGCACTGTGACAGGATCAATGTCTGCTGTCCGTGCCCTCACTGTGGCACTTTACTCTGGCATCTCCAGGAGATGAGTAAGCAGTAGGGAAACCTTCTCTAACGTGCTGGAAGTTCACCAGAGACTCGATCAGGGAAAGTGGTAAGTTTGCAAAACAGGGAAAACTGTCCCCACCCCTGGTGGCACTGGCACGGTGAAAGCTGGGGCACAGGGAGCCGGGGGCTGGCACATAGGAGTGGAGCTCAGAAAGGGAATGAGGACTGCTGTGTGATGAGGGGAGTGTTTGGGCTTCAGAAGTGGCATGAGAGACCTGTAGATGTGATCATAACCGACTCTGAGCTCAGACCTGATGGAAATACTGGACTCCAGGTGGTCTCACCAAATCTATCCCATGCTGCGGGCTTCCAAAACAGTCTGACTTCAAAACACACATCCACAGACAGGCCACAAGATGTATTTTTTTTAAGTTATTTGACATACTTTCTGTTTATGTTCTATAGATTTAAAAAATGCTCATCAGAACTTCTAAACCACGCAATAGTGGTTGCCTAGTGCACACTTTGGTTAAGTGATAAAACTTGCTCCAGATGAAAAAATCAGGATTCAAATTTCTGACAACACAGTATTTATCACAGAATTTCGGTTTTGCTGTTTGATAATGGAAGTGTTTATATAATACTTTATGGAGTATTAAGTGGTGCAGATAAGAGAAAAAATTAAATTCCTTATTTATTTAGTTTTTGCAAAACCATCATGTACAGGAGATTTATTCCATCTCTTTCTGATTTCTTTAGGTTTGCTTCTGCATTAAGTCTATGTATTATAGTTTTAGATCATGATAGATTCAGGTCAGAATAATGAACACAGGAGGATGCAGAGGAGAAACAATGTCAAAATGTTTTGTGTCTCTCTTAGCCAACAAGAAAGAACTAGATGAGGACTAAAGGGCCTGAGCTCACACTTGTCAGCACTTTTTGGTGATCTGATCATGCTGCTATCAGTAGCCTGTTGGAACCTATTTCCTCATTCATTCATTCATTCATTTATTCATTGATTCATTCATTCATTCATTCACCAAGTGTTTATTAAGCACTTGCTGTTGGGCATACAATGCTGTAAAATAGATGTGGTCCTGCTCTTGGTCTGCATTTTACTTCATTTATTTATTCTCCAGTAAGCTGAATTCTAAAGCTTAATGACATCATCATTCCTGTTTCTTTCTAAAAATCAGCTTCGATGAAATAGTGTCTGGATTTCTGCTTCTTGTTTACTTTTAGCTATGGACACATTGTGTGCGTGGTAAATGGAAATGGTACACTTGGTGGTGAACCTCTGTTGGATTACTGAAGCCACAATAATAACACTGCCAGCTATGAATGCTAAGTGAAAACACCCTTTGTTCTAATTTTTTAAATCTGTGGACTAAAACAGCACTCATGAGGACAATAACCCACACAGTAGATTAAAAGCCTGTTAAATGTTATTTTCAGGTTGGCAGAACCCCAACTGCTCAGTTACCCTTTAGCTCCACTTCTTTTGAATATGGCAAACTTACCGTAGCCAGGTGACAGCACTAATGTGTCATTTTAGAGTGGTTAAATAACTGTACAAACAAAAGAACTTAGGTTTGCTCTCCAATTCCCAAATGTAAAATGCGGGCTGAGCCATGAGATGAGTTGGGGGACTTTGAACTCCCAGATGCCCACCAGTGCTCCAAACTACCCTCAATAAATTATATTCTAGTAAGAAGCATGCCTGGTGAGTTAGCTCAACTTCAAGAGAAACCCTGCTGCCCTTGCCAAACTATAAATCTCCCCTATGTTAAAATTCTTGAGTTATAGCTAGTAAAAAAAAATAAATGTTTTTACTGGTTTAGTAATTTTTTTAGGGTTTCTTCTTTTCTTATTTGAAATTCTCAACCATACCACAGTTATAACTTGCACTTTTCTGTGTAGGAAGGCTTGGGTCATTCACTAATTTTAAACAGTTTAATTCTGAGTAAGAGTTTTTAGACCAGAATTCACACAATACGGTTGATTTGAAAATTGCTTTTCAACTTAAGTAGTAGAGATTGACAATTTGAATTGCTTTATGTTTTGCTATCAATTCTGCAAGAATATTTCCTCAGTTATACATACAGCTTTAAGACAATTACCAGTAAAAGCAAGCAGTTGGAAAATCCATGCCAAGGAAATATCAAAGTTTTGTGTCAAGTATGTAAAGTTCATATCAAGAAGTTCACCCTTACATTTATTTATAAAACTCCTCAAACTATTTCTACCTTGCTAAGGACAAAAGGAGAGTTCATAATTTCTAAATTAAATAAAAAGTGGTTCAAAGGTTGTGCTGCCAGGTAAAAATATATTCTATCCAGTGCCACTATGCATAGAACTTAAACATGCACACTTAGATTGAATAGAATTCCAGCCCCGATCCTGCACTGGGGCACAACATCGTCATACAAAAGGTTTGGAAATGTGCAAACTTTCAAAATGTTCCATGTCATTGAGTTAGAAATAGACACTAAAACTCAATCATCTTGGTTGAGTCTGAAGAAAAGTACAAACCCTCTAGTCATCATGGTGTCATTATCTCCATCACCATTATTATTACCAGCATCATCACCGTTATCATCATCATCATCATCATCATCATCATCACCATCATTATCATTATTAGCATCATATGACTAAACTTTTATTTTATGGAGGGCAGTGTGTACATTATTTGTGTACTTTGACTTGGGCTGGGACTTGAAGTAGAAACAATCAAATAAATATTAAGGAGTTTTATAATAGATATTTATTAAATCATGACCCACTGGAAAAGACTTGGAATATAGACTCAGAGAATCTTAGATCCAGACTCTAGGAGTCACTAGCTTTTGATCTAAAACATGCTCTTTTAGCTTATGTTGTCTCATGAATAAAATGGGATAATAATAATACTTGCTTCAGAAGTTGTGAACTTTACACAATATCTTTATAAAAATGCCCATTTTTTAGAGAGTAAACCAAGCTCATTTCAGTTAAGGAAGTATGGTTATCAACTGATAAATTAACTATGAATTGGGTCTTTCTAATTAGAGATTTATGTTCCTAACCATTTGTTTATATTGCCTCAATCATATGGGATATTACACATTTATTTCTGTCCTCTACTTGCAATTAATTTCTAAGTATGTTTGCTAAAATACACAGAAAAATTTCTCCTTTGAGATGGATTTTATAATGAGCTCATTTAAAATAAGGGTTCATTTAGAAACTGCTTTCTAATCTATAAGTTCCTCTTAGTTCTATTAAAGTTATTGTTACTCTTTCTCTTATCAATCATTTATATATAACCATAAATATATTATATATAATATATATCATATATAATATATTAAACATATATACATATATGAATAATAATATGCTTATATTATATAATATGTTATATAGGTATATTACCTGTACATAAGTATATGTAATACACATATAAAATATATTTTATCTATATTATAATATATAACCATGTATGTACACACACATGTAATCATCATTTATACTCTTTTGGACACTATTCCTTAATCTCTCTTCAACCTGGAAATATCTTTCAAAAGTAACTTGTTCTGTTTGAAATAAAAAGTTATATATAAATATTACTTTTTCCTTTCAATAGTTTTCTCAAATACAAATTTGAAGTATGTTGGTAGAAAATTTAAATCTGTATAATTCGAGTAAATGAGAGAGTAATTATTTTAGAGTGTAAGTTCCGTAGATGGAGAAAGGGGGCTGTTGCTTGATGAGGTAGAGAAGGCTTCCTGGAGGAACGTGGGCGTTGTGGCACGGGACACACTGTGCCTGGGGAGTGGGGGAGAATAGCTCATCTCTATGGGTAAGCAAACACGAACACAACTGGACTGGCAAAGGTGAAAAGCTGTCATGAGATCAAATGGTTGTGTATATGTGACACAATAGGAACTCTCACTCACTGCTCTGCTAGTATAAATTAGTAGATAGATACTTGGGAAAACTGTTGTTGACAAATAAACCTGAAATTACACATATCCCATGACTAAGTAATTTACTGGTAAGTGTAGAGCAAGAGGTACTGCAGGACACATAAACACTTCTTTTTGTAAAAACTAAAAGTGAAAGTAATTCAAATGCCCTTCTACACTAGAATAGATAAATATACTATGGTGGAGCGTGTTTAGTAGACATTTAAAATTCCAATTTAATGGAACATCACACAGCAATAAAAATTAGCCAGAGCTATTTTTAATATATATGGATTTCACAAATATAATATTGAATGAAAGAAGTAAAACACAATAAAATTTATATATAATTTTGAAACAAGGAAAACCAAACCTTATAGTTTAGAAATACATAAGTGGTAAAAACATAATTTAAAAAGATAATGGTAATTAGAAGAGTCCACACAGGAGGCACATCTTGTGTGGAGGGGAGAGGTTACACTCAGAAGGGAACACAGGAGCCCTGGGATGCTGCGATACTGTCACCTCCATGCCTGGGTGTTGGTTAGTAGAAGTGTGCACCTTATATACACTTTGATGATACAATATACACAGCTATATAAGTCTGTTATATTTTATAACTTAAGAAAATCACATGGAAAAACCTTAAAAAGAAGAAAATTCATTAGCATGTGCTTGACTAGGAGAATGTATACGACATATTTAGTGAATGTGATTTAAGTGGCAGTTTTGTAATGAGGAGCATAAGGGTGTTTGTTGATAAGGTTACAATGGGGCCACATGGAGGCAGAAACACCTTGTGTTAGAATAATAAAACCAACTTCTAGACCTATTATGGAAGCTTCTAAATATTGTTTTTATTTTTCATTAATATTTGTCAGTTAATGTATGTTGATGAATTAAATAGAATGTATATACATGTATATAGTCATATACATAATAATATATATGACTATATATATAATCACTTTTCATATGAAATTGCACATTCATATGTGGAGATAGTGAAAGAAAGAAAATTATTTTGAAAATGTTGACAGACTTTTGGTATATATTTCTCTTTTTCTTTTTCTTACTATCATTTTCTTCTCAAAACACCTCCCTTCCCACCTAAACATACAATTTCATACCAGAAATGCCTTTAGAAATGTTCTTACAAGCCTAGTTTTATATGTATACAAATGAATTACATTTTTAATTAAATTTTATAAAAACACACCCTGCCCTATTGGTCTGAAGATAATAACCTTCTCAGTCACTCCCACTTATTCAGTAACTACTGTGGGAGTGGAGATGTTGTATGTGGCCAAAGTGGTCACACTGGAACTTCAAATTTAAATTCTATTTCCCTGATTGTCATCACCTCTAAGAAAATTCTTTAATTAAGCATGTGTTTTTAGATGGTGCTACTAAAATTCAAAAATGGCTTTTCTGGGAAAGAGAATTTAAATACAGTCTAACACTGCTTCAAGACATGGAAGACTCAGTTATATCTTCATCTACCAGGTCCCCAGTAGCATGCTGAGAAGAACAAGTATCTACTGACTGTAAAAGACCCAGCTTCTAAGCATGTGTAATACTATCTTTCAACACCAGCCTTTAATAAAGCTCAACTGTCAGCTACCAACACACAGTTAAAATTTTATATAATTAAAGGGTTAGATTTATAGAGCAGATCAGAAAAAATCTGACTTGAACTTTTCAACAACTGTCTAAATGTTGTTAGAAGAAATCACTGAGAAAAAAAATATGGAAAATCCCAGTCCTAATTTCAAGAAAAAAAAATTGCAAACAGGAGAAAAATCCCAGAGATTATGATTAATGATAAAAAAAGTGAAATTCTCTTTCATAATTTTCAAAATATCCCTTAACAAGTTTTTCATAAAATACACAAACCCCTCAGGAAAAACAAATGAGTTCCTACTCTTTGAATCTTCCAGAATTTGCTTAATGAATAAATTTGATTACTTAGACTTGGGCTCTTCATAAAATCACAGGACCATTACCCCACCCAAACCAAAATGACAATTTAGTTTAACATTAACTCAGGAACATAACACCTGTATTTTAATATAAAAAAGCTACTATTATTCTGTGGGAAAGGACTATGCTCACCTATTTCTTATCACTAAAGTCTCATAACTCAATACCCATCTCTCCCCTCTCATTTTACAACTCTAATCACTCATCAGTTATCACTTGTCACTCATCCCTTCTCTCCTATCTCAGTTCTCATCACTCATCAATTATCACTCAACATGCACCTCTCCTCACTCACACATCTCCTATTACCCCATCATGCATCACCCATCACTCATATCTTATATCTTCTGCTTACTTCTAATCACTTTTTTCTTGTATCCCATATTTCATTATTATTACTCATTACTCATCACTCATCACCCAACACCCTTCCTTCATCACCCATCATCATTTTACATCATCTATCACTCATCACCCAGCACCATCACTCACCACCCAACACTCATCACTCACCACCCAACACTCATCACTCACCACCCAACACCCATATCTCATCACCCAACACCATCACACACCATGCAAGTACCATTACGGCTCATGCGTCACTCATCACTCAACACCTGTATCCTATCACCCAATACCTCGCTTATCACCTGATACCTCTCTCTCTCTCTAAGATTTTTAATTTCTTAATTTTTAGATAAGATATATATAGAGAAAGGCAGAGGAGGAGTGGGAAGCATCAACTCATAGTAGTTACCTCTCATATGTGCCTTGCCTGGGCAAGTCTAGGGACTCAAACCTGCAACCTCAGCATTCCAGGTTGATGCTCTATCCACTGAACCATCACAGGTCAGGCACAATGACGCTCTATCTACTGAACCATCACAGGTCAGGCACAATGACGCTCTATCTACTGAACCATCACAGGTCAGGCACAATACCCTTCTCTTATCAGCCAGCACCATTTTGCATCATCCATTACTCATCACCCAGCATCATCACTCATCACCAAAACCCATCTCTCAAACTCACCTCTCTTTACTCATCTCTTACCTCTCCTGTCTTGCCCCTCATCTCTTATCCCTCAGTCACTCACCAACGCTTCTCTGTCTACATAAAGAAGTGCCATATTCCTTTAACCCTTACTCAGCAGATATTTAAAATGATGATCCACAAGGTACATGTGGCCCACACTGCACATTTTATTTTGCATTTTCATATACTCTATTTGGATTTCAACCTAAAAATGCTAGATATTTGTCTATTTTGAAAACTGGAGTTATTTTAAGTCTCTGTCTCTACTTAAGTGGCTCCTCCTCAAACAGCTCTGAGAGTCCATTTCCTACAATCCCTCCCACTCTGTATTCACACCCCCACCAGCCTTTCTCAGATCAAAGTGTCTGCCTGGTGCTTTTTCTTATTTTGGTTTTCTGCCTGTGTTACAAAAAGTTTTTAACTATGTGTTACAGGTTTTATATGTATGACTCATTTAGAAAGTCAGAGAGACTAGAAGTAGTAATAATTTCAGTGCAGTAATAATTTCAGTCAGATTTCTATTCCTATAGCTATCACAAAGGGCTACATGACACAAACAACTAAAACACAAACCAAACCCAGTCTTGATTCTTCTAGATTGGTTTAAATGTTAACTTAATTGCTAATTCAAAATAAAAATATAATTAATTATATCTTTCCTCATTTAGAAATATAACACAAAAGAATTAAAGCAATTTGGCAGTGAATTGTAGCAAAGAAAATTTTGATTAGACCAATAAAATGGGAAAAATAGTCATATTATAATAATATTGTAATCCTGTGAGCTGTTAGAGGTGGGCAGCACATTTAGATAAGCGCTTCCCTGACGATGACCAATGCAAAGAAATTATGATCTCTGACAAGATTCACAATAATCATAAAATAAAAACAAACCACTAGTTTCAGAAAAGCCTGGGTTTTGCTGACCCTGACACCTAGAGGCAGACTCTTTAGTGTGGCTTTTTAAAGAGGTGGTGGGTGATGCGTTTGAAAAGCTTAAATAGTTTTATAATTTGATTACAGAAACACATGGGTTTGTAATTTGATATCTGTGACAATCCTTTTGATTTTCTTGGGATTTTGCACAGAATTTGGTGCACATATGTACATAATTTTTTCCTAGAGTTAAGTATCCTGAGTTTTCTCCAGGTTCTCAAAGGAAATCTTCTGCAAAATGCACTCCACAGACCCCTTGCATCAGAAACACCTAGGTAGCTTGATAAAATGCAGGGTCCTGGGCTCCACCAAAAAGAATCACTGAAAATGAAACCCAGAAACCTGCATCTTAACAAATGTCCCATGTGACTAGTCTTCCTGACATTTGAATGGTTTTCTCTCCACACACACACAAACACACACTCACACACACACATGCACACATGCTTACCCTATCGTTAGTTTAATTAAAAACAAAACCAAAAAAAGATGACCAACATTTTACAAAAAACACTTCCACAGAGGGCCCCAATCAAGATAGCTCAAATATATCATCACTCTCCGACAGTCTGTTTTTATCCAAGGGTAAAATGTAAAGTAATCAGGGGAATTTATGGACCTCCTGTCCTTCAGACAATCCTTTGTAAATATAATTTCTCCCCACAGGTCATTTCAGGAGGATTGGGGAACAGAATTCAAGGTTTTCTCTCCTGTCAAGAACCTGTAGTCTGGAAATACAGTGTTTCAATTGCAGAAAAAGCCATTTGATTTGTTCATCAGCTGTGCAGAGGCGAGGATTCAGATTTTATTCTGTTCATTCTAGGAACTATGCCGGACTGAACAGTCAACACTGTCCCCAATGGCAGAGCAGGCCAATGATAAATGCCACACTTTGGGAATAACCTGGTGAGATCTGAAATGAGAACCATGACAGTGAGGCACAGAAGCTGAGAACCGGCACCTGGTCAGTTGGCAGGAAAGGACGCAGTAGAACCCGCTTGTGAGTCATCAAGAACCAGCCCAGTACCCATCGTTCTCACTTAAGGCAGAACACTGCTCCTGTGCCAACTGCCATCGAGGTAGCCGGCGGTCGGTCCTTGTGGCAAAACCAGGACCCGGGTTGGGTCCTTTGATGCTGCCTTATCCACAGCTGCCAGCCACTCATGCTAACGATGTGTGACTTCCCGAAACATTTCACACTGTGTCTTTTATTTTCTATTTCATGCATCCACACCAAGAGGGATTTACTTCGGTATTATGGAGAAATCAATGGATGCACACACGCACCCTTAGTCTCTCCAGCTCCACAGAGAAAATGTGGTTTTGCCAACCAGGCCTTTCTCAAAATGCTGAAGTTCTCGCTGAGCTTCCCGTCACCCCTCCTGACTCAGAGAATTTCACCTGGCATGGAGGAAGTGAATATACTAAATTTACTTGTGTCTGAAAAGGAGGTAAATTGTGCCGTGGTGAGCCTGGCGCCAGCTTGGGGACCTCCCACCCTGCTTCCCGCGGCACGGTCCCCTGCTGTCCGCACACCCTTGGAAACTGGCTTCGCTCCGGGGAACTCTACCTCTGGGGCAGCGCCAGGCTCGCTGCTTTAAATCATCCATTACCCAGCGTGTGTAAACTTAACGTTTCCTCACAAACCCCTGTCAAATAGAAAAAGAAATGAGATCATGGTGTCTGATTATTGCGTAAAAATAATCTTCATGCATGCAAGAAGGAATTATTTCTCAATAAATTTTGTTAAGATGTCTGTATTTCTGATAGAGCTCAGTAATAACATAACCATATGGTGTTATTTCTTTTCTCCCACCATTTTACTGGCATCCCTATTATTATTTTGTTGCAATCCAATGCATTATCTTAATTATGTTTTAAATACCTTTGGAAAAACATTGGGAAGTGGCTGTGATATGAAGCCTAAATGTGTATATTATGTGCACATTCTACAACCGAACTTACAAGAAAAAACAAAAAGAATACAGTTTCTACCCCCCCCCCCCCGTTATCTAGAACTTCATTAATTAAATGAACTCCCTTCCACAGTAATACGTAATTGTTAGGAAAAATGCATTTATTCTGCTTCATGAGGCAGATTTATTAAATAATAAAATGTTTCATGCTACCTCAGTGAGTAACTATACTTCTCACTCATATTTCCTACATGTAATCTTATGACTATACAGTGAGAATTTGTATTTTTATATGGTGATACTTTGTATTGGGACTCAAAATTATCAGGCAGTAGTAACTCTCCAAGTCATAAACCACAAACGTCTGTTCTTTGTATTTATAGGGTAACTGTCTTTAAGGATCAAGGGTGATGGGGCCCCATCAGGCCCTGGAACACGTGGACAGTCAGAGGGTTGACCTTAGAGGAGAAGGTAACTAGAACCCCTAACGCAGAAATTTGGGCTTTGCTCTGACACAGACTAGGACAACACCTGCTTGAACTATGACCCTGCCCTACTGTGCCATCTTAAGACTGCACATTTTGGGAACTCTCTTAAACTCAGACTGGCCACTATCTCCCTCCTGCCCTCTGCCTATTTGGTCCTAATGTCCACCTGATACACCAGCGTGGTTGACCACGTCATCTGCGTCTTTCAGCTCCCTCTCGCCTCTCCGCAGGCGAGGTTCCCTCCCGAAGGCTGAGGCACAGCTACTCATGAACACTCACCTCCCTCCCCTACCCACCTCTTTTTGCAGCCCCTCCTTTAGCCAAAGTCTGGACTCACTTGAACACCCCTTCTAGTGACCTTGTGTCCTAGTGGGGGACACCACTCTAGATGTACTTTCAACAACTACTAAATGTTTTGAGTAAAGTATTACATTTCCTTTATTTAGCATGTTTTAGATCTGTTGGCAAACATTTTCTGCCAAGGGCCAGTGAATCAAGGTTTTTGGCTATACAGTTTTGTTGGAAACTGCTCAGCTGTGTCTCCCGTGGCACAAGGGCATCGAGGGGCCCAGCCTTGCTAAGTGAAACATGAATTCAGTTCCTCAGATCACTTCCTTCCCTTCCATGCTCAAAGTAGTATTTCTGCTCTAAGCTGTCCACATCCACACCTTCTAAAGTCCCTCAAAATTCAATTAGTTAACCACCTTAGTCCTAGTATCTCCTTCCGGATTCTTCACTGTATGTGGATGGCACCTCTCCACCCTGCACCCCTTCTTGGCACCACATACACTGACCCTACTGCTTTCTCCTCTCACTTCAAGCCCTTCATTTTTCCAAGCACAGCTCAGCTTTTCCTTTTTCCTCTGCTTGGAGGGAAATAACCCACCTGGCTCTGACAGTCCTGACACTATCTTAGTGTGTACCTCTTTGCAAATGCATGTCCTTTTGGACAACTCTCAGCCAGGAAGGACCTGACCTGCGCCATGGGCTGGGCGGGAGTGCACTGATGCACCTGCCCTGTGTGTGTGAGGTCCACGGTCCAGCTCTGTTCTAACCCTGGGTCGTCATGAAGGGCTGCTCCAGCTACGCACCTGCAGGTCATGGCAGGGAGGCAAGGGGCAGTTGGGGACGCAGTTCTCATCAGTCTGCGTCCAAAGGAGAAAAACAAGGACACCGACGTGAAATTTTTATAAACGTTATTCCTTTATTGTTTCAATATCTAAAAAAAAAAAAAAAAAATCTTCAAATATTTTTTACTATTTCTCTTTGCTTCTAAGGTAGAATATTTTAGTATTTCACAGTCTCCTGATGTGCCCCCCCCCATTTTTTTGAGATTGTGCTTGATTGTGCAGTCCCCAAATCTGAGACCTATGTTCTGCAAATGCACACATGGCATGGCACAAATGACAGCTGCACCATGTGCATTGCATTACCTATCCCTCTACTTGAACCCATGTTTGTAATGATGATGAAGCCACAAATGGAAGATGGATACAAATAATTTTAAAGTCAGTCTGTTTTTTCTGTTTTTTTTTTGAGGTAGTAACAATAACTCAGATGCCCCTTTTCTTTGCAGGGAAGTTTCTGGTTGGGAAGCTGAGTCTCAGGGAGTTAAGTGAGCTCCCTGCGGCATCTCTGACACACACACCTTCCCACTGAAAGGCTCGTTCTGCTTGAGTTAGAGCCCAAGCACCTTCCAGCCCCGAGTCATTTGCTCTAACTACTAAAGCAGGGCGCCCCACTGGTGGGGACAGCTGGTGACACGGCACCTCACAGCTCTGCGGTCCCCTTCCTTGCCATCTGTTTTTCAACAGACATCTTCTTTTATTAAGCAGATCCCAAGCCCTCGTCCTTTCTCTCCCTCCCTCTCTCTCTCTCTCTCTTTCTCTCTCTCTCTTTTAGTCTGTGCCATTTTTTAAAAAAGGTAATATGTAACGTTTCAATTTAATGTCTTTTCTCATTCTTGATATCAAAATCAGGATGCAGTAAAAAATTATCTAATTGTTACCCCTTATTTCTTTTACTATCTGAAAATATATATTAACTCTCAATTTGATAATCTAGATTTCTGCCTCTTTGAGTAAAATAACGTGCATCCAAACTATTAGTATGCTCATTGCTTGCTGTGAGGATTTTTTTTTAGAATATTTTTCACATAAAGATGAGTAATATGGTGCTATTGGCCGGGAAAAAATTTAATGATACGTGAATTTGCTTATGAAAGTTTGAATTTGGTCATGTGGCTCATTTCACGTTCACCTCCTGCAATTCTTCTGACATAGAGACATTCTGTCTAAAATATTTATGATTTCTAGGGTAGATGCCTCATGGGAATGCTCCGAACAGTAAGGTTCAGATCTAGAAGAATACAAGAGGCCATCGGCTCAGTTCCTCCTTTGCGGGATGACCGTCAGCTGCGGCATGTCCGTGTCCAAGAGACCAGCTGTGTGCAGAGCTCTCTGGGTTCTTCTTGGACCCTCTGCTCATTTTCACAGCACTCTGTTTAGACATGCTCTTCCAGAAAACAGAACAGTGCTAATGATGACACCGATGCTACCCTGGTACATCTCCTGGGCACCTCTGAGTCTCATTGCATGCTTCTGTGGTTCCCAGAACCCTAGGCTAGAGCTTATCATTGTGTCCATTTAAAAGAGAGAACAGTCTAACTGAACAAACTTGCTACAAAGTATTTCTATCTGGGATTGAAATATTTCTGACCCTCTAGGGCTGAAGTACCATTTTCTTATTCTTCAAATTGTTACTGAGTGACTACCTAATACAGGGGTCCCCAAACTTTTTACACAGGGGGCCAGTTCACTGTCCCTCAGACCGTTGGAGGGCCGGACTATAAAAAAAACTATGAACAAATTCCTATGCACACTGCACATATCTTATTTTAAAGTAAAAAAACAAAAAGGGAACAAATACAATATTTAAAATAAAGAACAAGTAAATTTAAATCAACAAACTGACCAATATTTCAATGGGAACTATGCTCCTCTCACTGACCACCAATGAAAGAGGTGCCCCTTCCGGAAGTGTGGCAGGGGCCGGATAAATGGCCTAAGGGGGCCACATGTGGCCCGCGGGCCGTAGTTTGGGGACCCCTGACCTAATATTTTGGGCAGGAGACAAATGATGAAAAATAACCATAATAAATAAACTCCCATGTAGGACAGTGGAAGGGGGGGCCCGCTGCTAAGCAGGGATAGTGTGGGGAGGAAATTTCCATCTTAGGGAGAAGACCTGCCGAGCCCTGGAGTTCCGAGAGAGAAAGGCTATGAACTGGGGCGAGTGCTGGGTCAATGAAGCAGCACGAAGCCAGGCTGCAGAGGGCCAAGCAGACATGCAGAGTGCAGGGGCAGACATGGTGCTCTGCTGTTCCTCTCCAGCGCCATCCCTTCCCTCTGGGGTCTGACACAGATCCAAGTCTATATGCTCAGCTCCTTTATTCACAATGTTCATCTGCCAACTGCTTTCCGACGGGTGCGGAATTCTCCCAGTGATGTTTACACTTGATCAGGGTGACAGTTTTCAACAACCCGGATTAAAATCTACTGATGTAGGTTACATTTCCAGCATCAGCTCAGGTAGGAAAGGGGAACGAACATGCCTGACTGTTTTCCTGGCCCACACCGCGAGCTGGCCGGGAGCACAGGCCAGGATACAGGGTCTTCACTGCCCGGGTGGCTCTGACCTGATGTGAGTTCCTGTGCCAGGTGTGTGGCCTGCAGTGAAAGGTGGCAGGTGGAGTGGTCACTGGCATCCGCGCGGCTCTCCCGGCACAAACGTGTGGAGAATCAGTGAGAAGAAAAGCTGGAAGCAACCTCCCCCCAGGGCCTATCTCCAATTATAGCACTTTCTGCCATCATCTTTATGACTGAACAGGTGACAACGACATGGTTTTTCATTAGCTCCTTGATGGTTCGGATACTAATAGTAATGTGTTCAGAGCTTTTCTCTAATTTTAGGGGTGTTTACTAATTTTGTGACCTCAGGCAAGCCATGATATGTCTCTAGACATCATAATTCTGAGCTACACAATGGAGACAAAGACAAATAACCAAATCACACGTTCACCAAAGTCCAATGAGGTCACTTGTACATATATAAATTACCTATTGCAGTACAAGCCAGTGAGCCCTTGAGAATGTTACTGACTTTTGATTAATAGGTAGGTTTGAGGGGAACAGAAGCGGATGGTAAGCCATCACTGGTGATTTGATACCCTTCCATCTCTAGGACCAGAGTCCTGCAGAATCTCAATCAGCATCTCCTTGATAATAGGACAGGTAAAGAGCGTGCAGTCAGGGTCCCAGGCTGCAGAGTCTTGGCTTGAATAAATTCCTGGTGAACGTCAAGCCTCCGCTACCTTGTCTACAAGATGTGAAGAATCCAGCAAGCCTCCCTTAGACACTTGTTTTGAGACTCACATGAAAGCCTCATGGTCATCTGCATACAGTGCAGACTGACAGTGTTCACACTGATCTCTGAAGAGGCCAAACTCATGCTGCCAGCATCTAAGAAATCAATCTGGGTATTAGTGGACATCAGAAGTCCTCAGGGTTCCTGCAAGTCCTCTCCAAACCCAAGCTCGGCAGAGGGCTGGTCAGTCTCCCATGCCTTCAAGTGAGAAAGCCTCACCCTGTCACTACAGAGACTGGGAGGAGCAGTCCATAAACAGACCACATTTCAGAGCCTCCCATGGGAAGTTGGGTCCATAAAGACTCTGATTATTGTGCTGGTTTCCTGCTTTTATTGCGTGCCATGCATGAGATGATTAGTGTGTTTTTTGGGCTAACAGCAACCATATGTTGAACTAAACTGCCATTCCTGGATAAAATAATCAATCTCTTTGACTTCACTGGTAAACACATCCCATTGGGGGTCGCTCATATGCTATTATGGCCTCCCTGCCAGAGAGGGCCCCGTCATCACACCTAATAAAACATTCTTTGGGGGCTTCCTTTTAATTTTATTTTTTATGCCATCAGGGGAGACCATAACCCATAAATTTAGCCTGATGCGTCCTCACTATTAACTAATCCTGCAGCAGCTCTCTGGGGCCTGTCAGGCACAAACCCTTCAAAGAATTTGTGCAGGATATTGGAAATGATATTCGCCGTGGGACAGAGGGTTAAGGACTGAGCTGAGACTGTTTTCTTTGCCATTAAAGTTACAACTTGGCTAAATGTCACTTAGTCAAAACACTGGATTCTGCAGGATTTGCAGATGGGAGTGACTATTTGTCTTTAATAAATTCATTGATTCGCAGAAGAGGTATTAGATTATTTGTTTGAGGAAAGGATGTGTAAGTGGAACCAGACTGCTGATGTGCACTTTCTCATTAGGTCTGTGCAGGCTCAGAAGTGCTCAAATCCAAATTAAGCTCTAGAGTCTTCTTGGAAAACATTGAAACAGCTGTGGAATGGGAAAGGGAATTTAAATGACTGCGACCAGAGACCTTTAAAGGGGTATCAGCTCAAGCCCTTCCTGTGGTATGGAACCATAGGCACGACTATTTCATCTTTTCCTTAAGTCAATGCCAGGCCTTTAAAAAAAGTGGTGTGTTCATGTTTTAATTGCTTCTGAAGTTCTGCTGTCTTAACACCACATTTACAGAAGCTGCTTCTAACTATTGTTTTCAGCCACTGAGGACACTTACTGGCAAATGATTATTTTCAAACAAAAACTTGAATTTAAGAAACATCAGGCTGATTGTGAGAATAGTTTCTCTTTTGAATTTCGTATTAACCTACGTGGAGAGCTCAGGAGATGAAGGATAGAATCGATGATATCTTAAGGACCCTTAAGATTCTATAATAATTATTGTTAATCTTGCACCAATGTTCTCCTTGTTGGAGTCACTTCATCACAAGAATTAACCCAAACCTGAACACTAAAACCTTTGCCATAAAATCAGCAATAATTACCTATCAGTTAGTAGGAACTCTTGATTCCAAGGTATTTTTTTTCTTTTGTTTGTTTTGTTATGTTTGTTTGTGTTATTGCCTGGGGGCAGGGTGGCGGTTTTTAGGTGCATTTAAAATATTGGTGCATATTGATCTGAGTACCTAATTTCAGCACATAGATTGTTTATAAGAATAGCTTTTATTAATTCAACAAAATTTACTGAGCACCCACCACATGGCAGGCTTTGTTTTCATGCTGGGGAAAAGAAGTGAACCAAACTGAGATTTTTTTTTCTCATGTGGCTTGCATTCTAGTTAGAGAAGGCAAACTGTATGTGTGTATACTTGTGTGTGCTTGTGTGTGTGTGTGTACCCGTGTGCATACATGTATGTGCAATAAGTCCTTTGGAGAACAATAATGCAAAGACAGCAAGAAAGGGTGTGCTGGGCTGGGGTGGGGCACAGCACTGTTTGGTAGGTCTGTGAGCAAAGACCTAAAGTAAGTGAGACACAAACATGAACTGACAACCCACATGGAAGGGAAGATAAGGCCCTCACTATACCAGGTGCACCACATGCCTGACATTAGTCATCTAGTCTCATCCTTAGATCAACCAAGTGAGGGTGGTGCCATCATGTCCATTTCATAGATGAGAAATCTAAAGCCCCAAGAGTGGAAGTTGTTTCTGGAGAAATTGAGTTGCCATGACATGAAGTAGAAGGGTTGGATTTAAATTCATGAGTGTGTGATTCAAAAGCACATTGTTTTTCCTCCAAACCTCCCTCCCCTTATTGGCTGATGACACTCTCTCACAGGCCAAACCTCTGCCACAAACTACAGACAGGTGGAAGTTAGACTAGTCTATTATTCTGGGAGACATGGAGCAGGAGGTCTTCCATATCTTTTTTGAATTTTCAATGAAAGGGAATAGGATGGGCACTGATCTCACCATGCAGGGAAAACATTCTTTGTCTGTGTCCCATTCACCTTTGTATCTGTCACAGAGCCTTTACACAGTGGGCATTCAACAAAGACCCACCGAACGGAAGAGAATCTGCCCAGCTGATGCCTATAAAATTTACCTGACAGCTTATTTGAATGTTTACCAATTCTAAGAGACCTGTTTTAGTCTTGAGCTTCAAGAAACCCATTGATTAATGAATCATAGAACTAAAAATGCTCTTAAATATGCTCAGTGATGGCTTCCTATAACGTGATTTTGAGTGGATCTCAGATGAAAACTAAGCATGTTCCCTGATACAACATCACTGCGTAGATCACGTGGTATCAGTGCTTATCAGGCAGCCTGGCGTCTCCATCTTAGTTCAGGCTCCCTTTTCCCTGGGTGAGTCTGAGACTTTGGTTGATTCTGCTGCTATAGGTGTTGTTTCTAAGCAAGTGGAACTAATTTTTGAGAAAGATACCAAGAATATACAATGGATAAAAGAAAGCTTCTTCAATAAATGGTGTTGGGAAAACTAGACAGCCAAGTACAAAGGAATAAAGTTATCTGATATCATACACAAAAATGAACTCAAATAGATTAAAGACTTAAATATAATACTTGAAACAATAAAATACATGGAAGAAAACATAGGCACTAAATTTATGGACCTTGGTCTCAGAGGGGTCTTTTTGAACTTGACCCCGAAGGCAAGGAAGTAAAGGGAAAAAAATACATGAATGGGGTTACATCAAATCAAAAAGCTTCTGCATAGGAAAAGAAACTGTCAATAAAACAAAAAGGCTATTTACTGAATGGGAGAAGATATTTTCAAATGATACCTCAAATCAGGGCTAATATCCAAATATATGAAGAAGTAGCTCAAGTCTAAGTAAGTGAGAGCCTTTCTTTATGAAGCACCACCTGGGTGTGCCTTCCATGTAGCTGCTGTGATTTTAGGGCAGCCCTGACCTAGGGAATGTGATGATTTTATAACATCTTCCATGTCTATGTTCAGGAAGCTCAGTTGTAATTTGGAGAGGCTCAGTGGCAAGAGTGATCAATGGATTTGCTGGATAGGGAAGAGCTATGGAATGGTATAGTTTTATCACATTAACACAGAAATAGTAGCTCATCAAATTTCCTGTGTTGATTGCTGAGAAGCTTTTGATTGGTATTTAAAACCTTTTAACTCTTGAGTATATTTTGGTGTTCTGCCAACTCTCTCTGGCTTCCTCTTATCATTCTACCCTAAATTATATCCTCTTTTTATTAAATATTATTATGACTAATTGAGTTAGCCATTCAAAAAGCTTTGAATAAGATGGTGCATAAACAAACTACTGTAGTGAAAATACATAAATGTGTAAAAATATTTGATGTCGCTGATGCGCAACACTATCTTGAATATTGACAAGAATGGACTTAACATTTTGGGATAATAGTCTGGGAATTGCTCTAAAATACATCTCTATTTTAGTGTAACAACCATTAATTTTAAATTGGTTTTCAATCACTTAAATAGGAAATGAATTTGGAATTTTCATCTCTCTCAATGATCATGTGATACTTAATATGGTTGTTTTAAATGCTTATTATTTGGAAAATAATTTCCATCTAATGTTTTGCTCTAGAAGAACACTGTTTCAATCTGGACCAGAGTTACTAATAGAACTCTCTGCAATAATAGAACTTGCTCTATCTGAGACTGTCCAGTGTGGTAGCACATGTGGCTATCAAGCACTTGAAAGGTGGTTGGTGAGACTGAGAAACTAAATTTAAAATTCTATTATTTAAGTACAGCATAGGGAATATAGTCAATAATATTATAATAACTATGTATGGTGTTAGATGGGTACTAGCCTTATCAGATGATCACTTCGTAAGTTACAAAAATGTTTAATTGTTATGCTATATATCTGAAACTAACTAATATTGTGCGTCAACTGTGATTGAAAAATAAAAATATTGTGTTTAAAAAGTTATTGTTTATTTTGACTAGATTTAAGTAGCTCCATGTGTTTACCATGCACTGCCTTCACACAGGTCTTCAGAGTAATTCCAGTGTACTCACATGTCTGATGGGTTTTATGATGTGAGAGTAAAAAATCTTTTAGAAGGGGTGTTTACACCTTGCCAAGTCCATGGGAAATTAGGAAATTTGGCCATGTTGCAGGAAATGGCGGAGCCTGCTGTGCTCATGCCAAAGGCAGAAGTAAAGCATTGGGTTTTAGTTCTTACCCTTGGAAAACAGGCAAGTCTCCCATCTCGAGGCAGAGGGTGACTGTCAGGTCACAGCAGCAGAAGGAAACAGAAAAAGAGGCAAAAGAGAATAAGATGGAAAGGTCAGAATGTGAGCAAGTGCCTGCAGCTGACAGGGATTGAAATCCTTTGTATAGTACCTGAAAACAAATCTGCCAGCCTCGTTCAAATTAAATTTTAGCTGGCGGCTTTTCAGAAGAACAGTAGTGAGAGTACAGCATCATAAAAAAGAAGAAAAAGAGAGGGTAACTTTGCAACGGCTGGAAGCATCCGGAGTCGTGGCCTCAGGACGCATGAGGGCATCTGGCCGCACCACCGCCTGGGAACTTGGACGCATCAGTGCCAATTGCCTGGCTATGGTGCGGTCCTTTTGACAGGTGCCCTGGCCCTCGTCCCACTGAGCCAGCAGCCAGGTGAGCATGAGCTCAGGTGAGCACAGTGCTGTGTGGTTTTAGGAGGAAATCTCATCTGTCCAGCTGCTACCAGGACCGTTTCTATCCTCACTCATACCTGTTCCTGCTTTCTGGCTGGTTCTCAGGAGTAGAGCTCATGTCCAGATACAGTAAGGACATCCTCCCAAGGTCACCATACAACCAAGACAAAGCCAATACTGACCCTGCTGCCTGGAGAGCTTGAGGAAGTGAGACAACTGTCTAGCTTCTGCCCTCTCTGCAGCCGAAGGACAGAGCCTCCTCACTGCACTGGCTGCTCCCAAGTGTCCTCCCAGCCCTGCAGCCAGTGTCATTCAGGGGCCCAAGGAAAAAGTGACCTGAGATACCAAAAAACCACATACCAGCCCCAGAAAAAGCAGGGAGCTGCCAGGCACTCACTGGCTGGTCGAGAGTTATAGAACTGATGCAGTTCTTATCCGGTGCTTTCCTGAGAAGACTTCCCCCTCATGAGATTTAAGGAAAGCACGTGTTCCAGTGCACTTGCATTTCGTCCTTACTTTCGCTCTCTACCCAACATTCCATATACGGTCCTGTGACTTTTCCCATGCCCTGGTTCTGTGGGTAGAAAAATCTGAGCTCAGATTTTGGGGCAAAACCCAAATCAAACTCAAATCGGGCATCTCTGCTGTGGAAGAATCTGCCAGGGCTCTGACCACACATCCCACCTTCCCCGTGGGAAAGGTGAACTTCTAGGCCCACATACATTTTTTTTGCCTTTGGTTTTCTTTTGGGTTGGGGTCCGTGTGCCACATCAGGGCTTCCAAGGAGTGCGGCGTGGCCCTAGTCTAGAGCTGAGGGCAGTTGGTGTGTGAACAGCAGTCCCTTTCCTCCCCACAACGGGGCATGGCTCTGAGCCATGTGCTACACGGAACTCTGCAGTCTTCCCGGAAGGACTGACTCCAGTGCTCCCAGGTCATCTGGAAGGATGACGTGCCCCTCACTGCTGCCCTTCCTTCCTTGCCTGACTCCCCCTCCCCCAAACAAACCGCTGCTCCAGCCCTTGCCTGAGAGTGTGCCCCCACCTCCTGGAGATGAGAGCACCGGAGAGTCCTTTAATTGACAACTCTATTTAATGACTGACTTAACAGAGGCAACGTCTCTCTTTTCTTTCCTCCTTTTCAAGAGGTGGAGCCCTTCTTCAGATGCTTCCAATCAGCTTACTACTCATTCTCACATCCTTGATAGAATCCCTTCAGACAGAACATCTACTTATTTAAGTATGTCGGCTTTAGAAAAGAAAGGTTGGCCTCATTTCGTATGACAATGCCACCCTGTTTCACACCAGAATAAGGACCAGAAAAGAAGCACTTATTTTAACAGGGCCATGCATGAACCTCGTCTGAAGTACAGCCCTTCATAAATGACCCTCTGCACACTTCTAACCCAGCTGCATCAGAAATAAGGGAAAATGAGTTAACATACCAGAATAATGATACCAATAATAATTCATGGAATGATTACAAGAGGGTTGCAAATGACCTCACAGACACATCTGGATTTTAAAAATCTCAGTGATGATAGCAAATGAGAAACATGCACGCTAGTTTATTTTAAACCCGCTTGTTTGTGATTCAGCTTTAGTGCGCTCTGCTTCGGGAGTCATTATTCATTTTAAGGAGCAGGAAAGAGCAGGCATGTCCCACTCTGGTCATTACTTGTCCAGAGTGATGGAGGGAGGGTTTTCATTAGAAAATTTCAAATTCAAAGTTGGAGACAGCTGCAGCAAGGGAGGGAGAGATAACGTCACTCAGAGGCTGGCCCAGGAAGTCACCGGTGCTTTCTGCCATTCTTTATTGGAAAATGGCAGTATTTGCTAAATGGCAAATTAGACAGGAAATGATTCTCATTTATTTTTCTCCTCCAGATCATTTAAACAAATGCAGATCAAAAAGCAAATTTTACTTGTCTTTCTTTATAATTCTCACTACAAGCCGATTGAGGCAGAGAAATCCTGGAATGCTCTAATTTTCTCTGGGGAAAAGCAATTATGGAAACTGGTGGTATCAGCAAAAAAGCTCCCCTAAGCATTAAGTGTATGATTTCAGTTGGTTTGGTAAATCTACTCTCAATATGACCAGAAAAGGATAGGGACCCACTTGTTTTTTTAATATATTAGGATTCAAGATTTTTGTATTTATTATTTCATTTTCTTATTTTTCTGGTCAGCTTACCTTCTGAATTTGCTAACACCATACACTCCTTGGGCTTCTCATTAGCAATTGTGTCAGGGTGCCTGCACACAACCTTCTGTAGCCCCTTTCCCAGGATAACGTGGACCCTGGGAGCCCAGCCCATTGTAACACAGATCAGTATAAAAAGCACTGATAATCAGAGAAAGGCAAATAAAAGCCACAATGAGATATCACCTCACACCAGTCAAAATGGCTATCGTCAATAAATCAACAAACGACAAGTGCTGGTGAGGGTGTAGAGAAAAGGGGACACTTATGCATTGTTGGGGGGATTGCAGACTTGTGCAGCCACTGTGGGAAACAGTATGGAGTTATCTCAAAAAATTAAAAATGGAACTGCCTTTTGACCCAGTGGTCTCATTTCTGGGAATATATCTTAAGAAGTCTGAAACACTAATTTCGAAGAGTATATGCACCCTTACGTTCACTGCAGTATTATTTACAATAGCCAAGATCTGGAAACAGCTTAAGTGCCCATTAGCAGATGAATGGAGGAAAAAGCCATGATACATTTACATAATGGAATACTATATGGCCAATAAAAGGAAGGAAATATTACGTATTGCAATAATGTGAATGGACCTGGAAAGCATTATGCTAAGTGAAATAAGCCAGTCAGAGAAAGCACGCACCATATGATTTTACTCATCTATGGAATCTAATGAACAAAATGAACTAACAAGCAGAATAGAAACAGACTCATACATAGAGAGAAGACTGACAGCTATGGGGGGCGTGGTGCTGGGGAGCTGTGTAAAGAAGGTAGGGAAATATAGAATAAAGGACATAAAACCCCTCGTGGACACAGCCAGTAGTGTGGTGATTTCTGGGAGGGTAGGGAGGTGGAGGAGCATATGGGGTGCATAAATGGTGATAGACAAATACTTGACTTGGGGGGCTGGTGAACATACAATACAATGTACAGAGATGTGCTATAGAATTGGGAACCTGAAACTTGTATAATTATGTTAACTAGTGTCACCCTAATAAGTTCAACTAAAAAAATAAATGAAAAGCACTGAGAATTATGAGACTGGTTCCAACTCTTACAAGCAAGCTAGGAAGTTAATCTAACTAGAACTCTGTTTCCTTATCTGACTAACCAAGGGGGACATAGATTTCCCCATAATTATCTATAGCACCAGGGTGGAGAAGGAGACTATTACATAGTAGGTGCCAGCAGTGGGATTCAAATAATTTAACAACTAGTTCTCTGCCCTAATGGCTGTTTAAAGTATACAAAAAGATATACTGAAAGGTATTTTATTATTTCATGCATTTAATACTTAAGTAAGAACAATAAAAGAGGTACATAAAAGTAGATTATGTTATAAGAAAGACTTTTAAAATATTAATAAAAATATTAAATAATACTTGACAAAAAAACAAAACTTTTATTTAAGATATTTTTATATTGCTTCTTGATCAGCATCCTCACTTGCAATTTTTTTCACCTATGGACAGAATGAACATTACTACGGGCACTTAAAATACACTGTTATGCGGATTAAAGTTAAAAAAGAGTACATAATGTAAATGTGTGATTTCGACATTGGTTAGCTGTGCAGGCGCCCACCATAGAGAGAACTATGATTACAAGTGCCATTTTAACAACTGGTTTGCTGAACTCAACAAAAGATTAGGTATTGGTTCTGTAAAACTGGTGCAAACCAGTTGAATCCCACACTGGTAGGTGCTCATTATGAATGAAGAATGGTGTAATTCAAATCTTTTTTAGTACTTCATCTCCAAAAAATTAACCTTAGTGAGAAGTTAACATCAATTCAAGGATAACATAATAGATGAAACATAGTAGGTGAGACCAACCCATTAAAAACATTTTAGCAATGAAAGTTATGGATACAGGATTCTTCCAAACAAATCAGAAAATTTCATGTTGACTAAGTGATTTTGGAACCCTTTTTCCTCTTAAGTAGAAGCAGTGGTTCAAAAAGATAAACTTAAAAAGCTAGACACTTATATAATTAAGTGGTGACTTAATTTTACTATCATTTTTACTAAAAACAAACAAAACAAGCAAGCAAGCAAACAAACAAAAAACCGCCACAAAACCCTAGATGATTTATTCATTTCCAAGACAAGTTAATGATTGTTCTAAATTTTATTTTAAAATTTGTATCCATTGAGATATCCTATGCCATGGAGCATTTACAACCTCTCTGAAAACATACATTTGTTTAACATTACAGCATGTATCATATTAGAATCATGTCCTGCACTGGACAGTGTATGTTGCTTGGTGTCAGTGCCCATTCTTGTTCTTGGAATTTCACTTGGGAATTTCTCCTAAGAAAGTAATTAGGTAAATTGACATTGGCATATGTATCAGACTTTTTATGCCAGTAGTTCTCATAAGACCAAAAAGTATAAACCATATAAAAGCCCAATGAGAACTAAATTAGGTTGTATCCATACAAAGGAGCATGCACAACCTTTTACCTTGATAACTTATTTACTTAGGAACTTTTATATATTATACTGTTAGACTATAAATTCAATTACTGAATGGCATATATTATATAATCTTATTATTGTTTATTATAACAATTTTATTTTTTTTAAATTGAATTTATTAGGTTGACACTGGTTAACACAATTATACAGGTTCCAGGTGCACAAAATTCTATTTTTGTAATAACTTTCCATGTAATATATGTATAAAAATATATCTAGAAAGACCTGAACCAAAATTATAAATACACATGTCTGGGTGGTGAGATTGTGAGTCATTTTTTACTTTCATTTTTATTTTCTGGCTACATTTTCTAGATTTTTTACCCTGGGCATATATTATATATTTTAAAGCAAGCAAGCAAACAAACAGACAAAAAGCTAAGTTTAGAGAAGAAAGAACAATGGGTCCCACTCTTCTTTCCAATACATGATAACAAGTAAATTATACATGCTGAAAAATGGATGCAGGGAGCACCCACCTGTTACTGAACTTGCGTCTGTTCACGTTTTCACATTCCCAACACAGAGTGGCGAGAGCCAGTTTGTTTAGTGTGCCTGTTGTACGGTTGAGTAGTGAGACTGTAAAACCAAGTCAGTGTCTCTACATTCATTTTTGCTTTTATAGGTCACTTCTTACAGGAATTTTACTCTTCTTACAAGACTTTTACTCTTGAAGAAAATTAAGGGAAAATTGTTTCACACATTTCCTGGGTGAGGGGTTCTCAGGATTTCTCAGTGGAGAAACCATTTTCTACAGGAGGCCGATATCAAACAATACTTACCTATTTACTAAATATATGACACTAAGATGCACACTTTTCAGATGGCTTTTTGACCTTGTGCATTCCTGAGAATAAGGCAATACCATGATTTAAACCAAAATACTTAATTTGGCAGAACACCTTTCAGGAAGGTCAGAGGAGTTCATCTAGGCCAAGCTGTGCTGTCTTCATGGGTTTTGATTTTGTTAGTTCAAAACCTGCCACAATAGATACTGTGGTCCTCCTGAGGGGAGCTGATATTAGTATTTAAATGTGCTCAACAAATAAAGGCAGAGGGTCTGGTAGGATGGGTTACATGGCTGTATAAACTACATGCTAGCCATGGAAATTATTCATAGACATCATGTATATTTTGGCAGGAAAATGCAATGGCTAACAACAAGATTTTGAATTCCAACAGACCCAGATACAAATCCTGACTCAGCTACTAAATAACCTGTACACTCTTGGATAGTTAAAAAAACCAAAACAACAACTCTTCAATTCTCAGTGTCTTCATATATAATCCTTAGTTAAAAATGTCTACCCCATGTGCTTGCTGAGGAAAATCAAAGGAATTTCCAATAACCACACAGTTGCCTGGAGCCATTACAAGTGCTAATTCCCACCTTCACTGTTTGTGTGGAGAAAGCCACTACAGGATTGTTTGAGAGGTGTGCTGAATGTGTGGTACTTCCCACGTCTCCCTTTCACACTGGAAATAGCTGAGAGCCACAGGACAGGACCCCTCCCCCAGGATCAGGGCTTTCAGTTGTCAAGGAGCCTATATCCACAGTAAAACAGGGGCTGCAGAGGCCTTTTGTTGAACCCGCCTCCCTGAGAACAGTAGGTAGAGGAGAGAATGTTGTGCTCTCCAGTATCAGGACAATTCAGCTCCCGCAAATTTTCAAGCTCAAAGCTCCTTCTCTACTTTATGACCCACGTAACTTTCTCATTTGTGTTCTCTCTGGTTCCTTTCTCTTTCTGCCACTCTGTGTGTATGTGTGTGTCCTTGTAAGATGGAGACTTTTACTCTTGAAGACCTTACAGCAATTTCTTCTTTTCAGTATTCATATTTTTCTTCTTCCTTCAAACTTTTCTCCGTTAGCTATTAAACTAGTATATTTTAACCCAGGTTTTCTGCAGCCCCCCCATAGAGTGTTGTAGTTCTACTTTTTAGAACAATTCCATGATGTGTTTGGTGGGGAATGCGCACCTGAAACAAACGACGAGGCTCTTTTCCGAGAGCTGTAAATCTCATCACCTCCTCTTCACTATATGCCTCATTTGTGCCTCTGTTGTCCCCACAGTGTTAACGCCTTCTCACTCTTACTAGAGTGAGGATTACAATGTTATTGGTTATAAAGCCTTTAAGCTCTCTTTTCAGGTATGTTTCCAGCCTTGATCTCCCTACACTAACCGGGACTGCCTGCTCCACCAGCTGAGACAGACGGACTGGGAAGAATGACGTGCTTATCAGCATTGCCTTCTCTCTGCTGGCTACCGTCAGCCTCCCTCATTAATAAGAGCCCCAGTCCATGTTTCTATTGGCAAACCAATAAGGCTAAAGAATGAAATCTGAAGTCCTCCGTGGTTATTACTCACCATTTTTTATTTGTGTTCTTCACAGGGAAAAGTATGCCAGTCGTGTGTGTGAGCCTCTTTTTAATTGGATAACGAATTAGCTAACAATAATAACAAATGACTATCCACTTAGATACCTGAGTTTGAAGTAAAAAATAATATTTTATCATAGAACTTTTGAATAGGACTGTAAATTTCAGGTATGTAAGCATAAAGATAATGCAGTCTTAACATACTATGTTACAGACCCCAAAGTTAAATACTGGCATGATTCATCCAAGTTAGGTCACACAGCTTTGTGTGGGTGTGCGACGGGAGAGTCTCTGAGCTCTCTGAGTTGTGTCACTGCCTTCTGTTGGGTGTGTTTCCAGGACTTGCTTTAGGCTTTGTCTGGTGCATCTATCTCTATTATAACAAGGTCCAGCATTTTGACCATAATCCAGTTCCAATACACAGAGAAGTTTTCAATCCTCTATTTTTCATTAAAATAGTAACTTTACTTTAATCTTGTATTTCCCAAATTGCCAGTGACTCCTGCCTTCTTGAAAACAGCCAATGATGTGATGGTCACAGAAACAATATCAGAAGTCTTCATTCTGGGGTTTTAATTTCTCTAAAAACTAGTCTGACCCTCTCCACCCTGGTTTCACTGCTATGTCAGCCGAAATCTTGAATATTTCCACTTCTAGTCTTTTTTTTTAAACCTGCTATTCTGTATTGTTCCAGTTGATCTTGTTTATTTTTTACTCATCATTCACTTATTCATTTTTATTAAGCATTTCATTCACTTATTTAGCACTCACTATGTTTTAGACAAGCTCCAAGGAATACGGACATAGGTAGACAGATAGATGATAGATAAATAAATGATAGATGAAAGACAGATGATAGATAGACAACAATAATATGTTATAGCCATCAAACTCACCAAAATAGGAGATCTTGATTATTCCCAGCATAAAAAGGACATGGCAATATGTGATGTAATAGAGGTGTTAGCGGTTGCTACAGTGGCAATCACATTACAATATATCATACAAATGCATCAAGTCAACACAATGTTAATGCTAAGCAAAATTTTGTAGGAAAGTCTAGATGTAACAGGTTCTTGAATATAATAGATGTATTTAGTCTACTAGAGCAAAAACAAGACCTGGGCTTTAGCATTACTGTGCACTCAAGTCTGGCAGAAGTTTTCATGCTGGGAATCCCTGAGTATGAGTACACTAAGGTAACAGCTATTCTTTCCTAAGATTCAGTAGCAAAGATATACAAAAATAAAAATGATTAGGGTTTCTTAGTCTTTGCTCTTCCCACCACATACATGCATCCATTTTCTTGCTTTTTTGGGCAATATTTCAAACCCATCAGCATCACAATTTGAGTTTTTGCTAAGTTTCTCAAACAAGATAATTTTGGGTCAGCAAGAAAGCTCTACCTCAGAGCCCCAAGCCTGAAAGCTTTGGAGCAATGGCTCTAATGAAAAATTTAATATCTCCCACTTTCCCTTTCTATTGCCTTTTTGTTTGGTTTTCATGGGAATCTATTTCTGTGAGTGTTTGCTGTAGGCAGACACTTCTGTTCTCTTAGCCTTGAATGAAGAGAACAGTGCAGCTGGGTGGACGACACCCAGAGGGAGGTGGTGGCAAGGGGTCAGAATACAGTTGTGTGTACATGTGCTTGTGTGTATACATGCACATACATGTCCACGTATGATGTGCATGTGAGCTATGGGGCTCTAGGAACCACTGGCGATGACTGTGAGAGGCAATGCTAAGGTCTGTGATTATATACTTGAATAATATTTCCAGACTCAGAACTTGCAGTCTTGCTGAATGAAATATACAAAAAATAGTCCGAACAGTCAATCTACATTTGAGCCTGAAGATTTAAAAGTAATTTATATCCACGAATACCTAATGCTATTTTTTGCTCTTTCATTTTCACAGCTAACTGACTATTTGAGTAAGCATCCTGCGTTAGTGATGTACTTTAGTAATAAAATAATAGTAGCTTCACAAAAAGGACTAGATTTTATAAATCCTGACTTTCACATTAGGAAATGGCCCCAGGAAACAGTTTATGTGCTAATAGCTGTGAAAAAGGCAGTGACTTGACTTACATAATTTCTTTCTTGTAGGTATTTTTAGGGGAGGAGGAATTTCAGGTTCTACTTGTAATGTGTGCATGTCAAGTTACAAATATTCATTTTTTTTATGTCTTTTTTTTTTTTTTTTTTACAGAAACAGAGAGAGTCAGAGAAAGGGATAGGTAGGGACAGATAGACAGAAACAGAAATGGAGAGAGATGAGAAGTGACACCTTAGTTGTTCATTGATTGCTTTCTCACATGTGCCTTGACCGTGGGCCTTCAGCAGACCGAGTAACCCCTTGATCAAGCCAGCGACCTTGGGTCCAAGCTGGTGAGCTTGGCTCAAACCAGATGAGCCCGTGCTCAAGCTGGCAAGCTTGGGGTCTTGAAACTGGGTCCTCCGCATCCCAGTTCACGCTCTATCCACTGTGCCACCGTCTGGTCAGGCCAAACATTCATTTTTATATAATCCATTATCTGAAAATTTGAAATAATCATAATTAAGCTGCAGTATAAATGATCAAATATTGCTATAATCCATCCCCCCCCCCCGAAATCATGTAGGGGAGAAGACCTAAAATCTGAAAACACTTATTGCACTTACTACAATTTTTTTTTTTTACTCTGAAACCTTCTCTAAATTTTTCTTGACTCTTCTGAAATATTCTTATCTTTGTTCTACTCAGTTTACCTAGACAGTGTAATTCCATGGATGGAGGGCCTTTCAAGTCAAAAGGTGTCAAACAACCTGAGAGTTGACCCCACTCTGCCATGAGCACTTCTCCCTGCTGCACTTTGGGGTATCCCTGGTGCAGTGTGTTAGTGAGGACTGGTGAGGGAAGGTGGCCACAGTGGCTGGGTAGCTCATGGGTATGTGCTGTTAGCACACCACGGCCTTTAGACGGTGGGCCTTTTATGAGTGGTGGCACTGAAGGGTGCATGTGCTGGGTGGCAGGCTCGTGAAGAAATGTCAGGCTGCAATTGAGCTGAACAAAGTCTTATGTCTGGAGAGAAGGCTACTGCACTTTGAAAGGACACTGATGAGAAAAAGTTTTATGGGTGGCCTGCAGTGAGTAGAACTGGTCTCACAGAGCATGAATCGACCTCTCTCCTTCTGCCTATAGATGAGGGTAAGAGTTGCCCCAAAGTCCTCCTAGCTGTCTGCGGCCACGATGAAGGAGCTGCTTTGTGATTTCCCTGTGTCTCACAACATCTCCCCAACACGCATGGTTAGCACAGCGAGCCAAGGTGCTATGAACAAGCACAGACAGCTGCTTGGCTGTTGCACCATCTGAGCTCCCACGCCCGGCAGCATGAGTCCTGGAATAGGAGCGTCCAGAGCACTTTAATCTGCTTTCGTTAATAATTATGTGAAACATAGAAATGGCTACTTTGCAGAGTTATCACTTCCAAAACCAAACCTACTCAGCATTTGGGGATAATATCAACCCAGTGACCATAGAAAGAGACTGTCACCATGCAACTATTTAATCCGGGAGACAAGTCAGGTGAGTTTAGTTTTTGTTAATTATGTTGTTAATGCAACTGATTTAAATGAAAACCAATGAAGAAGTTTCAAATATTCCCAAACTGTTAAGTAAGTTGTTGCTCCTAGCGAACCACATCAAATCACCAAAACACAAGGTCAGGCAGCAGTTTGGAAAGAAAAGGACCGCAAAGACACTGACCTCCTCTGTAAGTCCAAAAGTGCTTTCACAAAAAAAGGTTCCTTATGCATTTAACATACTAACCATATCTGTGATAAATAAGAATGCCTAAAGGACAAGAAATAGCAACTTAACACTTTTGGGGGTATTTGAAAAATTCTTCACTTTGATTTTCATTTTAAATCAATCAGACAAAAAAAAATAATCAACAAAAATGAAGCCCAGATCAATCCCTTTCACAGGCTAGGCTGGCAGAATGCTATTTTCATTGCAAAGCTCCCTGGGAATACATGACATTAACACGCACACCGGATGATGATTCCAAGTTAAAAATACAATGTTGGGCGCTGTTACTTGGTTTGGTCCAATGGGAGGAAGGTATTATATTGGAACCATTTTCCTTCTGTTTGATCACGCATTTTATTAAAAGAGCGGGATGATCTCCCAGCTTGAGGTATTTAAAGTCGTACTGGCGGGTGCGGCAGATGGATGACAGAGCACACAACCCTATGGCACAGCAGCAGGAAGTGGATGACTGATGGCTCTTTGCTGCCGCAAACACCCCAAAATCTATCATTCCAGATGCACAGATTAAAATTACTCACTAAGCAAGAATTCCATTGAGCCGCACCGTATAAAACTCCTAGTGTAAGTAGAAAAGCGCCAGGCTGATGGATCTGTGCTGTGAGCCATGTCACCATGCCGCCGTCAGTAACAGCCCCTCACTCTATGGACTCTGCTCTTGTTGCCATAACCATGAATAACCAAAATGCATGCACAGCCTCTAGCCAAATCCAGAGCAACAGACTGTCTGTGACACCCACTGGCTCTGTCTGAGGCTGTTGAAGATGCATTGCCCAGATTTGGGTCATATAAACCCAGTCAGAGAGTCTGATCTCATATTGCTTGACCACTACAGTTCACACACTCCTCTCCCTCTTGAAACTCTGTCTTCCTTGTTTTTTTTCACTTTGTTCCCACAGTCAACAGTCAGTCATCATCACTTACCCTTTTTTCTACGATCCACACAGGTCCTAATGACTCCACTTCATCTGTCTTTGGAATTGTTCCTCCACCTCATCTCTGCCATCACCATTGAGGTACCAGCTTGCCTGGTCTCCTCAGGGGCCTCCTAGCTGGTCTGCCAAGTTAGATGAACTTCCTCCAACCTGCTCTTCACTGTCCAGCCCTAATTGTCTTTTCTAGTCATAAATCAAAGGATGGCACACTGTCCTCTTAAGTTGGTTTCCTACCAAGATCTGCAAGGGCCTGCCCTGTTTGGGTGCTCCTGGACCCTCCAGACATGTCTGATGTCTTTCCCCCCACCCCACCACTTTTAGCTCTGCTCACTGTGCTCACTTCTGACTCAGGACCTTTGCACAGCCAAGTATCCCTCATCTCCTGGCCAAGTCCTGCTTATACTTTAGGTCTCAGGCCAGTTGTCATTTTCTCATCTTTTCTGATCACCTCAACCATCCTGTTTAGGTCAAACCCTTAAATTAGAGCCTTTCGAAGTGGTCATCACATCATAATAATGGATTGAAATCTGGCTCACCTAGTGCAGTGGTCCCCAACCTTTTTTGGGCCATGGACCGGTTTAATGTCAGAAAATATTTTCATGGACCAGCCTTTAGGGTGAGACAGATAAAAGTATCACGTGACCGAGACAAGCATCAAGAGTGAGTCTTAGACAGATGTAACAGAGGGAATCTGGTCATTTTTTAAAAATAAAACATCATTCAGATTTAAATATAAATAAAACGGAAATAATGTAAGTTATTTATTCTTTCTCTGCAGACTGGTACCAAATGGCACACAGACCGGTATCGGTCCACAGCCCGGGGCTTGGGGACCACTGACCTAGTGGATGCTGGGCATTTTGCCTACTGGGCTACCCAAGCATCATGGCCCAGTGCCATGCTGTACATGGACAAGGAGTTATTAATAACCATTGAGTGACTGAGCAGATGAACAGGACTTCTCTTCCTGAGAGAGCATGGATCATTTTACAAGTCAGTCCTTCCAGAAGGAGACAAGCAGGAGGCTGTCGTATACCACCCACTCTTCCTCCCAGGAACCCTTAAATTACAGGTGTGACCAACCTCCCAGAAGACACTTGAATGCTCCTTGGGCCTGCTGTTTGTAAATCCTAGACTAAACCTCTTATGTCTAGCTCTAAAATGGACAGATTTATGCTATTCCACACTGATTGCAACTCAATTTAGCATTTTACTAATGAAAGTGATAACTTTGCTGCTGATTATTATTATGGTCAAGTAGTAACAGCACCTTTCAAATCAAAGTTTTCTTTCTCCCTTCCCCATAATATAATTAATATAATATAATATAATATAATATAATATAATATAATATAATATAATATAATCTTTATTATATGCGGCTTAAGTGTCTGTTTGTCGCCGATAGCTTATTGGTTGCTTGCGTAAATGTACTAGCCAATGGGGTGAAGTTGCCACGGCATTCAAATAGTCCCGCCTTCTGGCATGCCATCTCACAAATTGAGGTTAAAGTTTGGAGCAATTATTATGCTGTTAAGAAATCTTAACACCAGAAGGGGTCTTTGCAATGGTACAAGACTAGAGGTTCTCCAATTGAAAAATAATGTCATAATAGCTAAGTCTTTGGCTCCTCTAAAGGTGAAATACATGTCATTCCAAGAATTGATTTGGCTCCATCTCAAACAGAGTTGCCGTTTCAATTGAGACATAGACAATTTCCTGTAAAACTTGCCTTTGCTATGACCATCAATAAGTCTCAGGGCTGAACGCTTAAGCGTGTTGGCATTTTTTTACCTGAGCCTGCATTTGGACACGGTCAACTTTATGTTGCCTGTTCAAGAGTTCATGAAAGAACGGACGTAAAATTAAAAATAATTGATGGTCCTCTGCAAGGCAAGCTTAAAAATGATGGAAAGATCTACACAAGAAATGTTGTGTACAAAGAGATTTTTGACATGTGAATTAACATTTTATTATTTAAATCACCTTTATTTATTGAGCTAGCGGTGGCTCTTAAGAAATGTACCGCCAGTGGTTTCCTTCATTGCACTCTACTTTAAGCAATTAAGCAAGTAGAAGGGGGAAACCCCGTGGGGCAGTAAGCAAAGGGGCATCCTCACTGCCTGCCCTGGGTAATTCAGTTTGAATTAGCAGACACCTTTGCACAAATCATTTTAATTAGAATTTATAATATCTAGAACAGCGGTCATTTCATATGACCGCCGGGCTTTCTAGTATAATATAATATAATATAATATATTAGCCAAAATTTATATCTGATTTTGAATATCACTTCAAATTCTTTCCATCTCTGTATGTATTTTCTGTATGTGATTTTCAAAACACATTACATAGCATCTAATGCTGCAAACTTACATCAAATACTTTTATACCCACAATTGGAATTACAGCAAAATATCCCTGGGCACTGTCCCTAAAGAGTTAATTACAAGTGCTCCTGCCACGCACTTTCTGCAGGCAGTTTCTCATATCACTGTGCGTCTTGCCCTATAGCAAAGCATCCTTGGAACATGTGTGGATGCTGTTTCTTCCCTCCACGGTGCTATGCCAGTATCTAATCCTTGTTCTGTTTTCTTTCTTCTAAAAAACCCAACAAATCCAGCATCAAGAACAGGTCTTCACCCTTATTTCTCAAAGCACAAGGATCAAGTTTCCCACACTATTCACTGTCCTGATCTTGGATGATCAATGGCCTCCTATGTTCCATCAAAAAAGTGGCCACAGTCCCCATGTGGCGATAGTGACGTGGTCTCTCCTGTGGAGCCTAAGGCCCTGTTCTGGGTAGTGTCCCCTTCACAAAGGCCATAGGGGGAACGAACCCAGGAAACCCCCTGCACTGCTGCTCTCTTCTGCCTAAAGTCTCAGCCTGGGTTTTGCTCTGAGGATACAGCTGCTCTAAGGAACTGGCTCCCGTGACTATGGAGACTGAGACAGCCAAGACCTATAATCAGTATGCTGGAATCCCAGGAGGCCAACTGTTTAGTGCCAGTCAGAGATTGGGTCCCTCTGCCTTTTATGGACACTCGCCCCAGCCCTGCCTAGGCTAGAGGTGGCCTGACTTTCTCAAACACAAGCAGCAGGAGCAGCAACCAAACCCTGTTCCTTCAGACCAGCAGGGGCCTTGGCCTGAGGGTCCGGGGTTATTTAGAAAGAGAAGTCTGGGTGCTGAGAAGTGTGAGGGCCGACAGTGGCCTCTGCCTACCAGCCAGAGGAAGGAGGGGATACAGCAGTGGCCCATTTCCTCGATGGCACCTCCCTGCTTGGGGGAACCAGCAGCAGTGCTTTCTAGGCAGCGAGTACCACATCTCAAGGAGGAGTTGGGTCAGAAGTAAAGACAGGGGCGTGCCCGTGGGTCAGGGGAGTGAGAGCAACCACATCTGTGTTCTTTGAAACACTGCTTTTATCTTCTTCCTCAAATTACAGCTTTCTCCCTGGAAACAGGACATGTCTGAATTCCAAATCTGCTTCCGAGTGTTGAGGGTTTTGGTGGCATCTTCCTGGCTCCGTCCAGCTCTGAGCCCAGCTCCCTGGCTCTGCTGCCGATTTTGGTACTTTTAAGTAGATTCCCTTAGGAACACAGGGACACAGAGCCTTCCAGGAGTCGTTCTAGACTTCAGGTTACTTACTCCCAGGGCCAGAAAACAGAGGATGCCCATTTCTGTGACTGCTCCCTCCTCCAGCTGCAGCCCCCAGCCACCCACCAGGACACCCGGTCCCCCCTGCCTCTGCCGCATCCCTGAGAAAGGATGCATTGGTTCCTCTAAGGGAAGGACAGGCACACAGGGCGGGGCCCACTTAGTGGGCAATAAGCAGATGATGAGTGATGAGTGGAGCTGTGGCTTTGCTGGGAGGCTGGGGAACTCCAGCTCCGACCGCCAGTCCATGGCACCAATCACTCGGACCAGCCTGGTGGGCAGGCCAGAATGTGACCTTCCTCAGCAAGTGCTGGCTTTTATGGATCATTCTGCCGAAACCCTTTAATGTGAGGCAGTAAAACAGTAGAGCGCTGCTTCCTCCCTCGCGATGTACTTAATGACAGTTCTCCTTGGGTACGGAGGGCAGAGTGGGCGGGGTCATGGAGGGATAATGAATCTGAGCCGGTGCCTCCTGCCACCTCTGTTCTACAAGTTCCTGAAGGCCGGTGAACGATGTGGTTACTTCCCTGGCAGGGTGATGAGGGGTCACGGCTAAACAGAGGCTTTGCTTAGTTGGAACACCCAATAAAGGGGTTTATCAAAGCCTCCTGTGGGGGGCCGTCAGCACATCATCCCTCAGCCACCAGCTGCAGAGAGAGCGGGGGCCACCGCCATAAAGCCACGAGTTACCGTGGGTTTCTAGTATGCCCAGACAGCGACCTGAGGCTGGGAAGCCAAAGTGAAAGGGCTGGCTGCTTAACAGCTTCCGGCCAACTGCCCGGCTGGCCATCATCAGCTTCCTTGTGGTGGGCAGGCCGAGGAGCCACTGCCAGGCCCTGCCGCACAAGTGTGTGTTAGAGTAGAGACAGGTGGGTGGTCAGTGAACACAGACAGTCTTGGTGACCAGCTACACCTCACACCTCCGACTTGCCCCCAGAGACCTGCCCAAACCTCTCCTTGTCTGGGCCACAATTGTCATGAGACCTTATAACACAGGGTCAGAAACAGTGCCCCGTCTTATTACTCTGAGCTTGTGCAAGGTGGAGTCCCACATCCCACCTTCATGGACTTGTTAAATTTTCCTGCTTTGCCCTGGATCCCATGAGTCCTGACTATTCTTGTGCTGGGCAATGTCACCTTCCAATCACCAAGAGCGATGTGATCTCACAGCACCTGGCCCTCCGGGAGCTCCCTGCCCTCAGGAACACTCGCAGATGACAGTGACACAGGGATGTTTAGGGCCTCAGCCGCCATCCTTCCTGATTCTGAAACACCTCCCCACAGCAAGCGGTGCGTTGTTGCCATTGCCAGAAAGCATGCTGTTCTAGACAGACACTGGGACCAAGTGTCCCAGCGCAGTGTCCCGAAAAATATAAGACAGTGAGAGGCTGAAAAAGCAGTTTGGGAAAGATTTGAAGTGTGTTTCATATCCTCCTTGGACATAATATCAGCATGCTAAACATCCAGATAAGTTTTACAGTAAAAGAGAAATCATTTCACCTTCCACCCCCTAATCTTCTTTGAACATTATGGCCCCTTTTAGTATATAAGGCCAATTAACATCCTAGGGCATGTGCATTTGAGAAGTAGGTTTCTTTTTTTTTTTTTTTTAATTTTTATTTATTCATTTTAGAGAAGAGAGAGAGAGAGAAAGAAAGGGGGGAGGAGCAGGAAGCATCAACCCCATATATGCCTTGACTGGGCAGGCCCAGGGTTTTGAACCGGCAACCTCAGCATTCCAGGTCGACGCTTTATCCACTGTGCCACCACAGGTCAGGCGAGAAGTAGGTTTCTAAATCATTTATGAGTCATTTTTTTTTTTTTTGCATCTTTCTGATTGTTAAAACCATTATTAAAGAATTTTAAGTATTCTATGAATATCCAGGGTGAAAAAGGTGGGTTTTGATGGTATTCAGGTGAGTGGTAAGAGAGAGAAAGAATGAGACAGAGACAGAGAGAGAGAGATGGAGACAGAAACAGAAAGGGAAAAACAGAGAGAGTGAGAGGAAAAAGAGAGAGAGAGAGAGAGATATTTTCCTGCTTTGTGCTGGGCAATGTCACCTTCCAATCTCTCTTCCAAGAGAGAGAGACAGACAGACACAGAGATAGGGAGAGAGTTTCTAAAGGAACAGACACAAAGTGTGAAAGAGTAGACAACACTGCTCCTCTCTGAAATCTAACGGGCAGAGACGACGTGAAAGGCCTTTGACCGTCTGCGTGTCCTTGGTGCCCACTCCTGTCTGAGCGATGAGAGGGTTTGTGCGAGGTAAGGCTGAGCACTATGAACGCGAAGCACACACTTGCAGCCTGGTGTGCGAGGGGTGTGGAGTGAGGGGCCTGGCTGACAGCCCAGCCCACTTGAGGTCACACTCACAGATACCATGACAGGTTACATGTATTTACATCTATATCCATAGCTAATCTACATCTGGGCCTGTGTCTAATCTCTGTCTATATCTAATCCATTAATCAGACATACAACATATAAATAGTATATATCTTATCAGATTTTTTTTTCTCTTGAAAACCCTGACCAAAACACAAACATCACTTAGTAATGTCTTTTCCTTAAAGAATTCTCTTTTCTTTCTTGTTGTATCAGATGTCTCCTCTTAAGCTATCCCTGCCTTTTCTGTGTCAGCAGAAGGTGACTCGCTTAGTGGCCTTTTTCCAAGGTTGACTGATTATTTGTCAGTTTGGAGAAACTGGGGTACTGAGACATGACTAAAGGGACAGGCTTCCAGGCACAGACGAGTTTGTCCTAGTGAGGAGGTAAGAAGTCCCTTTAGTGTGGTGAATGCTCTGCAGGGCCTGAGAGATTGAGGGCCCCATGTTGTCGGAGCCCAAGGAAAGGGGCCCACCCAGCCTGCAGGGTTGTCCCAGGCTTCCTGAGGGCGACGACAGCTCACTGAGCCTTCCAACTTCACAGGTAAGAGTGACCCTGATCAGCAGAGAGGACAGGGTTTCTAGGCCCATGAAGCACAGCAAGGGGACTGAGGGCACCATGCACGGGGCTCGGGGACAGGTGGGTGTGTGTGAGAACTGCAGGGGGGCCGGGTCTCGACAGAGCGGGGTGCCACATGGGGAATGTGGGCAATGAGCCTGAAGGGCTAAATGTGGGTCAGGTGATGATGACACAGGATTGACGGAGAGGATTTTAAACAGAAAAGTGGTGTGGTCAGATAAACCTTTAGATAAATTTCTCTGGATCAATGGATTTGAGGGGTAAGAAAACAACCATAGATCATTTAAAAGGATCACAGGAGAGATATCACTCTAATTAACTTGGACCCGAAGGCTCTGAAGTCAAGTACACAGGGCTCACAATTTGACATTTAGTAAGTGACGAATCGGAACCCAGCACAGTCCTCCCATGTGGGGTCCATGCTACTAATTACTTTGTTATTTTGTCATATTCACCAGAAAACTGGGCAGACTAGTCCTAAGTTCAGGGAAGTTGCCAGCACTGGACAGAGATGCCTCCAGACCATCCAGGGCGGATGTTGGTCAACATTCTCGTTGGAGCAAATGTTTAAAAGTTGGGATGTTTTAAAGATGATATGCTCCTTTACCTGGAAGAGAGGCCACAAGGAGATGTTGGGAGCTCGGTCCATGGGGGACTGTCTCCTGGCAGTGAGGGTAGTAGGGCTCTCAATAAAAGTGAGATGACTTCAGGGGGTTGATTTATATACACTGAGTGGAACCATGAGAAAATGGCTCTCACTGTCCCTTCCTCTGTGTAATGCAGGCAAAGGCAGTTTTGGAAGTTAGGTGCCTGTGGCATATGTTGGGGATCTTTGGGCACAGGGTCACTATGGCCACAGTGAGACATCTGTCACCATGGTTAGGAACAACTCCCAACACACATGGGTTAGAAACCCCAGTCTAGAGTTGGCAATGAAAGACATGGCATCTGAGGAAACAACAAGGAGCCCCTGAGAGACGAAACCCTTCAGTAATCAAGGGGAGGGGCCCACATAGAAACATGGGGGAGCAGGACAGATGGATGGAATCTTTAGGGGAATCATCTGGAAGTGAAAACAGACGCAGGTCTCCGAGCCTGTGACAGTATACTTGCCTTGTTCCTTCAGCTGCTCACCATGCCGTGGCCTCTTCTAGGGGTCACCCCCACAGGGCCAAGATGATGAGCAGTGAAAGCGGTGGGTGTGGGGGACTAGGCTCTGATCTCATGGGAAGGGCACACACTTCCCCCTTTGGTCTCCCTGTTGACGGGACGCCCTGTCACCTGGGTTGGTGCAGATCCCAGATCCTTCCTCCCTGAAGGCTTTCACACTCACACTTGGTCCCACCTTATGGCTTATGTCTCACCATGACCACCTCACCCACTTGTTTTTTAAACTGTTGTTATGGATCTAGCAATGTACTAGACATAAGTAAAAAAGTGTCAAACGCGTGATACACAGCTTGTCTTTGTGGGGTCACAGTCTAGCTGGGGAGCAGAGGTAAACATGAGGGTCTCATCACTTAAAGCCATACTCAGTGGTGACCCTGAGTGGGGGCCCCCACGGGCCACACCAGCTCCGATGATGGTCTGTGTGCACAGTGAGCCAGGCAGGACATTCTTCACTTACTGATACCTTCTTCTTATCTCCTACTTCCACAAAGAGCTAAAAATTTGGCAATGGCTACTTTATAGGTGGTCATCAGAGAGCACTTTCCAATTATCTATGGATTGATAAATTTTATCTCTTCTGGTAACCTTGATTTACTCTTGAACTGAGAACCCTTGGGTTCTTGGAGGTGCCGAGGGCACCGCAAGCTTCCACTAAGCTCCCGAGTTCTCCCAAGAATTGTTTGAAGACTGAAGGGTACATTCAATGCCTACTGATGTGTCTGGTGTCCAGAATTGGTGTAGGATCACCAAGAAGGCGTTGGCAGTCTTCCGGAAAGGCCCATATGCTTTTAGTAGGGTGTCGAAGCTGTTCTGTAATGCTACAATCTCACCAGGGCGCAGAACCCAAGGGACTCCGATGCTACTCCCACAACCTGTAGGACACGTGGGGGTGCCCTGGCTTCTACCACAGGGAGGCTAGCTCCCTACATTCTGCAAACTCCTTGATATCCTGATGTTCTACGAACCATCCCAGCTGCAGTTACTGTTCCTTCTGTATTTTTATAACTTCTTTGATGTTGCAAACTCCTGCTGTTTGGGAGAAGGTTGGTGTGCAACTGATTTCTCCTTTTTTAAATACTGTAACTTGCCCTGTCTTGTGAGAGAGCAGGAGGGCAGTCTTTCAGCCTACTCTTTCCATGCCCGTCTGACAGCCCAGCCAGAGAGAGAGAGAGGGGGGTACATATGATTTGTAGGGGCAGGGTCAGCCAGGAGTTCAGAGCCACCAGCAACCCGACACTGGCTAGTCAAAACACCAGGCTTTTAGAGTTTCTAAGAGAAGCCAGTTTCATTTCATTATTGCTTTATTCCTTGATAAGCCTGAAACTATCTCTGAGGGCAGTGATTTTCAACTGGTGTGCCAAAACAATTTTTAAAACATGCAATACTTGACTCTTTAGTCAGGGGCACTGACCTCTTTTCCTTTAGATTGTCAGATAAAAAAATGACACCAACCAACACAATTGTAGCCATCTGGTGTGAATGAATCAAAATTATACCTATTTTATTTTTATCAGATTGGCTATATATATATAGTGGTACCTTGAGATACGAACAGACCAACATACAAATTTTTTTTTTTTTTTTTTTTTTTTTTTTTTTTTTTTTTTTTAAGATACGAGCTGTGACTCAGTCTGTATTTTTGTTCAAGATCCTAGCGAAATTCCGAGATATGAGTTGTGATTCGGGAAGCTGCCGCTAGTTGGCGTGTTGGCGCACGGGTCCAATATCGGCAGTTTGATATACGAGTTGACTGACTTACGAGCTTTGTTACAGAATGAATTAAATTTGTACCTCAAGGTACCACTGTATATATATATACTTATGTGTGTGTGTGTGTGTGTGTGTGTGTGTGCGCGCGCGCCACGGAGTTTTAGTAATTCGTTTACGTGTTCCATGAGATAAAAGAGGTTGAGAAGCGCTGTCCTCGGTTAGGAGAGCCCCGCGTTTGTGCACAGAAGTGACCGGGCGGCGCAGTGCCTGAAGGGCCAGGGCCCTCTCTCTGATGGGAAGGCGGAGTTATGGCAGCTGGAGGGAGGGGCAGCAGCACTGGGAGGGCCCTGTGGACGAGTGAACATGTGACACAACCAGAGCCACTTCTCCACTACCCAGTGGTGACAAGCTAAGTAGGATTCTGATAAGATGAGACCCTCCTCTTTCCTGCTTCCATCCATCATGGCTATGAAGACCCCGCCAGAATCACGCGTTCTGAGGGACTCTGGGGTTACACCACCCATGGGTGTGAGGCAAGTCAAGCTTCTCCCTTTTAGATGTGAGCAAATGTGAAGCATCGAGTAAAATGCCTTTCAGCAGTTAGAGTTTTCCCAAAGAATTGGACTGACTTGCAGAATAAAATGAAGCGAGCATTTGGCAATTCCTCAGTATCCGTGCGCCTAAGTTCTGAGTAAACACACTAGAGCAAGCTGATACCGTGCTCTGTTTCCTCCGATTAAATCTATCTCATCCTCAGATTTATCCTGGCACTTTATGCTTCTGCAAATGACTGCCTCAGCGCTGCAAAGTAATTCCACCCTGTCATATTTGTCTTTGGAAATCGTAACAAATTACGGTGATTTATAACATCAAACTCAACTCGTGCATTTCTCCCCAGACGGCCATGTCGCTGATGGCAAGATTCTTGGCCATCCATTTGTTCTATGTGGAAGGTGACAGTGACACATGTCTCATCTCCCTGGCATGACTCGTGCTTTCCCTTTGAGGAGAGCTTGTCAACATAATTCAAGCTGTCACCGTACCTTCGCACAAAGTTCCGATGCGTCCTAGGGCCTGCTTACCTAGGGCCTGCTAATGAGGTATGACTTCCCCTCCAGGCTGGGTGAGTGGATGAATCTCTTTGCCTCAGAACCTTGTCCCTACCAGTCAGGAAAAGTCAAACCCCAATCTGTCACGATGAGAGGACAGCACGGGACACCAGTTAGAGGACCACGCAGGCCTGTGGGGGAACACTGCCAGTCCTCCCCAATCTTTTGTCTCTCAATACGAATGAAAGCAACTATCAATGCTCTCGTGGTTTCCCGGACCGCTCAGGATCCTGGCCTTTCTGAGTAGAAAGGAAACGGAGAGAGCCCAGGACTCTTGAGGGTGGCCTCACAGTCCACAGACTATGGGTGGGACACATTCAAAGCTGTGCACATGGACTGAATAGTGTCCTCCAAAACTCATGTTGAAGCTGTACCTCCCAGTGAGATGGTATAGGAGAGGAGACCTTTGGGAGTGATTAGTGTTCATAGCATGGGGCCCCCATGATGGAGTTAGCCCCCTTGTGAGAAGAAACATCAGAACTGTCTCTCTTCACTGGATGAGGACACAGGAGGAGGCGGCTGCCCACAAGCCAGGAAGAGGGTTCTCACTAGAACCCACCATGCTGTCACCTTGATCTCAGACTTCCAACCTCCAGCACCTGAGGAAGAAATGCATGGAAGAAGAGCCCCAGTCTGGGCTGTGCTGTTACAGCAGCCGAGCTGCCCTCCCGCGTGGCATCACCCTGCAGACCTCTGGGTCAGACCACTCAGTCAGCCAGCAGAACCTACCGGAAATGCAGTCTACTAGTGACATCTTCCCTCCCATCTCACAAACATCCCAACACAGGCGCTGGCTCCATGCAGTTTCTGGTTCAGCCACATGCACACACACACACACACACACACACACACACACACGCGCCCGCATCCTAAAATCGTGGGGATGAGGACCCTGACTTTAAAGACCAGGTAATAAAACTCTTTTTCCTTAAATTATCCTGAGCAAAATGAGATCAAAACGGTCTTTTTTAAAAGAAAAAAATAGAAGCAGGCTCAGGACTCCTGACAACGGAGCTTCTCTGACCCATGTAGATGATGCGCAAAAGCATGAACGTGCCGCAGAAGCCACGTGAGAGCCCCCCGCCCTGAAAAGGCAGTCGGGGCTGAAATAATGAAACAATCCTGCCGACTGTGCCAGAGCATGGGCCTCTGGACCGCACTGCAGGAGGTCGTTCCGATCGCTGTTTCGCGGCTGTCAGCCATGGACGGACTGGTCTTTCAGACGGAGTGGCCGAGGCTGGCTTGATCAGAAATGGGAACTGACTCCAAAGCCCATTTGAGACCCAAGCCAGACAAGTCTCATTCACTCACTCATCTACACACTTGAAAGTTGTGCCAGACTTGGTAAGATTAAGAAGCAGAAGATAAACTCCCTGAGAGTCCTCGGGGAGACAGGCAGGTGAATGGCATTGAGGACAGTGGTGCGAGTTTATCTTAGACATGCCCTCAAGCACCAGGACACCTGGGATGTGCGCCTGACTTGACCACAAAAGTAAGGATGGGGCTGGGGTCCAACTGGAGAAACTGAACAAGTAAATCCGTGCAGGCCAAGTCTCGATGGCCAGGCTGCTGATTCTGCGGCCGGTCACAGCAATGGGGGCACGTTGTCTGGAGGGGCCTGCTCAGCCCCACCTAGCACTGAGGCCACAGGATGACCAGGCTGCTGATCCTGGCGGCCGGTCACAGCAATGGGGGCACGTTGTCTGGAGGGGCCTGCTCAGCCCCACCTAGCACTGAGGCCACAGGACGACACAGGCCTTTGCAGTCTGAGACCAGAGTTTCACAAAGTACAGCAAAGAGATGACAACATTAAAAAAAGTATCCTAGTGACGAGACGGTTCAAAGTCTGGCTTCATGAGATGGCTGCTCTGCAACTTGAGAACATAATTTAAAGTTCCCCGAACAACATCTTTTAATTTGGGGGGGGGGGTGTCCAGCCATGCAACAATTACATTACTCCCTCCACACGCACGTTTTGAGGACAACTTGAGGCTAAAGGTGAAGTTCTTCTAGCTCATTTTACCTCATGGTTAGTGCTCGTTAATGGTCTGCCTGGTGTAGACATGCCATTGCTGCCCACGCCTGCACACCAGTGGACGGGAGGAGCTAGGACAGTCGGCCCGGCAGGCTGGGCCCTGCGTGTGATGCCTCTGGGTCAATGCTAACTGTTCTGGCTCCATTTCTCTAAAAACAGTGAAACGCACCCAGATGAAAGAGGGAGAGTAAGCTGGGCGTGGGGGAGGCCACGGGCTTTGGGATCGGAAAGCTGGTTGGGCCTCCACCGCACAGAGATATATGTATAGCAACCCACTCCTGCCTGACAATCTTGCTTTTATTTACAGGGGCTGCATCAAATGTATATTTTACGTGATCAGTAGGAAGTGTCAAAATGAGCTGCCTATAAAGGGGTGACAAACGAAATCATTTCAGTAAAATTACATAATGTAAAACAAGGCATTGAAACAGCCACATCCAATAAGCTCGCAGGCAGCCTGCGTTATGTAATTTCTGACACTCGCCAGAGAGGTATTAAGTCTGAAGTAACTACGGTGAGAAAGCAATTTGCAGAATTTCTGTTCCTTTAGCTGGTTTGAAAGCAGTGATAATTTTTTTTGGTAGCTGACAAGTGAACAAAAACCAATAATTGAATTGTACCATTTTACCCAGAAGGCAGACTGATAATTAGAGGTATAGAAGACAGTTTGGATTTTATCTGAACAGTGACGGCGCTGAAAGTTTTTTTGTTTTTTTTTTTTGTTTTTTTTAAGCTGAGAATGAAGTCAAGGCCCTTATTCCCAACAACAATAAAAGAAAGAAACAGGATTGTATTTCTGATTTCTCATTGCTGGCCAGTACACATTTTTTTGTCCCTAAAGGAAGATCTGTGAGTTCTAATTTGGGAAGGTGTGCCCACTAGTTAGTTACATGGAAACAAAGAGACGTTTTCAATAGCCAATGTGGTCAGAAATATAATGTAAATAAAGTTGATTTCTGCCACTAGGGAGCCTGGGGCTAACAACTCCCACACCTCCTGGCCTGGAGGCCTTATTACAGATTCCAGCAGGACGGGGTGCTCCCCTGTGGGCCTCACAAGAAGCATCCCAGACTGGAACATGCTTTAGATCTGCTAACAGCCCCGTGTGCGGCCAGACTGTCACCCGTGTCATGTTTTTAAACTTGGGATTTGGTTGCTGGACTGTTGCAGCTGTGGTGATGTGGGGAGCAGTTAGGTCCCCGTCCTGCCAGGAGCTGGAAGCTGACGGGATCCCAAACATAAACAATCATGGCACATGGGTCCCTCTTGTCTCTGGACTCCTATCTCATTGCCAGAAAACTGCGAGTCAGGTGTGGACCTCTGAACAACTGAAGCTCGTCCCCTCTCTCTTCCAGTCCCTGTTTTGGAGGGTGGCTCATCATGCCCTTTAACCTCTAAAAGAATGATGCCAATGAAGATGTCCTGGAGGAGAATCTGCAGAGCGAATACAAGGGTTTGCTTTTGCAATTAATATGCTAGAACCACATTTTAAAATAGCTCCCTGCTCCTTTTAATAGCACCCACAGACAAAAGAGCCTGTTATTTAGTATTCCATTTTTGATAGCTCATTGTATCTAAAAAGAGATCAATTAAAGCACTCCCAAACCTCTCAAACTTAATTGAAGGACAATTTAGTCATCCCAGCAGCACACAGATGATGCTGTCCATTGTGCCTTTATTCAGATTCGGAACATTCGTGGCTCCCACGAACCCTTTGCAGATGGGCAAATTTCACACCAGAAAAGAAATGCTGGCATCAGAAGAAAGATAAATTGTCACCAACTTGATTCTTCAATGATGAAGGGAGATTTTGAAATAAAAGTACCTTTGACAAATGATGTGATGGAAATATTTGTGCCTGTGATTTTCTGAATTACCAGGAGCATGCATTCATTATTTGTCCTTTGTAAAAAGGGTGCTGAGTGACAATTTAGTACCAACTAGAGAAGTATTACATTTATAGTGAAAAGCTTAAGTTGTCATATTAAAATAGCTTTGTCTTTAAGAACTTATCTCTTGCTGAAGGGGCTTTGCGGTGTATCTGAGAACACAGACCTGCAGTTGAGGAAAGAGCACAGAGTTGATGACCCAGAGACTCATGGTTGGCTGAGTGGTTTCCACACAGATCAGGGCTGTCTTGTGTGCAATGGAAGATCAGCTGTACATCAGGGTACATCATGCTGTCTAGCGTAGCAAACTCAAGAATTCTTATCCAGATCTTGACTTTACAGAAATACAAGGGTAGGCAAAAGTAGGTTTATAGTTGTTCTTATGAAAAAATACATAATACAGGAATAAATAATAATACAAGAATAAACTCTGTTTCATGTACTCACAACTGTAAATCTACTTTTGCCCTCTCCTGTATCAGAGCTGGCGTGTAAGTATAAAAGTGTGAGCTCAGCCTGGGGGCCTGGGGCTGTCCCTTAGCACAAGACACTAGGTAACCACTGGCCTCCCAGCATGTGCCAGTGGCACAAGGTCATTCAAGTGCAGTACTGAGGGTTTGGCCACCTCTGTCTCCACTGCATGCCCAGTGTGTCCAGGTATACACCATGAGCAACATCTGGGAAACTGCTCCACAGCAATAGAGCCTTTCATTGCCAACAATGCCACAGGGAACAGGAGCAGTGCAGATCAGACACTCGCCCACAGAGAGGGTTCACCCTGGCTCCAAGACCCACTCTGGGAGCCTTCAGGCAGGAAAGGGCGAGGTCAGCAGGGTAGAGTAGACTTGTGCTGCTATGAGGGTTGCTTGCATTGGGGAGGGGTAATGCCAAGCCTAAATAAGTGTATACACATATATATACCCCTCTAACATACTTACATGTAAAGGATAACAAAATCTGTATAACATGCAACAGCTATATAACATGTAGAATTGATATAACACCTCTGTAATGGGAGGTGTTTATATTATATATGTGCAAGTATGTAAATATGTGTGCTTATATATATAATGTACACACACACACACACACACACACACACACACACAGATTAGAGTAAGAATCTGAGTGGTCCCTTGGAAGTTCAGGAAGCCGGTGACTTAACTTCTATAAAATGCTCAAATACAGGTATTGAAAAAATTAGCCCTTTTCTGTCCAACTGCCTCTCAGTATTTGTCTCAAATCTGTGTGCCTGTATATTAAGGTGTCCAACCTGAAGACTGTGTGAGATGTTGTAACCCTCACTCCTTGCCTCATAAGAACTAACAGTGATAATAGAGGGATACTTCCTAAACCAAATATGCTCGCTCTGCCAAACACTGATGACTTCCCCTCATGTCTGTATGTGTTTTATCTTGCTTCTTTGCTCGATCATTCTATATATTTAACAATATTTCAAAATGATTGAAATCAATTAAATTTGGACATTTGGTGATATTTTCAACTCCCTTGAGATAAAAAATAGATACTTTGTGATGCAATATAAAGAAAATTAAATTAAAATCAGTAGAACAAAGACAAAGAATGGATTTCCTTGTACTCCTGGAAGTTTCCATGAGTGAATAAAGCTGGTAGCAAACATGATCTTTTGCTCCATCCTCCCCTCCTTCCCCTTAATGAAAAAAGCTGCTCTTGGCCGGGAAGGGTTTGCTCCCCTTCATGGACATTCTGTTACCATAGCATCTGGAAGACATTACCTCCTTGAGGGTGTTGAGGAGGCGTCAGGAGAAGGCGATGGAGGGCACAGCTAGCCATGATGCACTTTTATAAAAGCAACAACAGAAACCCTATTGTCATTCAAAGAACAGCACCCCCACACCTGAGCTAAAGGCATCCCTAAGTGTCCTAAGTTAGTGGCACATCTGCACAGCCTGGTGGGCCTCTAATCAGCTCCCTGGAGCACTCGAGGGTTTGGATCGTTAAGCTATGAACTATCATTTAACTGGACTGGGCATGAATTCATGAATTTATAACTGCAGCCTCCACTTAGGGAAAACCTCCCTGTCCTGTTACAACTGGACCCTCGACCGGCATTCAGGCCCTGAGACAATTCTGACCTTGCCCAACCTTCTCCTTTCCTGCTATGATCCCCTGCACAATCCCAGAGGAAGACAGGGGTGTGAAATCCCACATGGGGAGAAAGGAGAATCTATTATATTCCCAAGTCTTAAATTGCCACCTGCAACTCAGAGATGAAAAAGCCCATGTGTGTGTCTCCTGTTTTTCAGCAAAGCAGAGGTGAGGAAGAGAGTCAGTGTTTTAGAACATGGCCCCTTGCATCCCAACTTGCTACCCAATTCACTGGAGAAAATGCAGCCCTGGTTCCACGTGTCTCACCTCTAAGACAAGAAGGTAATCCCTGATAGAGGTCTTTCTGCCCATTAAGGTAGACCATGAAATCTCCATAGAAAAGGCCCTTATAGCCAGAGAAAGGTAATGGTTTTTAGGAGATCACAGCTGGTTCAGGGTGAAGACAATGCTGCAGAGGTCAATAAGGTCCCGAGCCCATTACAGATCTGCTGATAACTATTCCAGTAGAAGGGTCCCCACAGATTACTCCAGTAAAACTGGATAAGCCCTCAGTCCATCACCGGGATGCTCTGCACGAGGCCCTGCTTGGTCATTACAAGAGGGATTTTGTTAAGCGCTAATCAATTTGTGTTTGGGGAAAAATAGTAACACCTAGTGAGCATCACGTGTTAGAAAGGGACAGAGCACTGGAGATAATCTCCTGGAGTGGGGGATGGATGAGGCACATAGCCCGGTGGGCAGGCAGAGTGAGCAGAGGTTGTGGGTCAAGTATAGAACCGGGCTCCGAGGCCGGGTACCATAAAAACAAGATATGAAGATAAGATGTGGCACAACGTGGTTGCTGTGGCCCCAGTAGTGACAATGGCAATGGAGAGAGCAAGAGAGAGCCCAGTGGGGCACACTGGGGCGCTTCAACAGAGAGCTGAGAGGGAGTCGCCAGCAGTTAGAGGTTCAGTGTGGGAGATGAGGGAACAGGAGGCAAATAAAAAATAATTCTGGGGTTCTGCTTGTAAAGTGAGTTGGCCACTGAGCAGGAAAGGGTTAACTTAGGAGGCATGTGCTGCTCATGGAGACAGGCCGATCTTCAGCACTGGTCCCTGGATAGCTACTGAGAAATGAACTTGACCTCTTGGAATGCAGTGACTTTTCTTCATTTTTAAAAATATCTTAACCCTTCATAAACACAACCTGAGGTTACTGTGGTAAATGTGAGTGACTCGAGGTGGGGAGAGGCTCAAGTACTCAGTCCTTCTTGTCCTCCTATCTGGTGGGTTTATTCCCAACCAAAACACATGGGCGAGGTGATGGGGACAGCTGGAGAAAGGCTCGCCTCGTCTCCCCTCCGCCTGTCGTGCAGGCAGAGCTGTTGGAAGGCACCTAGAGCGGCACACCTGTCTTTGATTTTGTCCTTTGCTCTATGTCTGTATCCACTGTGCTCAAGCCTTTCCTGATAATATGAGCTTCAATAGAGGGAGTTTCCTCCCCCCAAACCAAACATTTTTGATAAGAGGCAAGAAGGGACTTTGAGGTGCACATACACATAAACAAACAAAAGCCCACACACCCAGCAGGACCTCAGAGGTTTTTCTCTGTCTCTTCAAGCGGCTCTGAGAACAGGCCCCTTGAAACCACCCCCTCTGCACAGCCTGTCTTCCTGCGAGAGCAGCTGCGTGAGGAGCCCTTTCCCTCCGTGCTGGCACACACTCACAAGGGCACCCAGGTTTCCCTCTTCCTGTCTCTGATCAAGGTTCTCACGCCTCTCTCTGGTGCTTTGTTCTCCCTGAGTTTCCTGAAGTGCTCTCTTACAAGCACCTTCGATGCCTTTCTCACCATCCCTCTGGCCTGACAATGAGGAGAAGCAGCTATTTTTCAAGAAAGCTCTTTCTTTTTTAGAATTTCAAGGTGATTATCCTGACTTGTTGGCTCTGGAAACTGCAGCCCTGTAGGTCTTTGAAAGCCAAGAAAAATATGACCAAACATTTTTGCAGCCTTTATGAAAAGGTGCATGAGCTATCTAGTTGATTAAAACCAAAGAGATCAAATGGACAAACACATCACTACTTACTGAGACTTTAAAATGCACAGGTCTCAGCCCCCCTGCAGATCTGTCATTGTCACATAGGCTCACACGGGTGATCTTAATGGGAAGCACTTGAGGTTATCACGTGGTTTCAGAGCTCAGTGATTTGATTGTGAGACTTGCTTAGAACTGTGGAGACTTTGAAGAACATCTTGTGAGGACCTGAATTTTACAGATGAGAAAGCTGGGACCTCAAGGGGTTAATCATTTGGCTGATAGATGGCAGATCTATCTTCATTAAGTTGCTGTGGGCCACAATCAGATGAAGTGACAGAGAATTCAGAGATGGCAGTGTGCTGTGTTCCTAAATTTAAAGAACACTAGGAATGGGGCTGTTATGGGCTAAATTGTATCCTTCAAATTCGTATGGTGACTTCAGGACCTCAGAATATGATTATATTTGGAAATGGGGCTCTTTAAAGATGTAATTAAGTTAAAATAAGGTCATTGAGGTGGGCCTAATCCAATTTGGTGTCCTTATAACAAGAGGAAGTCAAGACATAGACACACACAGGGGGATGAGCATGTGAGGACGCAGGAAGTAGATGGCCTTCTACACAGGAAAGAAAGAGGCCTCAGGTGAAATCAGTCCTGCCCACATCTTGATCTCGAACTTCTAGCTTTCAGGGTGTGAGACAGTAAATTTCTATAATTTAAGGGAAATCAGCCTGTGATATTTGTTATGGTGCCTGAGTAGACTAATCCAGGGCCCATGAAATATGCTCCATCTGCTTTGAGAAAGGACAATATGTTACTGGGTTGAGCCTCAGGGGTAGAATCCTTCCAACTAGACTATTTCCCAGTGACCCTGGAGATGCAGAAGCAAGTCGGGAGCAAACTGCACACAGCAAACGCGCCCCATACCTTTTCTTTCTCATTGGCACCTTTCTCTGTGCCCCACTGATTGGCCGCCTTTCACTAGCTGAATTCTGAAAACAAAAACAAGGGATGTTTAGGTATTTGAGTGGTATAGTCTTCCTCTTACTGACCCAGTCAGCAGAAAGAATGCTTCCCTTGCTTCTGAAAGGGGCAGCACATTTCAGGACATATTAACAAATATATTTGGAAGACACTGTTTGCCAAGGACTTCAGGGCAACTTAACCATCAACCAACTGTCAAGCGTGTTAAGTAATGGTCTCTCTTCAACACCAGAGGATCACAAGACTTGGAGCTGGAAGGAGGCTTGTTTGCAGAGTATTAAACTGGGCCCTCAGGGCTCTACCTCTTTGCAGCCTATTTGCAAGTCACAGAATTTTTAGAACTTTCTGGATGCAAAGTGAGAAGTGCCAGGGGTCCCCCACCATCAACCTCCCAAAGCACTAGACTCAGAACCTGGCAACAGCAGGAAAGAAGCTGCCTGGAGTTTAAACTGACAATGAAAAAGACAGAAATTGACATATTTCACATTTCTGGGCATTATTAAAGAAAGAACAGTTTGCTTAAGCAAATACCTGCCTTTTTAATTAAAGTTGTTAGTATAAATAGTCCTTGAGGCCCTGGCGGGTTGGCTCAGCGGTAGAGCGTCGGCCTGGCATGTGGGGGACCCGGGTTCGATTTCCGGCCAGGGCACATAGGAGAAGTGCCCATTTGCTTCTCCACCCCCCCCCCTCCTTCCTCTCTGTCTCTCTCTTCCCCTCCCGCAGCCAAGGCTCCATTGGAGCAAGGATGGCCCAGGCGCTGGGGATGGCTCCTTGGCCGCTGCCCCAGGCACTGGCGTGCCGGGTGGATCCCGGTCGGGCGCATGCGGGAGTCTGTCTGATTATCTCTCCCCGTTTCCAGCTTCAGAAAAATACAAAAAAAAATAAAATAAATAAAAAAATAAAAAAAATAAATAGTCCTTGAGCAGGCTTTTTTAAATGAAATTCAGCCATATATGTATCACATATCTTTTCTCATTAGTAAATAAACTTAAAAAATGCCATGTATTCTATTAAATAAAAAAAATAACTTCTCATTGACTGTCATTGAAAGGACTGTGCTGATTCAGGGTCACTCAGGAAAGCAAGGAGCACACCTTTCTCCTCCTTCCTCCCACCTCCACTCTGTCCTCTCTCTGGTCTGGACCCTGTGATGTGTCCACTGGGCTCGAGTCTGCACGGAGCTCTGGGCTGCTGGGAAGTTCCAACATTTCTGCCATTGGGTCTGTGACTTCAACAGGTGTGGGCCCTGGAATTTGTTAAACTTTACATATTTTAAAAGCAAGAAGTCTTTTTTCCAATGAACAGCAAGAAAAAATTAAGGAGTGGCTGCCCTGGGAAGCACCCTGGAGGCTCCTTAGGGCCTGGGGAATCTGATCTTCCAGATCTTTCTTCAGCCCCTTGGTCAGGGGTGGGCTAAGTCAGACAAGGGTGCTGCACTGTTACAGGTTTGACCAGATGGGTTGCAGGAAACTAGCGCTGAGCTGGGGTTGTTAGGTGGAGTGTGACAAGCAACATTGCAAAGCAGAAAAAGAAGTCACTGAGTGGCTAGCGGGAGCAGACACCACCCTCACGACAGGAAGCCTGAGGACGTCACCACCACAAGGGAGGCTGAGCTTGGCGAGGGCGGTGGACAGGGTCCAGTGGGTTTCCTCTTGTTTCTAGTGGTCCTTCATCACCAGGACCTGGTGATCAGAAACACCTCCCTAAGGCCCATTAGGAAACAAATCAATCATGTTGAGTAGTAAGAGGCTGATGATAACTCTAAGGTAGGCGCTCAGTGGGACCCTCCTCACGGCATTCTCCCTCTGATATCACCAAGTTGGGGCACCTCACTGGAGGGAGGGGGGTGTGGAGACACTAGCATATCCACTCTGGATTTCCTTCCGAGAGGAGTGAGGAAGGCAGGCAAGCATACCCCCACAGGGGACCCTTGGCTCAGTGTGTGTGTTCTGCTCAGCACTTGGTTAGGAGTCCCAAAGGTAAAGAACAAAGAATATTTATTTATGTATTTATTTATATTTCTTTGAAGTGAGAAGTGGGGAGGCAGTCAGACAGACTCCTGCATGTGCCCAACTGAGATCTACCCGGCAAACCTGCCAGGGGGCGATGCTCTGCCCATCTGGAGCATTGCTCCATTGCAACTGGAGCCATTCTAGTGCCTGCGCCCGGGCCAACTTTGCTATAATGGAGCCTTGGCTGTGGGAGGGGAAGAGAGAGAAAGAGAGGAAGGAGAAGGGGAGGGGTGGAGAAACAGATGGAAGCCTCTCTGTGTGCTCTGATGGGGACTTGAACCTGGAACTTCCATATGCTGGGCTGATGCTCTACCACTGAGTTAACCAGCCAGGGCTTTTTTTTTTTTTTGTATCAGTCATTAAGTCTGAAGAAAACGAAGAGGAAGAAGGAAAGGCCTTTGTCGGGCCTGGTCCAGGGGAAAGAGAAGGCATCCGTGCAGCCTCTGGGCCTGTACAGGCTCTTTCATTGGTCTACATTTTGTTTGTTTGGGGTTTAGCTACCCATGGACTTGAACTATTCATTCATTTGTTCAGCAAATATTTGTAAGGATTTTTGAGGTAGAAATTGCACATAAGACTCATGGCCATGCCCATTTTCTCTGGAACTTTCTTGGCAGACATGGGGGACAACAAGCTCAGAGCCCAGTGTTCCTACTTAGAGGTCTCCTACCCCCTGACAGGGCCCACAGCTCCTCCCTGCCCTGCCTAGCCGCCTTCTCTAAACTCCTCCAGACACCAGGTGGCTGGTAACACTGGGAAATTACTGTTTTAATCATTAATTACCAAATAAATGTCTCTTTGCTGGTACAATAAATGCAGTGATTTCTGTCATAAATTGACATCTGTAAGTCATAAATTGCTTAGTTTTAGCTGCTTTTAATTGCTGCATTTTCCCAAGCTGCGTGGCGCCCGTGTTTTGGACGTGGTTCAGACTCATCTGGCGTGCGGAGGCTCCTGAGCACTGGCAGTCAGTCAGGCAAAGGCTGGATTCTGAGGGTGCAGCGGTGTGAGAGGAACCTGCCCCCCGATGAAGCATCTGGTCCGATCACAGGAGACAGGCTTCGGGAAGGAGGAAGAACACCTTTAATCAGCGTGGTGATTCCAGCCTGTCTGACAGGAAGCGCAGTTCCCCCGTGGACAATGGAAATCAAAGGCAAGGCTCTCTTAATGGGCGCGAGACCCTCATGAGCCGTCTGCATTGTTCAAAAACACCCTGGCTTCCTCTGTTTGATTTCAAATAGGCTCTTCCTCGAGGAATCCACAGTCCTTTCTGCCAAGGGGCCTAAAAATACCCGCGTTTCAGAGCTCAGCCCTAGTAGGTTAAGAATAAAGACAACGGTTGGAGCACGGCTGAAAAACTCACTTTTCTTGGTCTAAGCACAGAGATGATCACAGGAATAATGAGCGCCCGGGTCTGCACATGTGGGCAGGAAAAGTACGTGCCTACCTCCCCCACACGGGTCACTGTCAGCTCACTCGTCAATGAAATCCGTGCTCACTCAGGATGATGGGCAGAGGAGGCTGGCATCATGCCTACCTGCAACCCTGTGGCCTACGAGGACAGTGGGAAAGTTTCGCGGGCTTGGTCCTTCTCACTGGTCCGTCTGCTGGGTTAGGAGTCCAAGGTCTGCAGCCTTCCCCGGGTTCCAGAAGGAGGTGGGCACTGGTAGAGACGGAGAAGGTCGGGGTCCCTCCCTGGGCCTCCTCTCCCTTCTTTTTTCTCTCTTGCCTTGCAGGAAGGACCCCTGTTCTGCTCCTGTAGAAGGCCTGGGCCCCTCATTTCCCAGGCCCTGGTGGCTGTGACTTTCTGTCTCACTCAGTTTCTTTTGCATTCTTGGCCCTTCCCTTGTCTGGGGAATCAACTCTTTTCTTTCATCTTCATTCTTTAAATTAGTTTAAATACTTGGGGTGGCTTTTGTTCTCTTGTTAGGACCCTGAAAGGAGCCACCTACACTCTTTTCTCCCCAGTCTATACTAGAGATGAATCTGTCAGTACTAACTCCTGACTCCGATGCTTAAACGAAGCTCCAGCCAGCCCCTTGGCCAGCGTGGCTCACCCCTGATGGCCAACGTGAGTTGTCAGCCTGCTGTCCCAAGTATGTGCGCCTTTCCTCCCCCAGCCAAGGAAGCGACTTCAGAGGGAGTCACTCCATCTTATTCTTTTGTTGAGTCCACAGCACATACAGAACTGAGCTCCTTTTGCTAATTCATTAAGCCCTTTCAAATTCCAGCAACCTCTTTCATGGTCTGTCTTCACTTTCATTTCTAAGAGGACTAAAGGTTATACTGCTAAAAAGACATACATCTTTTTAAAACATTTTTTTAAAAGTTATTGAATTTAGAGAGAGAGAAAGGGAGAAAAAGAGGGAGAAAGAGAGAGAGAGCAACATTGATTTGTTGTTCCATTTATTTATGCATTCATTGGTTGATTCTTATATGTGCCCTGACCAAGTATCAAAACTGCAACTTTGATGTGTTGGGATGATACTCTAACCGACTAAGTTACCTGGCCAGGGCAATGGCATATCTCTTAAATATAGTTTGTGGCTCAAGTGTCCTTCTAAAGAAAAGTAGGGGCTAACAATGTGTTCAGAACACAACTTCTATGATTTCTTGGAGTGAATAAAATGTCTGACTGGAGGAACCATGTGTACACTCTCGACAAAAATAGAGAATGAGCCCGGGTGGTTAGCTTAGTTGGCTAGAGAGTTGTCCTGATAGGCCAATCTCGGAGGTTCGGTTCCCAGTCAGGACACATACAAACATCAACCAATGATTGCACAAGGGGCACAACACATTGACCTCTCTTTCACTCTCTCTAAAATCAATGAAAATTAAGAAAAAGAAAAGAAAGAGAATGGTCCTGACTAAGCCAACGTCTCCATGTCACATATGCTAGGACTCCAAGGCAGACTTATGGCTTTATGGAAACATATACTATAGTTTTTGCTCCATAAGATGCACTTTTTTCCCCCAAAAAGTGGAGGGGAATATTCCTGTGCATCTTATGGAGCGAAAAATATGGTATTTTATTAAATATTTTAACACACCATTTGGTTCAGAATTTTTTTTTTCTTATTTTCCTCCTTAAAACCCTAGGTGCGTCTTATGGTCAAGTGCGTTTTATGGAGCGAAAAATACAGTATATCATGCTTGTTGATGAAAAAATGAAAATGTATTAAAAAATAAGAACGCAAAGCTTACCTTGTCTGTATTTTCAATATTCCATATTATCATCTCTTGAAAGTTAGGCTACAGAATCCCTCCGTTCTTCACACAACATTTAATATGATGTCAAGTGACAAAATTCCCAAGATAACAGAGACATAATTCCATGGCTACATTTCAATATAGGACACAAAGGACTGGTCCACTTCATTATCTCTAAGACCATCTGCAAACAAAGCCTCCTCTCCATCTTTTCTCCTTAAACTTTCTTTAGTGAAAAACAAATTCATTTCTGTAAGATAGTTTTAAAAGAGGATGGGAACACACGCAGTTTTTAGAATTTGGAATTGTGTCTCCACTGTCATTAATGGTGAAACTCCCCCTCTTCCCTGCTGATTCCTGCAGGCCTGTGTTGGTGTTCTCTGAGCCCTACACTATCAGAAAACACTATATCGTCAGCATTTCCTCATAAAAGTATTCTCTTCACCTGTCTTCTCCATGGCGTTCCCCAAACTTCAGTGTGCATTCACTTGGGATCTCTTTTTTAAAATTAAATTTATTGGGGGAAGGTAACACTGGTTAATAAACATTATAAAAATAAGACCTGAAACAATAAAATACATAGAAGAAAACATAGGCACTCGATTTATGGACCTTGGCCTCAGAGGTGTTGTTGTGAACCTGACCCCAATGCCAAGGGAAAAAGAAGCAGAGATAAATAAAGAGGACTGCATCAAACTAAAAAGCTTCTGCATCGCAAAATAAACAAGTAAGTAAGTAAGTAAGTAAATAAATAAATAGAAATCAATAAAACAAAAGGGGAACAAACTGAAATGGAGAAGATATTTGCAAACAATGCCTCCAATAAGAGGTTAATAGCCAAAATATATAAAGAACTCACATAATTCAATAACAACAGAAAAAATAAACAATCTTATTTAAAAAATCACTGGGAGGACCTGAACAGACACTATTTCCAAGGAAGACCTTTAGATGGCTAGCAGAGATATGAAAAGATGCTCAACATCATTAGTTATAAGGGATCTTATTAAGTGAAGATTTCCATTCAACAGCCTGGGGTGGGGCTGGGATATGCATTTCCATCACGTTCCTAGGTGGACAGGGCCTGTGAGTTAGAACCACACCTCTGCCTCCCCAAAGCACGGACCTTCAGACTCCCTCTCAGTTGTAGTTTTCTGTACACTTTCCCTCACACTGATGAAAGATTTTAGCACCTGGGACATTGACTCTTCACCTCTCTTCCCATCATTACCTTTGGTGACATCAATATCCAAGAAGATAATATCTGGTCTTTAATTTCATGAGATTTATAGCTCCATAAATCTTGTCCTTCATCTCACTTTTTTAATTAATTTCTACAGTCATTGCCCAAACCTGCACCTCCTTTGAAACCTCAATTTTAAGCATCCTATTCTTCAAATACCACCTCTTTCCTCCCCCTTCCCTCAGTGCCAGCAACTGCTTGCAGCCACGTTTTCAACCCACTGTCCCTGCCATCTTTCTTCTGCTAACACTTGTCTTCTGGCCTCCAGTTCAGAATCCGGATGTTCCCTGGACCCCTGGCTCCCTTGCTCCTCTGCTCCTCCACCCACGAGTCACAGCATCTTTCAGGACTGGCCTGGAGAACTTGAAGTGTGGCTGTAAAAAAATGGCAACAGGTGCCAACTGGTGTCACTTGGAATTCGTAGCCACAAGCCTCAAGGTGCTCATGCTTCCCAACAACCCAATCCTATTTCCTAGTTAGTTTAAAATCCCATTTTCTCAGCGAACTATTTCACAACTCCTGTCTCAACTCAATCCTCCAACACTCTTTTTACATGCCTCACTCTCAGGTGTTGCCTGTGATCTTTTATTTTTCTCAGAAGAACACCTGTATTCCCTCAGCCAACATACCCCCCAACATATGTACTTGATCAGTGCTTGAAGTATGATGGTTTTTCTGAGAGTTGGAAAAAGCAAGAAAACTCTTGACAGCCTGTCCACCTCTGAGATCTCAATGGGCCTATGTTCATGTGAGGTTTTAAAAGGTTGATGTGAAAGGAATAGCTTTTGGAGATTCACTGTGCAGTACCGTCCCTAATCTAACGATACTGTGTTGCACACGTAACATTTGCTAAGAGGAAAGGTCTTATGTGGTGTTCTTACCTCAAAATAATAGTAATAATAAACAATGGTGATGGGGCTGGAGGAAACTTTGGGAGGTGACGAGTATGTCTATGGCCTTGATGGTGCCATGGGTGTACACGTGTCTCCAAAGTCACTGAGGTATGGACATTAAGCACACAGACCCTTTTAGATGCCAGTAATACCTCAACAATGTGGTTTTAAGATGTAAAATAAGATATGGTTCAATCACATATTACATATTGAAGTCCATAAGAGAAAAATGAGGGCTTCAAAAGTAAGCACCAAATATCCACTTTTCCCAACAAGGGTTCCATGCTCTTTAGAGAAATGCAAATAAGGCTGTAGAGTGAGGATGGCTGAATAAATAATGCCGCAATATAGATACAAGTTGTAGCTGCTGGATTTTGGGCACCCTTGCTCTCAAAGCTATTTCTGATCAGGTACCAAGTTACCTGCTCCTGAGAGGAGAATTGTGAGGTTGCATATTTCATAAGATTCTGCAAGTGGCTGAGGTCCTGTGACCCCTGTGGGGCTCACGGAGGCCGAGGTCCCCGGGTAGTGGAGCATGGGCCCCAGAGATTGGGAGATGCTCCTTCTGTGGCTGGCCTGTTTCAGGACACACATTCCCTTTGGGGATATGGCAAGTGCATTTAGTGACACTGATGGGAACATAAACGCTGAATAAGAGATTCCAGTTGAGATTTTGACAGAAGACGGCAGGAGAGCCCGAGGTCAGTGATGGTGGAAGAAAAGGATGAGAAATGAGGCCAGCAGAACAAAAGGCACACTCAGCTACTTTACAGCGTTGCCCTGGGTTGACTGGAGATGATTTTAGAAAATTTAAGAAAGTACAGAGGATTCTTTATAGATCTGACAGATCTTTTCATTTTGATACAGGAAGTGAAGTTATGGGTTAAGAAAGAGAAAAACAATAAATAAAAAGTAACAAGCTGGTATTCTGCTTATAGCTTGCAATTGTAGCCAATGATCTAATATCTCTGCCTCCGTTTCCTCATGAGGACAATGGGGACAATGGCCCCTCCTATCTCAGGGCGTTAAGGACTGGAGGAAGCATGTGTAACAGTGTCATTGTGCAGGCTTTCTAAATGCTGTGCTGGTGGTGCCCACATCTCATGTCCCACCTTAGACAATGAGCTTTTGGTGACAATAAACCAACTTAACCATCTCATTAACTCCTTTGGCTGTTTAAATGATAAAAAGTAGTTAATAAACGTTTTGGAATGAATAAAAGATTACCAATTCAATTGGGTGACTTTGTGGAGTAAACTGAACCCTGCCCTGTGAGTACACAAATAAGGTCAGAGACAGAAAGACACAGAGACAAAGATATATAGATAGACAGAGATACAGAGACAGAGAGGGAGAAGAGAGACAGAGATAGAGACAAAGACAGAGAGACAGAGACAGAGACCAAGACAGAGAGACAGAGAGAGATACAGAGAGAGAGGATCATTTTCTGCCTTGTCTGAGGTTCAGCAGTGACTGTCTCTCCATTGTGTCACCTCGGTGTGGCTCTGTACAGGTACATGAAGTCCCTCTCATGGAGCCCACCTTGCAGAGTGAGGGGGGAGTGGGAGGAGTGGGCGGCTGCGCTGTTCTGGGCGCAGTTGTCCTTCTAGTTCCCGTGAGAGTGGGGCGGGTAGCCCAACACCTGTAACACTTAATGAGACCAACAACGGTTGCCTCTGGGCTCCCGTGCAGCCTATTTTTCAGTTTCTAATTTTATTCTTAAATTCCATTCTGATGAGCTGCAGAGGAGGATGCCTTGGGAAATGAGTATTTTTACCTTAGCTCCTGTTTCCTTCTTAAACATGGATGGACCTTGAGAATATTATGATAAGCGGAATAGTCAGAAAAGGCTAAGAAGCATATGATTTCACTCATGTGGGACATAAAACCGAAACTCATAGACACAGACAATAGTATGGTGGTTACCAGAGGGAAGGGGTGGTGGGTAGGAAATGGCCAAGGGGGACAGATACATGGTGACAGAGATGATTTGATTGTGGGTGGTGGGCACACGATGCAATATACTGACAATGTGTCACAGAAATGTACACTTTAAACCTATATGTTCCTATTAACCAATGTCACCCCAATAAATTTAATGAAAAAATAGAAATTAGATGTGTTCATTTGCCATGCCAGTTAAGGATGTCATCACCTATAAATCTGATTACCTTTACCTTACCACTCTAGACACATAGAAATTACTTTAAAAAAATTTTTTTCCCCTGAAAATGTAGTATTGTTGCTGATTTTATAAGATATTATACTCAAGACTTTCTTGAAAATGACTTGAAAGAATAAAGGATTGGGAGCTGCTTGATTTTTCCTCCTATGTTTCCATACTGCCTTGGGATATTGGCAATTATTATCTAAATCTAAGAAGAAACTAAGAATGATATACATCATTTGTCATTGTTTTCTTCCTTGAATGAATTATGAAGCCACACTGAGAACCACATTTTGGAAGTAACATGACAGTTCATTCCGTGCTTGACACGTGTGGGTTTTCTGTGGAAGGGTAGTCTTTCCTGTCTCCTGTATGTACGAATGAGTGCATCTTACAATAGCCATCACACTCCAGTATAACTTACACACCCTTAGACACGCTCTGCTGTGCTCTATTCATTTGCGAAGTTTTGTTTTTTAGTGTTATTTTTTTTAACGTTGCGTGTACCACTCTTTGAAGAGGTGTCAGGTCTAGTGGTCCTAAATTGGGATTAGCTTAAGACTGACCTTTCCGTAAAACGAACTGAAACTTCTTGTTTGCTAGCTCTCTCCCCGGACTGTTACATTTGGGCCTGATTTACCTTAATTGTCTCACCTGTGAGTAACTACCATCAGAATGGCAACTAGAACATTGTAGGTGCTCAGTGTCATTTCAGTGACAAAAAGAAAGTTTCTGACTAACCTCGTCCTACATATGCATCTCTCCAGCTGATACCTGTAACGTTAGCTTGTATCTTCCCAAAGACATCTGTTGAACACAAACTTATCACCTTGGATAATGGTGACACGTTTTGTGACTTCTTAGTACCCTCTGGTATAGCACACCAGTCAGTTACCCTCAGAAGAGACTGGCCACAGAGAAGGCAGACTTTTGCAGGGAAAGATGACACTGAAGAGGTTGGGAGACAGTCAGGAGCAGACACAGAGGCAAAGGGGGGGGATGCTGACCCCAGGGGTAGGGACACGGGGATGGTGACATTCTCTTGGCCCTTCCCATAGGACCTGGGGCATTTCTATTCTGGGAAAGTTAGTTGCATAATGTTACTGACAAAGGGAGAATGGTGGTGCTTTGATTGTATAATTAAAAAAAGATAATATAAAGATGGTTCTGGGCCCTTAACTCAAGACAAATATCCAGAGTTTGGGTGGCAAATGAACCTCCCAGTTGAAACATATTATTGGCTTTTCTTGGTTTAATTAATTCCATTTATTTATTCCAGTAAATAAATATTAAATGATGTGAAAGAATCCATATTTCTAAGAATAACTTTAACTGTGCCCCAAATTAAGGTACATTTAAAAGAGTGCAGGATCCTGAAACTTTTTCTTCAAGGGTCCTGCCTTGGACGTGGGTCCTCACCCTGCGGGAGAGCCACGCCTGCCCTGCACAGCGGGCGGCAGTGATGCGATGCGGGAGAGCCACGCCCGCCCTGCACAGCGGGCAGGAACGATGCAGCATTACTGCAGTAAAACAGGCTACTCTGAGAAGTGCAACTTTGATTGGCTTCATTTTTTTAAAGCTTTTTGACAGGTTTTGTTTGCAGCTTCATGAAAACATTTACAGAGTGATTGCTCACAATTTATTTCAGTTGCGGTGCTTTATTAGATATTTTCTTTTTAGAAATTTAGGAAGTGAAACAGAATTACGTGCTGCTGTCCAGAGCCACACAGCCAATGGGGCTGAAAAGATTCTTGCCAAAGATCAACAGGAAATGCGCATATTTTGGCATGAGCACATTTACTGAAAAGCCACAAGCCAGGGATGTTGGAGCTTGCTCATCAATGCTGTCCCCTGTCCTCCCTTCAGTTGGTGACAGGGGACAAGGGCTCACTTTGTGGAGTGACTAGCTCTGGCCCTTGAAGCTTTCAGCTGTCGTGTGCAATTGCTGCTCACACTGCTCTTATGGCCGCACACTCACCTGGTGAGGCTGGGTGTGGCTTAGCTCTGCTGGAGCCTCTTGCCCCTCAAAACCTTTCAGGGTATCTTTCATAATCCACAGAAGAAGTGGGAAGGGCTGCCATTCTATTCTGTTTCTTTTTTTTTTTTTTTTTTTCCACATAGGAAGAGAGTGAAGTTCAGCAGAGAAATGCCTTTCCAAGTCTTCAGCTCCTGACATGACAGCTGGTGGTTACCAGGGTCCTGGGAAACCCACAGAAGGGCTCTCACAATGAGTCAGGCCTGCACCTGCCACGTCCCAATTCTCTTCAGTAGTGTGTGAGGCCAGGGAAACATGGCCTTAGTCTGCGCACCCCTGAGACCACCCCCAAAGCAAAAACGGAGCCTGACACGGAGCCATGTGCAGGTGGTTTGTTAGGGAAACTATCCAGAGACAGAGTGAGGGACCAGGGTGGGCCCAGATGAGAGGAAGCTGCCCCTCTGCTGGCTACCCCTAGGCAGCGAGGGGGTTCCCGCACTAGGACCTAGCCCTGCTGTCATCCATGGTGTCACCCGCATTCCATCCAGGTCCATTTCCTAAGGAGGCTGACGACTACGACGCGCCGTCAGTCACTCTGGGTAATGAAAGGGGTCTGGGTAAGCGGCAGCCGCCCTGCGCACGCCCACTCTGGCTTGGGGCAGTACTCCTGTGTGTTTTCACTGTGGGTCTCTTTTTCCTTCTGTTCCTCCCTAGGCACAGACCACCCTGTGACCACCTTGTAGGCATGCTGGACTGAAAGAACTTCTTCTGGAGGCAAAGAAGGAAAATATTGAAGGTTTTTATTACAAATTATCTTGGTTACAGCAGACCTGACCAAGCTATAAAACCAGGCATCATGCTGATCCCAGAGGGACTGGAAGCCCGTGTTTTGGCCTGTGAAGTGTTTATTGGGAAGGTGGCCCACTGCCGAGTCCCACTGAAACAGGCTCCTTCTAACAGGTGAGTCCCACTGAAATAGGCTCCTTCTAACAGGTGACAGAAGTCAGGATGCAAGGGCAGGGCCCTTGCACGAGGAACAGGGTGCTTCTTACATACGCTATTGCTTAACCTGTCGGGTCTGTGCTCCTTACTTTCAAACAATGCTAAGAATATAATAATACCTCCTGCCTGATGTATTCCTTAGCTTTTTTTTTTTTTTTTTTTTTTTTTTTGACTCAGAATGTCTTATGTTTGAAAGAGCTCTTGAAAAAAACCCAAAATGTACGCAAGGTAATGTTCAGCCATTGTCATTATCTGGGCTGCTTCAGGTGTTCAAAGGATATGAAACCCCTTTCTTCAAAGGGAGCACGTCTCAGCTGCCACCAGGACTGCCTTTCGGCATCCTGGCTCTGTTGTTTTCTCTTGTAGGCAAACCTCTTCCTAAGGTGTCACCTGAGGCAGCTGCTCCCTGACGCAGCAAGAAGGTCTTTTGTGCCACTAAATGGCTTCAGGCTTCCTGGCCTGGGGGGCAGACCCATCCACACCAGGAAACTGGACATCCAGCCAGACCTGACAGATAACATGCAGACTTGAGTCCTGTCAGTCAGAAATCCAGACAATCCCAGCGAGGTAAGCAGGAGGTCTGGGCAGACAGGGGACCACCTCGTCTGGAACGGAGGAGGAGGACCCGCAGGGAAGGGCGGGAGATCAGGGCGTGTCAGCAGGGCTGGCTTCTCCCGAGGCCTCTCTCCTTGGCTTGTAGCTAGACGGTCATCTTCTCCCTGTGTATTCATGTGGTTTTTCCTGCTGTGTGTGTCTGTGTCCTAATCTCTTCTTTTTATAAGGACACCAGTCATGAAATTAAGGCCCACCCTAGAGACCTCATGTTACCTTAATTACCTCTTTAAAGACCTCATCTCTAAATACAGTCCCATTCTGAAGTCCTGGGGGTTAAGACTTTATGTGTGGGTTTAGGGCCCCAGTGCAGCCCATGACAGGCTATGTGATTGCCTGGCCTGAGGTAGGGCGGCCTGGGCAGGCGTGTGGACAGGAGAGTGGACTGGAGGGAGGTTTCCGGTGTGTGCAGCAATGCGGAGTAGCAGATCCAGGGACTACACTCACAGAAAAGTGGACTCCACACAGGAAAACTCCGGATGTCATATTTTAACAGGCAGCGAGGGTTCCTCACTTCCCGTTACAAGTTATTAAACTGAATTGGTTCTGTGGATGAATTAAGATTATTGATAGAGCAGAATGAATCAATAGCAGTAACACCTTAACAAGCAGTGTTAATTAATTCCCCCCTTACAGTGCAGCTTGCCTGGAATTGAATTTTATGAACAAAGTAATTCTGCTGTTTTTGTTTCTTAAAAAAAAAAAAAAAAGAAACTAATATATCCCCTTGGTTGCTTAAGAAACTGCTAAAAATTAATGGCCAGGCTGCTTGGCTCATTAAAAAGGTAGCAATTTGATTCTGTGCTCCCACCGCGGATTATTTCTGTGTAGGGAGAGATGTGTGACTCGGTGCCAGCTCACAGGTGGTAATCATGGGGAATAATGGGTCCTAAAGATGCCAGGGCCACGCATTCCACCGCAGAGAAATGCGCAGAGCCAGCCATGACCGCAACCGCAGCAGTGCCCCAGCATGAGCACCTGCTGGCTCAGAGAGGCCCATAGAACACCTTTTTAAAGCTCTCACTTGCATCTCAGTTGCACTGCAGATGCATGAGTTAGGGCACCGTCTCTCAGGTTTTGCATTCCACATTGGCCTGCTTGTGCCTTATTGCCCTAGACTCTCCCCAACCTGCCTACGAGTCTCAGTGGGGCCTCTCACCCGGTGGTGTCCTTGGGCCAGGTGGTGGCGTGGAGCTGGGGAGGTCGGCTATAGTTACTGTAGGGCACAGGAGGGCTTGGGGTTTCCAGATCAGACCCTGAGGACCTTAGGGGCTGCAGGTGGGACACCAGTACCGGGAGCAGGCCGGGTACCTCCCACCTTCTTCCTACCCTCTTCTGTTCGAGGCCTCATTCCTAACAGCGAGTAGGGACCCCATGTCTCTCAGTGCCACTGGGGCAGAGGTGGCAGAGTGAGCACAGGACAGCTGTGAACCCTCCCTACCCTGCCCATCATGTGCATCTGGGGGGAGCACGGGGGTGGCACCGTGGGCAGAAGGGCAGCACACCCCAGTGCTGGACGGTGCTGGATGCTTCTGGAAGTGGCTTGTGGGATTTTACTGAGACCAGTCATTTCTCGGGTGTGGTTCCCTGGGATGCAGTAGGTGTTGGGGGACAGGGCACTCCTCTGGGACATAGAGACAGTGAGATAGTGAGCTCGGGCAGGCTTACAGATTTAGTAAACATCACGCAATCCGGTTCCCTTACCAGGCTCTTCCCGCCGTACCTAGGGGCAGTGAGGTCATGCTGCCCCTCAACCCCCCGAGCCCTCCACCTTGGAGTTTACAAGGCTTCTCTCAAAACAGCAGCGGACAGTGAGTTAACACAGAGGCCCCACAGCATGGCCAAGCACCCTGGCACTGAGTTCCAGACTTGAATGTAAATGTAAAATGCCCATAAAAATGAATGAATTTTATGTGAATGACAGCTAAATTTTAGTGTATCCCAAATAGTCATTTCTTTCTCATCACAGGTCTATAGGGTGGGAAATATCACACCCATTGTAAATGCGAAGAAAAGTGAAGCTTAGGAAGATTGTCCAGCCTTCTCCAAAGTGACACAGAGAGTACAGGACGGAACGGGATTCAATACCAGGCCTTTTAAGTTAAAACAAAAAAACAAACAAACAAACAACAAACTGGTTACAAGGCTTTATGTAGAGTTTTATTCCAGTTTAAAATAAGTATTTTAAGAAAATCTTTTACTAAAACTTAAACATTTTTCTTCAATGTATATGTACTAATTGTGATATTTTAAAATAAAATAATGTTAACATCGTTTCAGTCCCCTACCAATGGCTACTTTGAAACCTACATGGAGAGTGTTATCTTTATGGGACTTTGAAGCTAAGAAGTTACTGGCAGTGAAAGTTTTCTTTGCATCAAATGGGTAACCACATCATGTATGCCAGCCCAGCCCTAATTGGCTTGCGTGCCCACAGTGCATCCCCTTTTCTCCACGCACATGGAGCGGACACACCCAATAGTCCTTTCCCTAACACTGCTGAGACAGGTGATGTCCCCTATATATTATATTTGAGGTTTGACACCACGGGACAGTACACAGAAGACACATAGATGTTCCTTAGTTACTTTCCTCAGACTATTGCCAGCCTAGGTTCAGTCTGGTCTCGTCTAATTGGTCGCACATTTATTTTTGAAGTTGATTCATGTAATTTCTCCACATTATTAAAGAAAAATGAAAATGGGGAAATTATAGGATATGTATAACTTGAAGTTAATTATCACTTTGTTGGAATCAAGAAAAGTGTTGACTATATCTGAGATGTTATTCAGCAGCAAGGTAGATGCAATGTAACATGCATTCAGTGATATGGATTCTTGTTCACTTACACTTGATACGGTCATAGGCATTGAAGGGGACCTTATATTACCCTCTGACTGGGTGTCAAGATGGTGTTACATAAAGAGGTCCAGCACTTTGTAGGTCCATCGTTTTTGAGGTGAAAAAATTTGTTTCAAAATTTTTTTTTAAAAAAGATTTTTGTTTTTTACAGCAGTTTTAGATTCATAGCCAAATGGAGAAGAAGGTCCAGCTTTTCTACAAGAAGGAGGAATGCTTCATAGAGAATAAAATAGAATAAAATTTCAACGCAGAGCAAGTGGAGTTACATAAGTCAGGAGTTTATCGTATAAGGAAGATAATAACAAAAAAAACCCCCCTTTTTTCAGCAAAAAGAACTCCTTGACCCCCCCAAAACATATCAAACTCTACCACTTATAGTTTGTTTCTTATCCCAAACCACTACTGCACTGAATCTGACCTCTGATTTCCCCACACAGCCCTGCACAGTGTGTGTGGCCTTTCTGCATCTCCGGTGACATTCTTTCCTGAAACCTCCACTCCTGTCCTGATGTCTGTGGCAGCCACCTCCCCTTTTAAAACTTGTCTGATGACCCAACTAATATTCGTTATCCCTGTTTATAAAACACTGTCTCCACTCGCAGAGGATTTACAACTTGGCAGGTGAAACTGACAAGAAAATCATCTATTATGAAACAATGCACTCTAACTTTCTAAATTGTGTGTTGTATTTCCAAAATAACAGATATATTTTGGTGTGTTATTGTTATCTCTTCATGGGTCATTGTTTTTGAGATGGGGCAATTTGTTTTAAAACTTTTTAAAAAAGATTTTATTTTTTAGAGCAGTTTTAGGTTCATAGCCAAATAGAGAGGAAGGTACAGACATTATACCCATGTTTCCAAGCTCCTACACTTACTCAGAGACAGGTGCCAACCATTAATTACCCTTGAGAGTAGGGAGTGTGGGCATCACCTGTTCCCCAAGTGCACCTGGGTGGGTTTCTAGGCTGGCTCTAACTGTTGTGACCTTGCGTGAGTTAACAGCCTCAGAACAAGTCTGTAATATGGAATAATAGCACCTGCCACACATGGGGATTTTTCTCAGTATTTCATAGTGCCGCAGGTGGTTATCTTTCAGAGTATTAAATGAGTATGTGTACATATGAGTATAGGTACATATTAGTATATATCAATTTCTACATCTATGTAGAGCTAGATATATATAGCCATATATATATACACACACATATATAAGAGTACATATGTATATAGAGAAGAAGAGACATACAGGGGTGGGTAAAAATAGGTTTACAGTTGTTTGTATGGAAACAGATATGCAGATTATGATTATTATAACAGCTTTATTAATGCAAAAGAATGTTACAGTGGCAGAATAAACCTACTTTTGCCCACTCCTATGTTTATACACACACAGTGCATACACATGTCTCTATCTATATTTGTATGGCTAGATAGTTTATGTCTATCTATGCATAGTATATATAAATATACACAGTGATGGTCCCACCACGTATTGTGCAGCAGGAGGAACTGGCTTCCCTGCCTGGCTGTCCTGACTACCTCTGCTCCCCGGGTATGGTGGTTCTTTGAGGGGAACCAGCGACCTCAGAACTTGTAACCAAATCTAGTCTCCAGAAACCAAAAAGGGCCTTTTAATAAAAAACACGCATTGATTTTTTTTTCCTGATACAGTTCCCACCTTCACTTGAGAACAAGGACAATAGCAATTACTAAATTGACTGTGACACCTGCATTGAAGTTAAGCTGGACTCCACGGCCCAGGCCACACCTCTGCGGTGACTATATCTTCATAATCGCCATGTTTCTGGTCAGATCTGCAAACTGCAAGTACTCTCCCAACTCCCTGAACTTATTAATGTTTTGTAAGATCTACTGTGGCCCCCTTTGAAAGCATGCCGCCATGCACCGACCAAGCCTGGTGCTTCTCTGTTTCCCATAGATACCACTTTGCCTTCTCAGAATCAACATCCCTCCCTTTCCTGGTTGATGCCGAGTCCTGTCTGTCATCATGAAGTCATTGTTGGTTGTGTCTTAATAAAAGGACTAGAATAATAGCAATGTTATTCTAGGTCTTCATGCCTTAGGTCACCACTGACCAAGCTTATTCCAGAAAGGTCACATTTCAACATTAAATGCTCCAAAATGTAAGCATCCCAGGAGGGGAGTGAAAAATGTCATACTGTGAGATGGTGCAAGGGGTCACCGTGTCACATGGACCTGATAGGACCTCTGATAATATAGACATGACCTGAAGTGTGTATGGAGCTTTGCATTTTACAAAGGGCTTTCAAATGTAATCTATTATTCATTTTTACGACTGCCCAGTGCAGCTGACAGAGCAGTGTTTTTTAGGTGAGAATAGCTGGTAAAGAAAATAAATGCTCGAGGATTGAGTCAAAAGAGAGCCAGCTCTCCTGTCTCCCAGGCTGTGTGTCTGCACTTCTGCACCTATCACAAGAAAGGGGAGACGGCCAAGACCCCCAGCTGAAGGGACTCATGGCTGTGTTGGGCTGTAAGGAGTGAGCTCGGCCACTGGGCTGGACAGCCACTGAGTCTGGGGCTTGAGGAATTTGGACAAATTGGTGAGACAGTCAGGAAAGGCCCAATGCATGATGTCTGGTGCATCTGAACTCACTTCACTTCCTGAAAGGACTGAGGCCTTTTACATGTAATGATCAATATAGGTCAATATTTAAAAGCCCATCTTCCCAAGTGGTCAGCTGAACTTCTGGACCCTTGGAGTTGAGTCGCTCACCTCTGTCAGGTGGAGACTAGGGACTTCCTGGGGACCTTTGTCTTTCAAGTGAAAGCTGAAATTGACTTGCCCGGAAAGCCTGGACAGCGAGGAAAGAGATGTCCTCCTGAACAAATAACAAATTCTGGACATCTTGATAACTTAATGTCGGTTAAACAACAGCATTATTATGACAGTGGGAGAAAAAGCGTGTTGCCCTATTGTGATTTCTATTCAAAAAGTAGTTTGCGTTTGAGAGTTGCATAAAGGAATACATAAAATGGCCCCTTTATTAACTCATTAAAATGTGAAACAATAAACAGAAATGAAATACAATGTAATGAAATCAATATATAAGCTGGGGTATTTTTAATTATAACTTAAATTAACCAGCATATCTCCTTTGTGGAAAAATTAATTTCCAAAACAAAATGAACTCTATAAAAAATATACTCAATTACACTGGGGAATTGCAAGTGTTCTGTCTTTTGGTACCCCAAAGATTTTGTTTTAAATTCCGGTCGAAGTTATTGTAGCTACTTGTGTACTCATTTCCCCTACCAAGAAAGGCCTCTCACCTCCTTTCTTGTTTACACTTAATTTGGCTGTAAAACTGTTTTTTCCCTAAGCAATGGTTTTGACCTAAAAAAAACAATGGTTTCTCGAGACTAAGAGACATGGACAAGAATGTGGTGGTTACCAGGGGTGGGGAGAGGGAGAACATGATAGAGGGTGGCGGAGGACAATCTGACTTTGGGCGAGGGGTATGCAACATAATTCAATGACAAAATAACCTAGACATGTTTTCTTTGAATATATGTACCCTGATTTACTAATGTCATCCCATTACCATTAATAAAAATTTATTAAAAAAAAAGAACATGAAAAAAAAAAAAAAGAACATGAAAAAAAAAACCAAAAAAACAATGGTTTCTGGCATGAAGGCTCCTGAGGATTGACTGAGTTTTTTGGGTCCCCAGGAATCTTTGTGGTAAGAGAAGGAAGTGCTGAAGCTTCACCCTTCATCTAGAAAACAGAAGAGCTCAATTTAACTTGTTTTAAATATATGACTTTCTTGATTATCTTGGACAAAAAATTGGAAATCACAGTATCCACAGGACTGATGATATTTACATGGTTAGGTTTCAGCCAGAAGGAAAAGTGAACATGATTACAGGTCTGGTGTCTGCTGGTGGCTTTTGGTTTTTATCTATCATGGGCCCTTCCAGAACAACTCAGGGAGCGTGGGGAGTTTGCAGGGGCTCACGGCAGATACATGAAAACTGGTACCAATATCTTTCTTGTCCTTCAGCTTAAGAATTTGAAACCAAACATATATTCTCTTCTGTGCCAAACATTATTAGGACAAGGAAAACTTACTTAGCTCCCGGAAATCCTTGCTTCTGAATGAAAGGCCGGGCCAAGGACACTAGCTACTTAAAGAGACTGCACTGTCCCATCGAGGCCCTCTCAAGGCTCCCTCCTCGTGTGCTCACCACTCCGAGAGCTCTTCTCATGCACTCTGACCACTCCTGACTGATGGGCTGCCTTGCAGGACCGAACTTACAGTCAGCCAGTCCAGGCCCTAAAATCCTAACGCAGTCTAAATTCCCATTTTAAGACCCTCCGGATACCATGACAAGGTGGTTTCTTCTATTCTGAAGTAGGTCTGATAAACTCAGTTTCCCTTGATCACCAAGTCCTTTTGTGGTCTTTTTGGGGAGTCAGCAATCCATACCAGAAACCTGATAGGTCAAGCAACCACGTGTAAGTTGTCCTGAAAATCCAACTTGGTAAGATGGTGAGACATAGGGTGAATTGTGGTGCTTAAGGAGGATTTTCTGGGAATAACCACAGGCTATTTGTCAAGGGTTTGGAATGCCTCTAGATCTATCCCTTTTCAGTAACAATGTCACCGGGTGAAGGTAAAGAAGATATCCTATACCTAAGATCAAGCTAGAAGAGGCAAACAGTGCAAGGGATGTCTGAAGTAACAAGAATGTAAGTTTGACAGTCAGGAATGAAGGGACAAAAGAAGGAAACAGACAGAGCTCAACGGGATGAACGTAAATGCCTGTGTTTGGGCTCAAATTCAATTGCAGATAATGCATGTGGTGATCTGGTTTGATGGAAGTATGTGAGAAAAAGGTTGGAGTGTCTGGCATGTGACAAGATCAGTATGGACCAGCAGGCCACAACCCCAGGCTGCTTGATGGACCCATGGAGACAAAAACCTATTTGCTTTGTCTCAATGAGGCTGGTACATCCCAACTCCAGGGGGCTTGTGATAAAACAGATTCCTGTCTGACACCCAGCTCCGGTTATGATTTGGTTCATCTAGGGTGGGGTTGAGAACGGCTGATAGACTTTCTATGCCCAGACCTCTCCAGGCCAGGGAGGCACAGGGGCTGCTCCAACTGCCGTTGTCCAGAGTCCTCTGATTTGAGGGGACCCTCCCGAGGGTGGATTGGCAAGTACTCTGCCCTGGATTTTATGGAGGACACGTCAAGTCCTGGGGGTCAGTGGGTGGCTGCTCCTGTCATGCTTAGTCTTCTGGTCAGTGTAGGGCTGCTTTAGCCCAGGGACGAGGAAGCCCTGAGGGCTCAGTGGGAGAAATAACATCACTTCTGGAGGTAAGAGTTTATTAGTAGAGTCAGCACCAGAAAAAATTCTCAGCCCTGAACCAAATTCCTTTGGCATGTAATGTCACACTTATCTCTCTCTTTTATACAACTTTTCTGGTTGCAAACTTTTGCTGAAGTGATGGGAGGCTATTTCTCTTTAGCGTTTGTTACACTTAGTCTGAATAGTCGTATGTTCTAATGCAGAAATTATTAATATGGCTCTATAAGCTCTACATTGTTTTCCTTTCTTTCAAATCTAAAATTCTCCTGAGTTCTGAATTATGAAATATTTTCAGAGCAGGGATGGCGGATGACAGGTCTTGCCTCACCAGAACCTTCTGACTCTCAGCCCAGCCATCCACCTCAAGTCAGATGAACAGGGTCTATGGAACATGTAATTAAAGGTCCAAATCACACCAGCAGCCAGGGTATTTGCTTTTGTGTGACCTCAAACTTCTACCATTGTGATCATGTGTCCAGGGCTGCTCTTAGACACACAGGCAACTGGCAACAATGGCATTCTTCTTCCCTCCTAAAAATGCCCTTGCATGCCCCCTCTGGTGTTCTATTCCTGCTATGCAGCTAAAATGCACTTACTGGTGAATGCGTGAACCCAAAGGCACTCAAGGCTTCCAGAGAGTGGGGTTGTGTTTTGGGGCAGGGTTCTTTCCTGAAGCCTTCTGGGATCATTTCAGGACCTTTCAGGTTGGCTCTGCTCCCTGCTTATCTTTAATGTTTGGTCAATTGACAGAGCACGCTCTCTCTTTGCCATCTTCTCTTCCACATTAAATGAACCTCCAATCTCGGTCTCTGTCTCTCTCTGTCACACACACGCATTCTTGCACCAGGAACCCCACCCACCTTGTTTGAGGAGGTAGTGGATTGTGTTACCCTTGTCTGACATGATCCCGTGTCTGCCTGTACATGGAAAACTCCTTAGGGCAGAAAGTTGGTTCAGCACAATTTCATCTATTATTCAACTACCTCTGTGTAGCTCTGGTATCTTGTAAGTGATAAATTATTATAATGAAAGAGAATCTGCTCATCAGTTAGTCTCAGAAAATACAAGATCAAATTCTTCTGGCCAACATAGTCCTCCCCTTGCTCATTAGCCAGAGAGAGAGAGAGCCTCTTGGAGCCCCCTGAGAAGGGGCCTTCTGTCTCTGTCTAATCCTGTATGTGAACATTTCACACCTTCTTGTCTTTCTCAGATTCTCCTGCCACAGTGGGATCACTTCGCAATGAATTTGAGATACTGTTTACAAAGGCTCAGGAGGAGTTCTGAGAGCATCAAATCCTCCCCAGTAATGATGCACTCAGACTCTGCTTGGTCCTAACGAAGACGAGCCATTCTGAGCAGCCAGCCTCCATAATCGTCCTGTCTCATCACACAGCCCCTCTTTCAACCACTGCTCTGCTCTCCAATTCCCCTCTCCTGGCCAACACAGCGTCAGGCATACTGTGGCACTCAATAGTTTCAAATTTCTTTAATTTACCTTAAAAACATCCTTTAGGTAACTTGCAATTAGAAGTAAAAATGGTGATGATCATAAAGAAGTGTACACTTTCCCAAGCATGTTCCATTGTACACTATTTCTGTGAAACATTAGTAAGTAAGAACTTAAAGGGAGAGGGTTCTGTATTTTTAAGAGTTTGAAAAAGGCTTCTTTAAATTAATTGATCGGTTATCTATGTGATTATTACCATGGGACCCCTCAGAAATGTCAACATGCAAACGTGAATAAATTTTGTTCCATATTTATTTGAACTTCACCTCTCTCCCTCTTTTTCCCTAGTATAGTGCTTAGTGGAACAGTTAGGGAAAAATTCGTAAGAATAACCCTTGCCTGAGAAATACCACTTCACAACTTTCAAAGTGCTTCCCTGAGCACATCCTAAAGAAAACTACAACTCGATGAGGTGGAGAAAGTGTGAGGCAGAGAATTGGGTGTCATGGGTCTAGGCATGCACGTTGACCTATTAACTGCATGATAGTGTCACTCATCTGCTGACTCATAAACACATTTACGTTGTGATGCACACTAGGCTTCCGTGTCATTCTTCCATCTGCACAGCCATGACTTTCTTCTTTTTACTTGACTTTTCTGCAAAAGCCCTCAGCAGTACGGGCCATTTACATCTCAGCCTCCAAGAGCTGACGCTTCCCACGAGGTTTAGCTGGAAAGGCTTTTGGCTTGAGTACCTGCTAGGAGCTGATGCTGCTAATTACTTGTCAAATGGCTCAAAGTCCCCAAGTGGGCTGAACACTACATAGCCCAGGCTGTAAACATTTGTCAACACCCTAGTGTGCCACACAGGGACACTGCAAAAACTTAGTAATGCCTTTAATGCTACTGAAAACCTTCACTTATATTCTTGGACCAGAAGACTCTTTATTTTTTTAAGTTAATTTTAAAAAAATGAAATTTATTAGAGTGATATTGATTAATAAGATTATATAGGTTTCAAATGTACATTTGTACGATGCATGATCGATTTATCGTGTTGTGTGCCCACCTCCCAAAGTCAAATCATCTTCTGTCACCAGACGTTTGGGCCCCTTTACCCTTTACTAGCCCCCCTTCTCTCTGGTAACACCATACTGTTGTCTATGTCTACGAGTTTCTGTTTTATATCCCATACATGAGTGAAATCATATAAGTCTTAGCTTTTTCTGACTGACTTATTTAGCTCAGCATGATATTCTCAAGGTTTATCCATGTTGTTGCAAATGGCAGTATTTCATCTTTTCTTATGGCTGAGTCGTATTCTGTTGTATATATGCACCATGTCTTCTTTATGCAATCATTTATCTAGGGACATCTTGGTGTCTTGACCACCATGAATAATGCAATGAACATAGGGTGCATATATCTCTGTGAATAATTCTTTCAAAATTAACATTTCAAGCTGCTTATGCCACTGGAGCAAGATAAAGTGAAAGTGTTGGAAAATGTTTTAAAAGCCTTAGCTATTTTGCAGCCAGTTGTATAAGTTTAGTTCCTGAAAACCCTGTAAAAGAAGAATCACAAAATATTAAATTAGAGTTCATTTCACTCAACCCCTTTACTATATGGGGCAATAGCAAGGATCCAAAGTGTGACTGGCCTGTGACCAGGCTGGCTAGTTTGTTTGTTCATTTATTCATTTATTATTCATTAATGGGACATCCACCATGTGCACAGTGTCTACTGGGATAAGGTTGTGAGCAGAATCTGAAGATGTATAAGAAACAGTGTTTGTTTGGGAAGCTGGTGGTTGTGGTAAGCCACACTCACACACACTCAGCATAAAAAGCACAGGGTGTCAAATGGGCCTGGATACCACAGAAGAGCTACGGCTTGGGAATAATGATATATTTTTCAAGTAGGAGAGGTTTCCAAAGGAAGATAATCTTTGAGCTGGCTTTTCAAAATAAGTAGAAGTTTGCTAGGTGGAGAAGAATGACTTTGAACTTAGTGAGAATACTGTATTTAAAGTCAAGAACTGTGTTTGAGAAGGGCCTGTCCACAACTCATCCATGATGGCGAGAGGAGAGGGTCTTGGGGCAGGGAAAGAATCATGGCGAGACCGGTAAGGTTGGAGGCATCTGGTGAGGCAAGGCTTGGGACACAATGACATAGTCTCTGGACTGTGCTCAAACATGAAATCTAAGAATGTTTGTGAGAAATTGATTCCATCAGATGTGCGTTAGACAATATATATGAAGATGGGCTTAGCAGGGAGAGACACGCTAAGATGCTCGGTCTGGAGGTCACTACTGCAAACAGGCTGGGAGGTTGACGGTCTAAAGTCAGCTATTCCTATAAGAAGAGGCGCTGGGTATCATACCTTTGCTCCCAGTCTAATGCCCTTTTTCCTACAACTTTACTCAAGTCTTCTGATGGTTCTGTGAGGACTCCAGAGGGAAGATAGAAGATGTACATAGGCTAGCATTTGTCCTCCCAGCATTCAAAGAACAGTTGAGAGACCCCCAGTGCAACTTTTTAAAAGCATTTCAGCATTGATAGTAATGGACTTCAACATTGGTTACTGGAGATCTCCATAGGGACGGAAGCATCTCTATATTCTGAAGCCTTTAGAATCTATTTCTGGGGCCTCATTGCCTAGAATGAGAATCTTCATGGATGTTTTGCTATTTTCCATGTACTGCTGCCTGTTCTTTGAAGTCTCCAATCCTTTGTGGTGTCATACGGCCTTTCCTGCTCATACTTTGTAGTCTGTTTGGATAAGAAGGTGTATCTTCCCTGGCATTCCTTTAAGATTTATTCAGAGAAATAGGAAAGAATGCTTACTTCATGCAGTGATTCTGCCAGGCAGAAGACAGTTCAAATTTTTAGGTTTTGTGGACTGTGGACTTGTATATATTTTTAGTATTTGTCTTCTAAGAATTCATAAACAGTAATAACAGTCTGAGATGGTACTTAGTGACAATGATATTCTCAGATAAGAAATAAAGTAATTGCCAAAGATTCCAGTATCACAATTGTTTTTCTTATATCTCACTCTCTTAAAAAAATGAAGAACTTAACAGATCTATCTTGTTTGAGTACAAAACAGCTAACATATAAAGAGAAATTAACCGTACATAAAGAAAGATTCTTTTTGTCTCCCTGTAAGTATTATTACTGATTAAATGACTTCATATCACTGATTATAACATCAGCACAGTTCTGAGCATATGCAGAAGTTCTGAGCCTCAGAAGAGAGGTGGTGTTTCTGTCAGGACAAGCACCTGCCCTAAAGAAACCCAGCGAGGACAAGTGCTCTGGATGTGCAGTGGCCCAGGAGATGGCTAACGATGACACCAGGTGACTGGTGATGGAAATGCCAGAGCTGAAGCACAGAAAGAGGGTTGGCTAGCACCCAAGGACAGCACAACTGGCCAGAGGCCCCGCCGGGAAGGCTTGTCAGCTCCTGTAATAGGGCCGAGGCGAGACTTCACAATGCTCAGGGAACAGAGAGAATGATTACAGGGCAGCAGGAAGCCTGGGAGTGAGGACTGATTTCCTGAGGGTGGGAGACCTCAGCCTTTCTTTACTGAACTTCCCATCTTTGGTGCTGACAGGGTCCTCCTAGGCCTAAGTGAATGAAAAGGCTTCCTGACACACTCTTTTCCATGGCAGGGTCTCCTGTTAAAGGCAAAACGAACCCTCTGTCCAAGACCTATGAGACCCATGAAAGTTCACTGGGACGACTGCCCACCATGTTAAGGAAGTGTGATTATAGAAGCAGAGAGCGTGCATGATTACACGTTATGCTGACTGTGCCTCTCTTTTGAAGAGTTGTAAGGCTTCATTAAAATCCTGCAAATGACAGTAATGAAATGAAAATAAAGCCTTTCAAGTCAAGCCCTTCGGGTGTTTTTTCTTTTTATATGTGTATGTAGCAAAAATAAAGCAGATGTTTAGGTGACTGTGATATTACAGTTTTTTAAAATCATCTTTAAATCAGTTCCCATCATCTAATCTTGCTCATAGTCCACCAGTAGACAAGGAGCCCATACAGGCATGAGTAATAAATTGGGTAAGCTTTCTGCAATTGAGCTCCATGAACTCTTTCTTCTCTGTGAGCTTGTAGCACACTCTGAGCTCAGTGCAATACACCCCAGGGAAAAGGATTCTACAGGGCATGGACACCACTGCAGGGCCACCAGGAACTGGCTACATGAGCAGCGCTTGAGCCCACTGGTCAGTTTGTGGTCACTTACTCACAAGGGTCAAAACCCATAAGTGCTCATGAGGGAGGGAGCAGCTCTCAGAGGGCAGGCCTGGATCAGAGACTGCGCTTGGACTAGGAGGTTGTGCACCTGGAAGGGAAAGCCGAAAGGGGCCGACCAGGTGCTCGGACAGCCTGGAGCCTGGAGGGAATGGGGAGCCATGTCAGAATGCCAGGACACCGGTCACACAAAGCCCAGGGTCTCGCATGCTGGCTGCGGTGAATGAAGAGTGTGCAGACGCGCCTGGGGCCGGGGGTGTGGCTTTGAGACAGTGAAGGACATGTGACCAGTAGGAACTCATGACCTGCTGGTTGAACACATAATTTCTTCCTTTGCTATGCAGTTGAAGAATATAACTTATGGCAGTTAACAGAAGGACTAAAATGAAATTTTATTGATTGATATAGAAAATGTGTTTTGTGAGCTAATATTATATCTTAAACATAAAGTTCTAACTTTTTGAATTTTGGCTGTTCTGACAATCTTCCACCAAACTTGACTTGCTTGAGTAAGGGTCTCTGGACCTAGTGTACATGGGAAACACATCAAAGAGCCATTGATAAGCTCAAATGCCATTATAGGAGTTCACTTACATGCCTTAGTTTCCTCATCACAATGGAGATGATGGTAAGTCCAAATTCACATGGCTATTGTGAAGATTAAGTGAGAAAAATTATAAAGTGCTTAGTGTATTGTTTGACCTCTGAGCACACAATAACTAGTGCTAGGTATTAATGTTGTTATTGTTGTCATTATTATTACTACCAGTATGACGTTCCTCACAATCCTATATATCAGGGGTCACTAAACTATGGCCCGCGGGCCACATGCGGCCCCCTGAGGCCATTTATCCGCCCCCCCCCCCCCCCCCCCGCTGCACTTCCAGAAGGGGCACCTCTTTCATTGGTGGTCAGTGAGAGGAGCATAGTTCCCATTGAAATACTGGTCAGTTTGTTGATTTAAATTTACTTGTTCTTTATTTTAAATATTGTATTTGTTCCCTTTTTGTTTTTTTACTTTAAAATAAGATATGTGCAGTGTGCATAGGGATTTGTTCATAGTTTTTTTTATAGTCTGGCCCTCCAATGGTCTGAGGGATAGTGAACTGGCCCCCTGTCTAAAAAGTTTGGGGACCCCTGCTATATATATTGCATGCACATGCCCCAGACATTGCTGTTGACGTAGAAGATATTGGGTGATGTGGGTTTGGGGTGGGTGTGCTCTGGTGATAACATTAATTAATATTTTAATAGATTATCATGGTGCAATAGCAGACACTCTGTTCTTGAAAGATGACCTACCCTAAAATCACACCAATTGACCCTAAAATCACAGCAGAAAGATGGCTGACTCACAAGCTGTCTTGACAAGTTAAATGCACTTGATAATAATAACAACAGAAATAATGAATTAATCTAATGAAAAGACAACATCCTACAGTTTCTCCCACCAGGTGGATAATACCATTGGTGGCAAGAACAGCAGCTATTATGAACCCATCACTGAAGAGGATGCTATATTTGGGACAGATCATGCCCCAAATTCTGGTTAATATTTTAAGTTTCTGAATAGGACACGTTTCTGAATATACCTGTTCATAGGACAGATGCTGTCCTATAAAATTTATATTAAAAATTTTATTTATTCTATCCCTTATAGTAGACACACACAAGCTTACACATGAGGTTGTGTGGACTCTGTAGTCTGACCCTTGTAGAGCTGATGATCTAATGAAGTCATATGCGAAAGGAACAAGGAACTGTGATGCAGACTAGATGGAGAAAGTCATGTTCACCTGCTGGCATGTCACACGTGATAAAGCAGCTGATATTAGGAGTCACAGGAAATAAACCTGTCCATGGAGAGGAGTCACAATTTTAGGACATGCCTATTAGCAGTTGATTTGGGGTTGCTCACTCATAGCAACACTTACAGGAACTGGCACAGATAACATCCAGGACCAGTGGACTCTTGTTCTATGATCCAATATTATTGCAAACACTTAACGTACTATTGACATTATGATTCAAGCAGGGAATAAATATGTAACTGCAAGCTGACATGTGTCCTGGTTTGAATGAGGTTAATTTCATACTAGTACCTGAGGACGGTATGTCTTGGGGTCAATTCATGATTTCTATGCGCCTTGAATTCCTTATCTATAATACCATAATATTAGCAGTGCCTCTATCACAGGTAGTTGTGGACTCTGCAACAATAAATTTGAAACAGCCAGCTTTAAAATAGACTGGTTCACAGTCCTGGCGACAACCACAGGAAGAGCGCAATAATACATTAACGTGAGCAGCGGTGGCAGGGTATTATTCAGTCACAGGGTTGATATTAAGTAGTAACGGGTGAGTATCAGGTGAATATCAGGTGGGTATCAGGAGCATGTAAGGTGGGTTATCAGATGGCTAGGAATGTGTGACCATCAGAATAAAGTCTAAGGTCAGCAGCTCCTTTGTGATCTGATTCCACGCTTCCTTTTTGTCTCAATCTCTTGCCAGCATGCTCATCTTCTGCTGTGTGGTCTCATTCACACTGTCCCATAAACCCTGAATGAATTTCCCATCTTGGCTTTGTTGTTTCAATTTTTTGAAACAACATGATTTAAAGACTGCTTTTTTCATACACACCTTTCTTAATCTGCCCGTTCCCCAGCCTGAAAATAGTAGTTTCTGAATCTGCAAATTTCACAACACTTTATCTTTAACTTCTATGTCTAGTATCTGTATTTATTTTATGTTTCATATTTTATTTATATTTATATATTTATACCATATTTATAATATACATTACATTTAATATTATTATATCTACATAGCATTTCTATTATATATATTTATATTTGTTATACCTAATTATAGCTTACATTGTATATTATACTTTTTACTTTGCATCATAGTTGAAAGCCATGAACTTGGAATTAAATTCCTTGGGCTTTTACCCTGGCTCCCCCATAACTCCCCCATGCTCCTTGAGTAACTATGGATTTCTCTGATATTTTAGGTCTCATTTTTTTTTTTCATCATCTAGGGACCACCATCTTCCATCACATGGGATTGTCATGAGGACTGATGTGGTTTTCCTGAAGCCACTGTCTCAGCCCTGAGGTGTGATACGGCCCATTCAACATTAGCCTTTTTCTCTCAGACTGTCAGCCTCTTGAGGAGGGGACCAATGTCTGTGCCCTTTTCTATAAAGCTGGACCTGGGACTACCTTGCAAACACGTGCTGAGTTAGTGAGTGACTCATGGGGCCACAGGTGGGTTGGTACCAGGAAATTCTGGCAGCTCATGAGGACCTCACCCCAAATGCCGCATCAGTGGGTGCTGCCTGTGCTTTGGGGAGCAACCAGATAGCTTTCAGAGACATCTTTAAGAATGGTTATTGACGCAATCCTCATAAATCACAGCTAGCAAAAAAATGGAGCCAAGGATAAAAGACAAAAAAACCTAAAGCAATGACCAAGGAAGTCTCATTCCTTCCTAGAAACCTAGGCCTTCGAGGAAAATGTGGGTGTCCCTCTTGAGTCCACAGGCCTCAGACAGGCCCTCCCTCTGAGACAGGCTCAGGCGCTGTGGGTGGGATTTCTCAGAGGAACCAGCATTTTTTGATTCTCGTGAACAAACTGAGAAATGGAAAGACCTTAAGGGTCAACACAGCAGAAAGCTGTGAGTACATGGACAGTCCGCCACCTCCTTCTGCTGTGAGGAGGCCAGAGGGTGTGGGTCCTGGAGTGGAGCTGACCCTGCCCTGCCTGGTCGGCTCACCCCCAGAGGCCCAGACATAACTACCAAGTGTTACTTCACCAGGGGCAAGCCCTCCGCTCCATGAGAAGTTCATTCCCAGGGTTAGTGCTGTAACCAGCGTCACCGCAAATCAGGTCCACTCTGCTTCCATCTTACTCCCGTTCCACTTTCATTTTCTCGGTGTTTCTTCTCCAGATGAGCTATTCCCCACAACACCTTCAGAGGTGGGGTTGCTCCCGGAGAGGCCTCTGGAAGAATGGGGGAGGAGACGCTGTGATCCCCTCCCCCATCTCTTGATGTGCTGATCCTCTCCCCAGCGATGCTGAGGAGGTGCCCAGCCTCTTCAGTTTCTGAATGTCAAGATCATCACCTTCGGGCTGGCTGAGGGGACTGACTCCACCACAATGCACGTGGCTGCCCTGCTGCTGCTTCAAGAATGGGCCTGAGTGCTGTCTGCACAATAAAAACTGCCAGAGTGGAGACCAGGGTGAGGAAGATGGATTCGTAGAGGATATATTGTGGAGACTGACATGGGTGTGAAGCAGGGCAGCATCAGGGACAAAATGAATGTCGTTTATCTGGCTCGGTGCTCCAGGCGCTTGGTGCCACACTCGGTCAGGGGTTGGGGAGCAGCACTGAGTTGGACGTGTTCCCCCTGGGTTTGTCCCGGTCTGTTTGGGCTGCAATAACGAAGCCACCACTAACCAGGGGTTTACAAACAATGGACAGTCATTTCTCACAGTCCGGAGGCTGGAAGTGCAAGGTCAAGATTCAGGGTCCGGTAGAGCTCTCTTCCCAGTTCATAGACATTGCCTTCTTACTGTGACCTCGCACGGCAGGAGGGACGAGGGGCTTCTCAGAAGTCTCTATTGTAAGGACACCAATCCATCATGAACGCTCCACCCTCATGACCAAATTACCTCCTAAAGGCCCCACCTCCTAATATTATCATATTGGGGTTTGGTGTCAACATATGAATTTGGGGATACAATATACAGTTCATGGCTCGATTTTACCTGCTTCTGAAACTACACCCTGAGCTGGGCCACGTTTGTAGGTCTCCCATTAGATGGTGTAGAGGATGAAAAGTTTCTGTTTGTGCAAAGCAAGTCCCCTAATGTCCTGCCCGTAGCATCAGAAATTACTCAAATTAGGGCAATTTCCTTGGCTTCTAAGGAAAAGCTGAGATTCACTGAGTATCACACCTCCAGCCTCCAAGTGCCCTGTAGGTGTGTTACTTATACTGCAACCTAAAAATCTGTAGTATACTGTAATTTACACATATATTCATTATAAGGGATATATAATGGTAATAAATATTGCATTTGCATAATTTTTAGAATTATGATCTAGCATTTTCAAATTACATAGTCACAACAAACTAAGACTAAAAATTTTGGTAATTTGCCTAGTGACAAACTGTGGTGTGAAACAACCAGCCATCAATCAACATTTATTCTGAGCTTTCCAGATTAATACCATTGTGTCGGGTACTACAGGACCCAGATAAATGCCATCCATCTCCACTCCTACAGAATTTGCTTTGTAAAGTGGTAACAATATTAGTAGTTTCTCCAGAGTAAGTATATACTCTCAGGCTTTTTTTTTTTTTTGCATTATCTCATTATCTCATTTTAATCCTTATAAGAATTCTTCAAAATTGAACTAATTTAAGTTGTTTACAGAAGAAGAAACTGATGTTAAAGGTGTAAGTTACTTCCCTGTGGGCGCCAGGCCAGGAGCTTGTGTTGAGATTTGCTCTTTAAAGCCCATGGTCTCGGTACAAGCAAAATGGAGTTGATGGAGAATTGTGTGGAGCTAAGTGCTGTTGTGTTAGCTCTTTTACAACTTCTACAGATATTCCTCAATTTATGATGGGGCTACAACAGTGTCTATCAGGACATAATCCCACCGTAAATTGAAAATGCATTTAACACACCCAACTTACCAAACATCATAGCTTAGCCTTGCCTACCTTAAATGTGTTCGGAACACTCACATTAGCCTACAATTGGGCAAAACCATTTTGCTACGATTGTCCAATTTCATGAGAGTGTATCATACTGCATAGCACTAGCCCAGGAAAAGATCAAAATTCAGAATTTCTACTAAATGCATGTTGCTTTTGCACCATTGTAAAGTAAAAAAATTGTGAATTGAGCCATTGTAATTATTTACACACCAGAATTAGAAATACTTTAGCACAATTTAGAAGGCAAAACACAAAAATGCAGGTTCCATAGTGTTTGAATCCTACACGTGCCATTTATTAGTGCTGCAATTTGGGAAAGACAAAATGTTCTGTAAAACTCAGCTCTTCTTCTGTCAGGTGTGAATAATCGTCCAGCTTACCAATCACAGTCTGGTGAGAATCAAATCAAACATTATATTTTAATGTACTCATAATAATTGGTCTTTACCCATCACTATTACAGTTTTTTTTTAAAAGTCACAGATATTTAAAGGCAGAAATCACATTTAGAAATTATTCCTTTAATCACTATTTGCATGTTGTACCAGATAGTTTTGTAAGGTGAAATACTAACATGTTACAATTAGTCCAATGGCTAAGGCTAATCTGGATTTGTATTTGATGTTCTGGCCCCTGAAAACCTTCCCTGCAAGTCAGGTACTCAAGGAAGTGGCATGTTATTGGAAGTTTGGTAATATTTTGATACCAAAAGAGCAGGCAGAATTATTTAAAATCTGGACATATGCTTCTAAAATGATCTCTCAGCTTTCAAAAACCAGTCTGCTTCAGTCAGATCACATTGCTAATGTTTTATATGCTCAGTTTGCTCAGGACACCTCAGGGCCCTGCACAGGTGAATTCAGGACAGTTTCTTCATGGTGGGCAAGATGGTCAGTGACTGTCTTGGACTGTCTATGTTGAATAGGAAGTGGGGGGCACAGCACCTGCCTCCTTGCTTATGGAAGTTTAACATTGCCAGCGACGGAAGAAAAATGTTTGAAGCACAAAACTGGGACTTCAGATAATGCTTAATTGTTTCTCACCAGCATTACTCTGTGAGATTACTTGGTGCCCCTGTGCAGAAGGATGTCATGTGCAAATGTGCAGATTGAATGATTCTGAATTGTGTGTGTATGTGGGAAAATGTTTCTCAATTCCCCTCTAACCTCTGGGCATTCTGTTCACAGGGGAAATGGGCTAAGGACTGAGGAGAAAGGCCCAATGCAAAATGCTCTCTTTAGCTTTTACAACAAGAAAGTAACACAATGGCTCACTTTTTAAATAATGTCAGATAATAGTATTGCTAGAATCAAATAGAAACACACACATACACAGCTTTGTGTATATGTACACATATATATCCTGTAGGACACTAGGATATACTATCTCAAAATTCGCCTCTTTGGCATAAGGATTATTTTAAACTGATTATTTTGAGAAATAGGAGACACAAAAGGAGCTCTATAAACAGAATAGAAGTTACACTTTTGTAAAAAAAAATTACATTTATAAAGGAAGCCTCCATTTGTAAGTCTGTCTACCTTTCTGTACGAGGAGAAGGATGGCTCTAGATAGAGACTCTCATCAGTGGAGAAGGCACAACCTACACAAACCTTAGCCTCGTTTACTGGGCTTTTCCTCCCATTACTAGCCTCCACCACACCCTTCTTCCTCTGTTTTAGCTGAAGATGCCATTGAAACCTGAGTTGTAGCGACCCCTCTTTCCTGAGTTTCTCCTGTGTATATACAAGCTGTGCAAGTTAATTTCTGTGTTTTTATTGCTAGTTTGTCTTTTTCTCCCTCCCTCCCTCCCTCCCTCCCTCCCTCCCTCCCTCCCCTCCCCTCCCTTCCTTTCCTCTTCCTTTCTTTCTTTCTTTCTTTCTTTCTTTCTTTCTTTCTTTCTTTCTTTCTTTCTTTCTTCTCTCTCTCTCTCTCTCTCTCTCTCTCTCTCTCTCTCTCTCTCTCTTTTCTTTCCTTTTACAGGGGTCCCAGATAAGAACCTGTATAGAAGAAAAATATTTTTCCCTTTCCTACAACACACACACACACACACACACACACACACACACACACACACTTCTTTAACACTAAAAAGGTCAAAAGTTCATTTTATAGTGGTAACTAAATCATATTAAGAATCACGTAAGGGAGGCATATGAAAAAAGGAGAGAACACAAGAACAGTCCATGGGTAAGTCTACATCTTTTTTAACAGTTTATACTGAATATTTTTTCTGAAAACAATATGGAGATGGCATACGAAGAACTTGGCAAGAAATATTAATTTTAAGCACTTGGTTTGCTGAAAGTGTCTTTCTTTTTTTACATGAAAATCATAGTAGAGTCTTTTTTATTAAAATCAAGAAATAATCCATATGGATCTATCATCAATAAACTTATTCTTACCTCTTGTCAGTTTATTGTTGTTTTTGACTCTACTCCCCCTTAATGAAAAGAATATAATATAAATTAAGGCACTGTTGGTCAAATAAGTTTGTTAATATGATATATATGTTCGCTTACTTATAGTTTGCATTGGGTGTGGAGGACAGGCTGTAAGCAGGCAGGATTTATATAGCCTAAGGCTTAGTTTTAAGACTAAGTTTTTTCCCCACACCCTTGACTGTTGCATGGTGGGGTGGTGCACTCTCATGAGAAATCCCATTATACCTCAGATAAGTGACTTTGTATCAGAGACTTCCTTGTTTGTATATTGGATTAAAGGTTTTTCTACACTATAAAATGGGGCAGTGGAGCCCATGCAGGGAGAGAGCAGAGAAAGACTACGTGGAGTAGAGAAGAAGCAGCCAAGATGGTAGAGTGTTGAAGGAGAAGCCAGTTAGTGCAGAGTTTGTGCAGAGAAAAGGAAATGGGAAACAGAGGTGAATAAGGCTTGTGAGGTAGACACCTTTGATTCTAGGGAACTCAGATAAGTCAGTAGCTTTGTGAGCATTGAATGAGTGGTTTTTGGAGCCCAGTGTGTGTTTTTACTTGCCCGCCAGGTGTAAACTAGGTTTAAAGAGAATGGCCCAACAGTTCTTGGCTCCATTGTTTCATTATCATCTGTCTGAATCAAATGCGAACCTGCATGGGCCAGGCGGCTGTGATGCTGGCTGTCGCTACTGGCCTTACAGGCACCAACTATGTTACAGTATATAGTATATTTTATTTGGTTCTAAATTCAAAGATTGCCCAACCATTTCTAGTAATAAATTTGGTGAGAAAGTTTGTGTGCATTAAACTCTACATTAAACTACAATTTCCTCCGAAGTTTATCATTTGTGTTATGCTTAAGAAGCATGGCATTTTTATCTGTTCATTCTGCTATGCCTCCAATATCATAGCTAACACTCAGAGGACTGAGATAAGGAAAAGGGCAAAATAGTGTGGTCAGAGAATTCAGAAGGCATGTTTTCCATGCAATTATTTTTATAATAGCAGAATAAACTCATTTATGTAATGGAGTTACACTAATAAATAGTATATTAAATTTTTCTACTGGGAGAATAACTTGGAGATGGTGAAAATTTCATCTATATAAGAACAGGCTGAATAAGCAGTTTCCAGATTTCCAGGGGACAAAATGTGGCACTCTTCAGATTCTTCTCTCAACTCTCTTTCTCGCTGGCAAATCCAGCTTTGTCTCTATGACCTCCAGGTCCCTGTGCACCTCATCCTATCAGACAGTGATTTAAAGGGAATCTTCGGAGGTTTGCTGGTCACTAATTTAATCAGATTTTTCTGATTACATGCAGCTCCTACTTTAATTATGTCATTGTCCCTTATATTAGAGACACTGCAGGGTGTGAGGGGAAGGTGATTCAGATGTCACTTGCTTGCCCTTTCTTTTGTGTCAATCTCTGATTCTGGTTTGACAAAGTAGGCAGTCTCCCCCAAGGAAGCCATGTCCAGTAAACTCTCCAGGGCAATCATTTCCCATGGGGTGGCCTGCCTCGAGGAGCAGCAGTGACTCTTGTTAGTGTAGAAAGAATTTTTTACAGCTGGAATTAGTAATAAATCTTGCACTTGTCTGTAATTTATTTTTAATATATGGAAGTTCTATTGGGGTAGAGAAAACAAACTTCTTTTATTAAAGCCATAGGAATGTTTGATTATACACATTTTCTTAAACAACAGGAACTGATGTACAACATGGTGATTACTGTAAGTAATATTGTATTATATCCTTGAAATTTGTTAAGAGAGTAGATCTTAAGTATTTTCATCACACCCCCAAAATTGTAAAGGTGACGATGAGAGGTGATGAATGTTAATTGGCTTGATTGGGGCAACCATTTCTTTCTTTTTTTTTTTTTTCATTTTTCTGAAGCTGGAAACAGGGAGAGACAGTCTGACAGACTCCCGCATGCGCCCGACCGGGATCCACCCGGCACGCCCACCAGGGGCACGCCCACCAGGGGGTGATGCTCTGCCCATCCTGGGGGTCGCCATGTTGCGATCAGAGCCACTCTAGCGCCTGAGGCAGAGGTCACAGAGCCATCCCCAGCGCCCGGGCCATTTTTGCTCCAATGGAGCCTCGGCTGCGGGAGTGGAAGAGAGAGACAGAGAGGAAAGCACGGCGGAGGGGTGGAGAAGCAAATGGGCTCTTCTCCTGTGTGCCCTGGCTGGGAATCGAACCCGGGTCCTCCGCACGCTAGGCCGACGCTCTACCGCTGAGCCAACCGGCCAGGGCTGGGCAACCATTTCAACATACACATATATCAAGCCATCATTTTGTATACCTTAAATATATACATTTTTTTTTTATTTCTCAAGTTAACCTTAGTAAAACTAGAAAAAAAAAACAATGAACACCAACTGTGCAGCTACAACCAAATAAGAATCCAATAGATTTCTGACATTTAAAGAGGGTTCTTGTCTTTGAAAAGATTGAAATTTCTGCTCTAGAAGATCCTTTAATAACAGGAAAGGTGATGGTTAAGGCCTTCAATATGTAAAAATTAGGATACAAAGTTATGGACAAATTAGAGAACAGTTTATAAAAATGGCAATACATTATTTGCCAAGTTTACCCTGTGTTTAGCATTATTTGATGCGGATATCTTCACCCCCGGGCAGTGCTTCTCAAGGGTTTCCTGGGAGCTAATTAAAAATGCAAAGCTCAGCCCCCACCCTTGACTTGTAACCCTGGGTTGTCCAAGCCTCCAGGTGATCGCAGGCACCAGATGAAGCCCTTGGGGGTTTGGGGAACTTCTTAACCTGGGGGAATTATAGGCTCAAGAAGGAAGGGGGAAAAGGTTTGGGGTTTGTCTAGAAGGTGGAGCTTTTAACCAGTAGGCAGATAGGCTGAACTAGTGATGAGACAATTCTCCAGGCCCCCCTGCCTGAGCTGACACAAGTTAGAGAGATCATGAATGAGCCATGGAGTCCTGCCATTGTCAAGAGTGAGCAGAATGGCCCAGAAAACATATTTTTTTCTCCCTAGAATTCTTTTCTCTTCAAATCTATGACTGAGGGGCAAAAGGAGGCTTTTTACAGAGGGTGGGTTGGGATGCTTGGAGCTGCCCTTCATGGTGTTGAGAGGGAGAGGACACAGGCAGGAACCCACCTTCCACCTGGAAACCAGGGCTGAAGGGAGTGGGCATGTTCAGTAGCAAACAAACATGTTTGTTGAATAAATTAGACCTGAGGACAAAATGATCTCAGTCAGAGGACATGTACTTTTGTACATTTTTATCTACATGACAATATGTCGGACAAATGGACCAGTAATTGTTGACAAAGAATAAAGTATTCTACAGTCTACTTAAATACCTTCTAAGGAGATGTGAGGATTGTTAAGTTAAAAACACAACACTATACAAAACAACAACAAAAAACCTTTTATATGAGATATGTAACTACCAGCAAGCACTAGTTTTAATTTATGTACTCCATTTAGGTAATTCATTGCATAAATCTGGTCTTTTAAGCTTTGCTCAAGAATAGTTAAGTAACTTGGCCTCTAGCCTTATATAATACTTGAGAAGCATTTTGGCTCTTATGAGCCTCTACTAGCTGACCTCTGACCTCCATGCAAGGCTAATGATATGTACCTCCAAAGGTTGATAATGTTAAAGTGGAAAAGTGTCTTTAGTAGGTAAGCTATAGCAGTTGTTAGCACCACCAGCTCACTTGATAATTCTAAAGACTGTAATCTACCTTTATCTATCAGTCATACCAAACAACCTAGTAACAGTGCCTAATAACACAGCCTAATCCAATTAGCTCCTGAGAAGCTAATCTTGTCACTACTGGAGTTCAGTCTACATGTATTTACTGAAAACTGATCTCCGTGTTGCGGGGCTTCTAAAAGAAGGATAAAATAGAATATCTGCCAACAAATCATTTATCATTGCATTCATGAGACAACACCTATGCAAATGAAAAGCATTCCAATCCAGGATACAGTTTAAAAGCAAGGGCTCAAGTATGCACTCTAGCCCGGAAAGTCTGTGGGACATAAGAGAAAGAATATTTTGAGAGAAATTTTTCTACTTGCCCCACAGTTTATTTCATAGATTTATGCTAATTGAGTCCCAGTCCCAGAGCTAATGAAGAGTCAGCTTGCCTGTGCTCAAGCTTCACCATTCATTCAAGAGAATCTAAATTGTAATCACAAGCAGGAAAAACTGTGCAATGCATAGAAGTGGTTTCTCTTAGTCTTGGCAGTTAGCCTGGGAAGAGGGAAAGAGGAAGGAGGAAAGAAAGAGGAGTGAGGCAGAGGAAAGAGGGAGGAGGGAGGAAGAAAAAGGAGGTAAGAGAAAAAGAGGAGAGAGGCAGGGAAGGAGGGAAAGAATACACAAAGCCCTCATTGTGTCACGTTTCCAACTGCTTTATTTAAGTCTGTTCAGCACCACGGACAGAGCCTCACAATCCTGACATACGATATATATAAATATATAACTTTCAAATCGCAGTTGAGTGATGGCACCTTCTTTTGTGGCCCCTGTAAATTGTTAGGGTGCACATGAGTAATACAGGAGGAGAAAAAGAAGGACAAAAACATCCCACCATACCGTAAATTAGTCTGAGGAACCTTGGAAACCTCGAGGAAGGATGCCGGTTGGGGGAAGGCATCAGAGATCTCAATGTCTTTGCAGAAACCTGACCCCGGCTCCCAGAACCGCGTGTCTCAGATTTGTTCAGGTCACAGGCGGGATGGAAATGAGCTTCTGTGCTGCTGCTTCACACATCCGGATTTAATAGACTTTTTTTCCACTGATAAAAGACCACTAATGAGTTCATTTTCAAGCTATTAAATTGGCTATAATAGCTAGTTCTTCTGATGATTGCAAGAGACCTGCTGGTCACAAGGGGTTTTGTCTCTAGGTTAACCATTTGCTGCCCAGTGCTGGTATCTACACAACATAGTGGGGAGTGGGCCCCATGGAATGTCTGCTCTGTTTGTCTCTGAATGTTAGCTTCCTATGTCTGGGCAGCTTGCATGCTGGGCTCCTCACTGTCTCACCTCTCTGGTACTTGTAAAATTGCTAAAATTTACTTCTTATTAGAAATCTTGATTCTCAGGCTAGAGTATTTACTTACTGTGGTTGCAAAAAGGATATCTCAATATTCACATTTAATATGCTGTGATTGCATGCTCACTGGACAGTGTGCTGAAAAAGACACATGTATGGAATATGCCTGAAATTATAAGAAAATTCCCAATACAAAACTTTATTTGGGTATGTTCATCTTAATTGACATGTTAAATTAAGTTCATGGGTATGTATGGCTAAAATCATTATATTAGGTTTGTATGGATGACGGGCTGCTGTGGAGCTGAAATGAGTTTGTTCCACATGTGTCTGTAGTCATTATAATGCATATAATTAGCAAGTAGCCTCTCCAGGTGTCTGGCTTAAATACACTTCTCCAGCGTTTAAAGGCAAGTAATTAATAGCAGGGCTTCTGGCAGCCTCAGTCTGCCCTTTTCATTATGAGTTTAGCAGGGCGCCTTCAGATCGGTGCCTAATGCATCCGTTTATTATAATTTTGTTTTTAGCTATTTAAGCAAAGGTGCCCGGAGACCTTCAAGCTTGGGCAGCCACCAGCTGATTTGGATGGCTGATTTTATTATTATTATTATTGCCGCCTGTTTTACTTTTTAAGATTGTTTTATTAGGAGAGGCCCAACAGGTCAGAGATGCTAAACTGCACAGTGATAAACTGTAATATGCAGCGATTAATGACCAAGGCTTATTATTGGCTGGCTGTGGCTTTGGGTCACTCAGGTAGCCTGGTGGCTGGTGTGGGGGTGTAAAACAGTTTTAAGATGAGCAATTTGAGCTATCCTGATTTCACAAAAGTCTCTCTGAGCCAGAGCTGAACAAAGGTCTTGGTGGAGCCAGTTGCTGCTTCAGGTAGGTTTCAAAAAGGAAACCTTAAAATAAGGTCCACCTTAAATTTAGAACAATTCTTTCTGCCACCCAAGCTGGAATAGACATATCAATGAATGAATTTACCATTATTTTCTGCCTTTTCAAACCCCTGACTTGGTTTCTGTTAGAAGGGTTATATTTCTGCATGTAATCAAAGGTATCTTCCGGGACAGGCTTGAAAGTCTGGGGCACAGGAGTGGTTTTGAATAGAAAGAGAACTGGGGGAATGAGATGCACTGTCCCTTCATCCCTCCTTAGGCTGGCCGATTCTTTCTGGTCCTTCAAGATTCCTCTCCAGTTTTCACTCATCATCTCCCTGTGGCCTCTCTGGACCCCACACCCTGTTGTCAATCTTTCCAGTATAGTTCTCTATGTACTCACATCACTCATGGACAACAAGGTGTCTGACTTTCTCACCCATTCATTCATTTATTTCTCTTGTCCCTAATAGTGAGTAGCTCTGAGATGGGGGCAAGAGATGTGCTTCAGGTACTTCTATTCTTCATGCCCAGTGTGCTGCTGCATGTCTTATGGACATTCAGTACACATCTTCGCAAAGAAGGGAAGAAACACTGTCTTCAGTAATTGATGCTACTTTCTTGGGTAAAACAAGCTGACAAGAAGAACCCTGTCAGGAACCCAAGGGGCCTGTAAACCTGAATGTTTCCTTGGCGTTGAGACAGAGCTGCTCTTGGTTCTCAACAGCTGTGTCTGCCACTGCTAGTCATGGTGTGCCCAGTGGAAGACACAGTGCTTCACTGTCCTGGCCCTCCAGCACCTTCTCTGGTCTACCAGGACCTCAAGGTCCAGTGCTCTTTCTTTCTGAGTTCAAGGATTGACAAGGTCCTTGGATATATTGCATGCTTATGATTTGTGGCTATTCCCTCCAACCTTATAACAAAGATTCAAAGATAAAAGCACCAAAACACCAACTATAGTAAAAGCCATGCAAGAATCCTTTCTTTTTTTTTTTATTCTTTTTTTATTTATTCATTTTAGAGAGGAGAGGGAGAGAGAGAGAGAGGAGAGACAGAGAGAGAGAAGGGGAGAGGAGCAGGAAGCATCAACTCCCATATGTGCCTTGACCAGGCAAGCCCAGGGTTTCAAACCAGCGACCTCAGCATTTCCAGGTCGATGCTTTATCCACTGTGCCACCACAGGTCAGGCCAAGAATCCTTTCAACATGAGAGCATCACCAACATCAAGGCCATAAATGCATCCATTATCTTCCAAAGTTTCCTTTAGCCCTTTTTGTTACTATTATCATTATCATTATTCTTTTTGTTGGAAGAACATAGATATAATCAGCCAATTTCAAGTACATGATACAGTATTATTATTAATTATTATTATTATTATTGTTATTTTGTATTTTTCTGAAGTGAGAAGGTGGGAGGCAGACAGACTCCCACATGCACCCAACTGGGATCCACCCAGCATGCACCAGGGGGTAATGCTCTGCCCATCTGGGCCATTGTTCCGATGCAACAGGAGCTATTCTAGCTCCTGAGGTGGAGGCCATGGAACCATCCTCAGTGCCTGGGCCAACTGCACTCCAATGGAGCCTTGACTGTGGTAGGGGAAGAGAGAGACAGAGAGGAAGGAGAGGGGGAGGGGTGGAGAAGCAGATGGGCGCTTCTCCTGTGTGCCCTGGCCGGGAATCAAACCCAGGACTTCCACACACCAGGCCCACGCTCTACTGCTGAGCCAATCGGCCAGGGCATGATACAGTATTATTATTATTTTTTTATGATACAGTATTATTAATGATCATCACCATGCTGTACATTAGAGCTTCAGAATTTATTCATCCTGCATAAAAGAAACTTTGGACCCCATGACCATCAGCTTCCCATTTCTCCCTCCCCCAAGACCCTGGTAACCACTATTCTACTCTCTACTTCTACAATTTTGACTATTTTAGACCCCATATATAAGTAAAATCATATAATATTTGTCTTTTCTCTGACTCATTTCACTTTGCAAAATGCCCTCAATAACCATTCATGTTGTCACAGATACCAGGATATCTGTCTCCCTTATATAATAACCCACTGTATGTATAGACCACATATTTTTCATCCAATCATGCATCCATGGATACTTATGTTGCTTCCATACCTTAACTATTGTGAATAATGCTGCAGTGAACATGGGGGTGCACATATCTCTCTGCAGTACTGATTTAAATTCCTTAGAGGTAGACTTATACTGTTTCCTGGCCATATGCATATCCTTAGACTCATCAAGTTTTATATATTAAGCATGAACAGCTTTTTATGTGTCAAAAAATAAGTTGTATCCTTTGTTGTTTTGGAAACTTGTCCAGTTCTAAAGTGTAGCAAACAATAGCTGAAGTTGGAGGAATAGGAAGGACCTTCCTCCAGGGGCCAGCTTTCCTCCTAAGAAGCTGAGAAAAGCCATGTGCGATGATTCTCAGAGTCCATTTTGTAGGCCCAGATGAAGCAACTGCATGTTAAAAAGCAGCTAATCTTTCCTCTTCTCTTTGGGCCTTCAGCGTGTGGAAGCCTATAAATCAGTGTGCACTCCCAGTCGCTGCTAAAATCTGCACTCCTTGGTTCCTCATTCAACTTACTCTTAGAACAAATAATTTAGGACACTAGACAGTAGCCATATATTTGATCCAAGGGGGAAATTCACTTCTAGTCCTTTGGAAATCGCCTGTCAAGATGGTATTCTCTCCCTAATAATTGATTTTCTCCCCTTTGCAGCTCCACTAATCAAGACCTACACTGCTTGAGCTTCTCATTCCCCCACATGTCAGTTAAACAGAGGGTCTTACAGGAAGGACTTTGCTTCCTTCCCGATTCTCTACCCTTGTCCTGAACACACCCCTGTCCTCTCCCTCTCTCCTTGAAAACAAGACTGTCCTCCTGTGACATTCTTGTGACATACATTAGGCTGAAGGAAGGGAGAAAAAAATAATTTTGCCTTTGGTGTAATTTCAGCCCAGAAGTATAGGATTCATTCCAGATGACCTTAGCTCAAGGTGACTTGATATATATTTCCAGCAATGAAATTCTTGTACGTGTGTCTTTCATTCACTCTTTCTCTTCTGGGAGAAACCCTGGCAGTGGTGAGTAAATAAATAAGTAAGACAGAGCTCTGGCAATGCCTGGGCTCCCCCATATTTTGGGAGTGGGTTATCTCAGGCACACAGGGCAGAAGGATCTCCCTATCTCTTTCATTTTCACTCTGTGCTGAACAATGCTGTCTCCAACAACATAAGACATTAAGAATCACTACATATCAAAGGGTTACAGGGCATGTTGAGATTTTCAAACCAACGTATGGAAATTGCAGTGGGTATTTTCAATACCTGATCACTCTGTCCCCCTTAGGGTCTAGTGGGGGCCTTTCTTTTATGGGATTTCCATGTGCTCATGAGGCTCTGTGCGGTATTCTTTGTAGCACCTACTGCAGGCTGGTTCCAGAGGCCAGCTCTGAGATTGAGATTTGCTAGCTGGTGGGTTTTAGGAAAACTTTGAGGTTGAACTGCTGAAGGACAAAGGAAACAGGAGTGGGGAGCTGGCTGTGGTGTAGCTGACAAGAAGTGAGGGGGCTGGGGCATTCTGCAGTGCTGTCCTGAATCGAGGAGAGTGGCTAGGCCTTCCTATTTATGTACCAGCCCTTCCTCTACCCTTAGTAAGGAAGCTGTCCATGAAGTGGGAGCTGTTGGCAGCTGGGGACACCCTTGGCATTCACCAAAATAACCATTGGCCAAAACCCATCTCAAAGTAGAAGGTTTTCATTAAGTTTGTTGAAATAAAGACCGTAGAACAATGCCAGCAATTGTTCAGTGGATATCACCTACTATTAATATTATTCATCTTCACAACACTGAAGTAGCCACCGTCATTGCCTTCATTTATAGAAAATCTGAGCTGAAAGACATTAAATCACTTGTTCAAATAAAGAGCCAGTATTGCTGCTCTGGTTAGTGTAAACTTGGAGACTATTTGATTAACAGCTAAGTAATCCTGTCTGAGGCTCTGAACTCCAACCAGACATCACCACACACGGTGGTCCTTGGGGTGAATCCAGCCAGCAGCCTGTTTTTTTTCCCTTTCTCTCTGTGTGTGTTTTATTTATGTTATTCATGTTATTTATGTTATTTATTTTAAGTGAGAGTAGGGGAGATAGAGAAACAGACTCCTGCATGAGCCCAACCCAGATAGATCTACCTGGTGACCCCTGGGTGGATCCTCTGCTTATCTGGGGCTGATGCTCACAACAAGCTATTTTTAGCACTTGAGGTGGAGGCTCCCTGGAGCCATCCTCAGGCCTGGGGCTGATGAGCTCAAACCAATCGATTCATGGCTGTGAGAGGAAGAGAGAGAGAGAGAGAGAGAGAGAGAGAGAAGGGAGAGGAAGAGGGAGAGGGAGAGGGAGAGGGAGAGGGGGGAAGAAGCAGATGGTTGCCTCTCCTGGTGCCCTGACTGGGAATTGAAGCCAAGACTTCCACACACTGGGTCAATGCTCTACCACTGAACTAACCTGCCAGGGACATTTATTTATTTTTATAACCAACTAACAATGGGTTTTTACATTTTTTTAAAAACCTGGTTTCATTTTAAGTGATTATCTAAGTACTTACACAATATCCTGATTTTACCTCTTGTCCTGTTAAGGCCTAAACTATTTATTATCTTACCTTGAGGAAGACTTTGCTGAACTATCTTTAAACTATTGGGTTGTAGTAGTGATTGGTATTAAAATTTTATATAAATTAAAGAGTGTCTGAAGTTTGGATGAAAGCTATTGATAATGAGGCGTGAGCAAGTTAACAAACATTTCACTTTAGAATACTGGATTTAATCAATCATGGCCCATTCTGATTAAATGTCTTTTAGCAAATGTATAGATTTTCAGAATTATAAAGGGTCTAATGTCAGCTAAGCAGGATGTGTATGGCAGAGATAAGAATAACTTTGCTCTAATTCTAATATCTCAATAATAAAAATCTGAGGAAGGAGAAATGTGCAAGGAAAGACAATTAAAATGATAATAAGGTAGCAACATAGTTCTTAGAAATCTTGGGCAAAATAAGCATTGATCACAACTAAATATGTGTCCTATGCATTGGTCAGTTATATAAGACCATTCTATAACATTTTTTAAGGTAAAAATATGAATTTTATGATTCTTCAATAGGATGTCTTTAAACTATTTTTCTATTCTTTTAATCGTCACTACAGTATTTTGACACTGATATCCATTAAGACACTCTTCAAACCTAGGGATTACTTGGAAAATTAAAGAGTAACTTGAAAGTTGGCAGCTGCCACTGTCTGGAGTAACTTGTTTACAATTTCAAGGAACACAGAGCAGCCACCCCAAACAAAAGAGACTTTTAAAGCAAGTGTTCCTTTAATTCACGTTGATTTTAGTCATTCATTAACACTTAAGTGTATTCAGGTTTCCATGCTGTAATCTTGCTCACCCATGAGCTGAAATTGGATAGGTAGTTATCTTTCAGTACAGTCTTCAAAGGTGGAGTTGAGTAGACATGTTTCTTATTAGGTAGTTTCTGCTGCGCTATGATTAGAACATGATGCTTCCGTGTACAAAGCTAATAGCGAGATAAGCTGTGGCAGTGAGTGGCGCTGGCTGGAGAACAGCATGCCGGGGGTTAACCACGCTCAGCAGCACTGATAAATTCAAGGAGTTTATTTCTCCAGGCTTACAAATTTGATTACTATAGAATACAAAGCTATTAAAAATATGACCTTTCTATTTTTCATACCTTGGCAAAAAGCCAGATAATAACTTTGTTTGACTTGGTTAGTATGATAGAGTGCTTATTCAGGTGGAAATAAAATGACTTTTCTTTACTGGAAATTATACCTTGAAGTCTAAATGTCCATCATCGATATAACACACAGACAGACACGTTAATTCAGGCCTGAAAGTGGCAGGAGCTGTTAAGGAGAGAAGTACAGCGTTTCTGTCTTCTGGAGGGAAAAATGTATATTTTGTGATATCATCACTTAAAATGGTGAAAGGTAAAACTACTGTTTTAGGACAAGTGAAGTAAAAAAGTTGACTGGATTATCAGAATATTAAAATGAGGCCTTATTGCAGCCTTAAAAACAAAAGAAGTTATATATGTTTTTTAAACCATTGTTTTCTTCTTGGGACTTTTAAACCAGACAAAGCAAACACACATATGGATAGATATACCATACAACAGGTTTTAGTTTGAACACTATAAAATTCTAACAAGCAATGCTTTAATTTTCCTAAATAATGGCTTAATTTTTGCAAGTTAATAAAACCCAGAAGTGTTGTTATTTGGGTTTACAACGAGTAAGAAATGTTGGGATTTTGTTGTCTAATTCCCATCAGTAAGAGAGGAAATAGGTTCCCTCAGTATGTTTTCACAGGAAGAAAATTGTCTATTTCATGGAAGCATTTTTTTTTTTAAAGTGAGAGTAGTGGAGATAGAGAGACAGCCTTCTGCATGTGCCTGAACCAGGATCCACCCAGCAACTCCTGTCTAGGGCTGATGTTCTGCTCATCTGGGGCCATTCTCGCAACTGAGTTATTTTTAGTGCCTGAGGCAGAGGCTCCATGGAGGCATCCTTACTGCTTGGGCCGAAGCGCTCCAATCAATCGAGCCATGGCTGCAGGAGGGAAAGAGAGAGAAAGAGAAGGGGGAGAGGAAAGGGGGAGAATCAGATGGTCGTCCCTCTTGTGTGCCCTGACTAGAAATTGAACCTAGGACTTCCACATGCTGGGTTGACGCTCTACCATTGAGTCAACTAGCCAGGGCCATTTTAAGAATTACCCTTTTATTTTTGGTACAAATAACTAGACCTTGAAGGTGGGTGAGTTCTTTTCTTTTATGGCTGCCTTCTGAGTCATGACATGGGCCCCATTTATGTCTTTGTCTAATGAGTTGAGTGTGTGGCAGAAAGGGTAAAAAATGACAAAAAGAGTATATTTCTTCCCAGAGGCTTAATATTTCATTTGTTTAAAAAATTTTTGCTATTAGAAAATGATGCACAATAGAAATAGGGAACTAGGTATAAAGGAGAGTTCCAGAAGGAATTAGTAGTACCCTGTGCTGCCTGCTCTCCTTTGCTGTCCTGTGTTGCTCTCTGTGCTGCTCTGCCCCCTTGTAGCTGATGCCTGTGGATTTGCCTTCCTCTCCTGTCATGCTGTGCTACCCGCAGCGTGCATGGACTTAGAGATTGACTGTAGCCCATGCCTCAACTCCGACTGTGGAAATCACTTTCCTGGGGAGGAAGTGCCATCTCCAGTTCAAACACTGGGACTCAATACTCATCGCCCAGCAGCACTTGATCTGGACACATGATGGAGTGTAGACTTCAAGGTCAGAGTTCTCAGAGTCCAGGAACCAGGTAGGGTGGGAAGGTGAGCGAGGCCCCTCTCACTAGTACACCTCACATAAAAAGTTGTTCTTTTTCTAGTCCTACAACCTTGAGTGAGGTGCATTGAAGGTGATACTGACCAAAGGAAGTGTATTCCTATCAGAAAAGATGGCTGAGATTTCTATAAATAGGAAGCTAAGACAGCACCACGGGCATCTTTACTTCCTCAGTCCCTAAGCCATTTGGCAGAGAAGTCATTTTTCTGAATGCTCCCACCAGTGAGGTGGGAACACCGATGCTGGGAACACAAATTCATCATCACTCTGATGGCTATTGAGTTTGTCACGGGGAAACTGTGACCACCCAATAAGGACAGACCACTGAGGATGGGATCCTGCTGGAATGAAGGTTTGGGTGACTCACCAGTTAATATAAAACTATAACCAGCAAGAAGTTGGAAAAGCATAAGATAAATTTTACAAGATTATTGACAGAAGGAAGTGACAATTATACATTTAGGCTTTATAATCTATTTTAGAAGTGAAGACTGTGGCAGCTATATTTTATGCTAATAAATTATACTTTTCCCACGATTTTTCTTGCTATCATATAGGAAAGACATTGTTGATGGCTTACATTTTAATAGAGGATTCAAAAGAGAGTGTAAAATTGTCATTCAAAAAATACCTCTGCTAGTGGAACTTTGTGTTTCTCTTGTGTTGGGAACTTGAATGTCTCATTCAGAAAGAAGAAAAAAACCATAAAAATGAATGAGTGTCAGAAGAAATAAACTTTGTTGGGTGCTTTCCATCTGCCTGTCCAGATACCTTCTCTACCTTGCCCTGCTTTGCATCCTGGCAAACCAACCTCTGAGGATTACATCACCTCTGGATTTTGTTGGCTTCCGCCAATTGGCACTGGCAGGCCTATTTCAGATGGTGGGAAATAAAGCACTGGGGACTTTTCTGATGACCTCTGTTGGGAAATTACTATGCTCCTTTCTTTAAGACCATGGTGTCTCTTGAATGGCTCTTCTCCCTTTGTGAGAGATCTCTCTAAATTCAGATAACAGCTCCCTCCCTTTCCCAGGAACTATGGCTTCTATTACATCTTCTGGGTGTTTTTCTAACACTATCAACACTTTTAAAAACTGTCTCTTTATTATATTTCTTTATTTATCCCTTTGAGTATGACATCTATTGCCCACACAAATTGGTACCCTTAAGTGCTAACACATGCCTGTAGGCATGTGATATAATTGCTCATAAATTTGAAGAAAAATGGGCTTATGTGTGAGGTTTTCTTCATTTCAGATCTTATGATCCTAGCTTTATTTTAAAAAATATCCACCACTATTGCTATCATCCTTCTGCTTCCACTTAACAACTAAAGATTATAATTGTTTTTTGGATATTATTACATTTATATTTACCTTTGAGAAATGATGGCAAAACACTGATTGAATGTATCAGCATTTCCTATAGATATATGAGTTTTCAGGATTGCTAGAATCTTCTCATTATGACTTTCTCAAAGTCATTTCCATCTATAACAAATTATTTTTTCCAGGTATCAATGTCACTAATTTTAAAATTAGATCATAAGTAAGGTCACCTACCAAGGTTAAGGTAGTTAAAATTTGTGCCTTGCTGATTATCAGTTGTTCAGTGAATTAAATAAATAGTATAAGAGCTTTGGTTTCGTAGAGAAAATGTTGCAGTAGATTCAACAAAAACAAAAAATTAAAACCACTAAAAATAAATTGCAATCAGGACTTCTGGCAATGGCTAGTTGAAGGAAATAATCAAATGCTCCCCTCACAAATCAACTACTCCCTGAAGCTGGTGGAGGTTATTCCTGGGCAGAATAAGCTGTGAGGACCTGTAACCTCTTGTCTGTACTCAGTGCCTCACTTGATTTGGATCAATGAAGGATGTGAAATAGTCAACGAAAGAATTAAGTAGCATACTCAGTCATTCAAAGAAAAACCCTAGAAACAAAAAAAGGCAAAAGACCGTTAAAATCAAATAGCAAAATGATAAAGGTACATCCAGCCAAATCAATAACTGCATTAAAAATAAATGGTCTAAACACCCAAATTAAAAAAGGCAGAGATTATAAGATAAATAAAAAGTCTTTAACTATAAACTTTTTATGATATATACACACCATAGGTTCAAATATGCTAAAAGTAAAAAGAACAAAAAAATGTATACTATACAAAGAGTAATCCTAAGGAAGCTATATTTGTTATTTTATTAATTGATTAAAAATTTGATGGAAAATTAGCAAGTATATAGAAGACTTAAGCAATGGTATAAATTAACTGGTCTATTATACAGATAGTCTATGTAATAAATGTAGAGTACATAGTATATTCAGGTAAAAATAAAATATTTGACAAGCTAGACAATATACTACTAGTCTATAAAACAAATTTCAATAAATTTAATAGAATTAAAATCATACAAAGTATATTCTCTGACAACAATAGAATTAAATAGAAAATAAACAAGAGAAAGAAATCTGTGAAATCCCCAAATATTTAGAAGTTAACAAAGTACTTTGAAATAACTCATATATTAGTGAGATCACAAAGGACGTTAGAAAATACTTTGAATTGAATGGTAATAGGATTATCATATGTAAAAATCTATGGGGTGCAAAAATAGTACTTAGTGGTCATTTCATAGCTTTAAACACAGCTATCAGAAAAAGATCCCAAATCAGTAACCTAAACTTCCAACTGAAAAGAGTAGAACAAAATAAAGAAAGACATAGTAAAGATCAGAGTGGAAATCAATAAAATAGAAAATAAACACTAAACTAGTGAACAAATCTTTAGATAGACTGACCAAAAAGAAACAAACAAAGAGAAAAAAAACCCAAAACAGAAAACCTACACAAAAGCCACAAAAGACCAAAATCAGATATGAAAGAAGAAGCATTACTACCAAAATACAGAAATGTAAAATATTGTAAGGAAATGTTATGAACATTTTTATACCTCAACTTGAGAAAACTTAGACAAAATAGGGAAGATTCTGAGAATGCCTTTATTTCCAAAAGTGAGCAAATAAGAAAGAGAAAATCTGAATAACTCTCTAGTACATAACAAAATTAAATTAATAATGACTTTTTCACAAAGAAAAGCTCATGCCCAGATGGTGTCACTAGTGAATTTTTAAAATATTGAAAGAAGAAATAATAGCTTAAAATATTCAATATTAAAATATTCTTTAAAATATTGAAGGAAGAATAGTTTTCACAAACTCAGAGAATAAAAGATGGGAAGAAATTATCATCTCAATCAATAGTTCCAGTGTTAACTGATAACCAAACATTAAGGTATGAAGCAAAAATAAAAATATAGACCAATATCCCTTATGAGTATAAATGAAAAAACTATAAACAAAACATTAGCAAACCAATTCTTACACCATACTGAAGGAGTATATGTCAAGACCAAGTAAAATTTATGCCTAAAATGCAAAGTTGGCATAAAAATATAAAAATTAATTAATCTATTGCAGCATATTTATCAAATAAAGGTCAACTGATCATCACAATAAATACAGAAACAATTATTTGACAAAAATCTAATTTTATGACAAAAATCTCTCAGTAACTATGAATTAGAAGGGAACTTTCTTAATTCAAAAAAGAGCATATATTAAACACCTACAATTAATGTCATACTTAATCATGAGTAAATGAATACTTCTCCTAAGTTCAGGAACAAGGAAATAACGTCTATTTCCACACACCAATTTAGCATTATATTGCTGGTTTTAGCTAGTGTGATAATATAATAAAACACCCCAACCTAACAAATGAAGAAAGGCATCCAGCATAGAACAAAGAAAGAAAACCATGTTATTTATTTATTTTTTTTTTTCATTTTCTTTTCTGAAGCTGGAAACAGGGAGAGACAGTCAGACAGACTCCCGCATGCGCCCGACCGGGATCCACCCGGCACGCCCACCATGGGGCGACGCTCTGCCCACCAGGGGGCGATGCTCTGCCCATCCTGGGCGTCGCCATGTTGCGACCATCCTGGGCGTCGCCATATTGCGACCAGAGCCACTCTAGCGCCTGGGGCAGAGGCCACAGAGCCATCCCCAGAGCCCGGGCCATCTTTGCTCCAATGGAGCCTGGCTGCGGGAGGGGAAGAGAGAGACAGAGAGGAAGGCGCGGCGGAGGGGTGGAGAAGCAAATGGGCGCTTCTCCTATGTGCCCTGGCCGGGAATCGAACCCGGGTCCTCCGCACGCTAGGCCGACGCTCTACCGCTGAGCCAACCGGCCAGGGCAACCATGTTATTTTTAAATGACATTATTTTTTAATGTGGAAAACTTGATCGAATTTATAGAAAAGATATTAGAATTAAGTGATTTAAGCAAGACTGCAGGATGCAAGATTAATATAAACACATCAACCATATAATACTAACAAACAATCTGGAATTAAAAATAAGAATAGTTTTATTCATAAAAGCATCAAAAATAATTAGGAATAAACTTAAAAGAAGTGAAAGACATATCTGGAGATCTATAAAACATATTGAGAGATTTTAAAGAAGATTCAAATAAATAAAGAGACATTTTATATTTGCAAATTAAAGCAATTATGTCAAGACAGCAGTTCTTCCCAAATCGATCTATGGATTCAATGTAGTCCCTGCCAAATTAGAAAAACACTTTTGTTTTTATAGAAAATAGTAAGATAATTTTGAAATGTATATGAGAATACAAAAGACTTAGTAGGCAAAAACAATTTTGCAAAGTAAGAATAAATTTGGAAAACTTTCACTATCTGATTTCAAAACTTACTGTAAAAGCATGGTAATCTAGATTAATTGCACTGAACCGAGAGTTCAAAAGTAAGCGCTATATTTATGGAAAATTAATTTCTGCAAAGATGGGGAAGACAATTCGATGGGCAGACAATTCTTTTCAGCAAATGGGTCTGGGACAATAGTATAATTACATTCAAAAAAATAGACTGAGACTTTTACCTCACACCACACATAAATGTCAACTCAAAATGAACTATAGACCTAAAAATTTACAATTTTTAAAGTAAAACATAAGACAAAACCTTCATTACTTTGAATTTGGCCAAGAATTCCTAGATATAACACAAAAACACTATCCATAAAATGAAAAAACCAAAATATGAAATTCCATAAAATTTTAAAATGTTTGAGTTTCAAAAATATCAGTAAGAAAATGAAAAAATAAGCCTCAAACTGGGAGAATTTATTTTCAAGTTATATTTCTGATAAAAGACTTTTATCCAGAATATGTAAAGAATATTACAACTCAGTAAGACAAAAATCCACTTAAACATGAGTAAAATTTTAAATAGTAATTCAACCAAAGATGATATAGCAATGAAAATAAAAACATGAAAAGATGCTTAACATCATTAGTCATTAGGGGAATGCAAATAAAATCACACTAAGATATAATTATAGTCCCACTAGAATACTCTAATGAAAAACAGAAAATACCAAGTGCCTGATAGGATACAAAGAAATGGGCATCCTCATATATTGCTGTTGGGAATCTGAAATGGTATGGCTATTTTGGAAAAGATTTTGGTAGTTTCTGAAATAGTTAAACATATATTTGTCATATGACTAATTCCTTACCTAGGAATCTCTCCTGAAGCAGAGAGCTACAGACAGAGGAGTTGGAGTCAGCACAAATCCCCATCAATACTGAAGGAGAAACCAAAGATCCAATATCCATACCATGAAATACTATTCAGCCAGTAAAAGGAGTGAACGTCTGATTCATGCTGCAACATAGATGAGTCTCATAAATGTGCTGAGTGAAAGAAGTCAGAAGTAACACACCGTGTATTGTCTGATACTATTTATATAAATTTTCTAGATGCGGCCAAGACAGAGACAGAAAATGGGTTAGTGGCTGTTTAGGGCTGAGGTGGGAATGCGACTGATGGCTTGTGGGCACAGGGTGGTGGGAATGTCCTACAACTGGACGATGATGGCTGCTCAACTCTATATTTTCTTAAAATCATTAAATTGTACACTTACCATTTACAAAAATTACATTTTATACTGGTGTGTATTGTGCTACTTAGTCTATATCACTTGAGCAAGAATATAAACAGTATTATTTTGGGAATATTTTTGTTACAAAAACAGATTGTACATAGCCCATTGGAGCTTGTATTTTTGTGACTAACCATAGTATTCCACTGTTGGCACCAAATTCCTCCTCCTCCCACAGGCTTCTCCATGGGTGATGCTAGTTCATAGTGAGTACATTCTATGTCATTAAATAATATGCAATTTTAGGTGAGTGTTTCCTGCTCTGCTCATGAACTCCATCTTTCTTGAACAGACTGAAAAGTGTCCTGAGTACAGAAACAGCGCCGACGCTTCCTCTACCCTCGGGAGCATCCAGCATGAGAGTGACGCCTCATCCTAACACTGGCTATTATTTATAGAGCAGACCAGAGGAACTGTGGCACCTCCTCCTCACACAACCCCGGGAGGTATACACTGTTACTCTCCTCATCTTATGCATGTTGCAAATGAGGGATAGCGAGGTAAAATGATTTGCCCACGGTAGCACAGGTAGTAACAAATGGATTCAGGATGAGAACCCAGACAAGCCTCCATTTTAAACCATTAAAGACCATTTCAGAATCTCCCCATAATTTCTGGTGGAACCATTGCTTTTCTGCAGTGCTGTTTTTCAACAGGTGATTTGAATCACACTGATCATATAAATTATCATGTCATGCTTTCCTACTGTCACCAAATGCAGGCCCAGGACAGCCTGGGAGCTGGTGTTTTTCCAGACACTGCTGACAATCCCCAGGTAGCAAAGCGCACACACCGGTGAAGGCTGTAATCACAGACCAAGAGAGTCTTCACAGGGTTGTGACAATTCTCTGCTTTGAAAAATCACATTGATTGATATGTTTTCAAGAGACTGACATATGTAACTCTTTATTAAAAATTTATTAAATAACTTCTTGAAATAAAAAGGCAGTCATGTAATTAATAGTTATGCACTGCATGACAGCGTAATTATTCATTACCAACATGCAGGAACAAAATGACTTCTAATTTCATCTCAGAGTCTTTAAAGGTAAAAAGTACTTGAAGAGGAAGTAAGCTAGGAGAGAACATGGCTTTTGTAAGTGCTTGATATTTTTCTTGACTAGGAATAAAATAAATCTAAAGATCAAATACAGAGGATGTCATCTTATACTTTTTTAATATTAATTAAAATGTATACATGTAGAGGGGTTTCTAACACTTTCTCCCATATTGTTGTTTTAGGTGAAGATCACTTTTTGAGTTCTCAAGAAAAATGTGAATTTATTTATATCTGTTCAGAATTGGTAAAATGCCTCCATAAATTATTCAGAATTAATGATGAGTTTAGAAATGCAAATTCCAAGAGACATTTTTCTAGCTTGTTTTCTGGCACACAAAAATGTGTGTGGCACACGACAGTAAAGTTTACCACCTCAACAGACATTGGGTCTCAGCTCTGGGCTGAGTGGGTACAGAGGCTCGAGTCACCTCTTTGCCCTCATTTTGGGGAAAGTATCTTCTCTTCTCCTCTTTTCTTTTTTCTTTTCTCTTTTCTTTCTCTCCTTCCTTCCTTCCTTCCTTCCTTCCTTCCTTCCTTCCTTCCTTCCTTCCTTCCTTCCTTCCTTCCTCCCTCTCTCCCTCCCTCCCTCCCTCCCTCCCTCCCTTCCTTCCTTCCTTCCCTACTTCCTTCCTTGTTTATTCTTCTCTTCCAAGTCAGAGGAGGAGAGATAGAGAGACCGACTCCCTCATGCTCCCCAACTGGGATCCACCTGGCAACCCTTGTCTGGGACCAATGCTCTGCCCATCTGAGGCTATGCTCACAACCAAGCTATTTTTAGCACCTGAGGCAGAGGCTCCACAGAGCCATCCTCAGTGCCCAGGTCGATGTGCTCAAACCAACCAAACCACTGGCCGTGAGACAGGAAGATAAAGAGAAGGGGAAGGGGGGGGGAGTAGATAGTTGCCTCTTCTGTGTGCTCAGACCAGAAATTGAATCCACACTCTGGTCTGACACTCTATCACAGGGTTAACTGGTCAGGACCAGAAAGTACCTTTTCAATGAGTAACTACAAGATGGAAGTAAGTGTAAAATCCAGAACAAATGACTCATAACAAGTGTGTGAGATAACTTAGGGTAGGGGTCATAGGGACCAGCTTAGGGGGACTTTGGTCTGGACCATAGGCCATGGTTGGGTTGACAGGGCCATTGGCAGCAGAGGCTATGCTTGGGAAGAAAATGGGACTTAGGAGTACCCTAACACTGTGGGGCCATGGAATTGTATATGGGGGTCTGCACTTACTTCTTTAAGAATTGGGAGCCATGAAAAGTTTTGGAGCATAATCAAATTGGCATTTAGGAAGGCTAAGCTGATGGCAGGACACAGGATTGAAAAATGTCCATCAACAACTAGACAACAGATATGATTTGGATGATGGCTGTCAGTGGTTTGGGTCCACATGACCCAGTTCTAATTCCTTAAACTTCTTAAAGTCTTCTTGTCTCAACTTCCTGTTTATCCATTCCACTTCTTCTTCATTCAGTGTCTTCCTATACCTCTCTCAGAAAAGCTGGCTGGCTCTTCCCTGTCATCCCGTGTGTTCATACTTCTCTCCTCATTCATGTCGATCCCTCTCTGTCTTGAATGCCCATTTCCCATTCTTTCTAAGTGGATACAGGTCTCTACTACTGGATTTCCAACACAATTCTGCCCCTGGCCTATTGTCTTTGGTTTGCCTTGACCTTCATATATGACCTCCACTGAACACCCATGGTCTTCTCCTGCCTGATCCTTCCCTTCCACCTGTCGATTCTCTGCAGTGCATGGGGCTGGCAGCAGAGAGAGGAGTTTTGGCCATCACATATAAAAGACTGACTTCAGCTAAAAACTTACAGTGAATGCCTGTCTTTAGTGGTATTTTGAGATCACATCTGGGCTCGGCAGAGAAGAGTGACCTAAATGATTTGCCAGGGTAACAGGGAAGTAGTGTGAGGTGGCTGGAGACTTCCCAGATGTCTGTCATTCTTATGACCCATTAAAAGTTATACACAAAGTAACCTACATATTCTGATCTTGCCCAACTTTTTATGTTATGTAACCAGGATCAAATGTCTGCCCTGCTTATTTATCTCTACTCTCATTCATCAAGAACCACCTCATTCCTCCTCCTAACGAATCTTCTTTCTGCCAGGCCTTCCTTACTTTACCTCTCTCTCCTTTGCTGGCAAACTCTGGGCCTCCCTTTATACTCAGGCTCAGTGCATCTGGTCTCCTGGTCCACATGTTCTCTCCTCCTGTGAGCAGCTCACTGTGCCTTGTCTGCACCCATGTGCCACTGGGTACACCACTTGTCCTGCAATCAACTTCTCAAGTAAATTGCTAGCTTCTCAAGGACTTGGGCTGAACTTATGCATTTTAATAACGCGACATGGCCAAGAAGGGGTTGATGAGCTTTGGATTGATTTATTGATTCAGAGGTGGCTTTTCTAGCCAAAGTTACTGAAGATTAGAATCCTGGAAGATTGTGTCACAGAATTGGAGACATGAAAAGAAATTTGGTGATCATGAGCCACTCGATTTCATTTTGAGTGTGGGGCCAATCTGCGCATTCAAGATTACTTTGCATAGAGGAGAGGAATTCCTGCCCCTTCATTCTCTTAATTGCTGTTCTGTTTTACTTATTTTGTATCTCACCACCCTCTCATGTATACTAGAGGTTAGACGGAACAGACCAGCATATAATAAGCCAAGTTAATCCACACACACAATACTGTAGCTTTACAATCTAAAATTCCTAGATTTCTTTTTTTTTTTTTTTTTTTTTTTTCATTTTTTCTGAAGCTGGAAACAGGGAGAGACAGACTCCCGCATGCGCCCGACCGGGATCCACCCGGCACGCCCACCAGGGGCGACGCTCTGCCCACCGGGGCGATGCTCTGGCCATCCTGGGCGTCGCCATGTTGCGACCAGAGCCACTCTAGCGCCTGGGGCAGAGGCCACAGAGCCATCCCCAGCGCTCGGGCCATCTTTGCTCCAATGGAGCCTTGGCTGCGGGAGGGGAAGAGAGAGACAGAGAGGAAAGTGCGGCGGAGGGGTGGAGAAGCAAATGGGCGCTTCTCCTGTGTGCCCTGGCCGGGAATCGAACCCGGGTCCTCCGGACGCTAGGCCGACGCTCTACCGCTGAGCCAACCGGCCAGGGCAAATTCCTAGATTTCTTATGGAATTTTATGTTGCGTTCATTTGTGATAGGAAATGAAGACTCAAAGATATTGGTGAATGTATGAGATACACACCAGGTATCCGAGCAGGGGTTGTCCCGGCCTTTCTCACGCTGCAACTGCCTTCCTCCTTGTGTCTTCCTTCCTTTCCATCAATCACCTGTCTTTTACTACACTAAATAAAATAGAGCTATCTGAAATACAACTTCTTAGAAATCTGTCATCTCTTTGGTCATGTTTCTCCTCAACACGACAGATTAGAGGACTTGGAAAACATTTTGAGACACAGTCTGTTCGAACCCAAATGCCAGGCCTGTCCAGGTTTCCCTGACAATCTCTCTTCCTCCGCCTTCCAATTGCATCTTTCCCTCTCTCCGTTTTCCACTCTCGGTATTTGCTTCTATTGGACTTCATTACATTGTGTTTTTAATATTACATATATCATATTGTATATAACATATATTAACATAAAATTATCATATAAATCTGTCTCCTTTCACTAAACTGTAGTCACCTAGAAATCATAATCCTCCACTGGTAACTTCTGCCCCCACTTCTCTAGCCCCTGCACATGCTCGCTGCCTGGACCCTAGATGAGGATGGATCAGTCAATGTTTGGGTTTACGCCGTCCTCTCCATGGGGGAGACGCATGTCTAGAACTGACAAGTTTGGACTACATTTAATATGACACTCATTTAAAATCACATTGTTTTTCATAAATTGACAATGAAAACAAAGTGAATTGTGTAGGATTGTACATCACAAGGCACTAGCGATTTCTGTTTCCACATACTTTTTGGCTATAGGTTGAAATTCTGATCAGTTGTGTGTGGTGAGTACACTTACCTTGTCTCTAGAGTGGTAAGCATCTACCTTTTTATTTGTTAGAAATTCACTGGATGCTAAATATGACATCTCTATAAAGCACAGATAGGTAGAGCAGGTGGCAATTGGCCATAAGGAGGAGAAAATCTTACTCCCTGTGCCCTCCCAACTCTCCTGAACAATGCCAGCAAATCAATCACCTTCCTAAATTAGCATGACTCCTTTGTTTCTGTCAGCCTCCAGGCCCAGGAAGGCCAGCAGTCAAGTGTGGGCCCTTGTTTGTCCCTCTGAGAGTGGGTGGGGCCGCTATTACCTTCTGGGGGAAGCTTGGAGGTGTTGCTGAATCTCCCACTGGCTGACCTTGGAGAGCACCTGTGAGCAGGGGCATAATGGTGTGAGAGTAAACCTAACAGGAAATCCCATTCTCAGAGCCTTCCTTCTGCTTTCCTCATGTGCCTGGGAGACAGAGGAGCTTTACACATACATCCTAACGGACCAGGGGGGGCTCATCAGCGTATAGTGCTAACTGAACGTAAATCCTCGAGTGATGGGTAGTTCTGTGATTAATTGCATTCTGTCAACATTAGGCTGCGTTATGATCAGCGGCTTGCTGCTCAGCACTTGCTAGGCTGTTAATTATTGTTGTGTGGCTCTCAGGAGTGTTTTCAAAACATTTAAAAATTCTTCCACAGTGTTGGCACAGGGAAGGGTTTAGTAAGCCACCATTTTGCATAAGAAAGACAAACTGATATTTTAATACATGGAAATAATTTAAGAAGTTTCTTCTTCCCAAGCTATTACTCACAAAAATGTATTTCTAAGGTTCCACCACGTGTCAAGGGTGACTCCCAGCTGCCCGGGACTCCAGGTTTATTCTGCACAGTGGAACAGATTCCTTCAGGGGCCATGGAAGTGAGGTGTGGATTCAAACCCTGAGATGCCTTCGTGGGTGTCTTCTCACATTTAATCAAACACTTGTCATGAGCCTTCTGTGAATTGTGATGGGTCCAGAAGGACTTTCCCCTGGTGAGTCTGCGCTCCCCTGTGCATAACGGAGAAAGTGAACCCCCTCTAACCCTTTCCTTTTGGTCTCATTCCAGCCCATCGCTGATGCCCACTTCCAAGTCCCTGCTGCCCAGTGTTGTCCATGTTTCAGGTGCCACATTGTATTTCTTGAGATTGGGCTTTAATTCAAGGTCAGTCTGTGCTTTATTATTTCACACAAGCACTGGGCACATAGCTAGAATTTTATTATGTTTCCTGAAACTTGGAGACTCAGATTACTACAAAGAACAGGAGAAAAAGGCAGAGTTTACATGTTCGCAAGGCTTTATGATGCACCAAACGGATAATTATCATTAATAGTGACCTTCTCTCATGAAGAGACATAAGTAGAACTGGCTTGTGCTATGCACAATCGTTTTCTTTCAAATATTCTTTTTTCTCCAAATATTCTTAAATGATGTGGAGAGTCCACAAGTAACATGTGTTTTTATATTTAGCACCTTTTGTTCTTTAATTTTTTTTTTGATCTTTGCAATGAACTGATTCACCTTTTCCCCTTTATTTACATAGGAAACTAAGCCCCTGACCTCAAACTCACAGCCTCCCTGTTAGCACACCCATGGCCCCAGAACACAGGGTTTCTATCCCCACTTTGGAAATCCTTTCAAGCAGTTTTACATTTTCTTAAAAAAACAGAAATTGTATTTTACAAACAATTGTGGGTCTATCGCTTTAGAATTGATAGTAACTTCTCTGCCATGATGTTCAGATATTCACAAATGGAGCCTAGTTTATGGTCTCCTACTCGGTCTCCTCCTCCCACTCCACCCAGTCCCATCAGGTCCTGTTTCTCCCATGAGTCGGCGTGGACGTCTGGGTATTTCCATTTCTGTTCTCCTCCTGCCACTCCACCCATTCCTGGCTTCTTCACCAAGTCCCACTCAATCCCACTTCCTTTAAAAACTTCCCCAAACTTCTTTGTCCCAACTTTCTGCCTCTTTTCTGAAACCCTCTTGGCTTGTGACATGAGACACACAACTGAGCACAAAACAGTGCACAGTACTGTTCTCTTCCGTGACTTCAAAGGAGAGAGATTGGAAACACTGCTAGGCTGTGCTCCTCTACTGGCTGAAAACCCCAAGAAAACAGACAGAGGAGCTGCTGTCCATGAGACTGACTTGGTTGTTTTTCCTCCACTGTTCTGTGGACGCACGGGGTGAACACAGAAGCTTTGATCATGGTCCTCAGTGACTACCGAAGAAAAATACGCTATCATAAAATAAATTTTACAAAGAGGAGAAGGAGGGGTATAACAGAGACATTGAAGTGAGACATAAAAACCGAGAGAAAAGGGGGTCAAGGCGAGAGGAGCTGACCTCATTCATCCATTCATTCATTTAACATCTATTCCTGTGTCAAAGCTCTGTAGTTCCCCGTGCTCATCAGCTTGGCACTTTGCTGCTCAGGGTTGCCCAGCCATGGACTCTCTAGGGCTCTAATACTTTTATGAGAGATGACCCATTACTAGGTAGTTTGACTTTTACATATTGCAACCCAGAAATAGGAAATAGTTATTTCTTCTTACCTTTAGCAAATATTCACAAAGGGCCATTCTAGGTCTGTGAATAGGACAGACAAGGGCTCTGCCTTCATAAGCATCAGATTCTGGTGATAACACACAAACCAAATAATTTTGCATTGCGACAAGGACTCTAAAGATGTAAACAGAACACACGGGGTGGGGGAGGCCTGTGCATGACTTCACTAGAATTTCATTTCACTGTTGTATCTGTGTGTGCCTCGGGAAAGAGAGAGCAGAGAAGCACTTTACACTTTGCATTCCCTAAAATTCAACTCTCAGTCTGAGTAATTGGATCATGTATATTTTTAATCTTAAGAAGTGACCAGAGTCTTCATCTCAATATGTTCAACACTCAGGGTCTTACTTGTTGACAGTAACTCTGAGCTCTAGGTGAGGGAGTGTTTCTTTTGGTGTCCAGAAGCTGCGGTTTTAGGCAGAGGAATGGTGATGCCATAAAGCACATGTCAGCCCATATTTCTACAGGTTGCTATGGGAAAATTTATGTGCATTTGAGATTTCTGATTTACAGACACACAAGAGGAATGCTTATATCTCAGTATAGCCCGCTGACCATTGTAAAACATGGTAAGAGATTGGTCTATGAACCAACTCTCCACCCAGGAATTTCAAGGAACAGAAAGAACAAAGACTTGAGAGGCAATTAACAATTTACCAAGGGTTTTCAAATGTAAGCATCACAGCAGGCTGTGAGATGTCTTCCTTTTCTTTACCCACTGCATTCTTTTCTTTTTTCCTTTTTCTGTCCCACGATGCCTATCATGAACCCACAATCACCAGGCACTGAGATAGAATCTGGGGGCACAGACGGGCAGGTTTTCACCTCCAATGCACTAACCAACAAACTGCTCTTCTTACTACTGTCAGGTCACATCTCTGGTGGCCAAGCAGGCCTGACTCAGAGCAAGCTGGTCTTATTTCAAAGTCACATAATCTTTCCAACGTACCATGTTAGAATGCAGTGAAAGACACTTGCTGCTACACTATAAGGAGCACTGGTGCAAAGCTAGATAGGTAGATAAGGTAGATAAAGATAGATAGGTCTGGTTATTTGCTGTCTTTTTAATGCAGATTTTGAATAAAGTAGGGCATTACATGAGGATATAGAGAAGCAAATATTTTTTATTCTCTTCTGGCTACTACA